>NC_056631.2:1386781-2066421 GCF_002870075.4 Lactuca sativa
AGGAGAGGGGAGGAAATCGGCCAGGGTTCTCTTGCTTTAGGAGAGGTGCCGATTTCCCTTAGCCATGGCGTCTATTTATACTTGTAGACTCCTTAAGGTTACAACCTAAACCCTAATTGGATAATCTTCTCTTAAGGCTATCCAAATCCTTTCCATAGATAAGCCTTGGACGAATTAGCTATCCTTTTAGCTTCTAGAATTCGTCCCTTGTATATCTATAAGGATTTACAGTCTAAAGCTTAACTATCAAACAATTGACAGTTTATACCCCTTTATTTAATTAATCTCTTTAAGTCACCAAATTAATTCTAATTAATTCTATGACTTATATTAATCAAATAACAATATATTATTCTTGATATTATTCTCATAATATATTAATAATATTTACTCTCTCTTAATAAATCATCCTATCAAGTTGCTATGGTGAAGGCAACCCAAAAGGACCATGCACAACCGGGTCAAATACTTGCCTAATATAGTTGCAGCCTTAGAAACTATTCCAACAGTCTCCCACTTGGATAAGTCTAGTAACTATATGCACAAGTACAATTCGGTTTGCAATCGTAGCTCTCAAAGACGCTGTCAACTCTGATCTAATCAATCTTGTCCTTTAGATAAGGGAACGTACAGTCCTCTGTTAGATATCATGCTGACAATCCTATGGAATGGTTAGTCAAGCATTTAGGTTTCTCGATCTCTGATTCATTTGACATAGAACTTAATCAAACACATCAATTCAGTTCTGACCGGGCCCGACACATAAGTCAAATCAAATCATCGAGCGGCCGAGATATTGCTTTTACCTTCTTAGATAAAAGTTACAGATAAACTTCGATTTATATGCATTTACTTATTTATTAACCAACTATACACAACAATGTGTTTTATAACACCGAGTTACTGATGCGTTTTCGCATTATCAATGTACAATCAATTAACAAATAACAAACCATATATCTAGGTTTTAAGACTATATGATATTATCGTCTTGCGATCACCTTTTATATCATATTCCATAAGGTGATTCCAGCAAGCCCGGGTTTGTTCCAATGCTCAAAACTAGTTCATAAGCACTCATGAACATTGCAGCAATCTTTTTCTATGTCTAACACCATTTAGACATTCTACACACCAATTCATGACAATCTTCATTCATATCTACTTCCAACATATGAACAATTGTGGACCATTTGAACAATTTCTATTATTCTTAATAATTTCAATTATTCTGGAAGTCAAAACATGCAAAATGAAACAATAGCTAAACAATTAACATAAGATAGTAACATTACTCATAAATAAAACTCCTTTATTTAATCATCAAATGTTAATTACATTTATCTATTACACGTTTCTAATACTATCTAATCTATGCTAATATAATCCTTCAGCCCAATACTCCTAGCATGCTGCAAGTGCTTAACCCTACTCAGTCCCTTCGTAAGCGGATCTGCTGGGTTATCTTCTGATGATATCCTCTTCACTACGAGTTGTCCTTCTTCTACACGATGTCTGATGAAGTGATATTTTATGTCGATATGTCTTGATCTACCATGATCCCTCGGTTCCATGGTCAAGGCAACCGCGCCTTCGTTATCATAGAAAATCTCCATTGGCTCCTTTATGGCAGGTACAACTCCAAGATCACCGATGAAGTTCTTTAGCCATATTGCCTCCTTCGATGCTTCGCTCGCTGGAATGTACTCTGATTCGCACGTTGAATCAGCTACGGTCTCCTGCTTGGAACTCTTCCATGTCACTGCTCCTCCATTTAGAGTAAAGACCCAGCCCGACTGCGAACGGTAGCTGTCCCTGTCGGTCTGAAAACTGGCGTCACTATACCCTCGCACCTTCAAGTCATCACTCCCTCCGAGGACTAAGAACCATTCCTTCGTCCTCCAAAGGTACTTAAGGATGTTCTTCACCGCAATCCAATGTGCTTTGCTAGGATTCCCTTGATATCTGCTAACCATGCTCAAAGCAAAGGCTACATCAGGGCGAGTACAAGTCATAGCATACATGATTGAGCCAACTGCGGAAGCGTATGGTACTCGGCTCATTTCTGCTATCTCAGCTTCGGTACTCGGACTTTGAGTCTTACTCAACTTGTCATTACTTTGTATCGGTAATTCTCCCTTATTTGAGTTTTCCATACTAAAACGTTTTAGTACCTTCTCTAAGTAAGTATTTTGACTAAGTCTAATTAGTCTCTTACTTCTTTCTCTTACTATCCTTATTCCCAGAATATAAGAAGCCTCTCTGAGGTCCTTCATAGCAAAGCACTTCCCGAGCCAGGACTTAACCTCCTGCAGAGTCGGGATGTCGTTTCCTATGAGTAATATGTCATCGACATATAGAACGAGGAAGCTTACTATACTCCCACTGGCTTTGACATATACACAAGACTCGTCTTCGCTTCGTACAAATCCAAACTCTTTGACTTTCTCATCGAAGCAAAGATTCCATTTGTGAGACGCTTGCTTAAGTCCATAAATGGACTTCTCAAGCTTACACACTCTATTTGGATGCTTTGGATCCACAAACCCCTCTGGATGAGCCATGTAAACATCCTCAGCCAACTTTCCATTAAGGAAAGCGGTCTTGACATCCATTTGCCAAATCTCGTAATCATGAAATGCGGCAATAGCTAGCATCACTCTAATAGATTTAATCGTCGCAACTGGTGAGAAGGTCTCATCATAGTCAACTCTAGGAGTTTGAGTAAAGCCCTTCGCAACCAATCGCGCTTTATATGTGTGCACGTTTCCATCCATGTCGGTCTTCTTCTTGAAGATCCACTTGCACCCAACGGTCTTACGTCCGGGCACATGATCAACCAAATTCCAAACTTGGTTATCATACATGGATTGGATCTCGCTATCCATTGCCTCTTTCCACTTCGCAGACTCCGGGCCTGCCATGGCTTCTTTATAGCTATTAGGTTCATCAAGATTTACTAGTGTACCATCACTAATATACGTGTCCCCTTCGGTAGTAATATGAAAACCATAAAACTGGAGATGAACTCTAACTCTATCGGAACGTCTAAGAGGTAAGGATTTGTCAATCGGTTCAACCGGAGTTTCCTCCTCGGGTTGAGTGCCAGCGGTAGAGGTTCCTTCATCTATCGACTCTTGAATCTCTTCAAGTTCGATTTGCCTCCCACTGTCTCCTTGGCTTATGAGTTCTCGCTCTCAAAAAACTCCTCTCCTCGCAACGAAGACTACATTGTCCTTCGGTCTATAGAAGAGATATCCAAAGGATGTCTGCGGGTAGCCGATGAAAATACATCGCTCACTTCGAGGTTCAAGCTTGTCGTGAGTATCTCGTCTTACGAAAGCCTCGCAACCCCAAACCTTGATATGTGCTAACGAGGGAGCTTTCCCTGTCCACATCTCGTGAGGTGTTTTGGCAACCTTCTTAGTAGGGAATCGGTTAAGGATATGGGCGGTAGTCTCTAAGGCATACCCCCAAAAAGAGATAGGTAGTGAAGCACGACTCATCATAGAGCGAACCATATCCAATAAGGTTCGATTACGCCTTTCTGCCACACCATTCAACTGCGGTGTCCTAGGAGGCGTCAATTGTGAAACTATTCCACACTCATTGAGATAATTGTGGAATTCAAGACTTAGGTACTCTCCTCCTCGATCGGATCGAAGCATCTTGATTTTCCTGCCCAATTGATTCTCCACTTCATTCTTGAACTCTTTGAACTTTTCAAAGGTTTCTGACTTTTGCTTGATTAGGTAGATATACCCATATCTACTATAGTCATCAGTAAAAGTCACGTAGAAGCGGTTCCCATCCTTCGTAGTTGACCTAAATGGTCCACATACATCAGTATGTATTAGGTCCAATAGTCCCTCACCCCTTTCACTCGTACTCGTGAAGGGTGATTTAGTCATCTTTCCAAGCAAACAAGACTCGCATGTGTCATCTTCCTTAAGGTTGAATGACTCCAACACTCCATCCTTTTGGAGTTGGGCTATGCGTTTCTTGTTGACATGTCCAAGACGACAATGCCACAAGGATGCTTTATCCATACTAGTGGAAGAATCTATATTCAAAACATCATTTCCTAAGTTATCAACAATCATAACAGTTTCATATATTCCATTACATGGTATAGCTTCAAAGTAAAAGACACCATTTAGATAAGCTAAAATAGAACCATTCTCATTATTAAAAGAAAATCTAAATTCTTGTCTATATAAACCATGAAATGAATGATGTTTCTGGCCATTTCTGGCGAATAGCAACAATTATTCAAATCTAAAACCAAACTATTTCTAAGCACTAAATAATACACTCCAATCTTGGTCACAGGCGACGATCTTTTGTTCCCCATGATTAGATTGATCCTTCCTTGCTCCACATCCCTACTTCTTCTTAGTCCCTGCACATTAGAACAAATGTGGTAACCACAACCGTTATCAAGAACCCAAGAAATATCATGATTAGAATTGTTGGATTTAATTGTATATATACCTGCGAAAGATGGCTTGACTTTCCTTCTTTGATTGCTTACAGGTACTGTGGGCAGCTTCTCTTCCAATGTCCTATCTTGTGGCAGTGGTGGCACTCTGCCTCCTTCGGGTTAGGACAGGTCTTAGCGGGATCAACTTCGGTCCCACTAGAAGAGGCACCATCTCGGGCTTTGACCTTGCGATAGTTCTTCGATGAAGCTTTCCTCTTCTTTCCCTTTCCTTGACCAATAGCCAAGACAGGAGCAGTAGTCGGATTGAGAGTAGGTGCAACAGACTTGTCCTTGAAGTTGCTCTCAGTGACCCTCAAGAGACCTTGGAGTTTGCTTAGGGTGACCTCCTCTTTGTTCATGTGGTAGGTCATCCTAAATTGGTTGTACATCGGAGGCAAAGAGTGAAGCACCATGTCGATCGCCAAGTCTTCCCCAAAGTTAACATTTAACTTGCGAAGGCGGTCGACATACCTTTGCATCTTTTGCAAGCGCACGGTAAGAGATTCTCCATGACCCATCTTAGCGGAAATCATGTTAGTGAAAATCTCAAAACGCTCTTGTCTTGCATTCTGGTGGTATCTCTCCAATAAGTCTTGATGCATCTCGTACGGGTACATGTCCTCGTAGTACTTTTGGAATTCGGAGTTCATGGTGGCAATCATGATGCAATGTACCTTCGTTGCATCTCGCTCATGAGTCTCAAAAGCGGTGATTTCGGCCGGAGTAGCGATTTCGGGGTTGATTTTCTCGAGCTTCTCATCGAGGACATACTCCTTATCCTCATAGCGAGCAATGGTGCGAATGTATCTTATCCATTCGCTAAAGTTCGTTCCATCGACGGTGACCTTTTGGCAAAGGCTCATCAACGTGAAAGAACTAGCAACAGCGTTGTTAGCGTTCGACATCTACAAAAGAAAAGGACAAAGATAGATTAGAATAAGAATCCCTAATTATCACCCAATAAGAAAAATTAGGGCTAGGATCCAACAATAACATTTACATACTAGAAAAGGGATTCCGTAATCTAACATGCAAATAAATTGAAGGTAAGTGAATGACGATTCACTAATTCTCCATCACAAAAACTTAAACTATTAGTCCTAAGTGTATTGAGAATTCCTAGGTTCGGATGAGATTCATTGAAACTATTCAATGGCATGTTTAAATCTCGATATGCCCCTCTTGTTTGTGACTGGGATACCGAGGATCACAAAACGGGTGTGAATTACCATGCAAATTCACATGGTGCCTTCATTGTAACGATCACCTATACGATGTGCCGGTAAACCACACACGCTCCATCGAACTATGATAAACAATGAAACACCCTTTGCCACCTTTGCTTAGAACCAATTAGTGTGCCGGTAAACCACACACGCTCCACTAACTTCTTAGCAAGGGTGCAAAGTGTAATTTCATGGGATTGCATCAATTCACTTTTCCTAAAGTAACTAAGATTGGGAATTTTAAAAAAAATGTGTAGTTACTTTGTATTACTTATTATACTTTTAATGAGAGGATGAGGTTGGCCTATCCTACTCGTTCGGCTAACGACCCTCCACCAATCAAGCAAGCGGTGGGTGTGAGTGTACACCCATTAAGCGCCATTTTATAGGCCGCAACCTTATACCCACCTTATAGATCGGCTTCGTGAATGAGGCCTACTAACGGTAAGACTAGCATTTAGTTATACATACATATATATATATATATATATATATATATATATATATATATATATATATATATATATATATATATATATATATATATTATTCTAGTAATATCATATTAGTATAGGGTTGTATTTTAAACCTTTTAAAATCTAGGGTTTGAAATTTAAGTTGTCTAAATTAAAACTTTTAATCACAAATATAAATTTCAAAACTTGAGGGCAAGTTTTAAACATTTAAAACACGGAGGATCAAATAACAAATAATTCCAATTAACAATTAATATCCTAATTATCTATATTTGATTTTATTCAAGATTTCTTTGAAAGATAATTACCAAAATAATTAAAATAATTAATTAATTATCATATAAGGAAATTAAATATTTTATTAGATGATAAATACCTTTAACTAGATCAAGATAATAGTCATATATATCAAAAAATCGGATTTAGATTGATCTATTATGATTAAGGTAAGTTTCCATAAGATAATTATGAAAAAATCCCGAATCTGGCCATTCCTGACGCCTGGACTCGCCGAGTGCACAAAGGGAGAGACAGGCCTACTCGCCGAGTCCACTTTGGAACTCGCCGAGTCCATGACTCAGAAACCTAAAAATCGAATTTTTCAGGTTTGTTTCAGTTAATCAAGCAACAATTTAAAGAAAACCAAGCTAGGCTCTGATACCACTGATGGGTTTTAGCCACAAGAACTTTCCTATGTGCGCATGCAAAACCCTAATGCTTGGATCTAGGATTTCTAATAAACATGCTTTGAATCCAAGACTTCTAATGACTAATTAGGTTAAATAACAGCATTGAATCAGATCTAGAATCATACCTTTGAGTTCGTTGTTGATCTTGTGGTCTTGGAGCTTCTAGAGTCACAAATGTCACTCCTCTAATGGCTTACAAACACCAATAGCAAGAAAGATGATTTAGGAGAGAGGAGAGGGGAGGAAATCGGCCAGGGTTCTCTTGCTTTAGGAGAGGTGCCGATTTCCCTTAGCCATGGGGTCTATTTATACTTGTAGACTCCTTAAGGGTTACAACCTAAACCCTAACTGGATAATCTTCTCTTAAGGCTATCCAAATCCTTTCCATAGATAAGCCTTGGACGAATTAGCTATCCTTTTAGCTTCTAGAATTCGTCCCTTGTATATCTATAAGGATTTACAGTCTAAAGCTTAACTATCAAACAATTGACAGTTTATACCCCTTTATTTAATTAATCTCTTTAAGTCACCAAATTAATTCTAATTAATTCTATGACTTATATTAATCAAATAACAATATATTATTCTTGATATTATTCTCATAATATATTAATAATATTTACTCTCTCTTAATAAATCATCCTATCAAGTTGCTATGGTGAAGGCAACCCAAAAGGACCATGCACAACCGGGTCAAATACTTGCCTAATATAGTTGCAGCCTTAGAAACTATTCCAACAGTCTCCCACTTGGATAAGTCTAGTAACTATATGCACAAGTACAATTCGGTTTGCAATCGTAGCTCTCAAAGACGCTGTCAACTCTGATCTAATCAATCTTGTCCTTTAGATAAGGGAACGTACAGTCCTCTGTTAGATATCATGCTGACAATCCTATGGAATGGTTAGTCAAGCATTTAGGTTTCTCGATATCTGATTCATTTGACATAGAACTTAATCAAACACATCAATTCAGTTCTGACCGGGCCCGACACATAAGTCAAATCAAATCATCGAGCGGCCGAGATATTGCTTTTACCTTCTTAGATAAAAGTTACAGATAAACTTCGATTTATATGCATTTACTTATTTATTAACCAACTATACACAACAATGTGTTTTATAACACCGAGTTACTGATGCGTTTTCGCATTATCAATGTACAATCAATTAACAAATAACAAACCATATATCTAGGTTTTAAGACTATATGATATTATCGTCTTGCGATCACCTTTTATATCATATTCCATAAGGTGATTCCAGCAAGCCCGGGTTTGTTCCAATGCTCAAAACTAGTTCATAAGCACTCATGAACATTGCAGCAATCTTTTTCTATGTCTAACACCATTTAGACATTCTACACACCAATTCATGACAATCTTCATTCATATCTACTTCCAACATATGAACAATTGTGGACCATTTGAACAATTTCTATTATTCTTAATAATTTCAATTATTCTGGAAGTCAAAACATGCAAAATGAAACAATAGCTAAACAATTAACATAAGATAGTAACATTACTCATAAATAAAACTCCTTTATTTAATCATCAAATGTTAATTACATTTATCTATTACACGTTTCTAATACTATCTAATCTATGCTAATATAATCCTTCAGCCCAATACTCCTAGCATGCTGCAAGTGCTTAACCCTACTCAGTCCCTTCGTAAGCGGATCTGCTGGGTTATCTTCTGATGATATCCTCTTCACTACGAGTTGTCCTTCTTCTACACGATGTCTGATGAAGTGATATTTTATGTCGATATGTCTTGATCTACCATGATCCCTCGGTTCCATGGTCAAGGCAACCGCGCCTTCGTTATCATAGAAAATCTCCATTGGCTCCTTTATGGCAGGTACAACTCCAAGATCACCGATGAAGTTCTTTAGCCATATTGCCTCCTTCGATGCTTCGCTCGCTGGAATGTACTCTGATTCGCACGTTGAATCAGCTACGGTCTCCTGCTTGGAACTCTTCCATGTCACTGCTCCTCCATTTAGAGTAAAGACCCAGCCCGACTGCGAACGGTAGCTGTCCCTGTCGGTCTGAAAACTGGCGTCACTATACCCTCGCACCTTCAAGTCATCACTCCCTCCGAGGACTAAGAACCATTCCTTCGTCCTCCAAAGGTACTTAAGGATGTTCTTCACCGCAATCCAATGTGCTTTGCTAGGATTCCCTTGATATCTGCTAACCATGCTCAAAGCAAAGGCTACATCAGGGCGAGTACAAGTCATAGCATACATGATTGAGCCAACTGCGGAAGCGTATGGTACTCGGCTCATTTCTGCTATCTCAGCTTCGGTACTCGGACTTTGAGTCTTACTCAACTTGTCATTACTTTGTATCGGTAATTCTCCCTTATTTGAGTTTTCCATACTAAAACGTTTTAGTACCTTCTCTAAGTAAGTATTTTGACTAAGTCTAATTAGTCTCTTACTTCTTTCTCTTACTATCCTTATTCCCAGAATATAAGAAGCCTCTCTGAGGTCCTTCATAGCAAAGCACTTCCCGAGCCAGGACTTAACCTCCTGCAGAGTCGGGATGTCGTTTCCTATGAGTAATATGTCATCGACATATAGAACGAGGAAGCTTACTATACTCCCACTGGCTTTGACATATACACAAGACTCGTCTTCGCTTCGTACAAATCCAAACTCTTTGACTTTCTCATCGAAGCAAAGATTCCATTTGTGAGACGCTTGCTTAAGTCCATAAATGGACTTCTCAAGCTTACACACTCTATTTGGATGCTTTGGATCCACAAACCCCTCTGGATGAGCCATGTAAACATCCTCAGCCAACTTTCCATTAAGGAAAGCGGTCTTGACATCCATTTGCCAAATCTCGTAATCATGAAATGCGGCAATAGCTAGCATCACTCTAATAGATTTAATCGTCGCAACTGGTGAGAAGGTCTCATCATAGTCAACTCTAGGAGTTTGAGTAAAGCCCTTCGCAACCAATCGCGCTTTATATGTGTGCACGTTTCCATCCATGTCGGTCTTCTTCTTGAAGATCCACTTGCACCCAACGGTCTTACGTCCGGGCACATGATCAACCAAATTCCAAACTTGGTTATCATACATGGATTGGATCTCGCTATCCATTGCCTCTTTCCACTTCGCAGACTCCGGGCCTGCCATGGCTTCTTTATAGCTATTAGGTTCATCAAGATTTACTAGTGTACCATCACTAATATACGTGTCCCCTTCGGTAGTAATATGAAAACCATAAAACTGGAGATGAACTCTAACTCTATCGGAACGTCTAAGAGGTAAGGATTTGTCAATCGGTTCAACCGGAGTTTCCTCCTCGGGTTGAGTGCCAGCGGTAGAGGTTCCTTCATCTATCGACTCTTGAATCTCTTCAAGTTCGATTTGCCTCCCACTGTCTCCTTGGCTTATGAGTTCTCGCTCTCGAAAAACTCCTCTCCTCGCAACGAAGACTACATTGTCCTTCGGTCTATAGAAGAGATATCCAAAGGATGTCTGCGGGTAGCCGATGAAAATACATCGCTCACTTCGAGGTTCAAGCTTGTCGTGAGTATCTCGTCTTACGAAAGCCTCGCAACCCCAAACCTTGATATGTGCTAACGAGGGAGCTTTCCCTGTCCGCATCTCGTGAGGTGTTTTGGCAACCTTCTTAGTAGGGAATCGGTTAAGGATATGGGCGGTAGTCTCTAAGGCATACCCCCAAAAAGAGATAGGTAGTGAAGCACGACTCATCATAGAGCGAACCATATCCAATAAGGTTCGATTACGCCTTTCTGCCACACCATTCAACTGCGGTGTCCTAGGAGGCGTCAATTGTGAAACTATTCCACACTCATTGAGATAATTGTGGAATTCAAGACTTAGGTACTCTCCTCCTCGATCGGATCGAAGCATCTTGATTTTCCTGCCCAATTGATTCTCCACTTCATTCTTGAACTCTTTGAACTTTTCAAAGGTTTCTGACTTTTGCTTGATTAGGTAGATATACCCATATCTACTATAGTCATCAGTAAAAGTCACGTAGAAGCGGTTCCCATCCTTCGTAGTTGACCTAAATGGTCCACATACATCAGTATGTATTAGGTCCAATAGTCCCTCACCCCTTTCACTCGTACTCGTGAAGGGTGATTTAGTCATCTTTCCAAGCAAACAAGACTCGCATGTGTCATCTTCCTTAAGGTTGAATGACTCCAACACTCCATCCTTTTGGAGTTGGGCTATGCGTTTCTTGTTGACATGTCCAAGACGACAATGCCACAAGGATGCTTTATCCATACTAGTGGAAGAATCTATATTCAAAACATCATTTCCTAAGTTATCAACAATCATAACAGTTTCATATATTCCATTACATGGTATAGCTTCAAAGTAAAAGACACCATTTAGATAAGCTAAAATAGAACCATTCTCATTATTAAAAGAAAATCTAAATTCTTGTCTATATAAACCATGAAATGAATGATGTTTCTGGCCATTTCTGGCGAATAGCAACAATTATTCAAATCTAAAACCAAACTATTTCTAAGCACTAAATAATACACTCCAATCTTGGTCACAGGCGACGATCTTTTGTTCCCCATGATTAGATTGATCCTTCCTTGCTCCACATCCCTACTTCTTCTTAGTCCCTGCACATTAGAACAAATGTGGTAACCACAACCGTTATCAAGAACCCAAGAAATATCATGATTAGAATTGTTGGATTTAATTGTATATATACCTGCGAAAGATGGCTTGACTTTCCTTCTTTGATTGCTTACAGGTACTGTGGGCAGCTTCTCTTCCAATGTCCTATCTTGTGGCAGTGGTGGCACTCTGCCTCCTTCGGGTTAGGACAGGTCTTAGCGGGATCAACTTCGGTCCCACTAGAAGAGGCACCATCTCGGGCTTTGACCTTGCGATAGTTCTTCGATGAAGCTTTCCTCTTCTTTCCCTTTCCTTGACCAATAGCCAAGACAGGAGCAGTAGTCGGATTGAGAGTAGGTGCAACAGACTTGTCCTTGAAGTTGCTCTCAGTGACCCTCAAGAGACCTTGGAGTTTGCTTAGGGTGACCTCCTCTTTGTTCATGTGGTAGGTCATCCTAAATTGGTTGTACATCGGAGGCAAAGAGTGAAGCACCATGTCGATCGCCAAGTCTTCCCCAAAGTTAACATTTAACTTGCGAAGGCGGTCGACATACCTTTGCATCTTTTGCAAGCGCACGGTAAGAGATTCTCCATGACCCATCTTAGCGGAAATCATGTTAGTGAAAATCTCAAAACGCTCTTGTCTTGCATTCTGGTGGTATCTCTCCAATAAGTCTTGATGCATCTCGTACGGGTACATGTCCTCGTAGTACTTTTGGAATTCGGAGTTCATGGTGGCAATCATGATGCAATGTACCTTCGTTGCATCTCGCTCATGAGTCTCAAAAGCGGTGATTTCGGCCGGAGTAGCGATTTCGGGGTTGATTTTCTCGAGCTTCTCATCGAGGACATACTCCTTATCCTCATAGCGAGCAATGGTGCGAATGTATCTTATCCATTCGCTAAAGTTCGTTCCATCGACGGTGACCTTTTGGCAAAGGCTCATCAACGTGAAAGAACTAGCAACAGCGTTGTTAGCGTTCGACATCTACAAAAGAAAAGGACAAAGATAGATTAGAATAAGAATCCCTAATTATCACCCAATAAGAAAAATTAGGGCTAGGATCCAACAATAACATTTACATACTAGAAAAGGGATTCCGTAATCTAACATGCAAATAAATTGAAGGTAAGTGAATGACGATTCACTAATTCTCCATCACAAAAACTTAAACTATTAGTCCTAAGTGTATTGAGAATTCCTAGGTTCGGATGAGATTCATTGAAACTATTCAATGGCATGTTTAAATCTCGATATGCCCCTCTTGTTTGTGACTGGGATACCGAGGATCACAAAACGGGTGTGAATTACCATGCAAATTCACATGGTGCCTTCATTGTAACGATCACCTATACGATGTGCCGGTAAACCACACACGCTCCATCGAACTATGATAAACAATGAAACACCCTTTGCCACCTTTGCTTAGAACCAATTAGTGTGCCGGTAAACCACACACGCTCCACTAACTTCTTAGCAAGGGTGCAAAGTGTAATTTCATGGGATTGCATCAATTCACTTTTCCTAAAGTAACTAAGATTGGGAATTTTAAAAAAAATGTGTAGTTACTTTGTATTACTTATTATACTTTTAATGAGAGGATGAGGTTGGCCTATCCTACTCGTTCGGCTAACGACCCTCCACCAATCAAGCAAGCGGTGGGTGTGAGTGTACACCCATTAAGCGCCATTTTATAGGCCGCAACCTTATACCCACCTTATAGATCGGCTTCGTGAATGAGGCCTACTAACGGTAAGACTAGCATTTAGTTATACATACATATATATATATATATATATATATATATATATATATATATATATATATATATATATATATATATATATATATATATATATTATTCTAGTAATATCATATTAGTATAGGGTTGTATTTTAAACCTTTTAAAATCTAGGGTTTGAAATTTAAGTTGTCTAAATTAAAACTTTTAATCACAAATATAAATTTCAAAACTTGAGGGCAAGTTTTAAACATTTAAAACACGGAGGATCAAATAACAAATAATTCCAATTAACAATTAATATCCTAATTATCTATATTTGATTTTATTCAAGATTTCTTTGAAAGATAATTACCAAAATAATTAAAATAATTAATTAATTATCATATAAGGAAATTAAATATTTTATTAGATGATAAATACCTTTAACTAGATCAAGATAATAGTCATATATATCAAAAAATCGGATTTAGATTGATCTATTATGATTAAGGTAAGTTTCCATAAGATAATTATGAAAAAATCCCGAATCTGGCCATTCCTGACGCCTGGACTCGCCGAGTGCACAAAGGGAGAGACAGGCCTACTCGCCGAGTCCACTTTGGAACTCGCCGAGTCCATGACTCAGAAACCTAAAAATCGAATTTTTCAGGTTTGTTTCAGTTAATCAAGCAACAATTTAAAGAAAACCAAGCTAGGCTCTGATACCACTGATGGGTTTTAGCCACAAGAACTTTCCTATGTGCGCATGCAAAACCCTAATGCTTGGATCTAGGATTTCTAATAAACATGCTTTGAATCCAAGACTTCTAATGACTAATTAGGTTAAATAACAGCATTGAATCAGATCTAGAATCATACCTTTGAGTTCGTTGTTGATCTTGTGGTCTTGGAGCTTCTAGAGTCACAAATGTCACTCCTCTAATGGCTTACAAACACCAATAGCAAGAAAGATGATTTAGGAGAGAGGAGAGGGGAGGAAATCGGCCAGGGTTCTCTTGCTTTAGGAGAGGTGCCGATTTCCCTTAGCCATGGGGTCTATTTATACTTGTAGACTCCTTAAGGGTTACAACCTAAACCCTAACTGGATAATCTTCTCTTAAGGCTATCCAAATCCTTTCCATAGATAAGCCTTGGACGAATTAGCTATCCTTTTAGCTTCTAGAATTCGTCCCTTGTATATCTATAAGGATTTACAGTCTAAAGCTTAACTATCAAACAATTGACAGTTTATACCCCTTTATTTAATTAATCTCTTTAAGTCACCAAATTAATTCTAATTAATTCTATGACTTATATTAATCAAATAACAATATATTATTCTTGATATTATTCTCATAATATATTAATAATATTTACTCTCTCTTAATAAATCATCCTATCAAGTTGCTATGGTGAAGGCAACCCAAAAGGACCATGCACAACCGGGTCAAATACTTGCCTAATATAGTTGCAGCCTTAGACACTATTCCAACACTTACTTGCATAATTGGTTGTTAAATAAATAATTAGATACTTAAATGTATCATTACATGTTAAATAGGATTCGCGTCTGTGGTCAAGTCCTCACTTGACACTTAGCATCCTATACAGCCCGCTCATCCGAATCACCCACGTCAGGTGAGTTCATACCCCTGAATTAACCTTTTAAATGATTTTAACTACTTTTATGGGGGGGGGGGATACAAGTTGAACTATACATTTATTAGATCAATCCCATGTGATTAATAACTGTATAGCAAAATAGATTTTTGCATGTTGAACTGCTTTATCCAACTAAAGGTTTTCAAATCATGTTTACGAGTCTCGTTAAAGTACGATTGTCCCTTTTTAAATTATTAACGATTTTCCAATGATTTTCAAAGCCAGATTTATAAAAGGACATCAAGTTATAAATTCTTATTCATAAGTTTTCCAAAGGTTTTTACCAAATTTTCTTTTATGCTTTAATATTATAAAATGCATGCCCGTTTATGTATAGTTATATAAGTAATATTTAAAGGACTTAGGAAGCCCAGCTCGCCCTACCTCCTTTTCCTTGTTTGGATGTGGCTCTAGGGTATTGGTTATCCGTCTGAAGGTCGTTTAATATTAGTTATATATCATGTATACATGTATGGACATAAAAGTTCTCTCAGCCAGTTCATCTCCTTTGAGTGGCAAAGGCATCCTTCCATTGTCCATATGTCTAGAACACTAGTAACTATTATAGCAATAGTTAGGAGATTCTATTTACTCACTCTCTCACTCTCTCTCACTATCTCACTCTCTCTACCTCACTTTCTGTCTATCTCTCTCTCTCTCTCTCACTAGTACGAAAAATTACTCAGGAGTCAGTTCATTAGTGAGTCTATACTATTATTGTAATACTTTAAATAGAATGTGACACACTATTCCCCGATACAACGCTTCATAGCGCCATCGCCGTGCAACCAGAGTCTCCTGGAGGGAGACCGGACATCATGTGTATAGATATATAAGGGACAGACACCCTCGCATCCTGACTGCTAGCTACAGTCCGAGCCGGTAAGGCCCATGGGTGACATATTGTTACTAACTCTACACGTGACCTGGAGGGTCATCAAGGATTTGATCGCCAATCAACATGGTTACATACGAGTTCACATTCACCCTTTTATTCTACTTTATACTAAGCCAGGCGTATTTTTCATTCGATACCCTCCTGGAGTCTATGTATTATTCTCCTTTAGACTGAGCTAGGCGTATTGTCCATTCGACACTTTCCCGGAGTCTATGTATTCATTCACCTTTTTTAGACTTTGCAAGGCGTCCCTCCTGAAGTCTATGATTTATTTACCTCTAAGCTTTGCAAGGCGTCCTACCTGGAGTCTAGGTTTTATTTACTTTTAGCCAGCAGTGTTTCTGCTGAAGTAAAATATTATTTTTCCCTGTTATTTTTACTTGTGATTTTTCTCACAATTCCTTTAAAGTAAAAACTATATTTTTATAATGATAGTACTTTTGGGGAAATTACACCTAATTAAACATAAAACCGTCGGGTCTTGGTAGAAGACTGCTTTTGATAAAGATACTCCTTGGTTTAAACATATAACAATTGGGTCTTGGTAGAAGACTGCTTTTAAATTAGAAAATATAGGGTTTTCTGGAAAGAATTCTAACACTCTGTAGATTCTAAACCTCAACTTTTTCTGAGTTATTTTGAGGAAAAACATGTATTTATAACAATGTCATTAAATACTTATGAACTCACCAGCATTTAAAAATGTTAATACTCACTTTCAAAATAACTTGTATTCTCAGGTCATCGGTAGACAGGTACACCCCGGGAACTTTAGCGAAGACAGCCTTGTACCGAGCTACACTTTATGTTATTTTCTGTATTTTACACTTGATATTGTTGCTAAATGTAACCTATGTAAAATTATTACTATTAATTCAATGGTTGTTGTACTTTTATTACTATATTGCATATGTTGTGATACTTGACATGACATCCTCCACCCCAGAACGTTTCCGCCGTTCCGGTTTTGGGGTGTGAAAATATCATACCTTTCGCCTACAACTCACGGTTCACCCCACAAACCAAAAAAATTTCCCCCATTTACCTCACTCGCCTCCAGAGTGCATGCCTTACACGGATACACTTGCGATCCCCGATGCGAGTTTCCACTATAAGCCATCTCCAAATGGCCATCCATGAATCCATCCCAAGTTTCTGACCGAAACTACCACAAATCATGCAGAAAAGACCCTCAAACAAGTCAATAGCGAACCTTTCACAATTCGAATCCATATGATACACCAAAACTTTAGTATAGCCTTTGACTATTTACCATGCCATTACCAATCTCCGAAGTGACGAAAGACGATGATCAACCAAGAACTTCCACATTGCATCTAATCCATAACAACAACTTGTGAACATGCAGGAATGCGGGGCAAACATTCCCCGGATTCATTCTGATATCTGATCGATACTCCCCTCAGTCCTTACTACTTCCTTTATCCAACTAACGGACTTACGACTCGCCAGGCCCCCATGAATGCGTCGATCTCGAGAACACCACAAGCAGAAGGAATGAATCTTTACGATCATTGGGCCCACAACCTATGACTGGAATGCTTCTGATAACACATAGACCTCGACGACATTCCCCAGTACCATTGAGCCCCGCATGGTTGCCACCTAAGCAATTCTTTCATAAACAACGTCGCATATAATCCTCAGAGGGAAAACACTCGAACTCTTGATCTAAGTCGGACTCTGAAACCCTGCCGTGCACGATTCCCTTATAGAACAAGTTGCAGCACAAGAGTTTTCAGGCTCTCCCTCATGACCATCGACAGTCCCTAAGGGCATTCCATAGGTGATATGCAGCAAGTACATACAACATACAGTTCCACTAGTTATCATCACAAAGCAGCATGATCAATACCAAAACATAGACCTAACAAAATACATAACAAATCTTCAGCATGATTGGACTACCTCACCAAGCCTTCAGCCTATTTGGACCACTCTCGGAACCTTCAGCATGTTTGGACCACCTCTCCGGGCCTTCAGCCTGTCTGGATCGTTCTACGGGCCTTCGACCTGACTGGTATGCCCCGTAGGGCCTTCAGTCTATCCGGGCCACCCTAGGTTTGTCAAGCCAAAACCCTGGACCAATCCTGGTGCCCTTCCCATAAATAACCAGCTCTCCCGCACTTGGGGTTTGAGCTCTCGATTCAATTTTCAGACTGTAAACCCGACCAAACCATACATGTCGTTCAAACCAAACCCTCAATTTTACCTTGAACACCTACATATATACTCAAAAAAGATAACCTCCATATCTGTGCTTGGGGAAACCCTTGACTTCCTGCTTGATCGCCCAACCTCTCTAGAAACTATTATCCGGATAGCAACAAACAAAACCTTCAATGGCTGATGTCCCATATGAGAATTCTCAATTCTCCCCTTCGATCCCAGGTGACATTAACTAGTCCCTTTTTGCAATCCAAATGACAATCCAACACGCAGCCTACCCGAGGATATGGTACCTAACTTGCCTCGCAAGATACTCATGCCACATCTGTTAGATTAGGTGTCTAAGCCCATAGCTATAATTGGTATGTAATTGACCCGAGAGTAGCATGGTCCATTTCAGGTTGCCTTCACCAGAACAATTTAACAGGATGAATATTTGAGAAATAGGTTATTTGTGATTTATTAATATATAATAAGTAAAATATATTAACTGAGAAATCATATTATTTAATTAGTATTGATCAAGAATTAATTTGGAATTAATTTAGTGCCCAAAAGAGACTGATTAAATTAACGGGGACTGATTATGTAATTCAGTGAGACATATGGTTTGGGCTAATGATCCACGATTAATTTTTAATGGGCTAAGCTTATGTGAAATTCCATAAATTATTAGTCCAAATAAGTTATGGATCATAAGCCTAAGTGTATGAATTAGGGTTACATATAACTCTTGGAATTCTACACTAAATACGTAACCCACTAAAGCCAAAAATCGAACCAATTGTGGATTATTCTAAAAAATTGATGATTTTGTGTGCTCCATAACCTCTCTCATTATTCTCCATTTGTTCATTGTGTTTGTGACTTGTTTGAGGCATCACACTTGAGGTGCTAAGTTCTTAAAAGGCCAACAACTACAAGCTACAAATAAGAGGTATTCTTCTAACTACTTTTGGGATTCATGTACCAAATTTGTATGCTAGATAGGTTTCATGCTTTGGATAGTTTTTGTTGCATGTATAACTAGAGAAAAATTAGATCCAAGGCACTATGGTTGTACGTGCACCATAAAAGTGTTATAGTATACAAAACCCAACAGTGGTATCAGAGCCATGGGTAGTTTTTTGTTATATTTAATGCATGGCTAATATTCAAAGCTGAAAATTTTCAATTTTTTGCTATCTGACTGCTGGACTCGACGAGTCCCATGAGTGGACTCGCCGAGTTGGATATTTTGGGTATGAACTTTCTGACAACCCGATATTTCAACTCTTTGTAATGACCTAAAAAGTCAAGTATTGTAACCACCTTTGAGTTAATAAAATTAACTTTGATAATAAAATGTCCAAAAGGTTTCTATTTAAATTCCTGCTATGTTTAATGTCATTAAACTGTGATCGTACGTAAAAAGAACGCCCAAATCCGACTTCGTATATTGAAGTTATGATTTTTTTTCAAGTTCGGCTTAGCAACAGACAGCTAAAAACTCGAATCGGAGATCGAGCGACTTTTGGCCAGAATGAACTAAACGAGAATCGAAGGTCTCGACAATGATAATTCAGCGGTAAAAAGTCTGGCAAAAAAACCGACGTCAGATAAAGAAGTTATGAATTTCTAAAGAAATTCCTTAAACACGACCCTTTTAAAAATAAATAATAAAAATAATTTCAAAATTTGCCGACGGAGTCTAAACGAAAGTTGTAGAGCGTAGTCTCACCTACGCATGGATATAAAGACCATCGAAAACGGAATTTGTATGAAGAAGATATGAATTTTAGAAGTTTATTAATTAAATTAAATATAAATTTAATTATAAACTCTTGGTATTATCCGAAGGGAGTCAGCAGATAGGGCCGAAGTACGCCCCGCGTACTCAAGGCCAAGGCCTCGGATCATCCACGTCCCGGTCTATGCGAAGTAGCCTTGTCCCATCCAAAGTCCGAGGCAGTCGAGGACTCGGTCATGCATGACGTACGCGTACGCCCCGCGTACCCTCGTACGCCCTACGTACCGAGGCGGTTCCCAGCCCTATAAAAGGGATGTGAGGGTTCTGAAGAAAGGGCTCTATTTCTCTCATTTCCTTTGCGTTCTTGCCTCGTTTTTCGTGCCCGTTCTAACCCGAAGCCCTGGTCATTTTGCTCAAGTCCCGAAGGTCGATTTTACTCCCGAGATTCCCGAGAATCCCGAGAAAAATCCGTTTCCCGAGACGAAACTCTGCCCGGTTTCCATCTCGCTTTCTTCAAACTTTCAAAGTGAGTTCATACCCCTTAATTAACCTTTTAAATGTTCTATAAATGCTTTTATATGCTTTCAAGGGGGGGGGGGGGGGGGGGGGAATACAAGTAAAACACACGAGTATCATCGTGTGTTATATAAAGAATTTTTATATGCTTTTATTTAACCAAATCATATGTGATTTATAAACTTTATAGGGAACTCTCGTATATAAAATAAGTTATAATAGCATTCCATCTTTTGAAATATAAATTGTTGTAATGCATGTATAAACTAAACATTTTCTTAGATTATATGTATACTTGTCTATCTTAGGCTCTACAAAAATCTATACTTTCATAACAAGTGATTCCTTTTCTAGATATTCTAAACAAACGAGACACACTTTTAGAAAACTATAATAGGTATAGTTTTATGAGGATATTGCTAACTTTTACATACTAGAAACACGATTTTCAAGAAGTCACTTTCCTATACAAGAACAAACGAACATTTTAACACGTAAATCTGTTTTTATACCATGGTTTGTGAGACATTAACTTCACGTACGTTCGAGTACACATTTCAAGTCCTGTATTATATACCAGAATCCCGTGGAGGGGTGGTGTTTGTGTATAGATCTATACGGGCTTGACAACCGGCGCCTTGACTGTTAGCTACAGTCCACCATTTGGGGTGACAAACATCATAACATTCCAACGCCTGAAGAACGTTGTGTATAGGCATTCCGAGTCAATAGTATGGTTATAAAACTCACATGGGTTATTAAAAATGCATTGATTTACGAGGTTTTCAAACATATTGGTTATTTTACACTTACATACATTTTTAGAAACAAACATTTGTCTTGAGAGAAGGCTACTTTTATACTAGTAGAAAATATAGGATTTTCTAGAAACAAACAAACAAGGACAAAACATTTCATTTCTTACAAACATTGTCATTTAATACTTATGAAACTCACCAGCTTAAATGCTGATCTACTCTTTCAAAATTACTTGTATGTCCCGGGGATTCAGTAATTTCAGGTATCAATATGCTTTTGAAGAAGGGATGTTGCGGCGCCAGTTTAATCTCATATTTTGAGATCATATTGTAATTGGTTTTGAACATGTAACTTTTGACAAATGTAAACTTTCAATTATATATATGATGGTTGTATTGCTTTCTTTACTATGTATTCATTTGTTATGTTACCACATGAAGTCATCCGCCCCCGAACGTTTCCGCCGTTCAGGTTTGGGGGTGTGACAAACTCGTCGAGTCCATGCCTTGAATCGAAGAGTTAGGTAGTCTGTTGGCAGAATTTTCGAGTTTTTGGCCTGTTTTGGATTAGGATCATTACCACAAAATGTTTTGGTTCATAAAATTTGATTTTTTTCGTATGTTAATGATTATCCCCATCCAATAACATGATGATTTCCAAATTTTAAGATAATTACTTGATTTTGTGAAAAACTAGTTATTTGTAAAATTTGGATCATTTTGCTACCAGAGTTGAATTTGATCAATTTAGTAATAGATAAAATGATATGGTTGTTTTATTAGTTTAAAGTTTGATCTAAATGTTTCTTGGATAGTTTCATAATTTGTCCTCAAGTTATGGAACTTGAAAAGTCTCTATCATGAAACAAATTAACTCTTTAAGTTATGGATTTCAAGAGTCTTGAAAGGTTACAAAACTTGTCATCAAGTTTTGCAATCCAAAAGGTTTTAAAGAGTTACAAAACTTGCCCTCAAGTTTTGAAATTTAAAATTTTATTAAAAAGTTTTAATTGTGAAATATTAAATACTAAACCTTTAGACTTCATAACTTACGTTTAGAATTAAAAGTTTTTTAATTATGGTTTTGTTGATAAGTAATTAAAAGATTAATTAAAAGAGTATTAATAAATCCATAATTATATGGTTTGAGTTTAATTAAATTAAAATTCTAGTTTAATTAATTGATTAAACCATCTAGTATTTTAAAAGTTTAAAATACACCCTTATACTATATAAAATTAAAAGTTTAATGTATTATATATGTATAAGTAAAAGGTCAGTCTTACAGTTAATAGGCATCATTCACGAAGTCGGTCTATAAGGGGGGTATAAGGTTACTGCCTATAAAATGGTGGTTTAATGGGTGTCTACTCTCACCCACCGCTTCCTTGACTGGTTGAGGGTCGTTAGCCGAACGGGTAGGATAAGACATTAATTCTCATTAAAAGTATAATGAAATACCAAGTAACTAAATACTTTCATAAATTCCCAATCTCAGTTACTTAGGAAAAATGTGAATTTGATGCTAACCCATGAAATTGCACATTGCACCTTATTAGTCGTTAGTGGAGCGTGTGTGGTTAACCGACACACTAATATGGGACTAATGAAGGATGGTAATGGGTAGCTCGTACTTTGTCATAGATCAATGGAGCGTGTTTGGTTAACCGACACATTGATTAGGTGATAAATGACTTCGAGAGTACCAAGCTAATTTGCATGGTTATTCACACCTTGTTTGTGATCCTTGGTATCCTAGTCACAAAGTTGAAAGGCATAATCGAGATTAAACATTCCATTGAAAAAGTTCAATGAATCTCAAAAAATCTAGGAATTTCAATTCGTTTAAAACCTAATGCTCTTTTTTGTTTTCAATGGTGGAAATTGGTAAATCGTCATTTACCTACCTTCAAATATTTTACACTTTGATTACGGCATCCCTCTTCCGAATTGTAGAATATTGTGTTGGGTCCTAGCCTTAATATTTTGTTTTGGGTGTTATATTAAGGACTTAAATCAACTAACTTGAATTTCTCCCCTTATAGATGTCTAGGTCAGACAGTTATGGTCTGCCTTATCCTGTTGGAAAAAGCTTTCCACATGAATATGATATTCCACAATATCATACTTCACTTCCTCCACCTCCTCCAATAATTCTCTCTGACGCACATGTTCGTTGACTTGAAAAGTTCAAGGTCACTCAAGCCCTATTGGCAAGCAAACATGGAGATGGAAGGTCAGTGTGTGCACATGTCTTGGAGATGAAGTCACACATTGACAGACTGGGAATGTTAGGAGTCATTGTGTCAAGAAATTTGGTTGTTGACTTGGTTATAAAATCACTTCCTAAGTCATATAGTGACTTCATTAATGATTACTATATGACAGACCGCGACGTGATCATTATCGATCTTACATGTTTCCTAATTGTTGTTGAATCTGAAATGATTTGGCGTAATGGTAAAGCAAATTTGATTGGAAGATCTACTTCCCAAACTTCCATGGACATTGACAATAGAAACATTGGAAGTCTAGAAAAGTCTTCCCAACGGAAAGGGAAAGACTAAGTCTGAGTTTGTCTCGTGTGCCATTCCAAAAGAATCTGTTTGCTTCTATTTCCAAGAGAAAGGGCATTGGATGCGAAGCTGCCGTATCTACCTGAAGGACCATAAGGATGGTAAAGTCAAAATGTATGACTCTGCTTCAGGTAAGTCCACTATCTAACGCTATTAAGTTCCTATTTCTAGATTCTTAATACATGATGTGATAAGATTACATTTTGATGTTTTTAAGGATCTAAAAAGAGAAAGGAAGCTTAAAGAAAGAGCAGTCTAAGTCTGATCGCGAAGAGATGGATTTCGATCGCATGATTCGATGATCAGAGTTTTGAGCTGCTGCTTAGGAGTTATGATAGGTTGCTTAGGAATATTTAGAAACATAGTTTTCATATGTACTTGCATTATAAGGAAAAGTTTTCCGCATTGTGTAATTAAAGAAATTTTTTGATTTTATCCTATTTTACATTTCCTTGCAATGGCATTTGTGAAAATTGATGTTTGTATGTTTCTATTTTTAGCGATATGGATTTTATTCTTTCATTTGTGGTAGTGTCTAAATTTACCAAATAAGGAAAGATTCATATCACTAAAGTTTCAATTGGATAGAAACTTGGAATCATGCAACTTGTATTGTATGATAAATGAGAACCTTCATCTTTGGGAAATTAAGACTAATTCCTTGTTCACATGTAGATGTAAGTCAAGTGAAGGACGAGGGGATCTAGTACACATTGTTGTGCACTGATCAAGTCCACTACAAAGAACATAAGACTATTCGTCATGAGTTACTAAAAGCTTATTGAATATGATTATTCTTACAAGGTTTAGTATAATTATGAATCATTGAAAAAGTTTCGATGTATAACAGAATGAATAAGAAGAATCAATTAGGAAGAAAGATAAAAGTTTCTCCAATCTGAAAGGAAATGAGAATACTTTAGTTTCGTGTTTGATGATTATCTTAATGATTATAGAAACATATCACAATTGATCATCTAAGAACACCTTAGTGCACTTGTATGGCTAAGAAGAGGAATCGTAAATTGTTGAAATGGTTAAATCAAGAAGATAAATCATACTCCGTTCCAAAATCAAGTCTTAGAGTCATACTCCAAGATTGTGTCTTGAGTCACATGTCCTAAGTAGGTTTATAACACATCATGAAATGTGGAGTAGAAAAGTTTTCTTACTCATGCACATTTGTAATTGGTAGTTGTGATGTTTTAGATTAGACAAATACCAACTAAGATCAATTATAAGAAGTGTTTTCCTTGATAAAAATCCGCACTAACTCTTGAATATTTGTTTGTCAAGGAGTGTTTTCTTGACAGAGAATCTTATATGTCAAGAGGTCAGTGGGAGTCTTAAAGATCTTGAAAAGTTTCGAGAACTAATCAAGAATAAACCTATCATTTATCGCTAGCACACGACTTGAGTTTTGTAACGTATCATGTTGTCGTATTCTTGTTTCTGTGCTAATTCCTGTTAAAGTTGACTATGCATGTGAGTTCTATGAGTTCTCAATTGTTTGCATAAGGCAAAGCACCTTGATCAGTGAAAGTTCACTAATCAATAAGGGTGAGCTGCTTAACAACTTGGAAGACATGGTAGGCCCTTGTGCTGCCAAGTGGCAAGAAATTAAGATTGAACAAGTTCAATCCATATGAGTTTGAATCTGCCATAGACCTTATCTAATGAAAATGGTTGGAAATGACAGTTTCACATGGATAAGAACACATACACCATAAAAATTAAGTGTCATAAGGTTCTCTCCAATTCATGAAAATGATTATGAGGAAACGCTTTCACTAAGTAGATTTTTAGGAGATAATAGTTGTGTTAATTGCATTTTCAAATTCGATTATGATTACGGCATCCCTCTTCATAGTTCGAATTGTGAGAAATGGCAAATAGTTTGAACATTCAGAACTTATTGTTGTAAGTTCTGAATAATTTAGACACACATATGAGCTTTCTAATAAAAGGTGTATGAGCTTAGATAAAGGCTTATCGAAGCATCTCGTATCAAAAATCTGAACTTTGGTAAGAAATTCAATAAGTATTGATTTCTAGAAGTCCAGCTGATTTATGAGTACATGTCAAAGCTAGTGGGAGCATGATTATTATTATTATGTGAAGTCTTGCAAGTTAGCAATACTAGTTATAAGAAACAAAGATTAGAAAGTTGCAAAGTTGCAATGTTTGAAAACTTGTTTCGCTATAATAAAGGAGAGGATACTTATACTTTATTTCGAATCTAAAAGTTTAGATTGAAGTATTAATCAAACTTAGTCATGCATATATGAATACCATGTTGAAATATTGCAACATTGGAAATTCTATATATAGAAATATTATAGCAAGAGACTGGTCTGGTATCATGTCTTTATGTGAGACATTATGAATCGTATTCCATATGCTTCAGGTATAAGATCGATTGCATATGGTATAATATTCACATGTTCTAATTTTCCAAATGCCTAGGGCATGGAGAGGGAAAAGGGACCAGAACTGGTTATGACTACGAGTCATTAAACAACTATCAGGACAATCTGAGGTTAAACAAGGATTGGTTGCTTGTGGATAGTTGGAAGTATAGTAATGAATGGACCATATTGATATAATTCTGAATAGACAGGAATGTATTAAGAATGGATAGTCATATGTCAATTATGGAAAAGTTTCCAAAATGGGGGTTGGATATCTACAATCTATTAGTAAGTTAGAAACTTCTACGCAAGAAGGATGTTCAAAGGAATGTGCTTTGAATATGAGACTTCGTATTTATAGAATTGTCTTGTAACAATTTCCAATGGAAATTTTTGTAATTGTCAAAGTCTCTATGACTTGTGTGCATAGTCGTTACAAAAGGATCACTATATATAAGCTTAGAATATAACAAATTAAAGTAAGTGGCAAGGACTTGGTATTCTTACACTTGTGATAAGGATTTGGAATTATGAAATAAATGTCATTGGAAATGTTTACAATTGATCCATTTCACAAAGTAAGGACCATAGGTAAACATAATGTGCATGCTTGGACCATGGGATGACTATTGTTTTAATTCAAGTATTAAGTTGATCAGTTGAAAGATTATACAATAATAATGTGTAATCGATATGGTAATTAAATAAAAGGTGTTTTATTTATATTCAAAAGTTTTGAGACCATATTGGATTAGATTATTCTTGTGTTTCATTTCGCATGTTTTGACTTCCTGAATAATAAGATTATTCAAACCATCCACAGTCGATCATACTTTGGAAGTAGGTATTGAGGCAACACTGTCATGAATCTGTCTATAGATTGTCTAAGTGTTAGACATAGCACAAGTTTTCTGTAGTATTCATGAGTACTCCTGTAATAAGATTTGAGTATAGGATTAAACCCACGCTCATCTGAATAACTTCATGGACTTTATCATGAGTGATTGTGAGACGATAATATCTTATGTTCTTGAAATGGAGAGATATGAGTTGCATTTTACAAGTTGGTTGCACATTGATGATATGAAAATGCACTAGTAACTTGGTGTTATAAAACATATTGTTGTGTGTGATTTGATTAGTAAATAGAGCAAGCATATGAGTCGAAGTTTATCCGTTACTTTTACCCTAAGAGGGATAAAAGCGATATATGTGGGTCCCTAGATGATTTAGTGATGACAACCCTAAGCGCTTGGCCAAGCCTGGACTGATTTGATTTGTTCAATTAGCTGGTCGTCATAAATTGGAAATCGAGGAACAAAACATGAACATAGAGAATGATTATAATCCAAGTCTCATTTACTACGATATCTTGTAAAATGGAGGAATATATGATCCCTTTTCTAATGAACGTGTCATTGACTAGGTCAGAGTTCGACAACAACTTTTGAGAGCTACAATTGCTAGTCGGTTTTTGAAGTCGTACTTGTAGTTATAGTTATTAGACTTATCCAAGTGGGAGACTATTGGATGAGGTGTCTAAGCTCATAACTATAATTGGTATGTACTTTACTCAAGAGTAGCATGGTACATTTCGGGTTGCCATCACCATAACAATTTGACAGGATGGATATTTGAGAAAGAGGTTATTTGTTATTTATTAATATATTATAAGTATAATATATTAATTGAGAAATCATCTTATTTAATTAGTATTGATCAAGAATTAATTAGTGATCAAAAGAGACTAATTAAATTAACGGGGACAGATTATGTAAATCGGTGAGACATATGGTTTGGGCTAATGATCCATGATTAATTTGTAATGGGCTAAGATTATCTGAACATCCATAAATAATTAGTCCAAATAAGTTATGGATCATAAGCCTAAGTGTAAGAATTAGAGTTACATATAACTCTTAGAATTCTACACTATATATGTAACCCACTAAAGCCAAAAATTGGACCAAGGGTGGATTACTTTAAGAAATGGACGATTTTGTGTGCTCCATAACCTCTCTTATTATTCTCCATTTGTTCATGGTGTTTCTGACTTGTTTGAGGCATCACACTTGAGGTGCTAAGTTCTTAAAAGGCCAATAACTACAAGCTACAAATAAGAGGTATTCTTCTAACTAGTTTTAGGATTCATGTACCAAATTTGTATGCTAGATAGGTTTTATGCTTTAGATAGTTTTTGTTGCACGTATAACTAGAGAAAACTTAGATCCAAGGCATTAGGGTTGTATGTACACCATAGGACTATTATAGTACACAAAACTGAACAACATCGACTCACCTGCGCTTACCGGAGCTCAAATATTGCCACCAACCCCTATGACCAATGGACCCCAGCTGGAAATACCACCTGACCCTGGTCACAAGCCTGCTCACTCCTATGAACTTAGAAAAGTGAAAGGGTACAACCCTTACCATAGGTGATAAAATTCCAATCCATCAATCAACCATTCTACTTCCCATCTTCTAATGAATCCCTGAACTCTAACTACCTACAATCCTTTGATAATAAAATTCTCCTGACACTTCTAATGACCTAACGACTCATGAAGTTCCGCAACACATAGATAAGAAAAAACAGGTAACCAACCCGTAGTTGCTGCTTAACCATAATATTATTACAGAATGGGGGTTTCCAATTACATACCAGAGATTTCTTGCGGCTCGACTTTGACCTCCTGAGGAACGATGACCGTTGGAATCCGAATTCCTTTTGCCCCCAACGTAGGGAAGCTGGACCTAAAATGACCTGGCTAATGACAGTGAAAGCATATCTGATCCTTTTTGCAATACCGTTGCACATGCCCTCTTTCTCCACACTTGAAGCACCTGAATTTGTGACAAGCAAATTCGTGGGTTCCCCCACACTTGCCACACACCTTGTGACCCTCCTGAATTCTAGTACCCAGGTTAGCAACCTCCGACTCCTCGTCCTTTTCTGAAAAGTTCCTCATCCTTTTTCTTAGTTGTGACCCTACAACCGGCACTCCCCTAGTAGTTATCCCAGTGGCAACGTCTCTCACAGTTTGCAGGGCTGCAATGTGCTCCTCGAACTTGGTGATCACCCTGGCGGTGACCGGGTTCACGACACCGAACAATTTTTCTTGCAAAATCTGAGATACCTCCACGGAAATCATTTGCCACATTTGATTAATGGACAATACTGGCTTATCCTGGCCGCTAGCTCCTCCTTCCTGCCGTCGTTACAACTGCTGCGGCAGCCGTCTCAACAATGGTTGCATAGCGCTCGTCAAAGTTCTCAACCATGGTGGTCTTAATAGACCCAAACATCTCCGGAATCTGACCCCGGAAAATCTCGACCACCTCCTCCCAGATAATCTCCCTAACGCGATCCTCTGTGAATGCTGGCCTATCCTAGCTGCCAGCTCCTGATCCTAACCCGGATCCGGCCTCAAATCGTCTCGTAACCACCATACTAAAAATACATACCAGGAAGATATCAGCCATTCCGTGCAACAACGGAAAACCAACTATCAACAAAACCCTAGGGGTTGTGACTTCCTTGCTACGTGTATGGGTCCTGTGCTTTCAGTAGTACGGGCCCATACAACCTTCCATAATACCCATATTTGTCTCAAGTATCATCACAACACCCTAACAGTATACATATGCATGGCGAGTACTCAATCCTCACTCCTAGAGGAAGGCTAAATATCTCATAACTGGTCTACTGACCCCGTACAACCCACCCATGAAACTTCCAATAACTCTGCAGCACTCGTGTATGCTAGCCGTACATAACGTTGGACCCTACAGACTTTCGACTACATGATCCTACCCTAAGCCCTTAATCAGACAAGAACAGGAAATAAGGCCAAACCAAACATTCTCAGGATATAAGATCTTAATTATGTACGGTCGTGATGCATACATTAAGTAACTACAGTAATGATGTCAATTTCATATAAAGAAAGACCCTCGACTATCAGGCATCATCTAATCAGGAAATTCTATCATGCGATTCCTGAAGATCCCTAGCTTAGTACTAGCACGCTCTTCTATCATACCACAAAATCAAATAATTCGTAAGGTATTTTGGGGTCTACTTACTGGCTCTGGCTGATCGTACACTTGCATCATCCTTTAATATTTTGAAAACCATTTGAAAAATCATTTTAAAATCTTGTCCTTAGTTTGAGACTGTAGACAAATGAGTGTTTCCTTCAATTCACTCAAACCAAGGCTCTGATACCAACTTGTAACACCCATAAAAATCATGCCAATTTAAAACTTTTTAAATCATTTAAAAACCCATAATTATTACAAATGTGTTTTCAAAAATGGTTTAGTGTCAGAGTATCCCAGAATCAAATTATAAAGACATAAGGAGGTGCACGATCACGCCTTCGCCTTCCTGCAATCATCAAAAGTACCTGAAACTTAATCAACAACTGTAAGCCTGAAGCTTAGTGAGTTCTCCTAAAATACCAATGCCATACAATCATAATCATATCATATAAACAAACAGCATGCATAATGAGCCATCAGCCTGACTGGACCGCCTCGCAGGCCTTCAGTCAATTTGGACCGTTCTCCGAGCCTTCGGCATGTCTGACCACCTCTCATGGCCTTCAGCCTATCAGGACCGCTCGTTGGGGCTTCGGCCTGACTAGTATGCCCTCCCGGGTTCGCGGTCTATCTGGTCCGCCCAGGGTATGTTACTCTTCAGCACAAAGCAAGTCCGACTCAACCCAACCCCCAAATCAAACAATCATGTGCACATAAATATCATACGCTAGCATATATAACAGTCAAACCGATCTAACAGATCACTAATCATAGCAACATCCTATAACCAGGATACAGACCAAACCGGTCACTAACATAGCATTATCCTATATATCAGGATACCAACCTACCAGGTCACTAAGCATATCACCATCCTAACTACCAGGATACAAATCAATAAGCATATCATGCAATAAACCCGGATACAAATCTGAAAAGGGTTGGCATTGGTGCCTTCGACCCTATTAGTATAGTGAGGATAACTCACCTTACAAGTAGCTCGGAGTGATAATGTCAAATTCCTCAAAATACAGCTCCAACTCCGACACCTATATCCACCAATAATCCACTTCCATAAATTCACAAATTATTAAAATACCCCCATAAGTCAAACTGGTAAAATCTTGGTCAAAGTCAAAGTCAATGGTCAAGGTCAACAGTCCATGTTAACCCAACTCGTCGAGTGCAACTCACTGACTCGTCGAGTCCTTCCAGAACTCGAGAAATCGTGAAAACCCTAGTTGACTCGCCAAGTTTCCAGACAACTCGTCGAGTCCATGCGTATCCAAAATTCAGGAAAACCCTAACTGACTCGTCGAGTCGTCTCACTGACTCGCCGAGCCCATGTAGAAACCCACCACGGCCAATATTCATCTGACTCATCGAGTTGACCATACAACTCGTCATCCATTCAGTCCATTTCTCATTCAAATGATTTTAAGCTACCCCAAAGCTCCAACTTGCAGATCTAACCTCCTAGGGCATGATTTCCACGTAAAGTTGCAAACTTTACTTACATGCATGGTCGTAAATGCCAAAACCAAGCTAAGGGAAAGGTTTAACCCAAAGAGAATGGCCAAAGCTTGCTAAATCTAATAACTTTGTGACTATAGGGACTTAGAGGAGTCAAGATCTAAAGTTACAACTTCAGATCATGCCCAATACCCGAAAGAACCCACAACCAACTAGAAAATGGCCCTAAACCTTTACATTAAGTGATCTAGCTAAAGATAAGTCAAGGTAATGACTTTTTACCTTCAAAGTGATACCAAGATGAAGTAGAGTCAGATCCACAAGCTTCTCCTTACTCCAAGCTCCTTAGACTTCAAGCTCTCTTCACAAAATCCACCTGCCAAGCTTCTTAGCACTCAAAAATGGAGAGTAGGCGCGATTAGGGTTTTCTAAGCTCAAAGGGGATGGGAAGGGAGGCAGATGGAGGCTAATGACCCTTTAAATAGGGTGTAAAACCCTTAAAATTAGGGTTTTCTCATTCAGCTCCTACTCGTCAAGTAGACCTCATAAATCATGTGGGCTGACTAATCCCTACACGACGAGTTGGGGCCTCGAACTCATCGAGTAGGCTTCTTTAATTGCATGAAATCCCTAAAATCTCATTCTTGGAAATCGGGATGTTATACTCTTTAGTTCCTTGGACATCAAAGAATCCTTCACATTATTCATAGTGATCGTTGTCCTACCATAGAGCATGGTATCAATGGAATTCTCAAATAAGTTCGGAAGAGAACATAAGAGATTGAGCGCCTAATCTTAATCTTCAATCTTCACATCAATCACTTGTAGATCCAAGATGATGTCATTGAAGTTATCCAAATGATCTTTCACTTGGGTACTTTCAGACATTCTGAGAGTGTATAACATTTGCTTCTAATGCAACCTGTTCGTAAGAGAGTTGTTCTAGTACTTGGCACAAAGCTTCTCCAAGAGGCCAGAAGTAATTGTTTGATCCACGACCTCCCTCAATACTTCATCTTTCAAACTCAACAGAATGGCACTATGTGCCTTTGTCAGAATGTCCACCTTCGTTTCAGCAGCCATGTCCTTTCGCAGTTTTGCCTCTCCTTCCAGTGTCGCTGCACATCCTTGTTAAATAAGGAGAGCCCTCATATTCACTTTCCAAATAGTGAAGTCATTTGAACCATTGAACTTCTCCAACTCAAACCTATGAGTAGACATCTTCAATCATAGAAACACAAATAGTGACTTTGATACCACTTGTTAGGAAGTAAAACGGATAACTAGAAAAACCAAAAAAAACACACAACATGGATTGCGCAACATGTTGCTCCATGTTGCTCCAAACCATCTTTAAGACGATCCGTTCCTTTGGCACTTGATCCGTTTCTTTGTCAGATGATTCAATGCCTTCTCAGATGATCCGTTCCTTTAACATATGCTTCATGAATCTCAAGTGCTCCATTGAGTTCTAAATGCTCCAAATGCTCAAGCGACATTTAACAAGTACCAAGAATCTCTCTCTCTCTCTCATTCTCTCTCTCTCTCTCTCTCTCTCTCTCTCTCTCTCTCATGTGTGTGCAACGCACTATCTAAAAGTTGAAATTTATGAGATTCAAATATAAAAAGACATTCCATTTAAGAGCGTTTAAATCTCAAATAATCACATCTCTCACTAAACCAAGACGTGTCTTTTCAATTTAATCAATTTGTAATTTTTACAAGCTAAATAAATTGGGCCTATGTGTTAGGGAGGACGTAAACGGTTTGTTGAAGCAAGTGAAGCCGTCGGACCCAAGATGGAGGGAGTCAAACCCGCCCAAATCGATTCCCTCCCAAACCATTTTCCCGATATTCCTTCTTTTGTTTCAACCTCCAACCGTTTGAAGAATCCGAAACACCCATATCTTTCTCTCTTGCTCTCCTCACGCCCGTCCCTCTCCTCCTCCAACCCGCTTCAGTTGAGTCCTCCCTTAGTGGTTTTAATTTGTATTTGTAGTTGATATATTTTTGTAGTTTGGAATATGCATTTTCACATAATTGCAATGGCGTCATATATAAATAAAATAATATCTTCTAATCTAAAAACTTTGAGACCAAAATAAGTAGATTTTCAAGCATAACTAAAGAATTTGAGGTTTCCTTAACTAGATTCGGGGGAAGAATTTATGTCAATATCTTTGGTTAGCATTTATATGATGAAGAAACTAATTAATATGTTAAATCTAAGAATTCTTGCAAATGAGGTGGCCCGCTGGTCACCGACTCCCTTTCCTACCCCTTCATCTGGTGTAGATTCTTCCCCCCCTCTCGTATTGTTGTCAACAGCATTTGTTATGATTACTTTTAAAACCTAATCGAAAATACTTTTACTTTTCTTTTTCATCCCATCTTATTTTTTTGAAAATATTATATTTATAATAGTTTCCTTTATACGCCTAGTGCGTATACACTTTCACACTAACCAACCACCAACGATAAAATAATTATAATTTACCCTTTTCCGCACAAATAAGTTTTCCAAGTTGCTTTTTTTTAATTCAGATGTGCAGTAACTTCAAGTCTTCCCTTGTTCAAATAGCAATATATATATGTTGAGGTTCAATAAAGAACCATAATTAACCAAGAAACCAATCTTTTTTTCAACTTTTACAATTTATTTTTTATCAAAAAAAAAAAACTAAAAATACAGAAATTCATAACTTTTTATCCTTTTTCCAATGATATAAAATTCGATTTTTTTTACGTCAATCCGGATTCACACGGTGAATCCGAAAAATATTTTTCACATTCACAATGTTAATATATGAATTTAGATATTTTTAGATTTTTTTTTTCGATAAAAAATAAGCTCTAGAAATTGAAAAAAAGATTTGGTTCCTTGAAAACTCATAATTATGGTACTCTATTAAACTTTTCACTCTCTCTCTCTCTCTCTCTCTCTCTCTCTCTATATATATATATATATATATATATATATATATATATATATATATATATATATATATATATATATATATATATATATATATATATAAGGGTGTAAGTTCAATTAAGAAAAATAAAAAAAGTTGAGAATAGAAGATAATTCTCAGCCACTCATTTATTTTTTGCGTAAAAATCTCCATCGTATCGACGGAAATGGAAAAAGAATACACATATGTTTTCCAACAAAAACATGTTTCTTTATACTATGTTAATCATTACCTTAATATATATATATATATATATATATATATATATATATATATATATATATATATACACACACACACACACAAAAACATAGTTTTTTTTTGTTTTTTTAATTTTTAAGGATTTATTTTTATCGAAAAATGATTTTAAATATATCAAAATTCATATTTTTTTTTTATACTTTATAAATAGACATTTATATTGATATAGTTTTAAGATAAATTAAAAATTATATTTTTTTACAGTTTCAGCTATAGTTATTCATAAGTGAATAAAAATCCATTAGATTTTTACTATTGTACATTTGTTATCCACTTAAGAATAAAAAAATATGATTAATTTTTTTACAGTTTAAGTATCATTTATAATACTTATTCATATATGAACAACAAATTAACTGTAACAAAAATCTAATAAATTTTTTATTCATATATGAATATAAAATATGACGACAACTAATACACGTTTTATTCATATATAAATATAATATATGATGAAAGATGATGTAAATAATATATTTTAAGTAAGAAAACTTTATTATGTGTTATATTCATATATGAACGATACACAAAGTATAAAAAAAAATTAAGCATACGTTTTATTCATTAGTGAATAACGAATGTACTGTAATAAAAATCTGATGGATTCTTATTCGCTTATGAATAACGAGAGTTGAAACTCTAAAAAAAATAAATTTTTTATTTTATGTTAAAACTATATATATATATATATATATATATATATATATATATATATATATATATATATATATATATATATATATAGGGCTGGGTTATTTTTTTTACATTTATTGTGTGCTAAAATGCACCAATAGGTATTTAGTAAATTAAATAATTATTTAATTAAATAAATATAGATATTAAATGATTTCCATAATTATATGTATATTAAATGATATCCATAATTATAATTCTCTTTTTATGGAAACTAATTAAATCTCTCATTAATGTCAGCAATAACATTCTTTCAGAATAAATTCGCATCTATATTTTTATATATAAATTCGTATTTTGTTTCAGGATTCACTCACTTCAAATACAATAAAGTTGCATGAAATATGAAGAACGAGAGTGTATTCTACTAAAATACACTCTCATTCTGCTGAAATACACTCTCATTCTTCCAAATATGAATTCATTATCAAAGAATATTATTATTGACATTAATGACGAATTTAATTAGTTTCCATAAAAATGAGTTATAAGTATTGATAACATTTAATATACATATAATTAATACTAAATTCCTATTGGTGCATTCTAGCACACAATAGATGTGAAAAACATTTGAACCTACCTTTATATATATATATATATATATATATATATATATATATATATATATATATATATATATATATATATATATATATATATATTCCTAAGTTTTCATTTAGATCGCCCAATTTATTTTATAAGCTAAGGTGATTGTAAAGCGTATTCAATAAACAAAATAAAACAATCACCTTAGCTTATAAAATAAATTGGGCGATCTAAATGAAAACTTAGGAATATATATATATATATATATATATATATATATATATATATATATATATATATATATATATATATATATATATATATATATATATATATATATATATATATATTCCTAAGTTTTCATTTAGATCGCCCAATTTATTTTATAAGCTAAGGTGATTGTTTTATTTTGTTTATTGAATACGCTTTAACAACCAAATAACTTTTATATATATATATATATATATATATATATATATATATATATATATATATATATATATATATATATATATATATATATATATATAGAGAGAGAGAGAGAGAGGGAGAGTGAGAGATAGAGAGAGAGAGAGAGAGAAAGAAAGGAGGGGGCAAGATCAATGGAGAACTCAATTGAGACAAAAAAATAACAAATTTTTTTTATCTATAATGACTTTATATATCAGATTTTATATGTGCATGTACATACATATATCTTAAACAATTGCAAAAAAAAAAATTATATAAATGTACTTATGCATTTTTTCGAAACTGTGTATTTACACAAAAAAATATAAATATTCATTAAAAATGTATGTTTTGAAAAATTATTATTTTAAATCTCAATTTTGAAATATACGGTTTATATTCACTTATTTGAAAAAAAAAATCGTTTTTTAATTTTTTTTAAATTTTTTTTAAGTTTTTTTAAATTAGCGAAAATACTCCTTACGTTTCGAAATTAATATTTGAAAATTGAATTTTTAATGTAAACTCTTTTTTTTTGTATATGTACATTTTTTAAAACATGTGCATATGTAAATTCATACTTTATATATATATATATATATATATATATATATATATATATATATATATATATATATATATATATATATGAATAAATATGTACATATGCGTATACATATGAATATGAATAAATATATACATATGACAATCAAATACATATGAGTATTCTTATGTATGTGCATATGCATATAAATAAGTAAATGCATATGCATAATAATAAGTATATGTATATGCGTATGTACTGCTGTTCCATTTCAAAGGATATAACCCAAATAAGAACCATGCCAATAATTCGAACCAAGTTTCCTTTGCAATCTTGTTCAATCCATATACACCCCTCATGACAATATATAACGAACTTACCAAAATACACACCCTCAAGAGACCCCATAACCAACTTTGTATCTACTACATTCCTTTTTTTCACATCCTTACCCACAGGGTGAAGTACCAGTAGATCGCACAAAATTAGGAACCTCAATTATTAACATAAACATCCTCATGAATGAATGAAACAACATTCAAAACCTTGATTGAAACTAAACATATTCCACAAATACGTAACTAGCCCGATAAAACTTCCAAAGTTATATACAAATGATGCTAAAACCCTGGTCGGATCAATCCAAATACCAAACCTGCATACATGACGTATCAAAATTGGATTATACGTAGATCCAAAGCCACACTTGAAAAAACTAAAAAAAACCACTCCGACATTCAAACTCCCAATAACCAAGGACATCTGCCAAATCTGAGCCTGTTATGAACAATACTTCCATAACCAACAATTAATGGTACTTATACCCAGAAACTAAAATGTGCAATGTACAAATTTTAATGATAGGTTGACGCATCCATTGAACTTCAACTTATAAAGCTTGAAACTTTCAAAGAACCACGGCTATTGACGATGAACGAAATGACCAACGATCGAGAATGCATTGACAACTAATCCAATGACCCAATACTCTACCGAGCAAAACCCATGTGAAACTAAACATACCAAACTATGAAGCTGATTTACTAATCAACAACTGACCTACCTAGACTACGGATAGCAATCTACACAACAAGTTGACAAATCCCTTAATAACTGATACTCAACTTGAGCGACGCAAATGCTTCTTAACCTATTCATTGGTGTTCCCGAAAGGAACCACTGTCTAAAATGAGCTCCTCTTCTCCATAGCTTTTTGCCACAAATACAAATCATGCATTCTTGAGCACATATCTGTTAGCAACTTGTTATGCGCCCCCGTCTTGACCAAATCTTAAACCAAAGTCTTGCATACCTGAACCGCATATCCCTATGAACCATTCTTCCAAAATCATAAACTCGAACAAATCGGTGATCCTCCAAGCAAAATACCCAGTTCTCCCCCACTTAGCGGTCGAACTATCACCAACTGATGTTGCAAACAAACCAAATCTCAAACCGCCTCAACCAAATACATAACATCCCCGACCCTTGTAATGTATAACATAACGCAAGATGATCTTATAGATAAAGAACAATCAAACTCAAAGAGATTATGAATCTCAGATGGAAGCCTTAGAAACTCCCCAGTCATAACCGCCTCTGACATAAAGAATAACATACATATGAACAAGAAATAATTATGTCTATTTACAACATTGATTCTCTATTTAGCAAAAAATAGACTACTACAAAACTCATCTACAAATCCCACCCCATCGAATCATTGCGAGAATCATTCATAAATACAAGAGGCATTATTCTCATACTCAGGATACATCATAGACAACAAAAAGTTGTTGTTCCCAGTTCACTTCCTTGATCACCTGGAACAATTAACTAGCACCTGACTTGTTTATATTATTAAAAAAGTAGACCCTTGATCTCATCTCAAGGAAACCATACCAAATGGATCCTCTTGTGCATTCCCACATTGCCATACTTGCTGCCAATACCGCAACTATCTAGCCCCATGTTGGGTCTACATCCCAACTCTAAAAATCACATGTTTGCTCTCTCTTACCTCCGAACACGGAAAGATGAAAGAACACAACCCTCGTCATGGACAGTAACATCCCAATCCATCTGCTAATCACTCAGGATCCGGTTGCAATCTTCTAGCCAGTCATCATAATCGCTTCCTTCTTGAGTCTCGCGACTCAACTGGCACTACCTCAAGCAAGGCCTTCGAGACCTCAAAATCAACTAACTCACCTAGTTCTACACCATTCAAACCCAAACTGAGATGGCTACTAAGGCCCAATGAATCACTAGAATCATCCTGAACCTGAAAAACCATAACTGATAAGCCAAATAAGAAGGAAAAACATTGCAATGAATCATGGTTCCAAACCATATGATCTACCCTCAATCATCTCCTTAGAATCCCTGAAATTTTTCCTAACTCGAGTATGGATCATATACTTTCAGTAGTACGGACCCAATACTACCTTCCAGACATATATATGTACTTTCCTCGAGGATCATTTTGGATCCTCTAAGTAACTACTCATGTCCACTACCATCCGATTCAACCACATATACTTGTTCTCACATGAAAACCCACCGCTAAATATCGCATAGCTTACTCCAAGGCACTTCCTAGGCTCTAATAGGATTCCAACCTCTCCCTGTGATCAGTTGTTGAAGAACCCCTACTAATATCAGCGAACTACTTCATTAATATAATTACATACAAAAAAATTTAAGTAATATTTCGAATAAAAGACCCAAACCTACAATGGTTAGACTAAGACAAGAGTTACACAATAAGTACTAGTAAATCACTCTAAAAATTATTTAACCTTTACTGCATGTAACTTAACATATTCACTTAATAGTTAGCTCACATCAATATAACTCCCACAATGCACAAAACAAGCAACATTCAGGCAGCAACACCCTAAAACATATAGGCATCCTCCAAATCACTTGCTACTATGATGCTAGGAACTTCCACTATCTCTGTCACTTTGCTTATGCATGAAAATTATACATAAAACAGGATCACATAGACTTATGAATGAAAGATTCTACCTTAAGCCCACAACCAGACAATGAACAAGAAATAAGGCCAAATCAATCCCTCTAGGGCTATATGATCCTAACTGTATACAATTTTTAAAGCATGAACTTAGCATGTAACACCCCATTTTTCACCATATAGTATAAACAACCAGTCACGTAAAATAGGCGTCTCTTATAGAAGACTATTTAGAATAAATAGTCTTGACAAAAGTTGCAGTAAATGCAACACCAATAACGTGTGTTAGGGTGCAAAGTTATGCTTGGATGTTATTAGTTCTTACCCTCTTGTATTGTGTAATTAGTTGTCTTTCCTATAAATAGGAAGTGAGTGACACTCATTTATAAAAGGAACATTTTGTGAGAGAATTAGTTTTAGAGAGAGAAACAGCAAGACCCATTTGTACTCTTTCTATCAAAAACTAATGAGCCAAAACCTAGATTTATTTACTCTGTTGTGTTCTTCATGTTCATGATTCTTACAATGATTCACTAGATCTTCCATATTCCGCATTTTTCATCATAATCAACACAACTACAATTGGTATCAAAGCTCATAATTTCCACTACAATTGGTATCAGAGCGGGTGATCTTGATTTGATCAAGAATTGATCCATGATGAGATTTTTGATTTGGTGATTCTTCATTGTTATTTGATATTCGTGTTTTAGAGAGTTTCTGGATTCTAGAAATCGAATTGTTCCTTGATTCAATTCATAATTCGATTTTCTTCACTAGAATTCAAGTGATTTTTGCTTTCTCTAGAAAACCCATTCAAAATCACTTTCTCTCTCTAGAAAAACTCAAGATCTTATCGATTGATCAAAGATGGTGTACTTGTCTTATGATACTTGGGTTGTGATTATTGAAGATGTGAAATACAAAGTCAACAAAAATCAATCCTATGGATTATTTTTGAAAGGTGGCTTGATTTCATGGGATACTATGGCGTCTTATGAAGATTTGAAGGATGATCATGGAAGATTGATTTTTCAACCACTTTCGAAGATTGGATGCTTGGTTGAAATCTCCATGATTATGTTATATTGGTGTGAAAATCAAAAGGAAGGAAAAGAAAGAGAATTATTCAAGAAGGAATATGTTTCTCTAACTAAAAATCCAAGTGATCTTCATGCTCTTAAGTATGTTGAAATTCAAGACTATGGAGTTCAATGTGATGTTCTTGATGTTCTTGAAGTTCATGATAAGAAGATTCAAGTTGATTCTCATGAAGATGATTTTTTTTTGCTCGATTGGAGTTCGGACCGATGATACTTTGTGCTCTTGTGATTCGTTTGAAGGAATGATTCCTTATCAAAAGTCGTTAATCCAAGAAATTCACTGAGTACCAAAGGACATGCTTAAAAACTTATTGGACGAAAATGATAAGTTGAAAATTAAGACCGAAACCATACAAAATTTTGATTCATTGAGTACCAAATTAAGTTCATAAAACAAGATTGATATTGACAATACTTCTGAATTTGACGAGGACGATGATATGAGTGAAATTTCTGTAGAGGATGTGGTTAACTGTTCTGAATTTGTTAAAACCGAACCCGAACCAGCAAAAGTCCTTATATCTGAAAACTCAGTTGAGTTCGCTCGATTATCTAAAGACCAGAACAAAGTCCTGAAAGAAAAGGTTGTGGTATACCGAAAGGTACAAACTGTACCAAATCAAGTGTACGCCACCACTGGAGTTACCAATAAGCAAACTATTGAGCTAACTTCTTTGGTAGATGAAGATAATGCTGGTGGATGTGATGAGTATTTTAGGTCTACTCCGATTGATAATGCAGATGAAACGAAAGGATTATCGAAACGAACCTATTGGATGGTAAAAGGCAGATATGTGGCTGAACCAATCAATAAGTCATCTAACTTCGCTAAAGCAAGTACAAGTGGTACTAAAGAGATTGAAAGCAAACCTGCGAAGGCGGTAAGCGAATCCTCTTCATTGAAGAGTGAAACTCATGGAGAAAGACCGAAGTCGAAAGTAAACATGCACAAGTTTGAAAAGCAACTATCATAGCAGAAACGCCAACGAAACAGGAGATATCAAAGGAATCTAACTGAGAGGAAGCAGTTTTGGCAATCCCAAAACTCCAACTATGTTCGCAAGGAAAAGGCTTCCAATCTAAAGACAAAAGTAAGCACAAAGGAAAACTCTGATCAATGCTCTCACTGCCAATCCTGCAGTCAGAATAACCGAAAGAGCAGTTTCGGTCCTAAATCCAATTCTCCTCATTATTCTCAAACTTAGAAAAATCCTATCAAGGATGTCAAAGTAAAGGGAAAGCTCGTCTCCAATTCAGAAGAACAAATAAAGAAGACAACTACTAACCCTAGAAAGGATACTAAAGGAGTTGTTAAGAATCGAAATAAAGAAAAACAAACTAATTCAAACAAAGCAAATAACAAAATCAAAGTTTTCTCCATTAAAAGAAAAGACGAAACCACTTCAATAAAACGAATGTACATGGTTGATCTTTCTATTGCTTTTCCTTGTCCTGTAAAAGGCTCCCAGGACCCAAACAACTTTAGGTTCCTAAATCTGCTTAATTTTTGTAGATTATACGTAACGAGCAGTTCGACGAAGAATGATATATTGATAGTGGCAGCTCACGTCACATGACAGGAAGGAAGGAGGAGTTGAGGGAGTTTCGTGCTCTCAAAGATGAGGGATGTGTCAAATATGGAAACAACTCTTATGGTACGATAAAGGGCTACGGGATGATAACGAACAGAGATTTTTCAATTCAAAAGGTAGCGTATGTGGAAGGATTGCAACACAATGTCATAAGTTTTTTGCAATTGGTTGTGGGGATTGGCCTGAAGGTCTCATTTGATGATGAGGGATCCAAGATCATAAAAAAGAAAACTAAGACAGTTCTGTTGAAGTCCCAACGCAAAGGCGAAATGTATCCATTAAATATAAACCCGATACCAAGGAAGCTTGTTGTATGCCTTCTAACTAAAGCTCATTCCAATGAAAGCTGGCTATGGCACCGAAGGCTCTTGCACCTTAACTTCAAATATATCAACACGCTAGTTCTTGGTGATCATGTGCGAGGACTTCTGTTGGGCTGAAGTTTTGTTTTATGTTGCGTCTTTTGGGCTCGTAGATTAGTCTTGTATTCTCCTGTTTGGGCCTGTCCAACCGAGAGCCTTTTATGTATTGTATATAAGTTAATGCTTGCATGCATATTAGGTTAAGTTTTAAGATTCAAGATTTGAGTTTATACATTCAAGAGTTCTACGATATTGCTCTCTTGTAATCTTCTAATCCTTTACAGTTGATGTTCTTAATCGAGCTCTTCTAAGGATTTTATTTAATCATTCAACACGATTGATTCAAGCTGTTGCATTCTTAATTTTGTTTTCTGGTTTGCTATTATTATTATTATTGCGTTCTTGTTGTTTCTTATACTTATACTTGTTCAAGATCTAATCGATCTTCATAGATTAAAAGTTGTTTAATCCCATCAATTGGTATCAGAGCAGGAGGCTGTGTAATCGATACACATCTTTTCTGTGAAAAAGATTTCCATTAGGGTTTTCCGCAATCATCGATATTTATTGAGCCGTCATCATAATTGACGTATCTTAGTATTTATTGTTTTGCCCTAATCTGCTTTATTACAAGTCTGATCTTTGAACAGGTTATTACGATCATAATGGACGCGACGCAATCAAACCCTATTAATATCTCCAACAGCATTGGTTCGACGACAAAGATTCCAATCTTATACACCCATGACTATGAAGTATGGGCACATCATTTTGAAGATTACGTGATTGGATCGGAGGACAATGGTTTTCTCATATGGGAAGCCATTATCAATGGACCGTTTTCTCATTCCGCAACATCCAGAGTTATTAAGACGCAAAAAGAATACAACGATCTGCTTAAGGACGTAAAGAATATTGCGCAAGATGAAAAAGACAAATTCCAGTGCAATATTAAGGCACTAAGGTTGATCAGATTCGCCCTTCAGTCCGACACATTCAGACTGGTCAGCTCATGCACTACGGCGAAGGAAGTGTGGGATAGACTTCGCGAACTGTATTCCACAGACGAAGATCTTGAACATTCTATCCAAACCTTGCTTCTATCTGAGTTTGGAGAATTCAGGCAAGGGGCTGAAGAAACTGTGACCCAGACGTTTGATCGCTTCAATCATCTTCTCAGCAAAATGATCAAACACGACATTGAAAGGAAGCTCATCGAACAAAAGGTTACTTTCTTGAATGGACTGCGATCTGAATGGAGAGCAGTTGTTTCCACCGTCAAAGCCCATGAACAGTTTAAATCATACTCTTTGGCAAAACTGGTGGGTATTCTAAAGTCCCAAGAGAAGATTGTGGTTCAAGAGAAAAATGTTGTCTCTAGTCTTGGTTCGTTGGCCCTCCTATCTAAAAGTAAAGCTGTGATGGAGGATGAAGAGCTCAATTTAGAAGAATATGACCTCTCAACTGAGGATTATGCCATGATGGTATCCAATCCTAAGAGGTTCATAAAGAAGAGATTCCCCAACAACAAAAACCGAAACTGGCAGGGGAGTTACAGCTCTGAAAAGGCGAACAATGAACCGAAGGCTGAGGAGTCCAAGAAGGAACCGAAGGCAGATGGCGACTCTGGAGTAAGCTGTTTTTACTGTGGTGGCAAGAACCACTATGCTAAGGACTGTGTTCTTAAAAGGATGGCTGAAAAGGATGACGGAAAGGATGAGGAAGCCGTGCTGCAGAAGAGATTGGATGAGTTGAGAAAGAAAAAGTCTACCGCTAACCCTTCTATTAATGCTCTTATTGTGCAGGGTTCGGTTAATGACGATGAGTTCGGTAGCACTGAAGTGTGGTCTACTGACTCAGAAGACGAAGAAGTGAGGAAGCCTACTCATGGAAAGGCTTATATGGCTAAGGAGGAAAGCAGTGGTGGAAAATTCTTCATGGTGTCAAGCGCATCTCAGATGAGGGGATACAATACCGATGGAGGAAGCAATGGACCGAAGGTGCAGGAAGATATGTGCTTCACGGCCAAACCACTCAGCCAACAGTTCAATGAGCTTGATGAACTGATAAAGAAGGTACAATCTGTTTTTATTTCATCTAAAGTACCATCATCCTCATATGAGAAAGAACTAAAAAACGTCAACACAAGAATTTCTCATTTAGATAGTAGCTTAACTCAAACTCGAGTCACCAATTCTAACTTGACTGATCAATTAAGCAGGGTGGCGTCGAAGAGTGAGGAGCGGCATATGTGGATTGAGTTAAAAGAGTCGGAATTAATTAAAGTCAAAGACGAAAATATTTATTTGCAGAGAGACAATTTGAAATTGTTAAAACAACGAAATGTTTTTTGTTTAATAGCTAAACGTTTATATTCCAATATTACTCAGCTTCACTTAGACTGTGAGATAGGCAAAAAGATCCACCGTATGATTTTACCATTCCTAGAATTTAAGGAGGATGAAATCGATGCCGAAGCTTACAATTGTGAGAGTGTGATTTCGTCTGATGATGTCAACCCAACTTATCAGATTGGACTGGACAAAATTGAGTCCTTCATTAAATCCAAAGACCATAAGGACATGCTCAAAAATCTTTTGGACGAAAATGACAGACTTAAACTGAGAACCGAAACCATACAAAAGTTTGCCTCTCTAAATGCCAAAGTAAGCTCAGAAAATAAAATCGATGTTGAAAATGCATCTGAGCTTAACGAGGACGAAAACATGAGTGAAATTTCTGTAGAGGATACGGTTGACTGCTCAGAATTTGTTAAAAACGAATCTAAAAACCACAAAAATCTTATTTCTGAAAATTTTGTGGAATTCGCTAGATTGTCCCAACAAAAGTCCCCGAAATTAGTAGAAAAGGCTGTTGTGTATCAAAAAGTCAGAACCACTCCGAATCAGGTATACAAAGTGACTGGAGTAACCGAACATCAAACAGCTGAACTCACGGCTATTGTTAACGAAGACAATGCTGACGGCTGTGATGAGTTCTTCTGGGAAGCTCCTATTGACAATGGAAACGAAACCGTTGGCCTATCTGAAAGAACCTCTTGGATGAAGAAAGGGAGATACATACCTGAACCTTTGAACAAGCCTGATAATTTCAGTGAACCAAGCACAAGTGGTACAAAAGATACTCCTCAAGAGGTTGATCGTTCAGCAAAAGAAGACATTCCTTCAACGCCAACAGCTCCAAGTGAAACTTCATCAGATACTCCTTCCACTTCCTCAGGGCAAACTGAATCTTCTTCAGATATTCCAGCTGCTCCCTCGGCTCAAAGAAAAACGCCTAAAGTTCAAAAGGAACCAGCCAAGGTGATATCAAAAGCGAAAACGAACGTTCATCATCAACCTAAACAGATGAGGGATAAAAAGATAGAAAGGAACCTAAGATACAGGAAAAACCTTTCTGAAAGGAAACAATTCTGGCACTCCCAGAATGCATACTATTCACACAAAGACAAGAATCTGAAGTATGAAAACAATCCCGTAAGAAAGCCTGATAATTCCAACAACCGAAAGCCAAGGTTCGGTTCGCAAGAAGATACCAACCGAAAGCCAAGGTTCGGTTCGCAAGAAGATACCAACCGAAAGCAAAGGTTCGGTTCTGAAAAGGATTTCAACCGAAAACAAAGGTTCGGTTCCAAGAACAACTCCAACCGAACTCAGAGATTCGGCTCTGAAGTCAGACGAGAACAAGACTCAAAGGTTAACCCCACCAATGATCAAAAGCAAAAGGGTCACCTAGAGTCATCAGCCAGAAAGTCCTCCCCATCCAAATTCTCTCGTTCTAACTCTTCTCGTCATTCTACTTCTACTCATTCATCTCCATCTTGCTCTAAAGCTAATCCCACTGTTCCTCAAAAACCTCATTCATCAGCTGAACAGAAGGGAAAGCGAAAGGTCGATGAATCCAAGCCTGAGCCCACAGGAAACCAACCCAATCCTAACAAAATAAAAGTATTCACCATTAAAAAGAAAGATGAAACAACTCTAATTAAAAGAACCTATCTTGTTGACATCTCTCTAACTATTCCTGTTCCCATGAAAACCTCACATGGACCCAAAAAACTTTGGGTTCCTAAATCTGCTTAATTTTTGCAGGTTATAAGTGACGAGCAGTTTGACGAAGAATGGTACATCGACAGTGGCTGCTCGCGTCACATGACAGGGAGAAAAGAGGAACTCAGGGAATACAGATCTCTTACAAATGGTGGCAACGTTAAGTTTGGAAATAACTCTTTCGGCACCATAAAGGGATATGGGATGATAACGAATGGTGATTTTACCATTAGGAAGGTGGCCTATGTGAAAGGACTTCAACACAACCTCATCAGTGTATCTCAGCTTGTTGGAGGTACAGGTCTTAAAGTTTCATTCGATGATGAAGGTTCTGAAATCATAGAGAAAAAGACAAAGAAAGTGATTCTGAAGTCAGAGCGAAAGGGTGAAATGTTTCCGCTGAACATGAAACCCATCAAAGGAAATCCAGCAATATGTCTGCTATCAAAAGCTCAATCCGACGAAAGCTGGTTGTGGCACAGAAGACTCTCTCATCTCAATTTCAAAGATATCAACCGACTTGTCACTGGAGGTCATGTTAGGGGTCTTCCATTGCTCAAGATTGACAGAGAGCATTTATGTGCTGCATGTGAAATGGGAAAGCAGAGTCGTCAAAGTCACCCATCCATAATTAACACAAAAGTTGTTGAACCACTCGAATTGCTTCATATCGATTTGTGTGGTCCTTCATCTATTGAAAGCATCGGTGGTAGCAAGTACATTCTTGTTATCGTTGATGACTTCTCTCGATTTACATGGGTGTTCTTTCTAAAGCTCAAATCTGAAGCGACTCAAAAGCTGAAAGTGTTTATCAAGTAAATTGAAGTTCAGCTCAAGAAGGTCGTTCGCAACATCAGGAGTGACAATGGTCTCGAATTCAAGAACAGGGAGTTTGAAGAGTTTCTTGCAGAAAAGGGAATTAGCCATAATTTCTCAGTTCCCTACACACCACAGCAGAACGGAATAGTCGAAAGACGAAACCGATCTCTGTGTGAAGCTGCCCGAACTATGTTAAGTTTCGCTTCCTTACCTCTTTATTTTTGGGCTGATGCTATTTCTGCTGCTTGTTATACACAAAACAGGTCCTATCTCAACAAGCGATTCACGCTCACACCATATGAGATCTTAAACAACAGGAAGCCCAATGTGAAATTTTTCCACGTTTTTGGCTCAAGGTGTTTTATCTTTAATTCTAAAGATCACCGCAACAAGTTTGATGTCAAAGCCGACGAGGGAATCTTTCTGGGTTACTCACTCACTTCAAAGGCGTACAGGGTCCTAAACAAACGATCAAGAAGAATTGAAGAGACATACTATGTGACCTTCGACGATAACTATGTCAAGAAGCTAAAGGCCATAGATGATACTGCCAGGGAAATCTTTCCTCAAACTGGTCAAGTCACAGTCTCAATCGCCAATATGTATGAGAATTTTCTGGATCTCTTTGACGAACCGAAAAAAGCTTCTCTCTCCGAAGCAGGTGCAGCCGACAACAAAATAGATCATATGAAGCAGATTGTCGAAGATGCTGCAAGAAGAATGCATGAAGGAGAATCGCCTGCTGATGAATCTCCAAACAACAATGCTTCAGTCGAGGGGGAGCCAAGCTCACATGTCCAGGGGAAGCCAAGCTCTACTACTTCAACCGAAGGTCCTTCATCAACCGAAGGTAACTCTCCAACCGAAGGTGCCCCTCCAAACGAAGGTGCTTCAATGCCTGAAAATCCAGCACCACAAGAAACCCCTGAACCTCATGTTTCTCAAGACTCATCAATTGAGGGGAGCATGATCATATGACGCTTGATTTCGATAGCCAATCTGAGCCTGAAGAGATGATCAACGCTGAACTAGATCCAACCTTCGATCCGAATTACCCTCCTCTTACAAAATGGACCAGAGATCATCCTATCTCTCAAGTAGTTGGTGATGTATCTGAAAAGGTTCTGACCCGATCTCAACTGAAGGCAAAACAGACATCCTTATTCTCAAAGGTTGAGTTTTGTATGTTTAACTCATTTATATCAAAAGTTGAACCGAAGACAGTGAACACTGCCCTCGATCACTCTGATTGGGTTCAAGCAATGCAAGACGAACTAAACGAGTTCGAAAGGAACAAAGTCTGGCGCCTCATTCCAACTCCTCCGGATGCTTCAGTTGTTGGTCTCAAATGGGTTTTTAGAAACAAAATGGACAAGGAAGGTAATGTCATAAGGAACAAGGCACGTCTGGTTGTCAAAGGATACTGTCAGGAGGAAGGGATAGATTACGAAGAGACGTTCGCTCCAGTAGCTAGGTTAGAATCGGTTAGAATATTTCTGGCATATGCTGCTCACAAAAACTTTGAGGTCTTCCAAATGGACGTCAAGTGCGCATTTCTCAATGGAGAACTTGAAGAAACTGTGTATGTGGAGCAACCTCCTGGGTTTGTGAACGAAAAATATCCAAATCATTGCTACATTCTGGATAAAGCTGTGTATGGCCTCAAACAAGCTCCGAGAGCCTGGTATGAAACGCTTACAAAATTTTTAAAGATGTCCAAATTCAAACAAGGTTCGGTTGACCCAACCTTCTTTCGCAAAAAGGAAGGTAACCACCTTATGATAGTTCAAATTTATGTCGATGACATCATCTTTGGCTCTACGAATCCCAGCTTAACAGCTGAATTCAGAAAGTTGATGGAGACTAAGTTTGAAATGAGCTCAATGGGTCCTATTAATTTTTTCCTTGGTTTAAATATAAGACAGGGACCCGAAGGCATCTTTATCAACCAGGAAGCTTACACGAAGACTCTCCTAGCGAAGTTTGGAATGATGGGAGACTCAAAAGTCAAAGTCCCAATGGCATTCGGCACCAAACTTACCCCTTCACTGGATAAACCGGCTGTCGACATCACGCTCTATCGTCAAATGATAGGCTCACTGATGTATCTAACTGCTAGCAGGCCTGATATCATGTTTTCTGTATGTTATTGTGCTCGATTTCAGGCTAACCCACGCGAACCTCACATGATGGCAGTGAAGAACATCCTACGCTATCTCAAGCGAACCGCCTCCTTAGGTCTATGGTATCCATCCAACTCTGGCTTCTTCGTTCAAGCCTACTCTGATGCTGACCTTGGAGGATGTGGACTCGACCGCAAAAGCACAACTGGTGGCTGTCAATTTCTTGATGGGAAGTTGGTCAGCTGGCAATCCAAGAAACAAACATGTGTGTCGCTGTCTACTGCTGAAGCGGAATACATTGCCGCTGCATCCTGCACATCACAAGTGATTTGGATCCAGAGTCAACTTCGAGACTATGGACTCAATATGAAGAAGATCCCTCTATATTGTGACTCTGAAAGCGCAATTAGGATCTGTCATAACCCGGTGCAACACTCTAAAACCAAACACATAGCACTGAGGTATCACTTCATCAAAGATCATGTGGAAGATGGAAATGTCGAAGTTCACTTCGTAAGAACCACTGATCAACTGGCTGACGTCTTCACCAAAGCTCTTCCAGAAGCATCATTCAATAAAATTTTGCAAGGGCTAGGCATGATGGAATCAGAATCAGTACCTCACACTACCTCTCGATCTCAAACGTAAGAAGCGATTCCAACCGAATGTTCGGGTTCGGTTCCACCATTTCACTCGCTCATTACTTCAAAGGTAGTTTCTCCTTGTTGTACATTTCTGGTGCAAAATTCGTTTTTCTTTATGTACAAAGTTTTTTTTACTTATCTAAACTCCTTGGTTTCTTAAAAATTTTCCAAAACCGAATCCTCCAGAAGGTTCGGGTTCGGCTTTCCAAAATTTTGTTGAACCGAAACCAACCGAAGGTTCGGGTTCGGTTTTTCAAAATTTTCCTGAACCGAAACCAACCGAAGGTTCGGGTTCGGTTTTTCAAAATTTTCCTCAACCGAAACCAACCGAAGGTTCGGGTTCGGTTTTTCAAAATTTTCCACAACTGAAACCAACCGAACGTTCGGGTTCGGTTTTCCCATTTTTTTTTCTTTCAAAGTTTTTTTTTTCTTTCAAAGTTTTTTTTAAAAATCGTATTTTTTTTTAACTCTTTTATAAAAAAAAAATTTCTTTCAATTTCAAAAACTCCAAAAATATTTTATTTTTTTTGTGCTCATTCGTTTATGGGGATATATTTGATATCTTACTTAAGTGTCCCTAGAAGCATGCTGCTGTATGTGTCCCAAGCCTCATAAGATTTTGAATAATAGCCTTCATGACCTGGTATACACAAACCTTGTCTTCCCAATAAGGCTAACTAATTTATTCTAATCGTGAGCTACCTCACTCTTTTCTCACATGAGTTCAGAGTCTCCTGCTTGGTCCTTATGTTCGCAGCAGAGGTACTATGTCTTCTTTCACCATCCCCATTATTCTTCTCCATAACATTCGTATCCTCACTGTAACCCTTGAGACTCTCAGCAACTACCACTGAGGTTTATGGTTACACAACATCTGTGTTTATAATCTTAGCTTCGTGCCACTACGAGCTGAGTGAAACCCAAAATTCAACACCAACGAATTGACGGTGACCAATTAACTTGATCAAGTTTTCACCAATGAATTAACGAATGTACCTTCATGAAATCTCATTTTTTTTTCTTTTTGTGTGGTTCCAATGAAATTGTTACACATCATGACATTTCTTCCCAAGGGATCCAGTTTTAAATTTTTATCTGAGATTTCATATTAATCCAAGCCACTACAAAATTAACTCAAACCTACTTGTTCAACAGACTACACTGGTCTCACAAGTACTTTGTTCACGTTCGTTCTTATATCAGGAATTGAATTGTTGAATTAAAGCGAAACCACCCTTAATTTGCCTTATTTAAAGAAGCCTTTCAACATTTATTAATAAATGTTTGATCGTAATTCAACGGGATTCCATACTAACACTTTGAGGTCTCTCTTGACCTTGAAGGAAGAGATTCGTGCCCGGGATCATCAGTTTTGTGTCATCATTGACATCACAGATAATCCCAAAAAGAGTTGCTTTATTTCTTTATCTTTTACACTCTTTGCATGAAAATCCAAGATTTTCAAAATTCCGTTACTAATTATTTTACAGGCTGGATGAATCATGGATAGTTCATAATAAAGTTGTGGTTGCCGATAATCCACGTGGGCGTTTTATTCAAAAAGTGGCGTTTAAAAGAAAAGGGATAAGTTCAAAAGGTTGCTGACGCGGCGGGAGTTCAAAGGATAGATATTCAAACGACGGTAAAAAAGGAGGGCGCGTGAATTTGAAGAGGCCGCGCTTTTTCTGACATTTATTGGACGCGTGTGCAGTATTGAAGCGTCATCCATCTGGCATTAATGGCGCGTGTGGAAATGGAAACAGTTTCTCTCTCTGAACCGGCGCTTATTGGGCGGCGTGATCCTAGGAATCTGACACTCTCTCTCCTACGTGATCATCGCACGTCCCAACTGTCACCAATCAGTCACTCAAAAACCCTTCCGTATTTCAATACGAGATTTGAAACGATCTTTCTCTCTCCTATCACCTACTATAAAAAGCCATCAACACCACCTTTTACCTCTTTACTGCCCCCATAATTCCCAAAGCAAAATTACTCCCAAAACTCTCTCCCGGTCATCTTCTTCTCCACACCTGCAACAATGGCTGAATCTTCATCCGTTCATGCTACTTCTCAGATTCTTCCCATCAGACCTCAACAATGCCTTGTCATTGATCTGAACCCACTAGCCTATGATCCCTACATGTCGCCGGTTATCGAATGCCTCAAGTTCTCCCAGCTTGCTCTGGCATTGTCCAGAATTGAAACGGTGCCAATGGTGGCTCTATCTCAGGTCTATGCGACGGCCTACTACGACAAGGGCGTCGACAGGATATTTTTCGAAGTAGCGGAACACAAGACGTCGATTTCTCGTCCCCGCTTCTGCACCATGCTTGGGTTTGCTGCAGACCCATCACGTGTTAACCCGGAGACGATTCCGGTTGGGATGTTATACATCATGTTCTACAACATGGGCTACACGGAAGTTCTTACCTCCGTTGCAAGGTTCAAGAAGTCATGCCTACCGCCCCTGTGGAATGGATTATTCACAGTTCTCTTTAAGGGACTGTCTGAGAGGAGCTCAGGATCGGACGGGGCCAGTCGTCTTTTCCTGTCAATCATGTATGGGGTGTACAACGGGATCAACCTCGATTATGGGTTTGTCCTTTGGCAACAACTGATTCAGAGCCTTTCTTCCACTTCTCGACACTCTGAAGTGTCGCTGGCCCGGTTCTGGATCCGGATCACAAGATGGGCCATGGACAGGTTTGAGGTCCCAACTGCTGACGGTGCACCGATGTCTTCTGTTGGTACGTTCCATACCAAGAAGATCATCGTATCCGATGCATCGAAATTCTCCTTCATTGGCTCTATCCCGGAGTCGATGTATGGAAGTGTGCCATCAGATAGCAGTATGATCAAGGCGATCAAGGAGTTAGGGCCATCTGGTCCGCGGGAACTGACACCGGACATGCTGCGATCAATCCATGATGCCGACAAACCGGTGGCCAGGGGTAAGAAGGCAGACAAGGGGAAGAAACCATCCAAAGCCCCAAAACCTTCTCCCAAGAAGCGCAAACAACCGAAGGCTGCTTCGTCACCGAAACCGAAAAGGAGGAAGACCCAACAAAAGCGAAAGCTACTCCTTCCCTCCTCATCAAGTGAATCCGAAGGTGGGAGTTCGGACTCTGAGGGATCACACGGAGACGAATCTCCACAAAGAGGCAACACACCCCCTCGGTCCCCAACCCCGGAGATGGAACTTCACCAATCCCCAGTTCCTTCCCCTCCACCCACAATACCTATTTCCATTCCCACCATAAACCCTACTATACCACCAACCTCATTCCCTATACCACCACCCATATTCACCACATCAACCGAAACACCACCTGTTACCGAAACCCCACCCGTAACCGAACCTCCACAAACCAAAACCCATACACCACCACCACCCGAAACTAATCCCCCACCCACTCAACCTGAACCAACTAAACCAATAACACCCCCAGCTTCACCACTACCTCAATCTCCAGAAGACGCCTCCGACGGCGATGATCAATACCTTGGTGGTGATCACATGAACTATGATTCGGTCTATTATAGTCCGTTTCAAGTTCAAAGTGATGAGGAGGATGATGCTCCAGTGACAAAGAAGCATCTTCGCGAGCTTAACGAGAAGGTAGATCAACTTCTCGCCTCCTCTTCCAACCAGCAGTCTTCTTTATCTGAAGCCGCCCTTCAAAAGATCGTTGATGCCTTCTCCAAGGTGCAACATGATTCAATGGCCTCAGCAACTGCTGCAATAGACGCCTCCACCCGAGCTTGTGAGGCAGCGACCGAAAAAGTCGATAAACTATTCCATGACGCTTCAATCCTGCTGCAGTCTATGCAGGAAAGTGCCGAAGCCACCAAAACAACTCTGGAACCACTTGTTAATCAATTGACCCAGTTTGTAAAGACGGAGTTATCCTCGTTCGCTACCCTCAGACAAAACCTTAGCGACGACAACTCGGCACTCCGTGCCTCCATCGATGCCCGCTTGGCAAAGCTACAAGAGGATCTTGCGGCTGAAAACTCACTCATGGACGTCCTGGCGAGTAAGACTACTGCCCTCAAGGTCAAGAGCACCCAACTTTCCAACTCCGAACAACAATTGGAGGCTCTTCGATCCGAGAGGGAAGTCATCAAGACGTGTGTTTCGGATGTCCACGCAGCTCTATCCAACATCCTGGAAGCACACGACCCCATCCTCAATCACTCAGTAAGGCGTACCCTCGCTGAGAAACTCTCTCCGGCCATGGACCTCTTAAGCAAAATTGAAGGTCTACCCAGTTTCGTGTCCATTCCGAAACAAGGGGGAGATGAGAAGAAAGGATCGAAACCCCCTCCTTCCTCCAAAGCTACTCACACAACCGAACAACCCCCAACTGGTCATGCCTCGGGTTCGGGTGTGAAGAACAAAGGCAAAAACATAGCAGAGGGAGGAGATGACAATGAAGATGAAGATGAAGACAAGGAGACTATTGCGGACATGTTAAAGAGAAAGAACAGTCGCAATACTGATGACGATGTCAGTCGTGTGGCACGTGAAGCTGAAGAAGCCGAACGTAAACAAAAAGAAGCCAACGATCTCCTTGAGAGCCGAAAGCTGCTCTTCCCTGCCTGGACCAGGGATCGTTTGATAAAGGAGGCCATAGAGACGCCAAGCATACTATGGCTCGAGCCGGTGATATCGTTCGATTGCAACAACTCGGTCGATTCGCAATTTGATATGTCGTTGACTCGAAAGGCGTTCATCTTCCACGCCTTCTCCAACATTTTCGAAGTCCCGCATCCGAACGATGAGCTTGACAGGGAGCTCATTGACTTCTACCTGGAGGCCGCTCGCCCTCAATACCTTACATGGAGCGCCCAGAAGATTGTCAATGTTCGGGTGATGAAGCCGTTTGCCGTGGGGAGATTCACAAACGTCAAGTTCAAGCTTATCCGAGGATCTGCAAGAACTGTTCACATGATCTCTCTGGCGGATCTGCCCAATCTGAACCCTCATGATTGGATAGTCTTGTACAACATCTTGCTGACAAACGAAGCCGAATATGGTCCCATCTTAGACCATGTCAAAAGGATGTTGGCATGCTATATCATGGAGGTGGCCCTAATGGATCAGGAGGTTGCCACAGTGTTTAAGAAGAAACCGAAAGTCAAACCAGTGGGATCGGCCAGTGATCTAAACACGATGAAAATGGGCAAGATAGATTCGAGGTGAAACTCTGTGATGTTCACCAGAGCCGAAGGACAGAAATGTCTGTTCGCTTTAGCTGACAAGCACCTCTACACCACAACTTGCTTGGAACACGTCCTATCAATCGTCAAGCGGTGTAAGGACAATTCGGCTGATGACATCAAGTACTTTGAAGATATGATCAATTGGTACATCCGGTTTAGACAGACCATCCTTTCCATAACCAAATGTCTGTTTAGTACCGTGAAGAAGAAGGTACCAGCTTCAGCCGCCGGCCCAAGTACGAAGTGAAGGTCTCGCTCCAAATTGACGCAAAGGGGGAGATTGTTGGGCTGAAGTTTTGTTTTATGTTGCGTCTTTTGGGCTCGTAGATTAGTCTTGTATTCTCCGGTTTGGGCCTGTCCAACCGAGAGCCTTTTATGTATTGTATATAAGTTAATGCTTGCATGCATATTAGGTTAAGTTTTAAGATTCAAGATTTGAGTTTTTACATTCAAGAGTTCTACGATATTGCTCTCTTGTAATCTTCTAATCCTTTACAGTTGATGTTCTTAACCGAGCTCTTCTAAGGATTTTATTTAATCATTCAACACGATTGATTCAAGCTGTTGCATTCTTAATTTTGTTTTCTGGTTTGCTATTATTATTATTGCGTTCTTGCTGTTTCTTATACTTATACTTGTTCAAGATCTAATCGATCTTCATAGATTAAAAGTTGTTTAATCCCATCAACTTCCACTTCTCAAGTTTGACAAGGAGCATCTGTGTGTTGCATGTGAAATGGGAAAGCAAAGCCGGAAAAGTCATCCCACACGTGTTAACACAAAGACCATCAAACCTCTTAAGCTTCTACATATCGATCTGTGCAGTCCCTCCGCCATAGAAAGTATCGGTGGTAATAAGTCGTTCTTGTGATTCTCGATGATTTTTCATGCTTCACCCGCGTTTTCTTTCTTAAACAGAAACCAGAGGCAACTCCAAAGCTCAAAACCTTTATAAAACAAGTGGAAGTAAAGCTGAGAAAGGTAGTAAGAAATGTCAGAAGTGACAATGGGTTAGAATATAAAAACAACGAGTTTGAAGAATCTGTGGTCGAAGGAGTAACTCACAACTTCTCCGCTCCCTATACTCCATAGTAAAACGACGTTGTTGAAAGACAAAACTTTTCCTTGTGTGAAGCCGCCCGAACCATGCTTAGCTTTGCTTCTCTTCCACTGTATTTTTGGGCTGATGCAATTTCTGCTGCTCGCTATACTCAGAACCGAACTTTCCTCAATAAGCGATTTTCTATCACTCCTTATAAATTCTAAATAATTGCAAGCCTAACGTCAACTTTTTCCATGTTTTCGGTTCTAGGTGCTTCATCTTTAACTCTAAAGAGAACCGAAACAAGTTTGATGTAAAAGCTGATGAAGGGATTTTCCTTGGCTACTCTCTCACCTCCAAGGCATATAGGTTTCTAAATAAACGTTCAAAGAAAATCGAGGAAACCTATTATGTCACATTTGATGATAATTACCTGCAAAAACTTCCATCCAACGAAGGATGAATGGAGGAAATCTTTCCAAAAACTGGTCAAGTCTCGGTTCCAATATCCAATATGTTTGAAGAGTACATGTTGCTCTTTGATGAACCGGAGAACGCCATTCTCTCTGAAGAAAAAGTAGCTAATAATAAGGTTGACAACTTGAAGAAGATAATCGACGAAGCTGCAAAATCCATGGAAAGCGAACCTCAAGGTCCAAGCGAACCTACACATGAACGCTGCAATTCCATGGGGAGGGTTCGTCTATACCAAAGAGACCTGATTTGCCTTTCCAGGGGGAGAACCCATCACCAACTATAAACCATGGAAGTCCAATCGAGGGGGAGAATTCTGAACCTGAAATTGAAGCTGTTTCGTCATTCGAGGGGGGAGAATCATAATACAAATGACAAAGATGTTCAATCAGAATATGAAGAAGAAATAAATGTTGAATCGGATCCTGCTTATGATCCAAACTACCCTCCACTCACAAAATGTACAAGAGATCATCTGAAAACTCAAGTTATTGGTGAATCATCTGAGGGAGTTCTTACACGCTCTCAATTGAAAGCAAAGCAAACTACTTTATTCTCTAAAGTCGAATTCTACATGTTTAATTCGTTTGTCTCCAAGATCGAACCAAAAAAAGTTAACATTGCACTTGATCGCTCTGACTGGGTACAAGCTATGCAAGACGAACTCAATGAGTTTGAGCAAAACCAAGTGTCGAGACTAATTCCTACACCAAAGGATGCATCTGTGGTTGGATTAAAATGGGTATTCTGGAACAAGATGGATAAAGAAGGGAATGTGATACACAACAAGGCAAGGCTTGTGGTGAAAGGATATTGTCAGGAAGAAGGAATAGATTATGAAGAAACCTTCGCTCCAATAGCAAGGTTAGAATCAGTACGGATCTTTCTGGCATACGCTGCTCACAAAAATTTTGAAGTTTTTCAAATAGACGTCAAGTGTGCATTCTGAAATGGGGAACTAGAAGAGACCGTGTACGTTGAGCAACCACCGGGATTTGTGAACAAGAAGTATCCTGATTATTGCTACATTCTGTACAAAGTAGTTTATGGTCTGAAGCAAGCCCCTAGAGCCTGGTATGAAACGTTAACTCGTTTTCTTAAAATGTCAAAATTTAAACAACGTTCGGTTGACCCAACCTTCTTTTGCAAGAAAGAGGGTGACCATTTAATGATCATCCAAATCTATGTCGATGAAATCATCTTCGGTTCTATGAATCCTAGCCTAACAGCTGAATTATGGAAGTTAATGAAGACTAAGTTTGAGATGAGCTCAATGGGTCCGATTAACTTTTTCCTTGGATTGTACATTAGACAGGGACCAGAAGGCATATTTATTAATCAAGATGCTTACACAAATACCTTATTGGCGAAGTTCGATATGATGGGAGATTCTAAAGTAAAGGTTCCAATGGCATTCGGGACGAAGCTAACACCTTCTCTGGAGAAACTGGCTGCTGATATGACCCTCTATCGTCAAATGATAGGGTCCCTAATGTACCTAACAGCTAGTAGACCAGATATTATGTTTTCTGTTTATTATTGTGCCAGGTTCCATGCTAATCCACGCGAACCTCACATGGTGGCTGTTAAAAATATCTTTAGATATTTGAAGCGAACCTCGTCTCTCGGTCTTTGGTACCCTGCGAAATCAGGCTTCTTTATTCAAGCCTTCCCCGATGCCTATCTTGGAGGATGTGGTCTAGACCGAAAGAGCACAATTAGTGGGTGTCAATTCCTTGATGGAAACCTAGTCAGCTGGCAATCCAAGAAACAAACGTGTGTGTCCTTATCTACAGCTGTAGTTGAATACATCGCCGCAACATCTTGCACTTTATAGGTCATACGGATACAAAGCCGACTTAGAGATTATCGCCTGAACATGAAGAAGATTCTCCTCTATCGTGACTCAGAAAGCGCTATTTGAATATGTCACAACCCAGTGCAACACTCAAAAAAGAAACATGTAGCACTGAGGTACCACTTTATCAAGGATCACGTAGAGGATGGTAACGTTGAAATCCACTTTGTTCGATCTGCTGATCAGTTAGTTGACATCTTCACGAAACCCTTACCTGAAGCAAGCTTCAATAAAATACTCCACGGTTTGGGAATGATGGAAGCTGAATCAGTACTGAAACCTCTTTCGCCTCATTAAAATTTGACAAGCGAAATAGAGCGAACACTCGGTCTATTTCGGTTCCAGATTTTTCGTGAACCGAACGCTCGGTCCATTTCGCTTCATTACTCCAAAGGTGAAATTTCGGTTGTATATTTTTTACACTATGCATATCTTTTCGCATAGTTTATCTTATGTTTCTAATTACTTTTCATAAAATCCAAAAATATTTTCTTTTCTGTTTTTCTTTCTTTTCAGAAAAATCAAAAATCCAAAAATACTTTTTGTTTTTAAGAAAATCAAAATTTACAAAAATATTTTTTTGTTGTGTTTAGTTTTATTTCAATTTCTTTTTCACAAATCAATTCAAAAAAAATTAATTACCACAAATATTGTACAAGAAGGTTCATGGACAACTTCACATGATGGAGCTGGAGCAGGTATAACTCTCTTTCTCTTTGTACTAGCTACGTGTCCCTAGAAGCATGCTGCAGCATGTTGTCCAAAGCCTCAAAGACTATAAGTGAAGCCTTACTGATTCGATATATACCAATCGGTTCTTCCCAATCAAACTGCTAAAATCACTTAAGTCACGAGCTACCTTACTCTTCTCATATTGAGTTAAGAGTTATCTACTCGGTCACTTTCGCATAACAGAGGTACTTTCAGTTCTTTAACCATGTCAACTCTTTTCTTTTCTCCATCATATTTCATTTCAGAAGTGTAACCCTTGAGACCCTCAGCATTTACCACTGAGGTTTACAGTTACACAACATATGTGTTCATGATCTAGTCAAATAGTGGAATAGAGATGGTGACCACAGACTGTTCTAGACAATCCAATGAAAAGTTAACAGGTTTGTAACCTGTAGGTGTTTTTAAATCAATATGTTCATTAGGTATTTTTGAACTCTATGTGTTCACAAGGTGTTTTGAACTCAATGTGTTCATTAGGTATTTTTGAACTCTATTTGTTCACTAGGTGTTTTGAACTCAATGTGTTCATTAGGTATTTTAAACTATATGTGTTCACTTGGTGTCCTTGAACTCAATGTGTTCATTAGGTATTTTGCACTATATGCATTCATTAAGTAATTTAGAACTCAGTGTGTTCGTTAGGTATTTTTGAACTAGATGTGTTCACTTGGTGTTGTCGAACTGAGTGTGTTCACTAGGTATTTTAGAACTAGGTGTTCATCGGATGTTTGAATTACGTATTCACCAGATGTATGGACCTCGGGCAGCAAGGGACTTTGTGTCAATTCCTTAGGTCAATTCTTAGGAATAAATGAATGAAGGATAATTGATTCTTAGGGTAAAGCTTTAAGAAATGAAAGTAGATAATGGGGATGGGTAATTGGGTTAATTGTTTGATAATTAAATATAATGATTATATTATTGTAGGTTGAAAACCGTATATGTTCATCAGGCTCCCAAGCCTGATCCACTCAGTTTTCTTTGCATTATAGGTAATGGAACAAGAGTATAAGTTGGTGGACTTGACGAGAGATTTTGGATCATAGACCAGTAGTTGTAAATAACTGTTGTAAGGTCGAATTGTACTGTTTATGTTTTTTGTCTGTATCGAAAGATGACATCCCGAGGTTTTATTATTTAATGAAAATACATTCTCTTTGAGAAATGTTTTGATAAATGGTTATCATATTTTGTTTTTTAAGACAAATTCTGCAACTGTTTTCTTTAAAAAGGATTACTTTGATTTTAAAACAAAGCATAAACAAATCAGTCTTTTTCGGCCGTGAAATTGGGGATGTCACAGTTGGTATCAGAGCATTAGTTTAAGCAAACTAGGAATTTGTAGGATTTATAGACTTAAACTTAGAATGCTAAGCAATGATTGTGAGGAGTGTGTCAAATGAATTTACGTAATACACCTATGTAGACACGAGCACTAGCTTATTTAGGAAAATGCCTAACATGCTTTTATCTGCTAAATGGTTTGTGATATGCATTATGTGATTGGATCTATGGTATGTTGCCGACCGGATCCGGAAATGTTATGTGTTCGGATTTCTAAACGTTTAATTATGGTATTAGAACTGGCATGTAACTTTTTGGAGTAATAAGGAGTATTACACGTGTAGAATCTTCTCTAGCTGTATTCTCATCTTGATGTGCTTAACGCATGCTTCTGTGAATGTAACGTCATGGTGAAGGCTTATAGAAAATTGAGTAAACGGAGGAAATGAGGAGGCTTGCAATAGTAAATGACGCTTATTGGAAGATATCATAAGAGAGGTATCTTGCCTTTAGAATGTTTCTAATAAATAATACGTCTACTACGGGAGGAGTACACTTTCGATTAGCAGAAGGAAAGAACTTTTGGTATAAGCCATGAAGTTGTCCTATCATTTCATGTTTCCATCACCATGTAACACGGTAAAAATTTAAACAATTTTTCACATTTGAAAACACATTTTAACAAAACCATTCATTCATAAAATATCATAACATCATGTTTTTATTTCACAAATGTCTCCCAAGATCAAAATACATCCAATCCCATGTGTGTGTACGAATCAAGTCGGCGCCTCCCCGCGGTCATCACTGGTACCTGAAACACATAACATTGAACACTGTAAGCATAAGCTTAGTGAGTTCCCAAAAATACCAGACTAACAAATAATAGCCACTCGAGGCTGTAACGCTGTTGACCCTCTGGTCAATGTGTCTCAGTGGGGCCCTCCAGCCCCAACTCTCTGTGGGCCCTCTGGCCCTAACTCTAGGGACCCAAAAGTCCCAACTCTGTAACTCTGAATCATGCATATCACATATCACCATAAATCACAACACATAAATAACATGCAATCACACTGGCATATAACTCTATAGTACTCTGTCACATAACTCTATTACCACACTAGGTAAAGTATAGTGAGAAGACTCACCTCGGTATCTCGGTAAATCTCTGACTTGGTAAACGCTGGCCTAGCCTCCGCCTAATCATATGAAATTAACACTCTATTTAATATAACTCTCAAAGGCTAGACTTTGTTCTCTTATGACACTCTCAGAAGGGTAAAAGACCATTTTACCCCTCTCATAGCTCAAAGGCCCCACAATAGACCATACCCTAAAAGTCAACCAAAAGTCAACTCTCCGGGTTACGCTGTGCGTACCAGATGTGTACGCTGAGCGTACCCGGCTGCACCTCAGAATCGGGGAGCGCCACCCAGTACGCGGCGCGTACTAGGAATTATGCCCGACATACTCCCCTGCTTCATCCCTTTAGCTCTTGAGGTCTTAAATAGTTAAGACCTACGTCCATATTTTAGATATGACCCCTTTTAATCCCCTTAATCCATAAAGTTGATGACTTTAAGCCTTTGCATGGCTGAATAAGTCACCAACTCTCACAATGATCCAACCTTCAACTCTAGAAGGCTAAATACACATGCATGACTTCAAACTAACATCCAAGATGGAAACTTTATGGCTCTAAATCACCAATAACACTGAAAGGGGACAAATCTCGGACCATGGAGCACTTTACACTCATAAAGTCTCCACCTTTGGGGTTTTTGGCCCTAAAAAGGGCACATACAACAACAACCAAAAGAAGAGGAAAGTTTTGAACTTTATACCTCCAAGTGTAGCCCTTTCCTCTGTAGATCTCAAATCCAAAATGCAACCTCAAGCTTTAGCCTACAAGAACTCCCTTCCTTCTTCTTCACCAAGGCACTAAAGCACCAAGAAGCTCAAATCAACACTCTCACACACTAAGGACGATGGGGCTCTCTTTTAGAGTTTCACTCAATGATATGGAGGCTAAGGAATGAGCCATAACACCCTTTAAATGGTGCACAAGGTGGATTAGGGTTTTTGCACCTGGGTCGGGTACGCCCGGCGTAACTCTAGGTATGCCCAGCGTACCTTGGCGACTCCGCGTCCAAATTAAGCGCATGAGTACACGCAGCGTACCCCTATGGTACGCCCAACCTACTCAGTTGCTACACTCCCACCACTCGAGGACTAAACATGCCCAATCAACAAAGAACAAGGATGAAAGAAATGTATCTGAATCTCGAGGCGTTACAATTCTCCCCCACTAGAACTAGACTTCGACCTCAAAGTCTCATTCCTCAAACAACTCTGGATGCTGCCCTCGCATCTCCGACTCTGACTCCCAAGTCATCTCGGACCCCTTCCGATGTTGCCACTAAACCAAAACCAAAGGTACCTCCTTGTTCCTACAAAACCTTGATATTCCGATCTCTGATTGCCACCGGTCTCTCAGCATAATTCAGGCTCGCATCCACTTGAATATCCTCCAATGGTACCACTGCCGACTCACCGGCTATACACTTCCGCAATTACGACACATGGAAAGTGTCATGGATCTGACCTAACTCTGCATGTAGCTCCAACCGGTAGGCTACCCATGCCTACCCTTGCAATCACCCGGAAAGGACCGATATATCGGGGCTCCAACTTGCCCCTCTTTCTGAATCGGATCACTCCTTTCCAAGGAGAGACCTTCAGGAGAACAAAGTCGCCGACCTGGAACTCGAGCTCGGACCGGCGCCTGTCCGCATAACTCTTCTGCCGACTCTGAGCGGTCAATAACCTCTGTTTGACCTGCTGTATCTGCTCAGTCATCTGTAGCACAATCTCCGTACTACCCATAACACGTTGTCTGACCTCTCCCCATCAAATGGGGGTCCTGATGGGTTTTATGCATAAGAAACATTCCTATATGCTCAAACAAACCCTAATGCTTGGATCTAGGTTTCACTATTGAACATGCTTTGATTCCAAGACTTACAAACCCTAATCTAGCATATAAACAACATAAATAACATATAGAATCAGATCTAGATGTTTACCTCTTCAATTGTTGGCTTAGATCTTGTATATCTTCTTCCTTTGAGCCTAGAGTCACAAATGCAAATCCTCTAATGGTTCACAAACCCCACAAGCAAGAATGCAATATGAGAGAGGGAGAGAGAGGCTAGAAATCGGCCTAGGGTACTCTTAGAATCAAGTGGTAGCTGAATTCATGCCCTAGGGGTCATATTTATACTTACAGGTTACTAGGGTTTCACTCTAAACCCTAATGGACAGCTTAGCCACCAAGCAGCCCATGGAACCTTCTGGAATAAGGCCTTTGAACGAAAATATGAAGGTTACCCATCATAATTTCATTCCCCCTTAAGCCCATTAGGTTTCCTTAACCTAAAACTCAACTATCACACATTTGACAGTTTATACCCCTTTATTCAATTAATCTCTTTTGACCACTAAATTAATTCTTAATTAACTTATGACCAATACTAATTAAATAAATATGATTTCTCCTTTAACATATTATTCTTATAATATATTAATAAATCACAATACTCTCTCATTCTCCTTAAATTACCTTGTCAAGTTGCTATGGAGAAGGCAACCCAAAAGGACCATGCACAACCGGGTCAAGTACATACCAAATATAGTTACGGGCTTAGACACTATTCCAACAGTCTCCCACTTGGATAAGTCTAGTAACTATATCTCACATATGACTTCTGAATCCGATTAGCAATCGTAGCTCTTATACTTCGTTGTCAACTCTTATCAACTTTTCCTTTAGATAAGGGATCGTATAATCCTCTGTTCTGGATATCATGCTGACAATGCTTATTGTCCAGCAGTAGTTCCTTGATTTCCGATTTGTTTGACATAGAATTTAGTTGAACACATCAACTTCATTCTGACCGGGCCCGGCACATAAGTCAAACCAAATCATCAAGTGGCCAATATATCACTTTTATTCTCATAGAATAAAAGGAACATATCAACTTTGACTCATATGCATCTATTTTTTACTAATGGATCACACACAATAATGTGTTTATAACATCAATTTACTGATGCGTTTACACATTATCAATGTATAACCAACCAGCAAACAACAACCATATCTCTAAGTTTTAAGACTATATGATGTTATCTCTTTGCGATCACTTAAGATAAAACACCACTAAGTGATACAGCAAACTCGGGTTTATTCCAATGCTCAACTCATATTCATAAGCACTCATGAACTTTGCAGCAAACCTTTGCTATGTCCAAAACCTTTTAGACAATCTACAAACAATTCATGACAGTCTTGATTCATACCTACTTCCAAAATATGACCAACTGTGGACCTTTTGAATAATCATATCATTCAGGAAGTCAAAACATGCAAAATGGAAACAATAGATAAATAACCAACATAAGATAGTAGCTTTACTCATAAATAACACAATTTTATTTATTCATCGAATGTCAAGTACAAACTATCTATTACACATTTCCTATCTAATCCAAACTTATATCATCCTTCAGCCCAATGCTCCTAGCGTGCTGCAAGTGTTTGACCCTACTCAGTCCCTTTGTAGGGGATCTATTGGGTTCTCTTCTGATGATACCCTCTTCACAACGAGGAGTCCCTCTTTTACCTGATGTCTGATGAAATGGTATTTTCTGTCAATATGTCGAGATCTGCCATGATCTCTCGGTTCCTTGGTCAAGGCAACCGCTCCTTCATTATCACAGAAAATTTCCATCGGCTCCTTTATGGATGGCACAACTCCAAGGTCTTTAATGAACTTCTTCAACCATATAGCCTCCTTTGATGCTTCGCTCGCCGCAATATATTCTGATTCGCACGTTGAATCAGCTACGGTCTCTTGCTTGGAACTTTTCCAAGTCACTGCTCCTCTATTTAGGGTAAAGACCCAGCCCGACTGTGATCGGAAGTTATCCCGATCCGTCTGAAAACTAGCGTCACTGTACCCTCGTACCCTTAAGTCATCACTCCCACCGAGGACTAGAAACCATTCCTTGGTCCTCCGAAGGTACTTAAGAATATTCTTAACTGCAATCCAATGAGCTCTACCAGGATTCCCTTGATATCTGCTGACCATGCTCAAAGCGAAGGCCGCATCAGGGCGAGTGCAGGTCATAGCGTACATGATAAAGCCTACTGTGGAAGCGTAAGGTACTCGGCTCATATCAGCTATCTCTGTCTCTGTACTCGGGCTCTGAGTCTTACTCAGCTTGGTATTGCTTTGGATTGACAACTCCCCTTTCTTGGAATTTTCCATACTAAAACGCTTTAGTACCTTTTCCAAGTATGTATCCTGACTGAGTCCTATCAGTCTCTTTTCCCTGTTTCTTACTATCCTTATTCCCATAATATAAGCAGCTTCACCAAGGTCCTTCATAGCGAAACATTTCCCAAGCCAGGACTTGACCTCCTGCAAGGTTGGGACATCGTTTCCTATGAGTAGTATGTCGTCGACATACAATACGAGGAAGCTTACTATACTCCCACTGGCTTTGACATACACACAAGATTCATCGTCGCTTCGCAGAAATCCAAACTCTTTAACCTTCTCGTCAAAACAAAGATTCCATCTGCGAGACGCTTGTTTCAATCCATAAATGGATTTCTCAAGCTTGCATACTCTATTTGGATGCTTCGCATCGACAAAACCCTCTGGCCGATTCATGTAGACATCCGCAGCCAACTTTCCATTAAGGAAAGCGGTTTTCACGTCCATCTGCCATATTTCATAATCATGAAACGCAGCTATGGCAAGCATTACCCTTATAGACTTTATTTTCGCAACTGGTGAGAAGGTCTCATCATAGTCAACTCCGGGAGTTTGAGTAAAGCCCTTCGCAACCAATCGCGCTTTATAAGTATGCACTTTCCCATCCATGTACGTCTTCTTCTTCAAGATCCACTTGCACCCGACTGTCTTACGACCCGGTACATTATCAACCAAATTCCAAACTTGGTTGTCGTACATGGACTGAATCTCGCTGTCCATAGCCTCTTTCCATTTTGCAGACGCCGGGCCTGCCATGGCTTCCTTGTAGCTGCTAGGTTCATCCAAATTTACTAGTGTACTATCACTAATAAATGTATCCCCTTCAGTAGTAATATGAAAGCCATAAAACTGGGGTGGAACACTAGCCCTAGTGGAACGTCGAAGAGGTAGGGACTCGTCAACAGGTTCAACAGGAGTTTCCTCCTCAAGTTGAATGCCAGTGTCAGAGGTTCCTTCATCGCTTTGATCTTGAATCTATTCAAGTTCAATTTGCCTCCCACTATCTTCTTGGCCTATCAATTCCCTTTCTCGTAAAACTCCTCTTCTAGCAACGAAGACAACATTGTCACTCGGTCTATAGAAAAGGTAGCCAAAAGACTTCTGCGGATAGCCGATGAAATAACACTTCTTACTACAAGGTTCTAGTTTGTCGTGAGTCTCTCGTCTTACGAAAGCCTCGCAACCCCAGACCTTGATATGTGCCAACGAGGGAGCCTTCCTTGTCCACATCTCGTGAGGAGTCTTGGAAACCTTCTTGGTGGGAACTAAGTTAAGTATGTGGGCGGCAGTCTCTAAGGCATACCCCCAGAAAGCTATTGGTAACGAATTCTGACTCATCATAGAACGAACCATGTCCAACAAGGTCCGATTACGTCTCTCAGCCACACCATTCAATTGTGGCGTCCTCGGAGGCGTCAATTGCGAAACGATTCCGCATTCTTTTAGATAGTCGTGAAACTCAAGACTTAGGTACTCTCCTCCTCGGTCTAACCGAAGCATCTTGATTTTCCTGCCCAGCTGATTTTCCACATCATTCTTAAACTCTTTGAACTTTTCAAAGGTTTCCGACTTTTGCTTGATCAAGTAGATATATCCATATCTGCTATAATCATCTATAAAAGTCACGTAGAAGCGGCAAGCATCCCTTGTGGTGGATCTAAAGGGCCCACACACATCAGTGTGTATGAGATCCAATATACCCTCACCCCTTTCACAAGTGCCAGTAAAGGGTGACTTGGTCATCTTCCCAAGTAAACGAGACTCACACGTGTCATCGTCCGTTAGGTCGAATGACTCCAACACTCCATCCTTTTGGAGTTGGGCTATGCGTTTCTTGTTGACATGGCCAAGGCGACAATGCCACAAGCATGCTTTGTCTAGACTAGTAGACGAATCAATATTCAAAACATTATTTCCAAAATTATCAACAATCATCACAGATTCATAAATCCCATTACAAGGTAATGCATTGAAATAAAAGACACCATTCAAATAAACATTAATAGAACCATTACTATTATCAAAAGAATATTTGAAACCTTATCTAAACAACCCGTGAAAAGAAATAATGTTTCTTGCCATATCTGGAAAATAACAACAATTCTCTAAATCTATTCCTAACCCATTACTCAACACTAAAGAATAAACACCGACTTTGGTCACAGGCGACGATCTTATGTTTCCCATAATCATGTTCATCTGCCCATGCTCCATCTCCCTACTTCTTTTTAGGCCCTGCAAATCAAAACAAATGTGGTAACCACATCCTGTATCAAGAACCCATGAAGTAGCAAATGATGAGTTATTAGATTTAATAGAATACATACTTGCAAATGTGGGCTTGATCTTCCCATCTTTTATGTCCTGCAGATATTGAGGGCAGCTTCGCTTCCAGTGGCCCTTTTGGTGGCAATAGAAGTACTCTGCTTCTTTTGAATCAGAAGAGGGTTTAGCAAGGCCAGCTTTGGTCCCACTTGAGGATGAACCATCACGGGGTTTCCCCTTATGGTGGCTCTTACATGGAGCCTTCCTCTTTTTTCCCTTTTCTTGACCTATCGCCATCACAGGAGCGGCCATAGCAGGGGACGGTGCAACGGATTTGTCTTTGAGGTTGCTCTCAGCAGTCCTCAAGAGTCCTTGGAGCTTGCTCAAGGAGACCTCCTCTTGTTCATATGGTAGGTCATCCTAAACTGATTGTAGCAGGAGGGCAAGGAGTGGAGGATTATGTCGATAGCCAAATCCTCATCAAACTTAACATTAAGTTTGAGAAGACGATCAACATACCTCTGCATTTTCTGCAAATGAGAGGTTAGGGATTCTCCACTCCCCATCTTAGCGGTGATCATGTTAGTAATGATCTCATAGTGCTCTTGCCTCGCGCTTTGGTGATACCTGTCCAGCAAATCCTGATGCATTTCATATGGATACATGTCCTCATAGGACTTTTGGAGTTCGAGGTTCATGGTGGCCAGCATGATGCAGTGAACTTTCGTGGCATCACGCTCGTGGGCCTCAAAGGCGGCCAATTCCTCAGGAGTAGCAACATCTGGGATGATCTTCTCAAGCTTTTCATCAAGGACATATTCTTTGTCCTCGTAGCGTGTGATCATGCGAATATACCTCATCCACCCGTTGAAGTTTGAACCATCAAATGTCACTTTCTGACACAAGTTCATCAACGAGAATGACCCAGAAGCGTTGTTGTTGTTGTTGTTTGCAGACATCTGAAAAGGAAAGGAACAAAGTTTGATTAGAAATGAATCCTTAATTAAACACCCAAATGAGAAATTAGGGCTAGGATCCAACAACATTATTTACAACTTAGAAAGGGATGTCGTACTCTAAAAGTAAATAATTTGAAGGTAAGTGAATGACGATTCACTAATTCTCACCATGAAAAACAAAAAAGCAATTTAGGTTTTAAATGTATTGAAAACTCCTAGATCTTTGAGATTCATTGAACTTTTCAATGGCATGTTTAAATCTCGATATGCATTTCAAATTTGCGACTGGGATGCCGAGGATCGCAAACAAATTTGTGAATAACCATGTGAATCTACGTGGTGCACTCAATGTCTTTATCACCTAATCAATGTGCCGGTAAACCACACACGCTCCATTGATCTATGACAAACATCGAGTCACCCTTCGCTACTAATGTCATCCCCAAATTGATGTGCCGGTTAACCACACGCGCTCCATCAACGTTTGACAAGGGTACGAAGTGTAGTTCCATGGATTAGCATCATTTTCACATTTTACCCTAAAGTAACTAGGAATGGGAATTTGTAAAAACATGTAGTTACTTTATATTCAACATTATACTTTTAATGAGGAGAGGGTTGCCTTATCCTACCCGTTCGGCTAACGATCCTCCACCAGTCAAGCAAGCGGTAGGTGTGAGTGTACACCCATTAAGCGCCATTTTATAGGAAGCAACCTTATACCCACCTTATAGACCGGCTTCGTGAATGAGGCCTACTAACGGTAAGACTAGCATTTTAAGTTATACATATATATATTAATTAAGCTTGTAATAATATATAATAGTGTAGGGTTGAATTTTAAACTTGTAAAATTCTAAGGGTTTGAAATTTAAATTATTCAAAATTAAATTTTTCATTACAAAATTCAAATTTCAAAACTTGAGGGCAAGTTTTGAACTTTTCAAAACATAAGGGATCAAATAACAAATAATTCAAATAAACCAATTAATTTCATAATTATCTATATTTGACCTAATCTTAATTTTAGTCATTAGATAATTACCAAATAACTTTTAAATAATCATATTTATCACATAAATAACTAATATTTAAAAGGATTTGAAATTATTTATTCTTTTGGCAAGGATAAACACTTAATTTAGATAAAATTCGGATTTTAACTTCATAAGCAAATTAAGCATCAAGTCCAAGTCAAAACAGCAGCCAAAACCCGAAAAACCCTAATTCTGACGAACTGACTCGCCGAGTCCAGATACTGACTCGCCGAGTTGAGTCGGACAGGGACCAAAAAAATTGATTTTCAGTAAATAAAGCAGTTAAGCATCACATACAACTGAAACCAATCAAAGCTCTGATACCACTGATGGGTTTTATGCATAAGAAACATTCTTATATGCTCATACAAACCCTAATGCTTGGATCTAGGTTTCACTATTGAACATGCTTTGATTCCAAGACTTACAAACCCTAATCTAGCATATAAACAACATAAATAACATATAGAATCAGATCTAGATGTTTACCTCTTCAATTGTTGGCTTAGATCTTGTATATCTTCTTCCTTTGAGCCTAGAGTCACAAATGCAACTCCTCTAATGGTTCACAAACCCCACAAGCAAGAATGCAATATGAGAGAGGGAGAGAGAGGCTAGAAATCGGCCTAGGGTACTCTTAGAATCAAGTGGTAGCTGAATTCATGCCCTAGGGGTCATATTTATACTTACAGGTTACTAGGGTTTCACTCTAAACCCTAATGGACAGCTTAGCCACCAAGCAGCCCATGGAACCTTTTGGAATAAGGCCTTTGAACGAAAATATGAAGGTTACCCGTCATAATTTCGTTCCCCCTTAAGCCCATTAGGTTTCCTTAACCTAAAACTCAACTATCACACATTTGACAGTTTATACCCCTTTATTCAATTAATCTCTTTTGACCACTAAATTAATTCTTAATTAACTTATGACCAATACTAATTAAATAAATATGATTTCTCCTTTAACATATTATTCTTATAATATATTAATAAATCACAATACTCTCTCATTCTCCTTAAATTACCTTGTCAAGTTGCTATGGAGAAGGCAACCCAAAAGGACCATGCACAACCGGGTCAAGTACATACCAAATATAGTTACGGGCTTAGACACTATTCCAACAGTCTCCCACTTGGATAAGTCTAGTAACTATATCTCACATATGACTTCAGAATCCGATTAGCAATCGTAGCTCTTATACTTCGTTGTCAACTCTTATCAACTTTTCCTTTAGATAAGGGATCGTATAATCCTCTGTTCTGGATATCATGCTGACAATGCTTATTGTCTAGCAGTAGTTCCTTGATTTCCGATTTGTTTGACATAGAATTTAGTTGAACACATCAACTTCATTCTGACCGGGCCCGGCACATAAGTCAAACCAAATCATCAAGTGGCCAATATATCACTTTTATTCTCATAGAATAAAAGGAACAGATCAACTTTGACTCATATGCATCTATTTTTTACTAATGGATCACACACAATAATGTGTTTATAACATCAATTTACTGATGCGTTTACACATTATCAATGTATAACCAACCAGCAAACAACAACCATATCTCTAAGTTTTAAGACTATATGATGTTATCTCTTTGCGATCACTTAAGATAAAACACCACTAAGTGATACAGCAAACTCGGGTTTATTCCAATGCTCAACTCATATTCATAAGCACTCATGAACTTTGCAGCAAACCTTTGCTATGTCCAAAACCTTTTAGACAATCTACAAACAATTCATGACAGTCTTGATTCATACCTACTTCCAAAATATGACCAACTGTGGACCTTTTGAATAATCATATCATTCAGGAAGTCAAAACATGCAAAATGGAAACAATAGATAAATAACCAACATAAGATAGTAGCTTTACTCATAAATAACACAATTTTATTTATTCATCGAATGTCAAGTACAAACTATCTATTACATATTTCCTATCTAATCCAAACTTATATCATCCTTCAGCCCAATGCTCCTAGCGTGCTGCAAGTGTTTGACCCTACTCAGTCCCTTTGTAAGGGGATCTGCTGGGTTCTCTTCTGATGATACCCTCTTCACAACGAGGAGTCCCTCTTCTACCCGATGTCTGATGAAATGGTATTTTCTGTCAATATGTCGAGATCTGCCATGATCTCTCGGTTCCTTGGTCAAGGCAACCGCTCCTTCATTATCACAGAAAATTTCCATCGGCTCCTTTATGGATGGCACAACTCCAAGGTCTCTAATGAAGTTCTTCAACCATATAGCCTCCTTTGACGCTTCGCTCTCCGCAATATATTCTGATTCGCACGTTGAATCAGCTACGGTCTCTTGCTTGGAACTTTTCCAAGTCACTGCTCCTCCATTTAGGGTAAAGACCCATCCCAACTGTGATCGGAAGTTATCCCGATCCGTCTGAAAACTAGCGTCACTGTACCCTCGTACCCTTAAGTCATCACTCCCACCGAGGACTAGAAACCATTCCTTGGTCCTCCGAAGGTACTTAAGAATATTCTTAACTGCAATCCAATGAGCTCTACCAGGATTCCCTTGATATCTGCTGACCATGCTCAAAGCAAAGGCCACATCAGGGCGAGTGCAGGTCATAGCGTACATGATAGAGCCTACTGTGGAAGCGTAAGGTACTCGACTCATATCAGCTATCTCTGTCTCTGTACTCGGGCTCTGAGTCTTACTCAGCTTGGTATAGCTTTGGATTGGCAACTCCCCTAGAGTACTCTTAGAATCAAGTGGTAGCCGAATTCATGCCCTAGGGGTCATATTTATACTTACAGGTTACTAGGGTTTCACTCTAAACCCTAATGGACAGCTTAGCCACCAAGCAGCCCATGGAACCTTCTGGAATAAGGCCTTTGAACGAAAATATGAAGGTTACCCATCATAATTTCGTTCCCCCTTAATCCCATTAGGTTTCCTTAACCTAAAACTCAACTATCACTCATTTGACAGTTTATACCCCTTTATTCAATTAATCTCTTTTGACCACTAAATTAATTCTTAATTAATTTATGACCAATACTAATTAAATAAATATGATTTCTCCTTTAATATATTATTCTTATAATATATTAATAAATCACCATACTTTCTCTTTCTCCTTAAATTACCTTGTCAAGTTGCTATGGAGAAGGCAACCCTAAAGGACCATGCACAACCGGGTCAAGTACATACCAAATATAGTTACGGGCTTAGACACTATTCCAACAGGTCCGACACCTCCTCCCATACAAATGCTCAAAGGGTGGCATACCAATGCTCGAATGATGGTTGTTTTTGTAGGAAAACTATGCCAAGGGAAAATACATGTCCCAACTCCCCCCGAAATCCAACACACATGCCCGGAGCATATCCTCGAGCGTCTGAATCGTCCGCTCACTCTGTCCGTCAGTCTGGGGGTGATATGCGGTACTAAAATGCAGCCTAGTACCCAACTCCTCGTGAAATTTCTTCCAGAATCTGGAAGTGAAATGCACATCTAGGTCTGAGACAATCGAGATCAGCACTCCATGTCGTGATACCACTTCCCTCACGTACATCTCTGCCAACTTCTTTGTGGAAGAGCTCTCACTGATAGCAAGGAAGTGGGTGCTCTTTGTCAACCTGTCCACAATCACCCAAATTGCATCGACTCCCCTAGCAGTCCTTGGCAATTTGGTGATAAAATCCATGGTAATATGTTCCCACTTCCATTCGGGAACCTCCAAAGGCTGCAACTTACCATGCGGTCTCTGGTGCTCGGCCTTAACCCTACGGCAGGTTAAGCACCTCTCAACAAACCACGCGACATCCCTCTTCATACAGGGCCACCAATACTCCTTCTTCAGGTCTAAATACATCTTAGTGGCCCCAGGATGGATCGAGAACTTCGACCGATGAGCCTCCTCCATCAGAATGGTACGCGTCCCTCCCACAAACGGTACCCAGATTCGCCCCTGGAATGTCATAAGCCCGGCCATCGGTAACGAACTTCGATACCAACCCAACAACTCGCTCTCTCTTCTGCATCTCAGGCTGCACAGCCTCAGCCTGTGCCCTACGAATGGTGTCCAACACAGGAGCTATCACGGTATATCTTAAACATACATCTCGCAACAGGGTGCTCTCCGCCCTGCGGCTCAGTACATTGGCTACAACATTAGCCTTGCTCGGGTGGTACAGGATCTCACAATCATAATCCTTGATCACGTCCAACCACCTCCTCTGTCGCATGTTTAGGTTGGGCTGATCCATCAAATACTTTAGGCTCTTGTGGTCCGTGTATATCGTACACCGAACCCCGTACAGATAGTGACGCCAAATCTTGAGGGCGAACACCACTGCCCCCAACTCTAGATCGTGGGTGGGATACCTCATCTCATGAAGCTTCAGCTGCCTCGATGCGTATGCTATCACATGCCCTCTATGCATCAGCACCGCTCCCAACCCCAAGATCGACGCATCACAATACACCACAAATTCCTCCATCCCCTCTGGGAGGGCTAACACCGGGGCTTCACATAGCCTCTGGTGAAGCGTCTCAAAGGAGGTCTGCTCCTCTGGTCCCCATGAAAAAGCGACACCCTTCCTGGTTAACCTGGTGAGTGGCACGACGATCTTGGAGAAATCCCTGATAAATCTCCGATAATAGCATGCCAACCCCAAGAAACTCCTGGTCTCGGAGGGTGATCTCGGCACCACCCAACTCGTCACTGCCTCCACTTTGGCCGGGTCGACCAAAATCCCCTTCTGGTTAACGAGGTGCCCTAGGAACTAAACCTCTCGCAACCAGAAATCACACATGGAGAATTTGGCGTAAAGCCTCTCCGATCTCAGTACTCCGAGGGTCTCCCTCAAATGCTCCTCATGCTGCTCTCTGGATCTCGAATACACCAAAATATCGTCGATGAACATGATCACCGACCGATCCAACATCGGCCTGCACACTCTGTTCATGAGATCCATGAACATTGTCGGGGCATTGGTGAGTCCGAAAGGCATCACCACAAACTCATAATGCCCATAACGAGTCCTGAATGCTATCTTCTAAATGTCCTCATCTCGCACCCTTACCTGATGATACCCCGACCTCAAATCGATCTTGGAGAACCAAGATGCTCCCTGCAACTGATCGAACAAATCATCGATCCTCGGCAACGGGTAACGGTTCTTGACCGTCAGCTTGTTCAACTCCCGATAATCAATGCACATTCGGTGTGAACCTTCCTTCTTCTTGACAAAAAGGATAGGCGCTCCCCATGACGAGCTGCTCAGCCGAATATACCCCTTTCCCAACAGCTCCTGAAGCTGCGAGGATAACTCTTGCATCTCTGGAGGTGCAAGGCGATAAGGCACCTTGGCAATAGGCGCGCCCCCCAGAACCAAATCGATACTGAACTCCACTTGCCTCATGGGAGGCACACCCGACAACTCCTCTGGAAATACATTCGGGAACTTACGCACTATCGAAACCTCCTCAACTGACCTCGGTCTCTCTGAATCAACCCGCGTATCCATCACATATGCCACAAAGCCCTAACAGCCCTGCTGTAGACACTGCCTCACTCTAGCGGCCGAACAAAATGCTGACCCAGAATGTGTACCCTCGCTGTACACCGTAAGAACTCCCCCACTAGGGTCTCTTATGGTCACCAGTTGTCGCTCGCAGTCGATAACCGCACCGAATCTGCTCAACCAGTCCATGCCCACAATGACACAGACATCACCCATCGCAATAGGAACCAAATCAATCAGGAACTCAACACCGAAAATCTCGAATACGCACCCTCAGATCACCTCTGTGGCATATATCACCCTCTCATCAGCTATGGAAACTCTCAGAGGCCGACTCAACGCCTCACGACTAACACTGATATGCTGACTAAAAGCCAAAGATACAAAAGACCGACTTGCACCTGAGTCAAATAACACCAAGGCAGGTACAAAATTCACAAGAAAAGTAACTACTCATAACATATTATAAGCACAAAATCTCAACATCAAAATAAATACATGAAAGAAAACATACCAGCCACGACATCGGGCACTGCGCGGACCTCTTCCGCTGTCAACTGAAAGGCTCTCCCTCGTGCCCTCGGCGCCTCGGCCTTCACTGGCTGACTCTCGGTAGCTCTGATGGCGGCAGGGGCAGATCCCTGAGGTGCTACCTGTGTTGATCCCCGCAACTGCGGACACTCTGCCTTCCGGTGTCCGGTCTGGTTGCAGTGAAAACATAATGCAAACCCCTTGGGGCAGTCCTTGGCCATATGCCCCTCCTTGCCACATTTGTAGCAAGACCCTGCTCTGCACCGGTCGCCGATCCCTCCCCTGAGACTCAGCCTCCTCCCTAGCCCGAGTCTCCAGCTCTATCTCCCTCTTCCGGGCATTTTCCTGAAGCTCGGCAAATGTCCGGTACGTTGAGTTCGCCACGAACTCACGTATGTCCCTCCTCATAATACTCAAATATCGACTCATACGTGCCTGCTCAGAGGACACGTGCTCTGGGAAAAACATCGCCCTCTCATGAAACATCCTCGTAATCGCCGTAACAGACTCAGTACCCTGCTTGAGGGTCAGAAACTCCTGGGCCAAACGCTCCCTCTCCACCTGGGGAACGTACTCATCTCGGAACATAGCAATGAACCTCTCCCAAGTCACTACTGCAAGCTCAGCAGGCGTATAGTGCGCCGTCACAAATTTCCACCAGTCCTTCGCTCCCAAGCGAAGCTGGTTAAGCGCGAACCGGACTCTCAAATGCTCAGGAGATGAGCAAGTAAAGAAACACCCCTCTGTGTCTGAAATCCATCTCATCGCCGCAATCGGGTCCTGGGTCCCGTCAAACTCCGGTGGTTTTGTGTTGCTGAACTCTCGGAACAACAACGCATCACCACCCTGCGGCCTTGTCGCAGCTATAGCTGTAGTGGCTGCAGCAACAGCAGCCTCAGAAAGAGCAGCGTACTTCTCATCAAATGTCTCTATCAACATGGTCTTGATAGACCCGAACATCTCTGGTATCTCTGCCCTGATGGCCGCAGTCACCTCCTCCTGGATGATCCTACGGATCTCCTCATCCCTCGTATCACTGGTCCCTAGCGTGTGGAGAGTCCCAACCATGATCTCTCTCTCTAAAATACAATATAAGAATAATATCAGGGACTCGCTCGAGTATACTCACAGTCGAGTACTCCATCTTACTTGTTCCTTGGCACTCCAAGGATTCTTACTTGGACTGTGCACTGACCTGGTGTCTTCAGTAGTACGGGCCCAATACTACCGTCCACACCACATCAGCATCCACCCCAAGTCCTCCTCCCAGAGTCCCAAGTCCCAAGCACTCTACTCTCTCTAATCATATGATACTCGCCAACAGATCTCTCACAATCTCCTCGATGCTACCTAACCACTCTGAAATATTCATAGCAGCAAGACTCCTAGACTTAGGCATCACATATCATGCCACTCTAGTCCTAATAAGAATACCTAGTCTACTCTAGCATGCATATCATAGCTCTCATCTGTTTATTACACACCAACTATCTACCCATGTTCTACCCAACATATTAGCAGATAAAAATATACATTTGTATACATAGTTTAAAAACCTGTATAGCATGCTTTAATCAACACATATATCACATAACAGATGAGGCACACTCACACATAACACATATCTCATAGAGAAATAATCAGATCTATAAGATAGAAGAGAGTGAATACACATTCACACATAACACAACCAAATATATACACTTAGCACGTATTTTATATAAAATACTTCGTATTATTGCGTTAGAAAGAAAATAACTACACACTCACCTGATTAGAAGATGATCCAACAGCACTACGGCTTATAGAAGTAGTAATCCTCCGCATATCAGGAAGATCTTCACAAAAATCGAACTTTTCGCGGGCAGAGCTTCGACTCGGGAACCGTACTTCTCGGGATCTTCGGGATCTCGGGACTTGCCTCGAGGCTAGAGTATGATACCGGGGCTTCGGGGTTTTTCTGGCACGCAAAACGATGCAAAACGGGAGAGAGAAGAGAAGAAATGAACAAAACTCTCGGCTGCCTTCGGATCCCTTATATAGAGGCTGGAGCCTCGGAGTACGCGGGGCGTATTGCAGTACGCAGCGCGTACTGCTTCCGAAATCGTCACTGCATGCGTCATCCGAAGTGTCGACACTATGCTGAGTACGCGGTAGCGTACCCTCGTACGCAGGGCGTACTCCGGATCACACCGGTGACTCGTCTTCGGATAAGGCTTCCGATTTTATAATTAAATTTAAATACAAAATGATTAATAAACTTCGGAAATTCATAACTTCTTCATACGAACTTCGTTTTCGACGTTCTTTATATCCTCGGAAAGGTGAGACCACGCTCTACGACTTTTGTTTAGACTCCGTCGGCTAATTTTGACTTTATTTTTATTAATTATTTTTAATAGGCCACGACAGAAACTTTCGTTATAAATTCATAACTTCTTCGTTTGACGTCCGTTCTCGCCTAACTTTTTATCGCTTCGATACCAACAATGAGATCTTCGATTCTCATTTAGATTGCTTCGGCTAAAAACCGCTCGATCTCAAATCGAGTATTTCAGGCTGCATACCGCTACGCCGGAACTTCGATAAATCATAACTTCTTCATACGAAGTCAGATTTGGGCGTTCTATATATATTCGGAAACCTCGTTTCAATTACTACAACATTAACCAAAGATATTAAGTTTATTTTACACTTAAATTTTGACGCTTATTTTTATTCTTAATTAATCAAACCACATAATTAAGCAATTAAGCACAAAACACATAATACTCAAATAATACAACCTTATTATATCAAAACGGGTTACAAAGGTTAACCTAGACCATTACATTGCTAAAAATGGCAAGCTCGGAAACACAGGCGTTACAATTCTCTCCACCTTAGAATGATTCCGTCCTCGGAATCACACATCAACAAACAAATGCGGATAGCGACTCAACATGTCACTCTCCGTCTCCCAGGTGAGATTCGGTCCATTCGCGTGTTTCCATCGGACAAACACTAACCCAACCATTTTGCGTCGCAACTTCTTAGTCTTTCGGTCAACAATTGCCTCTGGTTCTTCAATCAACCTTTTGTTCTCATCAATTCTTAATTCAGAAATTGGAATTATATCGGGAACTTCTCCCGTGAACTTCCTCAAATAACACACATGAAAAGTGTTGTGAATTCCATTCAGTTCTTCGGGTAATTCGAGCTTGTAAGTTTGGTTCCCAATCCTCTGAAGGACTTTAAACGGTCCAATAAACCTTGGACTCAACTTTCCCCTTTTACCAAATCTTATAAGTCCCTTCCACGGCGAGACTTTAAGCAAAACCGAATCTCCAACCTCATAAGTCATCGGTCTTCGCTTCTTGTCAGCATAGCTCTTTTGACGATCTTGAGGTGCTAACATTCTTTCCCTAATTATTTTCAACTTTTCAGCAGTTTGATGAACCATCTTCGGTCCCATAAACTGCTTTTCCCCAGCCTCAAGCCAACAAGACGGCGTACGACACTTCTGTCCATACAACGCTTAATAAGGTGCCATCTTAATGCTCGAGTGAAAACTATTATTATAGGAAAATTCTACCAACGGTAAATATTCATCCCAATTACCTAGGAATTCCAAGGTACATGCTCTCAGCATATCTTCAAGTGTTTGTGGTGTTCTTTCACTCTGACCATCAGTCTGCGGATGGTAAGCTATGCTTAAACATAACTTGGTACCCATTTCCTCTTGTAGACTTTTCCAAAACCTTGAGGTGAAATGGCTATCACGATCCGATACAATCGTTAACGGAACACCGTGAAGCCTCACAATTTCCTTCACGTAAGAATTCGCAAGCTTTTCCATAGACCATTTCTCCCTGGCCGCTACGAAATGCGCACTCTTAGTGAATCGATCAACGACCACCCAAATCATGTCGTGACCATTCTTTGTTCTGGGCAGTTTAGTGACAAAATCCATAGCAATGTCTTCCCACTTACCCATAGGCACAGGCAATGGTTCTAAACTCCCGTAAGGTTTCTGATGTTGTGTCTTGACTCTCGCACAAGTCACACACTCGGCCACATACTTTGCAACATCAAGATTCATCGTCGGCCACCAGTAGTAGGGTTTCAGGTCCCTATACATTTTAGTGCTACCCGGATGAATTGAGTACATGGTTTTGTGAGTTTCTTCCATCAGAAGATCCCTAATTCCTCCTTACTTAGGTGCCCAAATACGATCTTGGAATACCTTCAGTCCATGACCGTTAGTACCAAACACCAACGTTTTACCCAAACGTTCCTCCTTTCGGTCATTTTTCTCAGAAGCTTCCTCTTGAGCTTTCTTTATACTTTCCACAATAGTCGAGACAACTTCAATTCTCAACGCTCTTGGCCTCTTTCTTTCAAGATTGACCTTCCGACTGAGAGCATCAGCAACAACATTAGCTTTACCGGGGTGGTAAAGTATCTCGCAGTCGTAGTCTTTAAGTAATTCTAGCCAGCGTCATTGCCTCATATTCAATTCTTTCTGATTAAAGAGGTATTGGAGACTCTTATGATCAGTGAAAAGTTTGCACTTCGTGCCATAGAGGTAATGCCTCCATATTTTCAGAGCGAAAACTACCGCTGCCAACTCCAAATCATGAGTCGGGTAATTCTTTTCATGCTCTTTCAGCTGTCGAGACGCATATGCTATCACCTTTTCTCTTTGGGTCAAAACACAACCCAATCCAACACCATACGCATCGCTATAAACAGCGAAGTCTTCAACTCCATCGGGTAGAGAAAGTATCGGTGCCTTGCATAGCTTCTTCTTTAACTTCTCGAATGCTTCTTTATGCTTCTCACTCCAAGCATAAGTAGCTCCTTTGTGGGTCAAAGCTGTCAATGGAGTAGCAATCGAAGAAAAGCCTTGGATAAACCTGCGGTAATATCCGGCTAATCCCAAAAAGCTTCGAATCTCCGTGGGACTTTTCGGTTGTTCCCACTTCATCACAGCTTCGATCTTCGCTGGATCAACCATTATCCCTTCTTGGTTGACCACGTGACCCAAGAATTGGACTTCACGAATCCAAAAATCACATTTGGAGAACTTAGCATACAGCTTCTCCTTCTTCAAGATTTCTAACACTTCTCGCAAGTGTCTGCCATGCTCCTCCATGCTTTTCGAGTAAATCAAAATGTCGTCTATGAACACTATCATAGATTTATCAAGGAACGGGTTACAAACCCTATTCATCAAATCCATGAACGCTGCCGGAGCATTGGTTAGTCCAAACGACATAACCAAGAACTCGTAGTGTCCATATCTAGTTCTGAATGCAGTCTTCTCGATATCTTGCTCTCTTACTTTTAGCTGATGATATCCTGACCTTAGATCGATCTTCGAAAAATAGCTTGAACCTTGCAATTGATCAAATAGTTCATCAATCCTCGGCAACGGATATCTATTCTTTATTGTTGCCTTGTTCAGCTCTCTGTAATCGATGCACATTCTCATACTTCCATCTTTCTTCTTCACAAATAACACCGGAGCTCCCCAGGGCGATGAACTAGGTCTAATGAAACCCTTGACCAACAACTCCTGAAGTTGCATCATCAGCTCCTTCATCTCCGTCGGTGCTAATCGATAAGGTGCTTTTGCTATTGGCGTGGTTCCTGGTAACAAGTCTATTCTGAACTCCACTTGTCTATCAGGTGGTAATCCAGGAAGATCCTCGGGAAATACTTCCGGATAATCACACACCACTGGAATGCTCTGCATCACCTTCTTTTCTTTCTTAGTATCAATCACAAACGCTAAATATGATGTACATCCCTTGGTCAAACACTTTCTGGCTTTCATTAGAGAAATGATCCCAGAATTCACTCGTCGTTTGTCCCCATACACCATAAACGAATCTTTTCCATGCGGGTTTACTTTAACTATCTTTTTCTTGCATAAAATTTCGGCATCATTGGCGCTAAGCCAATCCATTCCCAAGACGATGTCGAAACCATTAAGTTCGATAGGCAATAACGCCTCGTGAAACTTATTCCCATTAAGGTCGATTAAGATGTTTTTCATACGATGGCTAACAGGTACAAACTTTCCACTAGCTACTTCGACTAATAAAGCATTATCTAGTCTATCAATAGGCAAAGCTAGCTTTCTACCAAACTCATGCGAAATAAAGGAGTAGTTGGCTCCAGAATCAAACAATATATGAGCAGGTAATTCGTTTACGAGAAAGGTACCTGAAGCGACATCAGCTTCATCTTTCGCAGCCTCAAGTGTCATCTGGAAGGCTCTCGCCTTCGGCTTTGGTGGAATGTTGGGCTTTGCTGCCTCCTTCTTCTTCGGACAGTCTTTCAAAATATGCCCCTCTTCATTACAACCAAAACACATCCTTTTGTTGTTCGGACATTCATTGGCAAAATGTCCAACCTTTCCACACTTGTAGCAGGTCACATCCTCGCTACATTTCCCAAAGTGCTTTTTCTTACACTTATCACACCACTTTGCTTCGCCTCCTTTTCCTCCAAAAATTTTCGAATCAGATTTCGAAAATTTTCCTTTCTTACCGGAACCAGATGTTCCCTCAAACTTTCTTTTCTCACCAACATCAGCCTTGTCGGTGGTTCTCCCCTTGATCATCTTCTCCACAGACTTGGCAGCCCAAATAGCTGCCTCTAGAGTAAGTGCCTGACGTACTGGCACCTCGTACTCCCATGGAAGTCCCTTCGCATACCGATCCACCTTTGTCAGCTCATCTGGAACAATACGCAAGGCAAACTCCATCTTATCGGTGAAGTTATTGGTGTACTCATCCACTGACATGCTACCCTTCGTCAATGTCAAAAACTTATTCTCCAACTCCAACAGATTTTGAGCCGAGTAGAACTTGCGCTTGAACTGCACCAAGAACTCTGCCCATGACAATTGCAGTGGCTCATTAGGGCTTAAGGTCTTCCCTAGAGTGTTCCACCAACGAACGGCTCCACCTCGGAATTGACGCACGGCATAGATAGTTTGCAACTTACCTCTGCAGCCACACGTCATGAAGGCTAGCTCCATTTCGGAGATCCAATCCATAATTCCAATCGGATCCTCCTTTCTATTGAAGGTCGATGGTTTGCAAGTTAGAAAGTCCTTGTACTTGCATCCCATTCCATCATTCCTTCCATCATGGTTATCTTGCCTAACTATCGGTGGGTTGGCTGGACCAACAGACCCACTGAAGTTTCCACCTTCCGAGTGCCCTTCATTTAATTCAGGCTCTTCCACACGAATCGACAGTTCTTCACGATTTTGTTGAAGCAACCGTCTAGTTTCATCCATCTGACGATCCAACATCGTCTGAATCATCAATTGCACACCAGCCATGGTTATTGGCTCAGGTGCTGCTGCTACGACAGGTATTGGCTCAATCACTGGTGGTTGATTCCTATTTTCGTCAGCATTTCCAACTCCACTTCTTGTTCTCACCATTTTGATCTACACACCGAATAAGGTGAAATTAGATCCTCAATCATGATAGATATTCAAATCATCCTTATCACTCCGAAACGTTTACATGCTAGTTCTAATATCGTAGACGTACGCTTAGAATCCTACACACATAAGGTTTCTAGATCCGGTCAGCAACAGACCATAGATCCGAACAAATAATATCATATATGGCAACATATAACATTTAGCACATAAAAGCATTTTAGGCAACTTTCCTAAAATAAACTAGTGCTCGTGTCTAAATCACAACAGACACACATCTCAAAATTTCACTTAGCATTCTAAGTTTAAGTCTAGAAATCCTACAAATTCCTAGTTCACTTAAACTAATGCTCTGATACCAACTGTGACATCCCCAAAATCTCGGCCAGAAAAGACCGATTTTCATTTATGCTTTTAAATATTTTCAGAGTAAATCCTTTTGATTTGAAAGAGTTGCGGAATTTGTTCCCAAAAACAAAACATGATAAAACAATGTTTACCGAAGCATTTCATAAAAGAAATGTATTTTCATTATAATCAAAACTTGGGGTGTCATGTTCCGATACAGACCAATAAGCATAAACGAATACATTACAAGTCATATAACAAATATAAACATATGCAGACTTGTAAACAAAACAACTTGATGGTTCATCCATTTCATGCCCTTCCGCCACTTCCTGTAATACAATTTAAAACTGAGTGGGTCAGGCTTGGGAGCCTGGTGAGCATATAGGGTTTTCAACCCACAATAAATATCATATTTAATTTTCACCAACCAACAATAACCCAATTATCCATTCCCGTTATTCTCAGTTTAATGTCCCTAAAACAAATAACATAAGGGACCTAGTCTAAGAATATTTCATCGGGGCGGCAACACATGCTTCGGGGGTACCTCAGCAATATAAGTCAAATAAGGCAACCATGAGGGGGATGGAGTACAGCGAATGAACACCCAAGTTCATTAACACCTACATGTGGCGAACCTGCTAATGTTTCCACAAGACTATCTAGAAAAGTATGTGGTCGTCATCTAAACTCCGCTAGATGACTAAATCAAACAACAACGAGGCCTCTCATCTGTTTATTACACACCAACTATCTACCCATGTTCTACCCAACATATTAGTAGATAAAAATATACATTTGTATACATAGTTTAAAAACCTGTATAGCATGCTTTAATCAACACATATATCACATAGCAGATGAGGCACACTCACACATAACACATATCTCATAGAGAAATAATCAGATCTATAAGATAGAAGAGAGTGAATACACATTCACACATAACACAACCAAATATATACACTTAGCACGTATTTTATATAAAATACTTCGTATTATTGCGTTAGAAAGAAAATAACTACACACTCACCTGATCAGAAGATGATCCGACAGCACTACGGCTTATAGAAGTAGTAATCCTCCGCAGATCTGGAAGATCTTCACAAAAATCGAACTTTTCGCGGGCAGAGCTTTGACTCGGGAACCGCACTTCTCGGGATCTTCGGGATCTCGGGACTTGCCTCGGGGCTAGAGTATGATACCGGGGCTACGGGGTTTTTCTGGCACGCAAAACGATGCAAAACGGGAGAGAGAAGAGAAGAAATGAACAAAACTCTCGGCTGCCTTCGGATCCCTTTTATAGAGGCTGGAGCCTCGGAGTACGCGGGGCGTACTGCAGTACGCAGCACGTACTGCTTCCGAAATCGTCACTGCATGCGTCATCCGAAGTGTCGACACTATGCTGAGTACGCGGTAGCGTACCCTCGTACGCAGGGCGTACTCCGGATCACACCGGTGACTCGTCTTCGGATAAGGCTTCCGATTTTATAATTAAATTTAAATACAAAATGATTAATAAACTTCGGAAATTCATAACTTCTTCATACGAACTCCGTTTTCGACGTTCTTTATATCCACGGAAAGGTGAGACCACGCTCTACGACTTTCGTTTAGACTCCGTCGGCTAATTTTGAATTTATTTTTATTAATTATTTTTAATAGGCCGCGACAGAAACTTTCGTTATAAATTAATAACTTCTTCGTTTGACGTCCGTTCTCGCCTAACTTTTTATCGCTTCGATACCAACAATGAGATCTTCGATTCTCATTTAGATTGCTTTGGCTAAAAACCGCTCGATCTCAAATCGAGTATTTCAGGCTGCATACCGCTACGCCGGAACTTCGATAAATCATAACTTCCTCATACGAAGTCAGATTTGGGCGTTCTATATATATTCGGAAACCTCGTTTCAATTACTACAACATTAACCAAAGATATTAAGTTTATTTTACACTTAAATTTTGACGCTTATTTTTATTCTTAATTAATCAAACCACATAATTAAGCAATTAAGCACAAAACACATAATACTCAAATAATACAACCTTATTATATCAAAACGGGTTACAAAGGTTAACCTAGACCATTACATTGCTAAAAATGGTAAGCCCGGAAACACAGGCGTTACAAAATACACATGCATAACTTCAAACTAACATCCAAGATGGAACCTTTATGGCTCTAAATCACCAATAACACTGAAAGGGCACAGATCTCGGACCATGGAGCACTTTACACTCATAAAGTCTCCACCTTTGGGGTTTTTGGCCCTAAAAAGGGCACATACAACAACAACCAAAAGAAGAGAAAAGTTTTGAACTTTATACCTCCAAGTGTAGCCCTTTCCTCTGTAGATCTCAGATCCAAAATGGCACCTCAAGCTTTAGCCTCCAAGAACTCCCTTCCTTCTTCTTCACCAAGGCACTAAAGCACCAAGAAGCTCAAATCAACACTCTCACACACTAAGGACGATGGGGCTCTCTTTTAGGGTTTCACTCACTGATATGGAGGCTAAGAAATGAGCCATAACACCCTTTAAATATTGCACAAGGTGGATTAGGGTTTTTGCACCTGAGCCGGGTACGCCCGGCATAACTCTAGGTACGCCCAGCGTACCTTGGCGACTCCGCGTCCAAATTAAGTGCATGAGTACGCGCAGCGTACCCCTATGGTACGCCCAACATACTCACTTGCTACACTCCCACCACTCAAGGACTAAACATGCCCAATCAACAAAGAACAAGGATGAAAGAAATGTACCTGAATCTCGGGGCGTTACACACCAACCAAGTTAAAGTAGAATTGATGATTAAAGATACGCATGGAATAAGTCCTAGTAGAGTCTAGGAAAAATTTGTGATTAATTGGGCACATTCGTATGTGTTAAATTGTTTGGTGATTTTAGGACTTGGGGACTACGAGACAATACTTGGGACGAGTATGAGTAAGTGTGAATAGTAGTAGAGATCTATACTACTGGGAGCAATTGGACTCACACTTGGATCAGGAAAAGTCGCAAGGTTACCAAGAAGCTAGTAATTGATTTTATTTTGATCAGGTATGTCATTACCATTGTTTCGGTAATGACTAAGCACATGAATGTTATTCTGACCCAAGTGGTCATATCAAACTGAGTCCGATTACGATGAGTTTTTTACATGGTTCTGAGAACCGAGTTTGATGTAGCATCTAACTTAAGTTAGAAGATTGAAATCAATGCGACCAATAGCATCGTGCTCATTGTTAGAGAAGTTTCTAACTAGAGATGTTACGTGCTAAAATGTGATTATCTCACATTAGCATATGAAGGAAGGTATATTCCATTCTGGAATTTGACTCTTAAGGACCTGAGCCTAAGCGTTGCATCATACGATGAGAGGTCATTAGAACATGACCCATCAGTCTATTACAATAGATAAAGGAAATTATGTATCCTAAGAAAAAGAAGGAGTCCTCAATAACGATTTATTTGGTAACTCGAAGGTTACGATTGAAAGTCCAACATAGTACGAAGAGCGGATGCAAGATTGAGCATCACGGTTATTACTTAGGATGGAAAGATAATGTATGGAATCATTATATGAACCCTATTTCGTTGATGATTCTGGGACATAATCATCCTAAGGAGGAGATAATTGTAACGCACATAGATCAGGGCTAGTCAATTTAATGACGATAAGCATCAAAAATGACTTTTTAATAAAAGATTATTTAGAATAAATAATCTTAACTAAGTTCTAGTGGTCGTGAAAAGGATTCCGGATATATAAAGAATTCCGAAATCCGAGTTATAACGAAGAAGTTATGATATGTCGAAGTTTCGCGACAGAACTGCCACGACACAGCGCAACGTAGATAGTGAATTTATGTTAGAGCGATATTTGGCCTTAGTGATCTAAACGAAATTCGTAGAATACGTTAAACCGAGAGTGTGCATGAAAAGAATGCCCAAATCTGACTTCGTATGAGGAAGTTATGATTTTTCTAAGTTTCAGCTTAGCAGTATGCAGCCAAAAGTTCGAATATGAGATCAGGTGATTTCTAGCCGAAACGATCTAAACGAGAATTGAAGATCTCATCGATAGTAGTCCAACAGTAAAAAGAAAGACGAAAACAGACGTTAGACGAAGGAGTTATGATTTTCTAATGGAGTTTTCCTGTCCCGACCTACTAAAAATAATATAATAAAAATATAGTTAAAATATATTCAAAATTAGCCGACGAAGTCTAAACAAGAGTTGTAGAGCATAATCTGACCTTCGTGTCGATATAAAGCACATCGAAAACGGAGTTCGTATGTGAAAGTTGTGAGTTTCTGAAGTTCGGGGTGCGAAACCCCAAAACTATGAGAGACCACGACGTGAAATCAGTGTTCACGATGTGAAAATATTGTTCACAACATGAAAATGGAGAAATCCGCCCTATAAATAGATTTGAAGGGGCAGCCGCCCAAGGTTGCTAATTGTCACACCCCGAAAACCGAAGGCGGAAACATTTCCGGGGTTGACTCCACGTTGAGTATCAAATCCAATGTACATAGTAAGTAAAGTAAAACAACCATTACATTACATAATAAAGTTTTTACAGTTGTTTCAAAAGTAAAGCTTGTATAGTTGTAATACATATTATATAGACAAAATGAAACGGGTCTCCATGTACTCCATCTTCTGATCAAAAGAAATCTTTGGGTACCTGTTCTAACGCTGACCTGAGAACACAAGCGGTTTGAAAATCAGCATAAAGCTGGTGAGTTCATAAGCGGTTTTGTTTGTGAATATGATTCGAGTTTCCTTTCTGTTTCTGTAATATCGAATGTACCAAGAAAATCCCATATTTTCTTAATAATTAGTTATTGATTCACAAATGAAAGGTATGATAAGTTTATACTTTGAAAATATGTTTATTCATGTAAAAATGTATAGTTGGTTATATGACTGATTAAACTGATCTGTTTGCTTATCATGTGTTACCAGGAAAGTCCCATACTTTCCTTATTGTGTATTACAAATTGTAAAAGATGTAATGTTATCCAGTTCGTTATTCTTTCTAGTTAGGTAAGTGTTACCCAGAAAAGCCCCATGCTTTCCTGCATGTTGGTTTCAAATGTAAACGATGTAAAGATGTAAAAGATGCAATTGTGATTGGTTTCCATGTTTTCCCCAGGAAAGTCCCGTACTTTCCTGAATGTTAGTTACAGTGTTACGAAAGATGTGAAGGATGTAAAAGATGTATAAAGTGATTCATTATTACTATATGTAAATCTCTGTTATCCTAATTGCGAGTTCCATAACCATACAATAGACTAAAATCTGTGGCAATAAGTAGTCCACATGTGGCAATAAGTCGTCCACATACTTATGACTTTCGTCACCCTTGAACCATTTCGGTTCGGCTGTAGCTAGCAGCCAGGTGTGGGGTAGTCAGCCCCGTATAGATCTATACACTCAAGTCACGCTCTCTAAATACCAGAGATTCTGGTTATGGGTGTAGTCCTCCACTCGCGTACCCTGGTGGAGTGTTCTCCAAGGACGTGTCTCCAATTATACAGGATTAACAAATTTACTAGTAATAATATGATAGTCCTCCACTCGCGTATATGTGTGGAGTGTTACCGAGGACAAAACAGTGTACAGGTATTATATTCAAATGTCTTATGTAATGCTTTTAACTGATAAATTGTGGAAAATCATTTGTGAAATATATGTAAAACATAACAATTTAAAGACCTAATTCACAAATATATGTTACGTGATATGCATGTTCAAATGGTTATCAGTTGTGGTAATCAGTAACAAAAGCATATGAATTAATAAACACACATCTGAAAACATGTTTTGAGTACAAGAATTTCCTTGTACTTTGCTTGTGTTCCCCCCCTAAAAACAGTGAAAACAGTGAAAAAGGGTAGGGGTATGAACTCACCGGACTCGGAAACGTATCGGTTTCGAATGCTAGACGTTGGTTCGGGGTTTGATTACTCGCGATGACCCTATGTAAAATGAAATAAGGTCCATATATATACAATTAGGGATATATTCACTAATCATATGGAACATTACACTCCAACGAGGTCAAACACCTTAAAATGAGCGTTTGGAGTGACCCGGGTGGCGTTTAAGGACTTGTAAAGGCACTAGGGACTTGGGACTTGAGTTTACTCTCCATAAGTAAACATTTAAATGAGTTTACAACCACAAAACACACACATACATGAGTTTATGGCCGTAAACTCATGTGGGTGTGGTTTTGGGTGATTAAATGGCTTAAATGGCTTACATGGACATGGGAAATGATTCTAGGCTTTGTTCTAAATGCATGGAATGGATTGAAATCACTAAAATGATAAATTTTATGGGAGTTTACGTCCTAGCATAGGCTCCTGGCCGTAAACTCCTTAATCCTTATGAAAATGATGTTAAATGTTGTTAAAACAAATCACATGTGATTCTAAAAATTCCCATAAGCCTAGAAATGAGTTTGCAAGTGACATATAAGGGATTTATGGAGTTTACGGCCCATGAAACCCCCTTCATGGCCGTAAACTCTAATATAACAAGCTACAAAGTGTTTCAAGGCCTGAAACTAGCATAGAATGGCTTCTAAAATTCATCTAAAGGCTGTAGGGGTGTTTAGTTTGCATTCTAACACCAAAGATTTTGGAGTTTACGGCCCAAGAACATGTCTTGGCCGTAAACTCTTAAAAACCCCATAAAAGATGTGTTTAAGGCCTTTAAAGTATTTTTGGTTGGTCCCTTGATTTATTCCAAAGCTTTTGGTGGTGTTGGATGGCTTTCTAACACCTTAGAATTGGTTTTATGTCAAGTTTTGGGGAGTTTACGGCCCAAGCACTATCCTTGGCCGTAAACTCATCTAAGTCCCCCAAAAATCATGTTTCAAGTGTCCAAATGCTAATACCAAGGTCCTATAATTCATATCTAAGCCATAGAGGTGATTTGGAAGGGTTTAAGGGCATGAAAAACCCCATTAACATGAGTTTACGGCCTAAGATTATGCCTTGGCCGTAAACTCCTTCAAAGTCTTCAAAATCAAAGATTTACATGTTCTAAGTCCATAACTTGAAGTCCCTTAGCCATATCTAAAGTCCAATTGAGTTTTGGAAGGAGTTTAAGAGCTTAAAACCCCATAAAATGGAGTTTACGGCCCAAGCTTGCTCCTTGGCCGTAAACTCATGTTCTTGACCCCAAAACTCAATTTATTTATCAATTTGAAGGCTAAAGATGATGAATAACATGCTAGAGAGGTTACCTTAAAGATTTGAAGCCTTAAACTTGTGATTTGGACCTTAATTCTAGCTTGGAGGAGAGAGGTTGTAAGAGTTCAGTATGAATTTGGCCAAAGGCTTCAAATGGAGTCTAAATCATGTTTATATAGTGTTCGGGAATTTGACACGATAGAATTCTACCCGATACCGACGTTAAATGAGGTTTTTGGTCGTACCCGATTGAGTTATCGTAACCCGATATGTTAATTTCTAGAAATATTCCGATCACTAAAGTTGGGTGTTAAAATGATTTCTAAATGTATTAAGACACCCATTAAGTCATTTTAAATCAATATAAATTAATGACTTAATAAAATGGCGAATATTGGAAACGAAATTGAAAATGACATTTGGTTGATCGGATCGAATTACAAGTTGTGGTACAAGAATTGACATGAAATTTCGGGTTGTTACACTAATTCACCCTTCTCTCACCCATATTACCTCGATTTACGTGCAAATAAGTGCCCACGAAGGCCCGATATCATCCCGAGACCCGAAGCGAGTCCCGAAGCCTGAATATCCCGAGAAGAAAAAGAGTTTCTGAGTCGAAGTTCTGCCCGCAAGAAGCCTGGTGTTCGAAGATATTCTAGTTTCATCGAAGAATACTACTCTTAGAGCCATAGAGTTGTCCGAACATCGTCTAATCAACTGAGCATGTAGTTACTTTCACCTTACACATAGATATGAAGTATTTGCTAAAAAATACGTGCTATGTGTTTATATATTGTTTGTTTACTTGAGACGGATGCTGAATGAATGTTTCATACAAGTTTTTAAATGATTTAAACTGTATATGTAATTTATATCTACAAATATGTTGGGTAGAACCTGGGTAGATGAAATAGTTGATATAAAATGAAATGATAAGAAGTTTGGGTGATATTGATGTTCTAGTCAAATAGTGGAATAGAGATGGTGACCACAGACTGTTCTAGACAATCCAATGAAAAGTTAACAGGTTTGTAACCTGTAGGTGTTTTTAAATCAATATGTTCATTAGGTATTTTTGAACTCTATGTGTTCACAAGGTGTTTTGAACTCAATGTGTTCATCAGGTATTTTTGAACTCTATGTGTTCACTAGGTGTTTTGAACTCAATGTGTTCATTAGGTATTTTAAACTATATGTGTTCACTTGGTGTCCTTGAACTCAATGCGTTCATTAGGTATTTTGAACTATATGCGTTCATTAAGTAATTTAGAACTCAGTGTGTTCGTTATGTATTTTTGAACTAGATGTGTTCACTTGGTGTTGTCGAACTGAGTGTGTTCACTAGATATTTTAGAACTAGGTGTTCATCGGATGTTTGAATTACGTATTCACCAGATGTATGGACCTCGGGCAACAAGGGACTTTATGTCAATTCCTTAGGTCAATTCTTAGGAATAAATGAATGAAGGATAATTGATTCTTAGGGTAAAGCTTTAAGAAATGAAAGGAGATAATGGGGATGGGTAATTGGGTTGATTGTTTGATGATTAAATATAATGATTATATTATTGTGGGTTGAAAACCCTATATGCTCATCGGGCTCCCCATCCTGATCCACTCAGTTTTCTTTGCGTTACAGGTAATGGCACAATAGTATAAGTTGGTGGACTTCACGAGAGATTTTAGATAATAGACCAGTAGTTGTAAATAATTGTTGTAAGGTCGAATTGTACTGTTTATGCTTTTGGTCTGTATCGGAAGATGACATCTCGAGGTTTTATTTAATGAAAATACATTCTCTTTGAGAAATGTTTTGATAAATGGTTATCATATTTTGTTTTTTGGGACAAATTATGCAACTGTTTTCTTTAAAAAGGATTACTCTGATTTTAAAACAAAGCATAAACAAATCAGTCTTTTTCGGCCGTGAAATTGGGGATGTCACAGTTGGTATCAGAGCATTAGTTTAAGCAAACTAGGAATTTGTAGGATTTATAGACTTAAACTTAGAATGCTAAGCAATGATTGTGAGGAGTGTGTCAAATGAATTTAGGTAATACACCTATGTAGACACGAGCACTAGCTTATTTAGGAAAATGCCTAACATGCATTTATGTGTTAAATGGTTTGTGATATGCATTATGTGATTGGATCTATGGTCTGTTGCCGACCGGATCCAGAAATTTTATGTGTTCGGATTTCTAAACATTTAATTATGGTATTAGAACTAGCATGTAACTTTTTGGAGTAATAAGGAGTATTACACATCTAGAATCTTCTCTAGCTGTATTCTCGTCTTGATGCGCTTAACGCATGCTTCCGTGAACTTTAGGTCTACTACAGAAACCAGACGTTAAATTTCATACTCTCTTGCAAGTTAAATTTCTTTCACTTACATTCTACTTGTTTTGAAATCATCTTTACTTTGATCATACTCGATCTTACTTCATTTTTACTTGAATACTTTGTTGAATATTATCTTAAAATCTTGACTGGTTTACCAAACTTGACTGGACCAACTTATTAGAAGCAGACATTGATCTTAAAGGTTAATTTAAGGCTTGAGTTTTCAAACCTTGTCCGCACATTGAATCTTGTTCTTACAGCACTCCTAATAAATACATCGGGGAACTCCTGAACAATGGGTACGTCATCCATAGTCCTCTTATCCCATACTCGTGTATCCACCACATAAGTTAAAAATCCAGAGCAACCCTGGTGAAGATACCTCCTAGCTCCCGCAGCTAAACAAACCGTCGGTCCACACTGAACACCCTCATCACGAATAACCAGTTCTCCCCCACTTGGGGTGCGAACTCTCACCAACTGGTGCTCGTAATCAATCATGGCCCCATTGGGGCCCAACCAGTACAAGCCTACAATAACCTTCGACCCTCGTAGAGGAATCAGAGCAAAATTGATCGAATACCTCTCGCAGAACATGTTTAGAAAACATCCCCGATGAACCCTCGAAGCTCTAACTGATGATCGTCGGCAATCTCCACCTCCAAAGGGTAATCCAAAGTCTTTGTAGCATCATTAAACTTCTAAGATTAAGAGATACAAAAGATCGGGTAACACCCGGATTGAACAGAACATGAGCATTCATACCATTGACTAAGAATGGCCCTATACATGATCAGGTAAAACATAAGCATAACCAAAGAAAGAAGTAAAAGATATGGAAAAGATACATACCGGTAACCACATCAGGAGCTACTCGCTCCTCCTCAGCAGTCAACTAGAATGCCCTACTCTTCACCACAGGAGCCTCCGCCTTGCCCTGGCGGCCATCGATAATCCTCAAAGTGGACGTTACAGGTCTCATCAGTTCTTCTCTTATCAATATCGGTCAATTCGACTTCTTATGGACCGTATGATTGTAGTGGAATTATATCAATGCTCCATGAGTGCAATCCCTACTGAAATGGCCCGTCAGGTTGCATCTAAAACAACACCCTCCTTTCTCTTGACAGCCTCCATCATGATACTTCCTACACTTGACATAACAGCCCCGACCCTAATGGTCTCTCAATTTCGAATCAACAATCTTAGGCATCTTTGTCTAGCCCTCCGATTTCTATGCCTACACTGGTCTCCACTTCCCTAAAAGCTCCAAATCAGTATCTCGCTCCCAGGCTCGAGCAATCATATCCTCCATGGTCTTGCAACCTACAAGCTCAAAAACTCCCTAATATTATCCCACAACATATCATGGTACCTCTGATGGGTTTTAGCCATATGAACATTCCTATGTGCACATGCAACCCTAATGCTTGGATCTACGTTTCTCTAATTGAGCATACATTGAATCCAAGACTTCTAATGGCTAATAGAGTATAATAACAATATGAAATCAGAGATTAGAAGTTGACCTTGAATCACTTGCTTGATCTTCTTGTCCTTGAGGCTTTAGAGTCACAATTATCACTCCTCTAATGGCTTACAAACACCAACTAGCAAGGAGGATGATTTGAGAGAGAGGAGAGGGAACAAATCGGCCAAGGTTTCTACTTAAAGCATAAATCACAAATTCCCTTATCCCTAGGGGTCTATTTATACTTGTAAGGCTCCTCGGGTTTCACCCTTAAACACTAATTGGATAACTTAAGCCCTTAGCAATCCAAATCCTTTCCATGATAATCCTTGGACGATTTTATGGCTATCCTTAGCCCTAGAAATCCTCCACCCCTTATCCATAAAGGATATATAACCCAAAGTGCAACTATCAAACAATTGACAGTTTATACCCCTTTATTTAATTAATCTCTTTCAGTCACCAAATTAATTCTTAATTAATTTATGACTTACATTAATCAAATAATAATATTATTAATTCCTTATATTATTCTTAATAATATATTAATAATATTCCTTCTCTCATTATAAATCATCCTGTCAAGTTGCTATGGTGAAGGCAACCCAAAAGGACCATGCTCAACCGGGTCAAATACTCGCCTAATATAGTTGTAGCCTTAGACACTATTCCAACAGTCTCCCACTTGGATAAGTCTAGTAACTATATATACAAGTATATTCCGATTAGCAATCGTAGCTCTCAAAGACGCTGTCAAACTCTGATCTAATCAATCTTGTCCTTTAGATAAGGGATCGTACAGTCCTCTGTTTAGATATCATCGTGACAATTCTATGGAACAATTTGTCTAGCATTTGGTTTCTCGATCTCCAATTCATTTGACATAGAACTTAATCGAACACATCAATTCAGTTCTCAACGGGCCCGGCACATAAGTCAAATCAAATCATCGAGCGGCCGAGATATCGCTTTTACCCTCTTGGGATAAAAGTAACAGATAAACTTCGACTTATATGCATTTACTTATACATTAATCAACCATACACAACAATGCGTTTTATAACATCAAGTTACTGATGCGGTTTCGCATTATCAATGTACAACCAATCAACAAATAACAAACCATATATCTTGGTTTTAAGACTATATGATATTATCGTCTCGCGATCTCCCCTTTTATCACACTCCATAAGGTCATTCCAGCAAGCGCAGGTTTGTTCCAATGCTCAAAACCAGCTCATAAGCACTCATGAACGTTGCAGCAACCTTTTGATATGTCTAATACCATTTAGACAATCTGCACACCAATTCATGACAATCTTCATTCATATCTACTTCCAACATATGAACGATTGTGGACAATTTGAACAATTCGATTATTATTAATAAACTCAATTATTATGGAAGTCAAAACATGCAAAATGAAACAATAGTTAAACAATTAACATAAGACAGTAACATTACTCATAAATAATACTCTTTTATTTAATCATCAAATGTTAATTACATTTATCTATTACACGTTTCTACTATTATCTAATCTATATGATATTGCCATATTTATACTTATTTTTAGGCAATATTTAAGTACATTTTTATTAAAAAGTCGGTAATTTGTTTAGAATAATGGTACTTATGAGCTTAAATGTTGTTTACAGCCAAAAAGAAGACATTTTGAAGAAAAGGGGACTGAAAGTGTTAAAGAAAGAAACTTTGGGAATCAAAAGAGTAAAAGTGAAGTAAATCTGGAAAAAGGTTATTCACGACGTGAGACCTAAAGGATTCACGACGTGAATCGTTGGTTCTAGAAGATATGTACGCGGGTGAAGGAATCCTTGAAGGGCACGGTTATTTAAGACTCACGACATGAATTTATGATTATTCACGACGTGAATTTATGGATATCAGCAACTATATAAATCCTTGACCTTTATGAATAGAGACACTTTTGGGGCAGAAAGAGGGATTTCCAGAAGACGTTTCAGAGCAAAAGAAAGGTTCTAGAAGAGGGTTTTCAACACCAAAAGAAGTAAAGGTTTATTTTTAGAACATGTCTTTTATTAGTTTTAGCTGTGTTAGTTTAACTACTATAATGAGCAGCTGAATCTAGCTACTCTTGTTTAGCTAGATGAAGCTTTAAACTTATGAATAGTTATATGATTATGGATTGAGTTTAGTTGGTAAAAATTTGCTTGTGTTTGATTTGTATAACCTAGCATGTTAAAATTTGTTATCTAATTGCTTAATTGCATGTTCTGTGTAGCTTAGTGACCATTAAACTGCATGAACTTGTTTACCTAATAAATTAGTGAACATTGAATCGTTAGAGCTAGGATTGACCAATCTTAGTTAGTAATTAGAATAAATAAAGTTTAGTTGTGCTAGAGAACGTGAATTGTGATCATAATTGCGTTTACACAACAAATCTTACATAGCATATTTACATCTATAATTAGTTCTGTGTTTAATTATGTGTGAACATACATGGTTTGACATGAATTAGTTAAGTATTGGTAAGATAGAACTAAATTACTAATATAACTAAAAACCAACTTAATAATCCGTAATCGTTAGCTAGCCATAAGGGAGAAGTGGATTCAAACTAAACAAGAGTGTGTTTTTATTTATTGAATTTGATTTAAGTTCATCTGATCTTGTAAAATCAGATAAAACCCTTTATTAAATTTGTTAATAAATTAGGTTAATTTAAAAGCAAGTAAATTAATTAGTAACACCGTTCCTTGTGATCAACACCCGACTTACCCAAGCTATACTGTAATCCGACTAGGTACACTGCCTATAAGTGCATAGATAGTTAAGTTTGTTAGGTTATAAATATTAAAATTAGTGGGTACTTTTGTGCACATCACAATACTAATATCATCCTTCAGCCCAATACTCATAGCATGCTGCAAGTGCTTAACCCTACTCAGTCCCTTCGTAAGCGGATCTGCTGGGTTATCTTCTGATGATATACTCTTCACTACGAGTTGTCGTTCTTCTACACAATGTCTAATAAAGTGATATTTTCTGTCGATATGTCTAGATCTACCATGATCCCTCGGTTCCTTGGTCAAGGCAACCGCTCCTTCATTATCACAGAAAATCTCCATGGGCTCCTTTATGGCGGGTACAACTCCAAGATCACCGATGAAGTTCTTTAACCATATTGCCTCCTTCGACGCTTCGCTCGCTGCAATGTACTCTGATTCGCACGTTGAATCAGCTACGGTTTCCTGCTTGGAACTTTTCCAAGTCACTGCTCCTCCATTCAGGGTAAAGACCCAGCCTGACTGCAAACGGTAGTTGTCCCTGTCGGTCTGAAAGTTGGCGTCACTATACCCTCGCACCTTCAAGTCATCACTCCCTCCGAGGACTAAGAACCATTCCTTCGTCCTCTGAAGGTACTTAAGGATATTCTTGACCGCAATCCAATGGGCTTTGCCAGGGTTCCCTTGATATCTGCTAACCATGCTCAAAGCAAAGGCTACATCAGGGCGAGTACAAGTCATAGCATACATGATTAAGCCAACTGCGGAAGCGTATGGTACTCGGCTCATTTCTACTATTTCAGCTTCGGTACTCGGGCTTTAAGTCTTACTCAACTTGGCATTACTTTGTATCGATAATTCTCCCTTCTTCGAGTTTTCCATACTAAAACGCTTTAGTACCTTATCTAAGTAAGTGTTGTGACTAAGTCCTATTAGTCTCTTACTTCTCTCTCTCTCTCTCTCTCTCACTATCCTTATTTCCAAAATATAGGAAGCCTCTCTGAGGTCCTTCATAGTGAAGCACTTCCCAAGCCAGGACTTAACTTCCAGCAGAGTCGAGACGTCGTTTCCTATGAGTAGTATGTCATCGACATACAGAACGAGGAAGCTTACTGTACTCCCATTGGCTTTGACATATACACACGATTCATCTTCGCTTCGTACAAATCCAAACTCGTTGACTTTCTCATCGAAGCAAAGATTCCATCTGCGAGGCGCTTGCTTAAGTCCATAAATGGACTTCTCAAGCTTACACACTCTATTCGGATGCTTCGGATCGACAAAACCCTCTGGCAGTCCTCGACAATTTGGTGATGAAATCCATGGTGATCTGTTCCCACTTCCATTCGGGAACCTCCAATGGCTGCAACTTGCCATGCGGTCTCTGGTGCTCAGCCTTAACCCTGCGGTAGGTCAAGCACCTCTCAACGAACCATGCGACGTCCCTCTTCATACAGGGCCACCAATACTCTTTCCTCAAATCCAAATACATCTTCGTAGCCCCCGGATGGATCGAAAATTTCGACCGATGAGCCTCTTCCATCAAAGTAATACGCGTACCACCCACAAACGGTACCCAAATCCGACCCTGAAACGTCATAAACCCTCGTCCATCCGTAACGAACTCTGAAACCAAACCAACGACCCGCTCTCTCTTCTGCGTCTCCGGTCGTACAGCCTCGGCCTGTGCCCCACGAATAGCATCCAATACTGGAGCTATCACGGTCAATCTCAAACATACATCTCGCAGTGGAGTGCTCTCCGCCCTGCGGCTCAACGCATCGGCTACCACATTAGCCTTGCCTGGGTGATACAGGATCTCACAATCATAATCTTTGACCACATCCAACCACCTCCTCTGACGCATATTTAGGTTGGGCTGATCCATCAAATACTTCAAGCTCTTATGGTCTGTGTATATCATACATCGAACCCCATACAAGTAGTGACGCCAAATCTTGAGAGCGAACACTACTGCCCCCAACTCTAAATCATGCGTGGGATATCTCATCTCATGAGGCTTCAGCTGCCTCGACGCATAAGCTATCACATGACCCCTCTGCATCAACACTGCACCCAGCCCCAAAATCGATGCATCGCAATATACTACAAAATCCTCCATCCCTTCTGGAAGAGCTAATACCGGGGCTTCGCACAACCTTTGGCGAAGTGTCTCAAAGGAGGTCTGCTGCTCGGGACCCCATGAGAATGCAACACCCTTCCGGGTCAATCTGGTGAGCGGCACTGCGATCTTGGAGAAATCCTTGATAAATCTCCGATAATACCCTGCCAACCCGAGGAAACTCCTGATCTCAGATGGTGACTTCGGCACTTCCCAACTCATCACCGCCTCAACCTTCGCCGGATCGACCAGAATCCCTTCCTGGTTAACGAGGTGTCCTAGGAACTGGACCTCCTGCAACCAGAAATCACACTTGGAGAACTTTGCATAAAGCTTCTCCGATCTCAACACCCCAAGGACCTCCCTCAAATGCTCCTCATGCTGCTCTCTAGATCTCGAATACACCAGAATATCATCGATGAATACAATCACCGACCGATCCATCATCGGCCTGCATACCCTGTTCATGAGATCCATGAACACAGTCGGGGCATTGGTGAGCCCAAAAGGCATCACCACAAACTCGTAATGCCCATTTCGCGTCCTAAACGCTGTCTTCTGAACGTCCTCATCTCGTACCCTCACCTGATGATACCCCGACCTCAGATCGATCTTGGAAAACCAAGATGCTCCCTGCAACTGATCGAATAAATCGTCGATCCTCGGTAACGGGTAACGGTTCTTGACCGTCAATTTGTTCAACTCCTGGTAATCAATGCACATCCGGTGTGAACCATCCTTCTTTTTGACGAACAGAATAGGTGCTCACCACGGCGAGCTGCTCGGCCGAATGAATCCCTTTCCCAGCAACTCTTGAAGCTGCGAGGACAACTCTTGCATCTCTGGAGGTGCAAGACGATAAGGCACCTTAGCGATAGGTGCGGCCCCCGGAACCAGATCAATACCAAACTCCACTTGCCTCACAGGAGGTACTCCCGGCAGCTCCTCGGGAAAACCATCTGGAAACTCACGCACCACTGGAACCTCCTCAACTGATCTCGGTCTCTCGGAAGCCTCCCGCGTATCCATCACATACGCCACAAAACCCTTACAGCCCTGCTGTAAACACTGCCTTGCCCTAGCGGCCGAACAAAAAGCTGATCCTGAACGGGTACCCTCGCTGTACACCGAAAGAACTCCCCCACTAGGGTCTCGTATAGTCACCAGCTGACACTCACAGTCGATGACAGCGCCGAATCGGCTCAACCAGTCCATGCCCACAATGACACAGACATCACCCATCGCAATAGGAACCAGATCAATCGGAAACTCGACCCCGAAAATCTCTAACACACATCCCCGGAGAACCTCCGTGGCATAAATCACCCTCTCGTCAGCTATAGAAACTCTCAGAGGCCGACTCAACGGCTCACGACCAACGCTGATATGCTGACTAAAGGCCAAAGATACAAAAGACCGACTCGCACCCGAGTCAAATAACACTAGAGCAGGCACAGAGTTCACAAGAAAAGTACCTACGCATATCATCGAAATAAATACATGAAATAAAGCATACCTACCACAACATCGGGCGCAGCGCGGACCTCCTCCGTAGTCAGCTGAAAGGCTCTTCCACGAGCCCTCGGGGCCTCGGCCTTCACCGGTCGAGTCTCAGTAGTCCTGGCAGCAGGTGCAGATCCCTTAAGAAACTGAGGACACTCGGCCTTCCGATGGCCGGTCTAGTTGCAATGAAAGCAAACCGTAAACCCCTTGGGGCAATCCCTAGCGATGTGCCCTTCCTTGCCACACTTGTAGCAAGCACCAGATTGACATGTCCCCTCGTGACTCTTGCCGCACTTTCCGCAAGTGCGGCCCTTCGGACCTCCCGTCCTCGAATCGGCGGACTTAGTCCGCTTGGCTGCCGGCTGAGACTGAGCCGGCCGCCGGTCCACCCGCTGAGACTCGGCCTCCTCCCTGGCCTGGGTCTCCAACTCGATCTCGCGCTTCCTGGCATTCGCCTGAAGCTCAGCAAAGGTATGATAGGAGGAGTTTGACACAAACTCCCGAATATCCCTCCTCAAAACACCCAAGTACTGGCTCATCCGAGTCTGCTCTGTGGACACCAGCTCGGGGCAGAACATCGCCCTCTCATGAAACTTCCGCGTGATCACCGTAACCGAATCAGTACCCTGCTTGAGGGTCAAGAACTCCTGAACCAATCGTTCCCTCTCCACCGGGGGAACGTACTCGTCTCTGAACATAGAGGTAAACCTCTCCCATGACACTGCTGAAATCTCTGCCAAAGTGAAGTTCGCCGTCACGAACTTCCACCAATCCTTCGCTCCCAGACGGAGCTGGTTCAAAGCGAACCGTACCCTCAATTGCTCCGGACATGAACAAGTATAGAAGCACCCCTCAATATCAGCGATCCACCTCATCACAGCAATCGGATCCTGTGTCCCATCAAACTCGGGTGGCTTCGTGTTGCTGAACTCCCGAAACAGCAACGAGTCACCCCCCTGTGGCCTGGCAGCGGCCACAGCTGCGGTAGCTGCAGCGGCTGCAGCCTCAGTCAATGCGGCGTACCGCTCATCAAAAGTCTCCATCAAGGTGGTCTTAATAGACCCAAACATCTCCGGAATCTCATCCCGGATCGCTGCAGCCACCTCCTCATGAATCATCTGACGAATCTCCTCGTCACTCACACCGCTCGTACTCGGTCTGTGGCGTGGTCCAACCATGATGTCTCTGAAATACAACATAAAACTATCAGAGACTCCATCAAGTATAATCGCACTCGATAACGCAACCCTACTCAGTCTCCGATATCTAGGGATTCTTTCTTGGGTTTCCCCCTGACCCGGTGTCTTCGGTAGTACGGGCCCAATACTACCGACCACACCGCATCAGCATTCATCCCAAGTCTTCCTCCCCAAACCCCGGATATTGAGTACTCTACTTTTGTTATGCACTATCTACCCGCACGCTATCAAAGCATCTCATATCGGCAAACCTCCCTAGACTAAGGCATCACAAATCAGGCCACTCTAGTCCTATCATGAATACCTAGTCTTCTAGCATGCATAACCATTCATATCATATCTTATCTTTTAACATAACATTGTAAGGTATTTTGGGGATCTTTACCGTTCGGGCGCTGACTGATCGTACACACTGCTTCTTTCTTGTTTACCACAAAATTATTTATAAAAGTTTATGCCTTTATTTTAAAAGTTTTCCTCAAATCCTCGGTTTGAGTTCAGTTACGCCCGAAGGTGCACCCGAATCCCTCAAACCAAGGCTCTGATACCAATTTGTAACAACGTAATTTTTCAGACAATTTTTTTTTCATTTCAAAATAAAGTATTTTCATTCAAAACAAGGCATAAACATTCCATGTGTCATAACAGAATACAAATCATATGAATCCCAAGATCCCGAAACATCTATCAGTGTGTACGGATCACGTCGGCGCCTTCCCACGGTCCTCGCTAGTACCTGAAACACATACACAACAACTGTAAGCATAATTGCTTAGTGAGTTCCCCAAAATACAACTTACGCACATACGCCTTTCCAGGCCCTGACCTTCCGGTCCATGTGTCTCAGGGGACTTTCGTCCCTGCTGGGTAAACCTTCCGGTCCTACCCACGCCGACCTTACGGTCCACATCACAACGCCTTCCGGCCCATAACATAATCGCCTTCCGGCCCTTAACATAATGCCTTCCGGCCCATAACATAATGCCTTCCGGCCCACATAACATACATAGCACGTATAACAGTTAACTTATCACATATAGCACATATATATCACATATCATATCCGACCTTCCGATCACACAGTCAAACCCTTCTGGGTACAGTATAGTGAGGAGACTCACCTCGTAAATATCGAAAGCTGGCAAATCCCGAAGTCACTCGTGCTCGATTCGTCGAGCTACAATATCCCTATAACATCATACATCTCTTATTAACACTTTAATCTTCTAAGTTTGACTATCCCTAAGAAGTCAAACATAGGTCAACTCTGGTCAACGGTCAACGGTCAACTTGACTGGACTCGGCGAGTGCACAAGGGCAACTCGGCGAGTCTAGACGTATCCGCCAACTCCATAGGATTCCTTTCTTACTCGTCGAGTACTTCCCCTGACTCGACGAGTTCCACCTGGGAGAGTCGCGGGGCCACCCCGACTCAACTCACCGAGTCTCAAGAATAACTCGGCGAGTCCCAACTCGACTCAGTCCACCTGTCGACCCTCTCTAACTCGTCCTGACTCACTGAGTCAACCATAACTCGGTCAGGACTACACATTGGGTGTCCTCAAGGACAACCTTCAAGCGACTCGTCGAGTCTGTTCATCAGACTCGGCGAGTCCAAGCCATGCACCAGCTAAAACTGGCTTTTGCGGTCAGATCCGTTCCATCCATTCATAGATCTGGCCTTCCCAAGCTTATTTGTCATGTAAAGTATCAGTCTTGGTTGCCATGCAATGCGTACAAGGCTTATTTTGGGGAAACAACCTCTAATATGACCACCTTAGCTTCTAACTCAAAAGGGTGGACATAAAGCTAGTCATATGGGGTCTCCTGGACCTGCTAAGGCCCAGATCTAGGTTCCATATCTCCATGGAACCTTTCATACTTCCAATTTAAGCCAAGAAATGCAAGAAGAAACCCTAGATTTGACACATCAACACAAAACACGAAGTTTGGCTCTGAAAGTTACCTCAAGAAGACTCCCTTGATGAATTAGCAACAGATCCAAGCTCCCCAACTCCTCAAGTTTGATCCTCTCCCTCCTTTCTTGCAATATCACACAAAACGGTGAACAAATGGCCTCCAAATACACTCACAAGGGCTCACAGTCGAATGGGGGCTCTTAGGGTTCAAGGTGGCCGCAAATGAAGGCCATAAGGTCCTTTAAATAGGGCTTAGGACCGGGAAATTAGGGTTTCATTAAACAGCGCAGACTCGCCGAGTCCATATCCTGGACTCGCCGAGTCCAGACGAATCCCGCGTCCAGAATCGCGACCCTACTCGGCGAGTCTGAGTTCCAACTCGCCGAGTCCCCTCTCAAAACACAAAATAATCAAATCAATAAAGATACCTGAAATTCCGGGCTGTTACAATTCTCCCCCACTAGAACTAGACTTCGCCCTCGAAGTCTCGCTCTGAAAATAGCTCCGGATGCTGCTCCCGCATCTCGCGCTCCGGCTCCCAGGTCATCTCCGATCCCTTCCGGTGTTGCCACTGAACCAACACTAGAGGTACCTCCTTGTTCCTCAGAACCTTGATCTTCCGATCCCTGATGGCCACAGGCCTCTCAGCATAATTCAGACTCGCATCCACATGAATATCCTCTAATGGGACCACTGCCGACTCATCGGCTATACACTTCCTCAACTGCGACACGTGAAAAGTGTCGTGGATCTGCCCCAACTCGGCTGGCAACTCCAAACGATAGGCTACCCAACCTACCCTTGCAATCACATGAAATGGCCCAATATACCGGGGCCCCAACTTGCCCCTCTTCCTGAATCGAATCACTCCTTTCCAAGGAGAAACTTTCAGGAGAACGAAGTCGCCGACCTGAAACTCAAGCTCGGACCGGCGTCTGTCTGCATAACTCTTTTGTCGACTCTGGGCGGTCAATAACCTCTGTCTGACCTGCTGAATCTGCTCGGTCGTCTGAAGCACGATCTTTGTGCTGCCCATCACTCTCTGCCCAACCTCTCCCCAGCAAATGGGGGTCCGACACCTCCTACCATACAACAGCTCAAAGGGTGGCATACCAATGCTCGAATGATGGCCGTTGTTGTAGGAAAACTCTGCCAAGGGTAAATACGCATCCCAGCTACCCCCGAAATCTAACACGCACGCTCGAAGCATGTCTTCCAGCGTCTGAATCATCCGCTCGTTCTGGCTGTCTGTCTGGGGATGATATGCGGTACTAAAATGCAGTTTAGTACCCAGCTCCTCATGAAATTTCTTCCAGAATCTGGAAGTGAAGCGCACATCACGGTCTGAAACAATCGAGATCGACACCCCATGCCGAGATACCACTTCTCTCACATATAACTCCGCCAACTTCTCCGCTGAAGAACTCTCACTGATGGCAAGGAAGTGAGCGCTCTTCGTCAACCTATCCACAATCACCCAAATTGCATCAACTCCTCTGGCAGTCCTCGGCAATTTGGTGATGAAATCCATAGTGATCTGTTCCCACTTCCATTCGGGAACCTCCAATGGCTGCAACTTGCCATGCGGTCTCTAGTGCTCGGCCTTAACCCTGCGGCAGGTCAAGCACCTCTCAACGAACCATGCGACGTCCCTCTTCATACAGGGCCACCAATACTCTTTCCTCAAATCCAAATACATCTTCGTAGCCCCCGGATGGATCGAAAATTTCGACCGATGAGCCTCTTCCATCAAAGTAATACGCGTACCACCCACAAACGGTACCCAAATCCGACCCTGAAACGTCATAAGCCCTCGTCCATCCGTAACGAACTCTGAAACCAAACCAACGACCCGCTCTCTCTTCTGCATCTCCGGTCGCACAGCCTCGGCCTGTGCCCCACGAATAGCATCCAATACTGGAGCTATCACGGTCAATCTCAAACATACATCTCGCAGTGGAGTGCTCTCCGCCCTGCGGCTCAACGCATCGGCTACCACATTAGCCTTGCCTGGGTGATATAGGATCTCACAATCATAATCTTTGACCACATCCAACCACCTCCTCTGACGCATATTTAGGTTGGGCTGATCCATCAAATACTTCAAGCTCTTATGGTCCGTGTATATCGTACATCGAACCCCATACAAGTAGTGACACCAAATCTTGAGAGCGAACACTACTGCCCCCAACTCTAAATCATGCGTGGGATATCTCATCTCATGAGGCTTCAGCTGCCTCGACGCATAAGCTATCACATGACCCCTCTGCATCAACACTGCACCCAGCCCCAAAATCGATGCATCACAATATACTACAAAATCCTCCATCCCTTCTGGAAGAGCTAATAACGGGGCTTCGCACAACCTTTGGCGAAGTGTCTCAAAGGAGGTCTGCTGCTCGGGACCCCATGAGAATGCAACACCCTTCCGGGTCAATCTGGTGAGCGGCACTGCGATCTTGGAGATATCCTTGATAAATCTCCGATAATACCCAGCCAACCCGAGGAAACTCCTGATCTCAGATGGTGACTTCGGCACTTCCCAACTCATCACCGCCTCAACCTTCGCCGGATCGACCAGAATCCCTTCCTGGTTAACGAGGTGTCCTAGGAACTGGACCTCCCGCAACCAGAAATCACACTTGGAGAACTTTGCATAAAGCTTCTCCGATCTCAACACCCCAAGGACCTCCCTCAAATGCTCCTCATGCTGCTCTCTAGATCTCGAATACACCAGAATATCATCAATGAATACAATCACCGACCGATCCATCATCGGCCTGCATACCCTATTCATGAGATCCATGAACACAGCCGGGGCATTGGTGAGCCCAAAAGGCATCACCACAAACTCGTAATGCCCATATCGCGTCCTAAACGTTGTCTTCTGAACGTCCTCATCCCGTACCCTCACCTGACGATACCCCGACCTCAGATCGATCTTGGAAAACCAAGATGCTCCCTGCAACTGATCGAATAAATCGTCAATCCTCGGTAACGGGTAACGGTTCTTCACCGTCAATTTGTTCAACTCCCGGTAATCAATGCACATCTTGTGTGAACCATCCTTCTTTTTGACGAACAGAATGGGTGCTCCCCACGGCGAGCTGCTCGGCCGAATGAATCCCTTTCCCAGCAACTCTTGAAGCTGCGAGGACAACTCTTGCGTCTCTGGAGGTGCAAGACGATAAGGCACCTTAGCGATAGGCGCGGCCCCCGGAACCAGATCAATACCAAACTCCACTTGCCTCACAGGAGGTACTCCCGGCAGCTCCTCGGGAAAAACATCTGGAAACTCACGCACCACTGGAACCTCCTCAACTGATCTCGGTCTCTCGGAAGCCTCCCGCGTATCCATCACATACGCCACAAAACCCTTACAGCCCTGCTGTAAACACTGCCTCGCCCTAGCGGCCGAACAAAAAGCTGATCCTGAACGGGTACCCTCGTTGTACACCGAAAGAACTCCCCCACTAGGGTCTCGTATAGTCACCAGCTGACACTCACAGTCGATGACAGCGCCGAATCGGCTCAACCAGTCCATGCCCACAATGACACAGACATCACCCATCGCAATAGGAACCAGATCAATCGGAAACTCGACCCCGAAAATCTCTAACACACATCCCCGGAGAACCTCCGTGGCACAAATCACCCTCTCGTCAGCTATAGAAACTCTCAGAGGCCGACTCAACGGCTCACGACCAACGCTGATATGCTGACTAAAGGCCAAAGATACAAAAGACCGACTCGCACCCGAGTCAAATAACACTAGAGCAGGCACAGAGTTCACAAGAAAAGTACCTACGCATATCATCGAAATAAATACATGAAATAAAGCATACCTGCCACAACATCGGGCGCAGCGCGGACCTCCTCCGTAGTCAGCTGAAAGGCTCTTCCACGAGCCCTCGGGACCTCGGCCTTCACCGGTCGAGTCTCAGTAGTCCTGGCAGTAAGTGCAGATCCCTGAAGAAACTGAGGACACTCGGCCTTCCGATGGCCGGTCTGGTTGCAATGAAAGCAAACCGTAAACCCCTTGGGGCAATCCCTAGCGATGTGCCCCTCCTTGCCACACTTGTAGCAAGCACCAGATTGACATGTCCCCTCGTGACTCTTGCCGCACTTTCCGCAAGTGCGACCCTTCGGACCTCCCGTCCTCGAATCGGCGGACTTAGTCCGCTTGGCTGCCGGCTGAGACTGAGCCGGCCGCCGGTCCACCCGCTGAGACTCGGCCTCCTCCCTGGCCTGGGTCTCCAACTCGATCTCACGCTTCCTGGCATTCGCCTGAAGCTCAGCAAAGGTATGATAGGAGGAGTTTGACACAAACTCCCGAATATCCCTCCTCAAAACACCCAAGTACTGGCTCATCCGAGCCTGCTCTGTGGACACCAGCTCGGGGCAGAACATCGCCCTCTCATGAAACTTCCGCGTGATCACCGTAACCGAATCAGTACCCTGCTTGAGGGTCAAGAACTCCTGAACCAATCGTTCCCTCTCCACCGGGGGAACGTACTCGTCTCTGAATATAGAGGTAAACCTCTCCCATGACACTGCTGAAATCTCTGCCAAAGTGAAGTTCACCGTCACGAACTTCCACCAATCCTTCGCTCCCAGACGGAGCTGGTTCAAAGCGACCCGTACCCTCAATTGCTCCGGACATGAACAAGTATAGAAGCACCCCTCAATATCAGCGATCCACCTCATCGCAGCAATCGGATCCTGTGTCCCATCAAACTCGGGTGGCTTCGTGTTGCTGAACTCCCGAAACAGCAACGAGTCACCCCCCTGTGGCCTGGCAGCGGCCACAGCTGCGGTAGCTGCAGCGGCTGCAGCCTCAGTCAATGCGGCGTACCGCTCATCAAAAGTCTCCATCAAGGTGGTCTTAATAGACCCAAACATCTCCGGAATCTCATCCCGGATCGCTGCAGCCACCTCCTCATGAATCATCTGACGAATCTCCTCGTCACTCACACCGCTCGTACTCGGTCTGTGGCGTGGTCCAACCATGATGTCTCTGAAATACAACATAAAACTATCAGAGACTCCATCAAGTATAATCGCACTCGATAACGCAACCCTACTCAGTCTCCGATATCTAGGGATTCTTTCTTGGGTTTCCCCCTGACCCGGTGTCTTCGGTAGTACGGGCCCAATACTACCGACCACACCGCATCAGCATTCATCCCAAGTCTTCCTCCCCAAACCCCGGATAGTGAGTACTCTACTTTTGTTATGCACTATCTACCCGCACGCTATCAAAGCATCTCATATCGGCAAACCTCCCTAGACTAAGGCATCACAAATCAGGCCACTCTAGTCCTATCATGAATACCTAGTCTTCTAGCATGCATAACCATTCATATCATATCTTATCTTTTAACATAACATTGTAAGGTATTTTGGGGATCTTTACCGTTTGGGCGCTGACTGATCGTACACACTGCTTCTTTCTTGTTTACCACAAAATTATTTATAAAAGTTTATGCCTTTATTTTAAAAGTTTTCCTCAAATCCTCGGTTTGAGTTCAGTTACGCCCGAAGGTGCACCCGAATCCCTCAAACCAAGGCTCTGATACCAATTTGTAACAACGTAATTTTTCAGACAATTTTTTTTTCATTTCAAAATAAAGTATTTTCATTCAAAACAACGCATAAACATTCCATGTGTCATAACAGAATACAAATCATATGAATCCCAAGATCCCGAAACATCTATCAGTGTGTACGGATCATGCCGGCGCCTTCCCACGGTCCTCGCTAGTACCTGAAACACATACACAACAACTGTAAGCATAATTGCTTAGTGAGTTCCCCAAAATACAACTTACGCACATACGCCTTTCCAGGCCCTGACCTTCCGGTCCATGTGTCTCAGGGGACTTTCGTCCCTACTGGGTAAACCTTCCGGTCCTACCCACGCCGACCTTACGGTCCACATCACAACGCCTTCCGGCCCATAACATAATCGCCTTCCGACCCTTAACATAATGCCTTCCGGCCCATAACATAATGCCTTTCGGCCCACATAACATACATAGCACGTATAACAGTTAACTTATCACATATAGCACATATATATCACATATCATATCCGACCTTCCGGTCACACAGTCAAACCCTTCCGGGTATAGTATAGTGAGGAGACTCACCTCGTAAATATTGAAAGCTAGCAAATCCCAAAGTCACTCGTGCTCGATCCGCCGAGCTACAATCTCCCTATAACATCATACATCTCTTATTAACACTTTAATCTTCTAAGTTTGACTATCCCTAAGAAGTCAAACATAGGTCAACTCTGGTCAACGGTCAACGGTCAACTTGACCGGACTCGGCGAGTGCACAAGGGCAACTCGGCAAGTCTAGACGTATCAAGGACCCAAGAAATAGCATGAGATGAATCGTGTTAGTGAAGATCTCGTAATGCTCTTGCCTCGCGTTCTGGTGGTATCTCTCCAACAAGTCTTGGTTCATTTCATACGGATACATGTCGTCATAGGACTTTTGGAATTCGGCATTCATGGTGGCTATCATGATGCAATGTACCTTCGTTGCATCATGCTCGTGAGTTTCAAAAGCGGTCATTTCAGCCGGAGTAGCGATTTCAGGGTTGATTTTCTCGAGCTTCTCATCGAGAACATACTCCTTGTCCTCATAGCGAGCAATTGTGCGAATGTATCTTATCCATTCACTAAAGTTCGTCCCATCGAAAGTGACCTTTTGACAAAGGCTCATCAATGTGAATGAACTAGCAGCAGCGTTGTTTGCGTTCGACATCTACAAATAGAAAGGACAAAGATAGATTAGAATATGAATCCCTAATTATCACCCAATAAGAAAATTAGGGCTAGGACCCAACAACAATATTTACATATTAGAAAAGGGATGTCGTAATCTAACATGCAAACAATTTGAAGGTAAGTGAATGACGATTCACTAATTCTCCACCATGAAAACATAATTTTAAGTTCTAAATGTATTGAGAATTCCTAGGTTTAGATGAGATTCATTGAAACTTTTCAATGGTATGTTTAAATCTCGATATGCCCCTCTCGTTTGTGACTGGGATACCGAGGATCACAAAGTGGGTGTGAATTACCATGCAAATTTACATGGTGCCTTCATTGTAACGATCACCTATTCGATGTGCTGGTAAACCACACACGCTCCATCGAACTATGATAAACAATGAATCACCCTTTGCCACCTTTGCTTATAACTAATTTGTGTGCCGGTAAACCACACATGCACCACTAACTTCTTAGCAAGGGTGCAAAGTGTAATTTCATGGGATTGCATCAATTCACTTTTCCTGAAGTAACTAAGATTGGGAAATTTTTGAAAAACATGTAGTTACTTTGTATTTCATATTATACTTTTAATGAAGAGATGAGGTTGCCCTATCCTACCCGTTCGGCTAACGACCCTCCACCGATCAAGCAAGCGGTGGGTGTGAGTGTACACCCATTAAGCGCCATTTTATAGGCAGCAACCTTATACCCACCTTATAGACCGGCTTCGTGAATGAGGCCTACTAACGGTAAGACTAGCATTTTAATTATACATATATATACTAATCTTGTAATATTATATTAGTATAGGGTTGGATTTTAAACTTGTAAAATTCTAGGGTTTCAAAATTTAAATTGTCTAAATTAAAACTTTTAATCACAAAACATAAATTTCAAAACTTGAGGGCAAGTTTTAAACTTTTAAAACATAGAGGATCAAATAACAAATAATCTAAATTAACAATTAATTCTATAATTATCCATATTTGATTTATTTAATGATTTCTTGCAAAACAATTTACCAATTAAATTAAAATAATTAATCAATTATCACATAAGGAAACAATATTTTATTAATTGATAAATATCTTCAATTAGGTCAAGAATATACTCATATATATATCATAAAATCGGATTTATATTGATCTAATATGATTAAGGCAAGTATCTCAAAGAAAAACAGCAAGAAATCCCGAAGTTTCCTCTTTCTGACACTCGAACTCGCTGTGTACCTAGATGGACTCGCCGAGTTGAGCCTACTCGCTGAGTACCACCATGGGATTTGCCGAGTTCATCAGCCAGAGGACAAAAAACAATTTTTTTTTTCAGCAACAAACAAGCAATCAAAGTATGAATTCAATAGAAACCCATCTAGGCTCTGATACCACTTATGGGTTTTAGCCATATGAACATTCCTATGTGCACATGCAACCCTAATGCTTGGATCTAGGTTTCTCTAATTGAACATACATTGAATCCAAGACTTCTAATGGCTAATAGAGTATAATAACAATATGAAATCAGATATTAGAATTTTACCTTGAATCACTTGCTTGATCTTCTTGTCCTTGAGGCTTTAGAGTCACAATTGTCACTCCTCTAATGGCTTACAAACACCAACTAGCAAGGAGGATGATTTGAGAGAGAGGAGAGGGAACAAATCGGCCAGGGTTTCTACTCAAAGCATAAGTCACGAATTCCCTTAGCCCTAGGGGTCTATTTATACTTGTAAGGCTCCTAGGGTTTCACCCTTAAACCCTAATTGGATAACTTAAGCCCTAAGCAATCCAAATCCTTTCCATGATAAGCCTTGGACGATTTTATGGCTATCCTTAGCCCTAGAAATCTTCCACCCCTTATCCATAAAGGATATATAACCTAAAGTGCAACTATCAAACAATTGACAGTTTATACCCCTTTATTTAATTAATCTCTTTAAGTCACCAAATTAATTCCTAATTAATTTATGACTTACGTTAATCAAATAATAATATTATTATTCCTTATATTATTCTTAATAATATATTAATAATATTCCTTCTCTCATTATAAATCATCCTGTCAAGTTGCTATGGTGAAGGCAACCCAAAAGGACCATGCTCAACCGGGTCAAATACTTACCTAATATAGTTGTAGCCTTAGACACTATTCCAACAACCTCATCTTCTTAATCTCCTCATCCGTAGTATAATGCGGGACCAGTAAATGATTCTCCCGAAACTTGGTAGTGATCTCCTCTATAGTCTTTTTAGTCTGGCGAAGGTCCTGGAACTCCCTCTCCAACTGCCTCGCCTCGATAGTTGGTGTGAACTCAGCTCAAAAACTCGTCACACAATCCCCCCAATTCATGGACACCATGGCCTCAAATCCCAATGTATTCTCCTCACACCAGTCATGAGCTTGGTCCCTCTGAAGGATAAATGCGAACCCCACCTTCGACCCCTTGGGTCAGAAGCTCATTCGTTGAGCATTCTCCATTTCAGTGATCCATAGAAATCTAGCAATAGGTTCCTTCTGCCCGATGAACTCTGGTGCTCCACAAGCCTTGAACTCCCAAAATGAGAGAGTCTGTGCCCCCAACTATCTCACTTCATTCACAACCCGAAAGGCCCCCATACGCTCATATTGAAGCTCCATAATCCCCTCCTTGATGGTATCAAACATCAGAGGAATAACATCCAAGATACCACAGGTGATCTCAAACGTGATGGACTCGTGAATCCTCTCATCAATCGGTTCAGCACCAGAGACAAAACCAGAACCCCATCTAGATCCAGAACTTCCTCCTCTAGTGCTCACCATACTTAAATACAAACATACAAATGATTATAATATATTCGAGGGGACTCTCACACCAAAATCTCCTTAGATCTCCGATACCATCCTTGACTCAAGTATAGATCCTATGCTTTCAGTAGTTCATGATGGGTTTTGAGCATTATAACAATTCTATGGTGCACATGCAACCCTAATGCTTTGGATATAAGTTTTCTCAATTTATACATGCAATTTTCATATTATCGAAAGCGTGAACCCTAACTAGCATACAATTTTGAGATTTACAACATAAAACAAGTTAGATGAATACCTCTTTGTTGTAGCTTGTAGAACTTGGCCTTTTAAGATCTTTGTACCTCAAATGTGATACGTCAAATAAGTCACAAACACCAAGAAAAATGGAGGATTATGAGAGAGAGAGAGAGAGAGAGGCTACGATGCACCAAAAATCGGCTAGGGTTTCTTCTTGCTACTGATAAACAATAGGTTTATTCTTGATTAGTTCTTGAAACTATTCAAGATTATTAAGACTCCCACTGACTTCTTGACATATAAGATTCTTATGTCAAGAAACATTCCTTGAAAAACAAATATTCGCAGTTAGTGCGGGTTCTTATCAAGAAAAACACTTCATTTAATTGGTCTTAGTTGGTCTTTATTTTAGCCAAAACATCACAACTACTAATTCTAAATGTGCAAGAGTAAGACACATTTCTACTCCACATTTCTAGAGGTGTTATAAACCTACTTAGAACATGTTACTCAAGGTATAACTTATAGTAGCTAGCGTATAACTCAGAGAACCAATTTTGGAACAAAGTATGACTCATCCTTTTGATTTTAACCATTTCAACAATTCCTGATTCCTCTTCTGAGCCACATAAATGCAGTAAAGTATCCTTAGAGGATCAATTGTGACGTGGTTCCATAATCATAAGGATGATCATAAAACACGATACTAAAGTACTCTTCTTTCCTTTCAGATTGGAGAAACTTTGAAACTTTTCAAGGTATGAGAATTATACTTAAACTTGTATGCATAACTATACTTACTAAACCATTAGTAAATCTTGATGAATAGTCTTTATCACTCTTGTGGTGGATTTGACTAGTACACATCAATGTGCACTTGATCCTTAAATCTTTCACTTGACTCACATACATATGTGAACACGAAATTAGTTTTAATTTCCCAAAGATGAAAATTCTCATTCATCACACAATACAAGTTGCATGATACCAAGTCTTTGTTCAATTAAAAGTTGTGTGATAAAATCCTTCCTTGTTCGGTAAACTATGACACTTACCACAAATGATATAACTAAGAATCAAATCAATTTCCAATATGCTTAATAATATACAAACAGCAACTTTCACAAATTCCATTGCAAGGAAATATAAAATAAGACAAAATCAAAAAAATTATTTATTTATAAAAATGCGGAAAACGTGTCCTTACAACGCAAGTACAAATGAAAACTACGTTACTAAATATTCCTAAGCAATCTATCATAACTCCTAAGTAGCAGCTCAAACATCCGATCATCGATCCATGCGATCTAAATCCGTCTCTACGCGACCAGACTCAGCTCACCCTTCCTATAAGATTCCTTTCTTTTCTTCGATCCTACTGATGTGTGTGAAAGGAACTAGTTTTAATCCTACTTTTAGTTAATAAATTGAGCACACAAAGGCAGTGAACCTGTCTTTTAGTGGTATAGTTGGATAAGTAGGGTGTCAAACTTAGGGAACGGAAATTAATCTAATAACTAATTTTATCTAACAAGTAATAAAAGTAAAGGGTTTTTTCTCTAGTTTTACAAGACTAGAAACTTAAACTTAGCACTTAAAATAATTAACTAACTAAGCAATTAAAGCAAATGACAAATTCACCAAATTTATTAAAGGGTTTCTGTATAGGTTCAACTAGTTCACTCCTATGGTTATTTAAATGGTAAATTAATTATTATTGGTTACCAACTATAGTGGTTAGGTTCATGTTCATTACTCCTAACCCTTAGACAATTAACCAATTCAAGCAGTGGCCAATTGTTTAAACTAATTAATTCCCTAGTTTAATTATTTGGATTAAATAAGATTTGTAATTGGTTAATCAAGTTGGTGTTTCAATTAACCTCTTGTTTGTTGGTTTCTCAAACAAGCTCACACATTAATTTACCCATTCTCTAATTAATCTTAATTTCATATTCATTACTCTTAAGCATATGATCAAGTGTTCACATAACATATGAGGTTAATAATTAAGAGATGTTCATGCAGCTTAATTACCTTCCAATTAACAGAAAATAGTTGTCATTAATGCATAAGGTTCTTTAACAAACTTAATTTAATAAAATCACCAAATAACAATCAATCAAAAAGTATATTCTAAACCATAGGAGCAAATTAGTCTTCCCCAACATAAACAAAACGAATTTAGTTCATAGTCATGATAAAAACAAACTCAAAAGCAGATTTAACTAAGCTAAACATACTTAATTCCTAAAGCTAAGTGGAATGATTAACCTAGTTGCATTGATTCTTCCAAGGATTGAAGATTAGGGTTCCTTAGCTCCTCCAAGGGTTCTTCAATCGCAGATGAAGCTCCAAAAACGTCAAAAGTCCCTTCCAATCGGATAATAGTTTGGTATTTATAATTATCACAAAACAGGGTGTACTCGGCGAGTAGCAGACCCAACTCGCCGAGTAAGTGCTAGTTATCCGTCTCAAATCGGGAGTCTTGACTTATCTTCTGGAATATTCAAGTGTACTCGCCGAGTAGGCTCGAGAACTCGCCGAGTAAGAAAGCTTTTGACCCCCATTCTTCATTCTTTGGTCTCTAATTGCTTCCCCTTGTTCCCTTTTACTCCCAAGCATGTCTTTTGGACTGAAAACAAAATTTAAATATTATTAAGTACCTTTTGTCCACATTATACACATAATTAGTTAAAAATGAATAAAAATGTATGCTAAATAATTAACTAATTATGCACATATCACTACAAAACATCAAAATGTAATCTTATCACATCATGTATTAAGGATCTATAAATAGGAACTTGATAGAGTTATATAGTGGATTTACCTGAAGTAGAGTCATACATTTTGACTTTACCATCCTTGTGATCCTTCAGGTAGATACGGCAGCTTCGCATCCAATGCCCCTTCTCTTGGCAATAGGAACGAACAGACCCTTTCAGAATGGTGCATGGGATTATCTCATACTCGGCATTTCTCTTATGATCAAACTTTTCGATCATGGCCGATTTATCTCCCTTAGGAGAAGAAACCATTTCTGGACTATCACCTTTGCAATTCTTAAGGTCCATGGAAATTTGGGATGCAGATGTTCCAATCAAATTTGCTTAACCAGTGCACCAAATCATTGTTGATTCAACAGTAATTAGCAAACATGTAAGATCAATAAGGGTCACGTCGTGATCTGTCATATAGTAGTCTTTAACAAGCTGACCATACGACTCGGGAAGTGATTGAAGAACCAAGTCAACAGCTAACTTCATCGGGAAAATGACACCCAACATTCCCAGCATGTAAATATGCAACTTCATCTCCAAGACGTGAGCACATACAGACTTTTCATCTTCGTGTTTGATTGCCAATAGGGCTTGAGTGACCTTGAACTTTTCAAGTCAACAAACACGTGGGTTAGGGAGAATAATTGGAGGGGGTGGAGGAAGACAAGTTCCACCAAAGCACGAAAAAAGGATTGATCTTTCACCTCGGTTGTCATGCGGAATATCTTCTTCATGAGGAAAGCTTTTTCCAAAAGGATAAGGAATACCATAGCTGTCAAAACTAGACATCTACAAGGGAAAAATTCAAGTTAGCAGATTACGTCCTTAATATAACACCCAAATGAAATATTAAGGCTAGGAGCCAACACAATAACTCACAATTTGGAAGAGGGATGTCGTAATTCAATTATAATTTATTTGTCGATAGGTAAATTTATGATTTACCAATTCCACCACGAAAATGAAATTTTAAAGGAATTAGGTTTTAAGAGAAACTCCTTGATCTTTTGAGATTCATTAAGCTTTGCAATGGGATGTTTAACCTCGATTATTCCCTTAAATTTTGTGACTGGGATATCGAGGATCACAAACAAGGTGTGAATAACCATGCAAATTAGCTTGGTAGTCTCAAACTCATTTATCACCTAATCAATGTGGCGGTTAACCACACACGCTCCATTGATCTATGATAACCTACGAGATACACATTGTAATCCTACATTAGTCCCATATTAGTGTGCCAATTAAACATACACGCTTCACTAACGACCAATAACGTGCAATTTACAATTTCATGGGTTAACATCAAATTCATGTTTTTCTAAAGTAACTAAGATTGGGAATTTAGAAAAACACTTAGTAACTTTTTATAATTATCATTATACTTTTAAATGAGAATTAATGTCCTATCCTACCCGTTCGGCTAACGACCCTCCACAAGTCAAGGAAGCGGTGGGTGAGAGTGGACACCCATTCAATCGCCATTTTATAGGCAGTTTCCTTAAACCCCAGAGTTTTAAAAGTTTAAAATTCAACCCTTATACTATTATAATATTAATAAATTAATACTTATATATATATATATAAGTATTAATTAATTAATATTATAATAGTATAAGGGTTGAATTTTAAACTTTTAAAACTCTGGGGTTTAGGATTTAAATATTTTAAAACGAAAACTTTTTAATCAAATTTTAAATTCCAAAACATGAGGGAAAGTTTTGAAACTTTTCAAAACCTATTTGATCACATTTGAAAACATATAAATTAATCATATAATTTATCTATATCACAAAAGTTAACCTAATCTAATTTCATATAGAAAGATAATTTAAATCACATTCTACAAATAATTAATTTATCACATAAACAAGTAATTATCTCAAAATTTGAAAATTATCCTTCAATTGGATGAGGATATTCATTACCTTATCATAAAAAAACGAATTGTATCGGTCAAAACAGTCTGTGGTAATAATCATAATCCAATTTTGGCCAAAAAAATCTCGAAAATCTGCAAACAGATGATCCAACTCGTCAAGTCAGGCATAGGACTTGTTGAGTTGGCTCAACTCGTCGAGTTCCTTCATAGCACTCATCGAGTCCACTCGTGAGAGAGCATATTTCATTTTTCTTCAACTTTGAACAATTAACCAATGCATCAATATAACAGAAAACAACCCAGTCTCTGATACCACTGATGCGTTTTGAGCACTATAACAATTATATGGTGCACATACAAACCTAATGCTTTGGATCTAACTTTTCTCAAGTTATCGATGCAATTTTCATATTATCCAAAGCACAAACCCTAACTATCATACAATTTTGAGATTTACAACATAAAACAAGTTAGATGAATACCCCTTTGTTGTAGCTTGTAGAACTTGGCCTTTCAAGAGCTTAGTACCTCAAATGTGATACCTCAAATAGGTTACAAACACTAAGAACAATGGAGGATTATGAAAGAGAGGCTAGCAGGCACCAAAAATCAGCAAGGGTTTCTTCCTGGAAGTCTTGGCCGATATTATGAGTGTTGGGGTTACATTTATAGTGTGGAATTGCTCGGGTTTCAACTTGTAAACCCTAATTCATTCATTTATGCCTTTAATCCAATAATTCATATGATAGCCTTTTGGACTAACTCTTCATTGACTCTCACATAGATTTAGTCCATCTCTAAGCAATATGGATCATTAGCCCAAACTATATGTATCACTGATTTACTTAATCAGTCCCTGTTAATTTAATCAATCTCTTTTGATCACTAAATTAATTCCTGATCAATACTAATTAAATAATATGATTTCATAATTAATATATTATTCTTATAATATATTACTAAAACACAAATAACCTCTTTCTCAAATATCCATCCTATCAAATTGCTCCGGTAAAGGCAACCCAAAAGGACCATGCTACTATCAGGTCAAGTATATACCAATTACAGTTATGGGCTTAGACACCTAATCCAACAGTCTTCCACTTGGATAAGTCTAATAACTATAATTGCCAATGTAACTTCAAAATCCGATTAGCAATCGTAGCTCTCGAAAGCCGCTGTCGAAATCTAACCTAGACAATAATGCGCCCTTTAGATAAGGGATCATATATTCCTCTATTCTACAAGATATCGTATGGACTGGTACATGGATTACAATTATTCTCTCTGTCCATGTGTTGTTTCCCGAATTCCGACTTATGATGACTGACAATCAGACTACAATTAAACACATCAACTTAGTCCAGGCTTGGCCAAGCGCTTAGGCTGTCATCACTAAATCATCGAGGGGCCACGGATATCGCTTTTATCCCATATTTGATAGCTAAACAGTTCCATGGATGCAAAGTCTCAAATTCAAAATACGTTCCTTTGAACATCCTTCTTGCATAAAAGTTTCTAACCTACACATAGATACTTAATATCCAAATCCCAATATGGAAACCTTTTCATATTTCCCATATGAAAAATCATTCTTAATAGAATCCTATCTATTCATAATAATTTCAATATGCTCCATTCATTACTATACTTCCAACTGCCTACAAGCGACCCATCCTTAGCGAACCTCAGATCGTCTTTGACAATTATTTAATAACTTTAGTCATATTCGGTTTTGGTTCTTTTTTTTCCTCTTAAGGCCCTAGGCATTTGGAAAATCAGAACACGTGAACATTATAGTATATGCAATCGATCCTATACACAAAGCCTATGGGACACGATTCATAAAAACATGATACTTTTGTTGGATTAGGTGTCTTAGCCCATAACTATAATTGGTATGTACTTAACCCGAGAGTAGCATGGTCCATTTGGGTTGCATATCACTAGGACAATTTGATAGGATGGACTTTTGAGAAGAGGTTATTTATGATTTATTAATATATTATAAGTTCTAATATATTAATATGAAATCGTATTATTTAATTAGTATTGATCAAGAACTAATTTGGAATTAATTTTGTGATCAAAAGAGACTAATTAAATATATGGGGATTGATTTCGTAAATCATTCATTCTTATGGTGTGGGCCAATGATCCATGATTCCTTAGGTTGGGCTAAACCCATGTGACAACCAATAGATGATCCATGGTGTAACACCGTAAAAATTTAAACAATTTTTCGCATTTTAAAAACCATATAATTTCTTTCACATCCACATTTTAAAACATTATATCATCATTGTCTTAATACAAAACCCCAAGATCAAAACATATGAACTCCAGTATGCGTGTGTACGAGTCATGTCGGCGCCTTCCCGCGATCATCGCTGGTACCTAAAACACCACACATAACACTGTAAGCATAATTGCTTAGTGAGTTCCCCAAAATACTGCGTAAACACATATCAGCCACTCAAGGTTGTAACTCTATTGACCCTCTGGTCGAATACCTCTGTGGGACCCTCTAGGTACCATAACTCGGTGGACCCACTGGTCCTAACTCTATAAACTCTTAATCATGCATATCTCATATCATAATAAATCACAACACATAATAACATGCATACACTGGCATATAACTCTAAAATACTCTGTCACATAACTCTGTTACCACACTAGGTAAAGTATAGTGAGAAGACTCACCTCAGATGTCTCAGTAAATCTCTGCATCGGTAGAAATATGATCTAGCCTCCGCCTAATCACATAAAGTACATATTCTCATAAATATAACTCTCGAGACTAGACTCAACCCTCTATAGGCACCCTCAGCAGGCAAAAGACCATTTTACCCTTCTTTTAGCTCAAAGGCCACATTGTTAACCAAACCCTAAAAGTCAACAAAAGTCAATGGTCAAACTTTGACCCGACTCGTCGAGTGCATTTGGGCGACTTGGCGAGTCTACACGTGTCCACTAACTCTTTAGTCTCGCTTGGCACGTCGAGTTCCTCCCCTTGCTCGACGAGTCACACCTGGCATGAATCGCAGGGCCACCCTGACTCAACTCGCCGAGTCTCAAGAACAACTCGGCGAGTTCCGCCTTGAGCTCCAGTCCCCTAATCCCCCTCTGACTCACTGAGTTATTTCCCCAACTCGGCAAGTCTACTCACTGAGTGATTTACGGGAAACCCTAACCCTACTCGCCGAGTCTAATCTTTGGACTCGGCGAGTTCATGCCATGCACAAACTCCATAGACCTCCTGAGGTCATATCTGTTCCTTTAATCCATAGATCTGACCTTCCCAAGCATGATAATCACGTAAAGTTCAGACCTTGACACTCATATAACATCTAGATGGTCTCACTTGGTGATTTAGCACCAAAAATAACATCCTAAGTTCATGGCTCCCACAGTAACTCATAAAGCTCCAAGGGTTAAGGTCTCTGAACCTCTTTGAGTCCAGATCCAAAGCATAAAGTCGAGAAGGTACCAATTGCTCCACATATCCATTCTCTAAAGGGGTTAGAAAACCCTAACTCTAAGAATCAACACCAAATCTGAAGAAGGTCCGACTAAATACCTCAAGATGAAGTCTCTGAACTCTGAAATCACCAGAATCGCACCTCCTTCAGCCTCCTCTTGCCTTGGTCACCTCCTTCTTGCTATTACACCAGGAAAATGATCAAGAATGGCCTCTCCTTCCTCACAAACGCTCTAGATCTCTTAGGGTTTCTCTCTGGGGTTTGGTAGCCGCAAATAACGGCCCTAAGGGCGTTTAAATAGGTCCCAAACCCAGGAAATTAGGGTTTCATTAAACAGCATGGACTCGCCGAGTCCACTCATGAACTCATCGAGTCCATTTGTGAACCCGGATACGAATCCGCGACCATACTCGGCGAGTCTGAACACCCACTCACTGAGTCCCCTCCCAACGTCCAAAAATAAAGGAATAATTAATATACCTGGGAATCAGGGTGTTACACATGGAGGTTTAAACCCATGGAGCCTAAGGAATATGGAAGGTCATGCACATTAGGGTTTACATGCTGTAACCCTAATCTTGCCACACTATATAAGAAGTCCCTTAGCATCCAAAATTAGGACCAGACACACTAGTGATCCTTGGAGTTCCATGATCTGATTTTGGTGCAAGAAATACTCTCTCAAAATTCTCCTTTGTTCTAGGTGTGTTGTGATTCCATTTGAGGTGCAACACTTGGGGAACTAAGTTCTTAAAGGCCAAACTCAAGAAGTTCCACAAGCTACAACCAAGAGGTAACTCTACAACTTAATTCTATGTTGTTTAAACCATTTTTTATGCTAATTGTAGGCTTAATGCTTTAGAAACAATATTGCATGTATAATTAGAGAAAACATAGATCCAAAGCATTTAGGGTTGTATGTGCACCATAGGATGTTGTAGTATACTAAAACCCATTAGTGGTATCAGATCCTAAGATTGTTTTCCACTATACTTGATGTTTTATTGGTTTTCAAAGAAAAAAAAATCAAATTTTCTGCATTCTGGACAGTGAACTCGCCGAGTCCACTGGGGGACCCGCTAAATCCACTTAGAAAAAGTCCAACTCGACGAGTCCAATTCATGTACTAGCCGATTTGGTGCTCCAGTGGGCAGATTTTTAACCTTTTTGGCCTATTTTGGATTAGAATCATTACCACAAAATGTTTTAGTTCATAAAATCTGATTTTGTTGATATGTAATGATTATTCTCATCCAATTAAAAGATAATTGTTAAAATTTCATGATTTGTATTAGTTTATGATTAGGCTAATTTCTTGAAACTTGTTTGATGTAAATTATCTTAACTTATGAGTTTAATTAGATCATAGACTATTGGGTCAAAAATATGGTTTATACTTTGCTTTTCTAAGCATTTATTGTTTTTATTATTTGGGCCAAAAATAGTATAGGATTAATTGTAGTTTGGACCGAGCATTGGATTATTTGTATTTTGGGCTTGGCCTTAGGTCCATATATATATATATATATATATATATATATATATATATATATATATATATATATATATATATATATATATATATATATATATATATATATATATATATATATATATATATATATATAGGGTGAGGAGTGTATGTGAGGGTAAGAACCAAGGAGCTTAAGTGCGTGCATTCTAAGGTGTGAGAGAAACTAGAGAGAAGAGTGTGTCTGAACTATGTGTATGGAGCTTCAATCATTTCATTTAATACATCATAGATTCATCTTCTTCTTCTTCTCCTTCTCTTCTATTTGATCTGACATCATCCGTTTGATTGGGATTCCACACCATCAAACGGATCTGATTGATACACAAGCAGATTAGGGACTTACAATTGGTATCAGAGTTTGGTTTGTATCACTCATCTTTGTCAGATCTGGAGCCGATTTGATCTTATTTTGGAAAGATTCTTGCGTTTTTGGATAGATTTCGGAAAATTAGGGGGGTTTGTTCATCGGGTTTTTCGTAAAAAACGAGTTTTTGATCGAGTTTTGGAGCAAAAATGGTGAAAAACGTCGTTTTTTTCGCGATCTGAAACTATGTTTACGGTCCTTGAAAAGTTTATGGTCTTTGAAGGGTTTACGGTCCGGAGTTTACGGCCGTAAACGTGTTTGCGGTCGCCAGAGTTTGCGGCCTCGGCTCGGAATTCGGCTCGGTGAACGGCTAGGGTAGCCGACTCAGAAGCTCGCCATCTCGTCCTCGCATCAACAATTCTTTATTATAAAAAGAAAGGGGATTTAGAGATGCCGAGGTTCGAACTCGGGACCTCCAAGACTTCAAACCACACGCCTTAACCAGTTGAGCTACAAGGGAACTTGTTAAACAGTTTGATCGTTTAAACTTTATACACTTCTCAGCAGCAGCAACCTCGCATAAGCAGCTTCGCACGCCTTCTCGTTCAGCAACCTCGCACGTCCTCGCATTGCGTCATCGGCCTCGTCCACGCAGCAGCATCTTCGCCTCGCATACACTAAAAAATAAGGAGGCGGATTTGGGGGTTGCTGGGGATCGAACCCGGGAGCTCTAGTTCCCAGTCAGCGAGCCTTGCCAACTCGACCAACCAATCTTTTGTGACTTAACTTCGAATTTTTAAATTTAACCTCTCCACGTTGCTTCCAAGTTTCGCAAATTTCACACTTTTAGCCCAAAATTGATTTTCTTTTAATATTACATTCCTTTTTCAACCAAAAATTTTAGTTTTTAAATTTTGAATTTTTTTTTTTTGATTTTTTTTCTTAAAATTTTGACTTTGACTTTTAAAAATTTGACCTTTGACTTTAAGCTTTGACTTCCTCATTTAACTTTTAAATTTTCAAATTTAGCTTTACCGTTTGACTTTTAAGTTTGACTTTTCAAGTTTGACTTTTGAGTTTGACTTTTTAAATTTGACTTTTAAGGTTGACTTTTGAGGTTTATAGTCAAAGGGCAATTTTAAATTTAAGTTTGACTTTTAAGTTATAGTTGTGCTTTTAATAGTTTTTGAAGTTTACGAGGGAATTAAAGGCATGAAAGAGAGTCGTCAAGAGATGTTAAGACAAAACTTCAACATGTTCGATTATATCCCTGGAGAAACCCTGGAAGCTCAGTTGCAATGATTTACCACAATCACTATTGAGATGAACATAGCCGGGATCTTCTTGACCAAATCTGAGATAAACAAAAAGTTGTTGAATGCATTTCCGAAATCGTGGGATATGGAAGTGGCTGACATCAAGTAGACAAAAGATCTCAATCGTCTTAGTCTTGCTGATACAATTGAAGAACTTGACGCTTTGAATTGTCGAAAAACAATGAGTTCCACAAACATTCCGGTCAATGAAGTTTCATGTTCTCAATCATGTGAAGTTTCATATTCTCAATCATGTGAAGTGATATTGCCATATTTATATCTATTTTTAGGCAATATTTAAGTGCATTTTTATATATAAGTTGGTAACTTGTTTAGAATAATGGTACTTATGAGTTTAAATGTTATTTACAGCCAAAAAGATGACATTTTGAAGAAAAGGGACTAAAAGCGTTAAAGGAAGAAACTTTGGGAGTTAAAAGATTAAAGGAAAAGAAAATATGGAAAAAGTGTTCTCACGTCGTCAGAACTGGAAGATTCACGACGTGAGAGTTAGTTCTAGAAGATATGTACGCGGGTGAAGGAATCCTTGACGGGCACGGTTATCTGGAACTCACGACGTGAATATCTTATTATTCACGACGTAAATTTATAAAAATCAGCAACTATATAAACCCTTGACCATTACGAATAGGGGAGACTTTTGGCTAGAGAAAGGGGTTCCAGAAGGCGATTTTGAGCAGAAGAAAAGTCCTAAAAAGAAGCTTTCAACACCAAAAGAGTGAAGGTCCATAATTTAGTTTACTTATTTGTTATCTAGGAACATGTTTCATTATACTTTGATTTGTGTTAGTGTGTTAGTTGCCATTATGAGCAGCTGAATCTAGCTACTCTTGTTTATCTAGATGAAGCTTCCAACTTATGAATAGCTTAATTTTTATGGATTTATTTAGTTGGTAAAATGCTTGTGTTTGATTTTTAGTTACCTAGCATGCTTGTGTTTGTTTCTCCAGTTGCTTAATGTCATGTTCTGTGTTGCTTAGTGACCATTAACTGTATGAACTTGTTTACCTAATGATTTAGTGAACATTAAATTGTTAGAGCTAGGATTGACCAATCTTAGTTAGTAATTAGAAAAATAAACTTAGCTGTGCTAGAGAACGTGGACTGTGACTATCATTGAGTTTACATAATAAATCTTACATAGCATATTCATATTCATAATTGGTTATGTGTTTAATTGTGTGTGACCATACATAGTTTTTACTTATTGATTGAATTTGAATTAAGTTCGTCTGATCTTGTAAAATCAGATAAAACCCTTTCTAAACTTGTTAATAATTAGGTTAATTTGATAGCAAGTAAATTAATTAGTAACACCGTTCCCTATGATCGACACCCGACTTACCCAAGCTATATTGTAATCTGACTAGGTACACTGCCTATAAGTGCATAGTTAGTTTAAGTTTGTTAGGTTATAAATATTAAAATTAGTGGGTACTTTCATGCACATCATGAAGCTACGATTAAACTTCTTCGTGAACATAATGATTTATTAAAAAGAGAAGTTGAGGACCTAAGATATGAAGGATATCAACTCAGGAAAGGACAGAAACCCCTGAAGGCCCAGTTAGAAATAAAAATAAAGGATTTTAAGAGAATTCAGACAGAATACAGTGAAAAATGTGAACTTTATGACTATATTAAGAGAGAACTTGACGCTTTGAAAATTAAGTGTGGAAAAACAGATGTTAGTTTCAAAAATTATACTGCGTCAAGTAAGACAGTCGAGTCCTTATTTGAAACCCAATTAAAATTCAAAGATAATCAAAACAAGTGTCTAGGGTATGATAGTGTTCCTCCACCTTTCAATCATAACTACACATCCATCCCTACGACACAGGAAGAAATTGACAGGGAGGTACATCTTCAATATGGCAAACCAACTGGATTTGTGTCAAGAGGTATTCAGGTTGAAAATACTAATGTTTCTGCTTCATGTGCAGGTAAAGTAGCAGAAGATGAGAACAAGGAGAAAACCATTGAACAAACCAACATCTCCTTGAACTCTGAATCTGTTGCTTCGAACTCAGCTGTTTCTGATCAACCTGCTATTGAGAAATACAGGCCACCAATTCCAACAAAACAGAGTGCCTCCTGCAATTGTGCATGTGGGAAAAATCAGAGACAAGGCAAGGACACACCACCAGGGGCAGGAAGACGCAATTTCCAAGTGAAGAAAAGGACTTGTTTTCACTGTGGAACACCTGGACACATTGCCAGAAACTGTCCAAATCGCGCATACGTCCCTTACTATGCACAAGGCTGGCAAAACACGCCAAGAGGGAGATACTCCAAAAGAAACCCCTCAAGGTCACGTTCAGACCATGATGACTGGAACGCGTAGAAGGCCATGAATCAAACTCCAAAGGACAAGAATCAAAATCCCAAAGTCAAGAAGGGAATGCTGGCCAAGAAGCCCAATCCAAAAGATGCTCCACTGAAACGAAGACCAGTTAGGTCAAAGTCATCTCAACGGCCGACATCAAAATCAAAAGCAAGTACTGAGCCACCCATCAAATCGAAAAGAAATGGGTTAAACCCAACTATAAATGGGTTCCAAAGGCTCACTCTCCCAAATCAACTAATGACTCTAATATTTCTTCATCTTTTGTTTGTGATAAACAGGATATGTCATGGGAGAGAGTATCGTGCAAGGATGAAAAAGGTCATCCCAGTTTCAAAATGGACTGGGTTCCAAAGACCAACTAATCTCGCTCTGTGTCAGAGCAGCTATGGAGGCATATCATCAGACTTCGGTTTGTTGGTAGTGGCTGTTCCAGGCACATGATAGGAGGCATCTCTCAACTGTACAACATTCAGACCTTTGTTTGAGAGTATGTGTCCTTTTGCGGGAAAGGAAGAAAGGAAGAGATCACTCATGATGGGGTTAGTGCTTAATGACATGAAGAATTTTCGGATATGTTCTGAGATTATACGTCCTGTTCTCAGACCTTCTCGATGCAAATTCAATCGGTGACTTACGGTTTGAATTTTCTTCTCTATACTTCTGAGTTTTTCTTAAGCTGATTCGCTTTAAAGACAAATTTTGTTTTAAGATAGTTTAAATTTGCGCATTTACTTTCGTTTCTCTCCTATGCACAAATTTAGGGGGAGAAATAAAAACAAAACAAAAATTAGAAAAGTTTCAAAAAAAATCCAAAAACATTAGAAAATCAAAAAATCAAAAAAAAATATGTTGGCTATGAAATGTGCTTAAGGGAGATGTTTTGGGAAGTGATATTATCAAGTGATAACAGGCAATCTAAGTTTGCATAATGTATCCAAAGTTGAAGGGTCTATGCTCTGGTTTGAAGCGTCGGTAGGCACGAAACATTCTAGATGGACATGACTAGGCAAAGCTGAACTTAGGAAATCTATAGACTTGACAAATCTTGACCTAGTTAGATCCGTTTAGCCTGACAATACGACGCTTGGATAGGTTGATGTGACATCCCCAAAATCTCGGCCAGAAAAGACCGATTTTCATTTATGCTTTTAAATATTTTCAGAGTAAATCCTTTTGATTTGAAAGAGTTGCGGAATTTGTTCCCAAAACAAAACATGATAAAATAATATTTATCAAAGCATTTCATCAAGAGATGCATTTCATTATATAATCAAAACTCGGGATGTCATGTTCCGATACAGACCATAAAGCATAAACGATAAACATTACAAGTCATTCAACAAATATATACATATACAGACTTGTAAACAAAACAACAAGATGATCCATCCATCTTACGCCCTTGTGCCACTTCCTGTAATACAAATAAAACTGAGTGGGTCAGGCTTGGGAGCCTGGTGAGCATATAGGGTTTTTCAACCCACAATAAATAAGTTATATTTAATTTCACCAACCAAACACTATCCCGATTACCCATTCCCGTTATCCTCACTTTACGTCCCTAAAACAACTATCTCAAGGGACCTAATCTAGGATTTTCATCAGGACAGACATCACTGCGAAGGGGTTTCCTCAACAATAGATATCCTAAAGGCAACCATGAGGGGGATAGAGTACACCGGTGAACACATCGTTCACAACACCTACAGGTTATGAACCTGCTAGCGTTCCACTGGACTGTCTAGAAAGAGTCCGTGGTCGTTATCCATACTCCGCTGAATAACTAGATCAACAACAACAACAACAACGAGGCCTCTCATCTGTTTATTACACACCAACTATCTACCCATGTTCTACCCAACATATTAGTAGATAAAAATATACATTTGTATACATAGTTTAAAGAAAACCTGTATAGCATGCTTGAATCAACACATATATCACATAACAGATGAGGCACACACACACATAACACATATCTCATAAAGAAATAAGCAGATCTGTAAGATAGAAGAGAATGAATACTCATTCACACATAACACAACCAAATATATACACATAGCACATATTTTTATATAAAAATACTTCGTATTATTGTATTAGAAGAAATAACTACACACTCACTTGATCAGAAGACGATCCGACAGCACTACGGCTTATAGAAGTAGTATTCCTCAGCAGATCTGGAAGATCTCCTCGAAAATCGAACTTCTCGCGGGCAGAGCTTCGACTCGGGAACCGCGCTTCTCGGGATCTTCGGGGTCTCGGGACTTGCCTCGGGGCTAGAGTATGATACCGGGGCTTCGGGGTAGCTTCGGCACGAAAAACGATGCAAAAGACTAGAGAGAAGAGAAGAAATTGAACAAGATAGCCGGCTGCCTTCGGATCCTTTATATAGAGGCTGGAGCCTCGGAGTACGCGGGGCGTACAGGCGTACGCAGCGCGTACGCGTCCGAAATCGTCACTGCATGCGTCATCCGAAGTGTCGACACTATGCGGAGTACGCGATAGCGTACTCACGTACGCGGGGCGTACCTTGGATCAGACGGGTGACTCGGCTTCGGATAATGCCTCCGATTTTGATTTAAAAATAAATACAAAATGATTAATAAACTTCGGAAATTCATAACTTCTTCATACGAACTCCGTTTTCGACGTTCTTTATATCCACGAAAAGGTGAGACCATGCTCTACGACTTTCGTTTAGACTCTGTCGGCTAATTTTGACTTTATTTTTATTAATTATTTTTAATAGGCCGCGACAGAAACTTTCGTTATAAATTCATAACTTCTTCGTTTGATGTCCGTTCTCGCCTAACTTTTTATCGCTTCGATACCAACAATGAGATCTTCGATTCTCATTTAGATTGCTTCGGCTAAAAACCGCTCGATCTCAAATCGAGTATTTCGGGCTGCACACCGCTAAGCCGGAACTTCGATAAATCATAACTTCCTCATACGAAGTCAGATTTGGGCGTTCTATATATATTCGGAAACCTCGTTTCGACTACTACAACATTAACCAAAGATATTAAGTTTATTTTACACTTAAATTTTGACGCTTATTTTTATTCTTAATTAATCAGACCACATAATTAAGCAATTAAGCACAAAACACATAATACTCAAATAATACATTCTTATTATTTCAAAACGGGTTACAAAGGTTAACCTAGACTATTACATTGCTACAAATGGCAAGCCGGGAAACACAGGCGTTACAATTCTCTCCACCTTAGAATGATTCCGTCCCCGGAATCACACATCAACAAACAAATGCGGATAGCGACCCATCATGTCACTCTCCGTCTCCCAGGTGAGATTCGGCCCATTCGTGTGTTTCCATCGGACAAGCACTAACCCAACCATCTTGCGTCGCAATTTCTTAGTCTTTCGGTCAACAATTGCCTCTGGTTCTTCAATCAACCTTTTGTTCTCATCAATTCTCAATTCAGAAATTGGAATTATGTCGGGAACTTCTCCCGTGAACTTCCTCAAATAACACACATGAAAAGTGTTATGAATTCCATTCAGTTCTTCTGGTAGTTCGAGCTTGTAAGCTTGGTTCCCAATCCTCTGAAGAACTTTAAACGGTCCAATAAACCTTGGACTCAACTTTCCCCTTTTACCAAATCTTATAAGTCCCTTCCACGGCGAGACTTTAAGCAAAACCAAATCTCCAACTTCAAAAGTCATCGGTCTTCGCTTTTTGTCAGCATAGCTCTTTTGACGATCCTGAGCCGCTAACATTCTTTCCCTAATTATTTTCAACTTTTCAGCAGTTTGATGAACCAACTCCGGTCCCATAAACTGCTTTTCCCCAGCCTCAAGCCAACAAGACGGCGTACGACACTTCTGTCCATACAAAGCTTGGTAAGGTGCCATCTTAATGCTCGAGTGGAAACTATTATTATAGGAAAATTCTACCAACGGTAAATGTTCATCCCAATTACCTAGGAATTCCAAGGTACACGCTCTCAGCATATCTTCAAGTGTTTGTATCGTTCGTTCGCTCTGACCATCAGTCTGCGGATGGTAAGCTGTACTTAAACACAACTTGGTACCCAATTCCTCTTGTAGACTTTTCCAAAACCTCGATGTGAAACGGCTATCACGATCCGACACAATCGTTAACGGAACACCGTGAAGCCTCACAATTTCCTTCACGTAAGAATTCGCAAGCTTCTCCATAGACCATTTCTCCCTGGCCGCTATGAAATGCGCACTCTTAGTGAATCGATCAACGACCACCCAAATCATGTCGTGACCATTCTTTGTTCTGGGTAGTTTAGTGACAAAATCCATAGCAATGTCTTCCCACTTACCCATAGGCACAGGCAAAGGTTCTAAACTCCCGTACGGTTTCTGATGTTGTGTCTTGACTCTCGCACAAGTCACACACTCGGCCACATACTTTGCAACATCAAGCTTCATCGTCGGCCACCAGTAGTAGGGTTTCAGGTCCCTATACATTTTAGTGCTACCCGGATGAATCGAGTACATGGTCTTGTGAGCTTCTTCCATCAGAAGATCTCTGACTCCTCCTGTCTTAGGTATCCAAATCCGATCTTGGAACACCTTCAGTCCATGACTGTTTACACCGAACACCAACGTTTTGCCCAAACGTTCCTCCTTTCTGTCATTCTTCTCAGAAGCTTCGCTCTGAGCTTTCTTTATACTTTCCAAAATAGTTGAGACAACTTCAATTCTCAACGCTCTTGGCCTTTTCCTTTCAGGATTGACTTTCCGACTGAGAGCATCAGCAACAACATTAGCTTTACCAGGGTGGTAAAGTATCTCGCAGTCATAGTCTTTAAGTAATTCTAGCCAGCGTCGTTGCCTCATATTCAATTCTTTCTGATTAAAGAGGTATTGGAGACTCTTATGATCAGTGAAAAGTTTGCACTTCGTGCCATAGAGGTAATGCCTCCATATTTTCAGAGCGAAAACTACCGCTGCCAACTCTAAATCATGAGTCGGGTAGTTCTTTTCATGCTCTTTCAGCTGTCGAGACGCATATGCTATCACCTTTTCTCTTTGGGTCAAAACACAACCCAAACCAACACCAGACGCATCGCTATAGACAGCGAAGTCTTCAACTCCATCGGGTAGAGAAAGTATCGGTGCCTCGCATAGCTTCTCCTTTAGCTTCTCAAATGCTTCCTTATGCTTCTCACCCCAAGCATAAGTAGCTCCTTTGTGGGTCAAAGCTGACAATGGACTAGCGATCGAAGAAAAGCCTTGGATAAACCTTCGGTAATATCCGGCTAATCCTAAAAAGCTTCGAATCTCCGTGGGACTTTTCGGTTGTTCCCACTTCGTCACAGCTTCGATCTTTGCTGGATCAACCATTATCCCTTCTTGGTTGACCACGTGACCCAAGAATTGGACTTCACGAATCCAAAAATCACATTTGGAGAACTTAGCATACAGCTTCTCCTTCTTCAAGACTTCTAACACTTCTCGCAAGTGTCTGCCATGCTCCTCCTGGCTTTTCGAGTAAATCAGAATGTCGTCTATGAACACTATCACGGATTTATCAAGGAACGGGTTACAAACCCTATTCATCAAATCCATGAACGCTGCTGGAGCATTGGTTCGTCCAAACGACATAACCAAGAACTCGTAGTGTCCATATCTAGTTCTGAATGCAGTCTTCTCGATATCTTGCTCTCTTACTTTTAGCTGATGATATCCTGACCTAAGATCGATCTTCGAGAAATAACTCGAACCTTGCAATTGATCAAACAGGTCATCAATCCTCGGCAACGGATATCTATTCTTTATTGTTGCCTTGTTCAGCTCTCTGTAATCGATGCACATTCTCATACTTCCATCTTTCTTCTTTACAAATAACACCGGAGCTCCCCAGGGCGATGAACTAGGTCTAATGAAACCGTTGTCCAATAACTCCTGAAGTTGCATCATTAGCTCCTTCATCTCCGTTGGTGCTAATCGATAAGGTGCTTTTGCAATTGGCGTTGTTCCTGGCAACAAGTCAATACGGAATTCCACTTGTCTATCAGGCGGTAATCCAGGAAGATCTTCGGGAAATACTTCCGGATAATCACACACAACTGGAATATTCTGCATCACCTTCTTTTCCTTCTTAGCATCAATCACGAATGCTAAAAACGATGTACACCCCTTGGTCAAACATTTTCTGGCTTTCATCAATGAAATGATTCTAGAATTCACTCTGCGTTTATCTCCATACACCATAAACGAATCTTTCCCAGGCGGGTTTACTTTGACTATTTTCTTCTTGCATAGAATTTCTGCGTCGTTGGCGCTAAGCCAATCCATTCCCAATACGATGTCGAAACCATTAAGTTCGATAGGCAATAATTCCTCGTGGAACTTATTCCCATTTAGATCAATTAAGATGTTTTTCATGCGATAGCTAACAGGTACAAACTTGCCACTAGCAACTTCGACTAATAAAGCATTACCTAGTCTATCAACAGGTAAAGCTAGTTTTCTACCAAATTCATGCGATATAAAGGAGTAGTTGGCTCCAGAATCAAATAAAATTTGGGCAGGCAATTCGTTAACGAGAAAGGTACCTGAAGCGACATCAGCTTCATCTTTAGCAGCTTCCAGTGTCATCTGGAATGCTCTCGCCTTTGGCTTTGGCGGAATGTTGGGTCTTGCTGCTTCCTTCTTTTTCGGACAATCCCTTGAGATGTGCCCCTCCTCACCACAACCATAACAAACATTCTTGGTGAAGGTGCAGTCGTTGGCATAATGCCCTGGCTTTCCACATTTGAAGCATGTGGTTTCCCCGCCACACTTCCCATGATGCTTCTTCTTGCACTTGTCGCACCATTTCGCCTCTACCTTTCCTCCACTTCCTCTCGAACTAGACTTCGAGAATTTACTTTTCTTGCTGGACCCTGAAAATCCATCGATTTTCCTTTTCTCGCCAACCTCTGACCTTTCCAGACCTTTTTCCCTGATCTGGGTCTCAACATTTCTAGCAGCCCAGATGGCGGCTTTCAATGTGGTTGCTTGCTTAACCATTGGACCATAGTCCGCTGGTAGTCCAAGGGCAAACTTGTTGACCTTAGAGAGTTCTGTAGGCACCAAATATGGGATAAACTTCATCTTTTCTGTGAAACTTGCAGCGTATTCAGTAACGCTCAATTTCCCTTTCTTCAAATTCTGAAACTCATTACTGATTTCCAGAAGGTCCTGCTCGGAGCAGTATTGCATTTTTAGTTGTTCCACAAAGTCTTCCCAAGACATTTTGCTTGCTTCTCCCTTGGGCATAGAGTCAGCTAACAGCTTCCACCAACTCAACACGCCAGATTTTAGCAGAGGGATCGCAAGAGCGGTCTTCTGCCTGTTGCTGCATTCGCAACTTTCAAACATAGTCTCCATTTCGGAGACCCAATCCATAACTTGCACCGGCGTCGGGCTTCCGGATAGACATGGTGGTTTGGATGCCATGAAATCCTTATACTTGCACCCACGACCATCATTTCCTCCATACTGGTTATTGCGTCTAACCACTGGTTGTTCGTCTTGACCAATGATCCCACTAAAGTTTTCTCCTTCAGACTGCCCTCCATTCTCCTCGGGCTCTTCCGCTTGAATTGACGGTTCTTCACGATTCTGCCTAAGCAGGCGTCTTGTTTCTTCCATCTGACGATCCAACATCATTTGAATCATCATTTGTACACCAGCCATTGTTATCGGCTCAGGTGCATCAGCTACGACAGGTACTTGTTGAATTACAGGTGGTTGATTCCTGTTTTCATCAGCGTTTCCAACGCCACTCCTTGTTCTCACCATTTTGATCTACACACCGAATTATTTCACCTTATTACTCCAAACGATTACATGCTAGTTCTAATATCGTATACATACGCTTAGAATCCTAAACACATAAACCTTCAGATCCGGTTGGCAACAAACCGTAGATCCGAACAAATAATATCATATATGGCAACATATAACATTTAGCACATAAAGCTTTTTAGGCAACTTTCCTAAAATAAACTAGTGCTCGTGTCTAAAATCCAACAGACACACATCTCATCATTCCATTTAGCACTCTAAGTTTAAATCTAGAAATCCTACAAATTCCTAGTTCGCTTAAACTAATGCTCTGATACCAACTGTGACATCCCCAAAATCTCGGCCAGAAAAGACCGATTTTCATTTATGCTTTTAAATATTTTCAGAGTAAATCCTTTTGATTTGAAAGAGTTGCGGAATTTGTTCCCAAAACAAAACATGATAAAATAATATTTATCAAAGCATTTCATCAAGAGATGCATTTCATTATATAATCAAAACTCGGGATGTCATGTTCCGATACAGACCATAAAGCATAAACGATAAACATTACAAGTCATTCAACAAATATATACATATACAGACTTGTAAACAAAACAACAAGATGATCCATCCATCTTACGCCCTTGTGCCACTTCCTGTAATACAAATAAAACTGAGTGGGTCAGGCTTGGGAGCCTGGTGAGCATATAGGGTTTTTCAACCCACAATAAATAAGTTATATTTAATTTCACCAACCAAACACTATCCCGATTACCCGTTCCCGTTATCCTCACTTTACGTCCCTAAAACAACTATCTCAAGGGACCTAATCTAGGATTTTCATCGGGACGGACATCACTGCGAAGGGGTTTCCTCAACAATAGATATCCTAAAGGCAACCATGAGGGGGATAGAGTACACCGGTGAACACATCGTTCACAACACCTACAGGTTATGAACCTGCTAGCGTTCCACTGGACTGTCTAGAAAGAGTCTGTGGTCGTTATCCATACTCCGCTGAATAACTAGATCAACAACAACAACAACAACGAGGCCTCTCATCTGTTTATTACACACCAACTATCTACCCATGTTCTACCCAACATATTAGTAGATAAAAATATACATTTGTATACATAGTTTAAAGAAAACCTGTATAGCATGCTTGAATCAACACATATATCACATAACAGATGAGGCACACACACACATAACACATATCTCATAAAGAAATAAGCAGATATGTAAGATAGAAGAGAATGAATACTCATTCACACATAACACAACCAAATATATACACATAGCACATATTTTTATATAAAAATACTTCGTATTATTGTATTAGAAGAAATAACTACACACTCACTTGATCAGAAGACGATCCGACAGCACTACGGCTTATAGAAGTAGTATTCCTCGGCAGATCTGGAAGATCTCCTCGAAAATCGAACTTCTCGCGGGCAGAGCTTCGACTCGGGAACCGCGCTTCTCGGGATCTTCGGGGTCTCGGGACTTGCCTCGGGGCTAGAGTATGATACCGGGGCTTCGGGGTAGCTTCGGCACGAAAAACGATGCAAAAGACTAGAGAGAAGAGAAGAAATTGAACAAGATAGCCGGCTGCCTTCGGATCCTTTATATAGAGGCTGGAGCCTCGGAGTACGCGGGGCGTACAGGCGTACGCAGCGCGTACGCGTCCGAAATCGTCACTGCATGCGTCATCCGAAGTGTCGACACTATGCGGAGTACGCGATAGCGTACTCACGTACGCGGGGCGTACCTTGGATCAGACGGGTGACTCGGCTTCGGATAATGCCTCCGATTTTGATTTAAAAATAAATACAAAATGATTAATAAACTTCGGAAATTCATAACTTCTTCATACGAACTCCGTTTTCGACGTTCTTTATATCCACGGAAAGGTGAGACCATGCTCTACGACTTTCGTTTAGACTCCGTCGGCTAATTTTGACTTTATTTTTATTAATTATTTTTAATAGGCCGCGACAGAAACTTTCGTTATAAATTCATAACTTCTTCGTTTGATGTCCGTTCTCGCCTAACTTTTTATCGCTTCGATACCAACAATGAGATCTTCGATTCTCATTTAGATTGCTTCGGCTAAAAACCGCTCGATCTCAAATCGAGTATTTCGGGCTGCACACCGCTAAGCCGGAACTTCGATAAATCATAACTTCCTCATACGAAGTCAGATTTGGGCGTTCTATATATATTCGGAAACCTCGTTTTGACTACTACAACATTAACCAAAGATATTAAGTTTATTTTACACTTAAATTTTGACGCTTATTTTTATTCTTAATTAATCAGACCACATAATTAAGCAATTAAGCACAAAACACATAATACTCAAATAATACATTCTTATTATTTCAAAACGGGTTACAAAGGTTAACCTAGACTATTACATTGCTACAAATGGCAAGCCCGGAAACACAGGCGTTACAGTTGAGCTGGTAGATATATATGGGAATCTACTGGTCACATTAAAGAACATGTACTTGGAACCGTGGCTTAACTTTTCCTCGATGTGCGGATTTTGTCCTTAATTCCGGTATTGATGGGGCGACTGGTGAATTCCGATAAATTAGGTCTGTAGAAGGTTATATTATTTCTTTCTATCTGTTAGTCATATGTTACGTTCTCTGCGTGACTCAAAATCTGACATGGACTGTAACATATGCAACTCTATTTCTCTGCATCTTCTATATATGCAATTCTTTCTATCTGTTAGCCATATACTGTCTCCTTTGCGTGACTCACAATCCGACCTGGTACACGGTATATGCACCATTCTACTTCTCAATCCCTCTAAAACTTCAGTTAGTCATATGTTTCACCCTCTGCGTGATTGGAAGAGATCCGACCTGGGTGTATAGCATACGCATTCTAAATCTATCTTCTTTCTTTATAATTGTCTGCTCACCCGATGTAAGGAGTATTCTGGAAGTCTTTGATTGTTGGGGCATTTCAGGAAGCGGGAAACACGTTCTAGTATAATTAAAATTGAACATATACAGATTGTCTATAGATCTCGCTGCTCAATTTAGGTGGACCACAATATCCCTGGTCGTTGTCAGCTGAATGCTCCTTAAGAATAGTTTCTAGGAACTTAGGATCAATTTGTCTTATAACTAATAGTATGTCCTAATTTTGTCAAAATTTTTCGTATTTAAGTAGACAACAATACCGGCGATCGACCAGACAAAGACGTGAAGATAGAAGGTACCGACAAGCGGATAAAGGCTGTCTAAAAAAACTTTGATCCCAAATCATTCTTAAAGTTAGATATCATTTTATTTTTGTTAAATTTGTTCATAGTTTCTTCTAATTTAAATATTAGGGGAGAATTAAAATTTTTAAAAACCAAACAAAAATCAGAAAATTAAAAAAATCCAAAAATAGTGTTATTTATGTTTTATTTCTTGTTCAAGAAAATAAAAAAAAAATTCAAAAACATTTTTGTTTCTGTGCTAAGTTTTCTTTTAGTTTTGTTTTGTCTTCAAAAGTGATTTCAGGTATAGATAAGACTCATGGAGTTTGTTTTGGAAGATTTCTGAGCCAAGGCTTCATCCGTGAGCATCGAAGAATTCACATTCGAAGGAGCAAGAAATGAAGATTATTCTTTCGATATTCAATCCTTAACCCCATAAGAAAGGTCAAGCTGACATGAAGATTATGTGACAGATTCCATTGAAGCCTCCTCAATCAATCTGCTGCTATCTTGAACCTACTGAAGTGATCCAGAAGATTTGTTCTCTCTGATGTTCTCTCTGAAGATTCTCAAGCTGAAAGTGCTATCTTTCAAGAATCAGTACATTAAGCCTCCTCACCCGATGTGCATTCAAAGCCAAATTCAGAAGAAAAGCCCAACCGCTCAATATGAATTCATTCATTGAAGATTCATCAAGTTCATCTTAAAGCTGTGAAGAATTTGAAGATTAATGCTGAAGCCAAGTTCCCAATGAAGATTAACAAGACAAGCCAGCTACTTTTTAGAGGGAGCTTGTTGGGTCATTTAAGAAAAGAAAAGAAAGCTATAAACCAAGGGGGAGATTTTTGGGTCAAAAATATGGTTTATACTTTGCTTTTCTAAACATTTATTGTTTTTATTATTTGGGCCAAAAATAGTATAGGATTAATTGTAGTTTGGACCGAGCATTGGATTATTTGTATTTTCGGCTTGGCCTTAGGTCCATATATATATATATATATATATATATATATATATATATATATATATATATATATATATAGGGTGAGGAGTGCATGTGAGGGTAAGAACCAAGGAGCTTAAGTGTGTGCATTCTAAGGTGTGAGAGAAACTAGAGAGAAGAGTGTGTGTGAACTATGTGTATGGAGCTTCAATCATTTCACTAAATACATCATAGATTCTTCTTCTTCTTCTCCTTCTCTTCTATTTGATCTAACATCATCCGTTTGATTGGGATTTCGCACCATCAAATGGATCTGATTGATACACAAGCAGATTAGGGACTTACATAGACATATTGTGTGGTTTTGTTAGGTGCAATTTTTTATCTAAATATTTTTGAAGAAATCCATAACTTGTCCTCAAGTTATGGAAAGTGAAAAGTCTCATTTAAAATGTCATCATAAAATGGTTTTATGTCTTCCATAATTTGTCCTCAAGTTATGGAACTTGAAGAATCTTTTACATAAATATTTTTTGTGAACTCCATAACTTGTCCTCAAGTTATGGGATGTCAAGAGTCTTTTCATAAAACCTATATTAAACTCATAAGTTATGGATTTGAAAATTTTGACAAGTTTTAAAACTTTCCCTCAAGTTTTGGAATTTGTAAAGTTTCACTTTTGAATACTTTAGTTCCAAACCCTAGAGTTTTAAAAGTTTTAAATTCAACCCTTATAGTTTATTATAATATTATAGGTTTAATATTTATATATATGTAAGAGAGTAAAGTCCGTCTTACCGCTATTAGGCTACATTCACGTAGTCGGTTTATAAGGGGGGGTATAAGGTTCCTGCCTATAAAATGGCAGTTTAATGGGTGTCCACTCTAACCCACCGCTTCCCTGACTAGTGGATGGTCGTTAGCCGAACGGGTTTGACAGGACATTAATTTTCATTAAAAGTATAATGATAACTATAAAGTAACTAAACTTTTATTAAATTCTCAATCTCAGTTACTTTAGGAAAAATGTGAATTTGGTGCTAACCCGTGAAATTGCACTTTGCACATTGTTTAGTCGTTAGTGGAACGTGTGTGGTTAACCGACACACTAATTCGGGACTGAAAATGCATGGCAAAGGGTAGCTTTATGTTAATCATAGATCAATGGAGTGTGTGTGGTTTGTTGGAATAGTGTCTAAGGCTGCAACAATATTAGGCAAGTATTTGACCCGATTGTGCATGGTCCTTTTGGGTTGCCTTCACCATAGCAACTTGACAGGATGATTTATTATAAGAGAAGAAATATTATTAATATATTATGAGAATAATATAAGGAATAATAATATTGTTATTTGATTAATATAAGTCATAAATTAATTAGGAATTAATTTGGTGACTTAAAGAGAATAATTAAATAAAGGGGTATAAACTGTCAATTGTATGATAGTTAGACTTTGGGCTATAAATCCCTTAAGGATAATAGTGGACGATTTCTAGGGCTTAGGATAAGCTTAGAATTCGTCCAAGGGGTTATCTATTAGGGTATTGGATTGCTTAGGGCCTAAGTTATCCAATTAGGGTTTAAGGGTGAAACCCAAGGAGCCTTACAAGTATAAATAGACCCCAAGGGTCAAGGGAAATCGGCACTTGTGCTTAGAGAAGAAACCCTGGACGATTTGATTCCCTCTCCTCTCTCTCAAATCATCCTCTTGCTAGTTGGTGTTTGTAAGCCATTAGAGGAGTGACAATTATCACTCTAAAGCTCCAAGAACAAGAAGATCAAGCAAGTGATTCAAGGTAAACTTCTAATCTTTGATTTCATATTGTTATTATACTCTATTAGCCATTAGAAGTCTTGGATTCAATGTATGTTCAATTAGAGAAACCTAGATCCAAGCATTAGGGTTGCATGTGCACATAGGAATGTTCATATGGCTAAAACTCATCAGTGGTATCAGAGCCTAGATTGGTTTCTATTGAATTGATGCATTGTTTGCTTGTTTGATGCTTGTTAAATTCGAATTTTATGTTTCTGTCTGATTAACTCGGCGAGTCCCATGGTGGTACTAGGCGAGTAGGCTCAACTCGGCGAGTCCATCTGGGTACTCGGCGAGTTCGAGCGTCAGAAAAAGGAAACTTTAGGATTTCTTGTTGTTTATCTTTGAGATACTTGCCTTAATCATATTAGATCAATATAAATCCGATTTTATGATATATATGAATATATTCTTGACATAATTGAAGATATTTATCAATTAATAAAATATTTATGTCCTTATGTGATAATTGATTAATTATTTTAATTAAATTGGTAAATTGTTTTGCAAGAAATCATTAAATAAATCAAATATGGATAATTATGTGATTAATTGTTAATTTAGATTATTTGTTATTTGATCCTCTATGTTTTGAAAAGATTTAAAACTTGCCCTCAAGTTTTGAAATTTATGTTTTGTGATTAAAAGTTTTAATTTAGACAATTTAAATTTCAAACCCTAGAATTTTACAAGTTTAAAATTCAACCCTATACTAATATAATATTAGAAGATTAATATATATATATATATATATATATATATATATATATATATATATATATATATATATATGTATGATTAAAATGCTAGTCTTACCGTTAGTAGGCCTCATTCACGAAGTTGGTCTATAAGGTGGGTATAAGGTTGCTGCCTATAAAATGACGCTTAATGGGTGTACACTCACACTCACCGCTTGCTTGATCGGTGGAGGGTCGTTAGCTGAACGGGTAGGATAGGGCAACCTCATCTCTTCATTAAAAGTATAATATGAAATACAAAGTAACTACATGTTTTTCAAAAAAAAAATTCCCAATCTTAGTTACTTTAGGAAAAGTGAATTGATGCAATCCCATGAAATTTCACTTTGCACCCTTGCTGAGAAGTTAGTGGAGCGTGTGTGGTTTACCTGCACACTAATTGGTTCTAAGAAAAGGTGGCAAAGGGTGATTCATTGTTTATCATAGCTCGATGGAGCGTGTGTGGTTTACCGGCACATCGAATAGGTGATCGTTACAATGAAGGCACCATGTGAATTTGCATGGTAATTCACACCCACTTTGTGATCCTCGGTATCCCAGTCACAAACGAGAGGGGCATATCGAGATTTAAACATGCCATTGAAAAGCTTCAATGGATCTCATCCAAACCTAGGAATTCTCAATACATTTAGAACTTAAAGTTATGTTTTCATGGTGGAGAATTAGTGAATCGTCATTCACTTACCTTCATATTATTTGCATGTTGGATTACGGCATCCCTTTTCTAATATGTAAATATTGTTGTTGGATCCTAGCCCTAATTTTTCTTATTGGGTGATAATTAGGGATTCATATTCTAATCTATCTTTGTCCTTTCTATTTGTAGATGTCGAACGCAAACAACGCTGCTGCTAGTTCATTCACATTGATGAGCCTTTGCCAAAAGGTCACTTTCGATAGGACGAAATTTAGCGAATGGATAAGATACATTCTCACAATTGCTCCCTATGAGGACAAGGAGTATGTCCTAGATGAGAAGCTCGAGAAAATCAACCCAGAAATCGCTACTCCGGCTGAAATGACTGTTTTTGAAACTCATGAACGTGATGCAACGAAGGTACATTGCATCATGATAGCCACCATGAATGCTGAATTCCAAAAGTCCTATGAGGACATGTATCTGTACAAAATGCACCAAGACTTGTTGGAGAGATACCACCAAAATGCAAGGCAAGAGCGTTATGAGATTTTCACTAACATGATTTCCGCCAAAATGGGTCATGGAGAATCTGTTACCGTGCACCTTCAAAAGATGTAAAGGTATGTCGACCGTCTTCGCAAGTTGAATGTTGACTTTGGGGAAGACTTGGCGATCGACATGGTGCTTCACTCTTTGCCTCTGTGTTACAATCAATTTAGGATGACCTACCACATGAAAAAAGAAGAGGTCACCCTAAGTAAGTTCCAAGGTCTCCTTAGGGTTGCTGAAAGCAACCTCAAGGACAAGTCTGTTGCACCCACTCCCAATCCACCCGTTGCTCCTGTTTTGGCCATAGGGCAAGGAAGAGGCAAGAAGAGGAAGGCTCTGTCTAAGAGCCACCGCAAGGGAAAGTCCCGAGATGGTTCCTCTTCTAGTGGGATCAATGTTGATCCTGCTAAACCCTACCCAAACCCTAAGGAGTCAGAGTGCCATCATTTCCATAAAATAGGGCATTGGAAGAGAAGCTGCCCAGACTACCTGCAATCCATAAGGGAAGGAAAGATCAAGCCGTCTTTCGCAAGTATATATACAATTAAATTTAATGATTCATCTCATGCTATTTCTTGGGTCCTTGAAACCGGTTGTGGTTACCACATTTGTTCTGAATTGCAGGGACTAAGAAGAAATAGGGATGTAGAGCATGGAAGAATAAATCTAATCATGTGGAACAGAAGATCGTCGCCTGTGACCAAGGTTGGAGTGTATTCTTTAGTGCTTAGGAATGTTTTATGTTTAGATTTGAACAATTTTTGCTATTCGCCAGAAATGGCAAGAAACATCATTTCATTTCATGGTTTGTTTAGACAAGGTTTTAGATTTTCTTTTAATAAAGAGAATGGTTCTATTCTTGCTTATCTAAATGGTGTCTTATATTTTGAAGCAATACCATGTAATGGAATTTATGAAACTGTTGTGATTGTAGATAACTTAGGAAATGATGTTTTATGCATGGATTCTTCCAATGGTATGGATAGAGCATCCTTGTGGCATTGTCGTCTTGGACATGTCAACAAGAAGCGCATAGCCCAACTCCAAAAGGATGGAGTGTTGGAGTCATTCGACCTTAGGGAAGATGACACATGCGAATCTTGTTTGCTTGGAAAGATGACTAAGTCACCCTTCACTAGTACATGTGAAAGGGGTGAGGGTCTATTGGACCTAATACATACCGATGTATGTGGACCGTTTAGATCAACCACGAAGGATGGGAACCGCTTCTATGTGACTTTTACCGATGACTATAGTAGATATGGGTATATCTACTTAATCAAGCAAAAGTCAGAAACGTTTGAAAAGTTCAAAGAGTTCAAATATCAAGTGGAGAATCAATTGGGCAGGAAAATCAAGATGCTTCGATCCGATCGAGGAGGAGAGTACCTAAGTCTTGAATTCCACGACTATCTCAAGGAGTGTGGAATAGTTTCACAATTGACACCACCTAGGACACCGCAGTTGAATGGTGTGGCAGAAAGGCGTAATCGAACCTTGTTGGACATGGTTCACTCTATGATGAGTCGTGCTTCACTACCTATCTCTTTTTGGGGGTATGCCTTAGAGACTGTCGCCCATATCCTTAACCGAGTCCCTACTAAGAAGGTTGCCAAAACACCTCATGAGATGTGGACAGGGAAAGCTCCCTCGTTAGCACATATCAAGGTTTGGGGTTGCGAGGCTTTCGTAAGACGAGATACTCACGACAAGCTCGAACCTCGTAGTGAGCGATGTATTTTTATCGGCTACCCGCAGAAATCCTTTGGATATCTCTTCTATAGACTGAAGGACAATGTCGTCTTCGTTGCGAGGAAAGGAGTTTTCCAAGAGCGAGAACTCATAAGCCAAGGAGACAGTGGGAGGCAAATCGAGCTTGAAGAGATTCAAGAATCGATAGATGAAGGAACCTCTACCGCTGGCACTCAACCCGCGGAGGAAACTCCGATTGAACCGATTGACGAGTCCTTACCTCTTAGACGTTCCGAAAGAGTTAGAGTTCAACCCTAGTTTTATGGTTTTCATATTACTACAGAAGGGGATACATATATTAGTGATGGTACACTAATAAACCTTGATGAACCTGATAGATATAAGGAAGCCATGGCAGGCCCGGAGTCTGCGAAATGGAAAGAGGCAATGGACAATGAGATCCAGTCCATGTATGACAACCAAGTTTGGAATTTGGTTGATAATGTGCCCGGACGTAAGACCGTTGGGTGCAAATGGATCTTCAAGAAGAAGACCGACGTAGATGGAAACGTACACACATATAAACGGCGATTGGTTGCAAAGGGCTTTACTCAAACTCCCGGAGTTGACTATGATGAGACCTTCTCACCAGTTGCGAAGATAAAGTCTATTAGAGTGATCCTAGCCATTGCCGCATTTCATGATTATGAGATTTGGCAAATGGATGTCGAAACCGCTTTCCTTAATGGGAAGTTGGATGAGGATGTTTACATGGCTCAGCCAGAGGGTTTTGTCGATCCGAAGCATCCAAATAGAGTGTGTAAGCTTGAGAAGTCCATTTATGGACTTAAGCAAGCGTCTCACAGATGGAATCTTTGCTTCGATGAGAAAGTCAAAGAGTTTGGATTTGTACGAAGCGAAGATGAATCTTGTGTATATGTCAAATCCAGTGGGAGTATAGTAAGCTTCCTCGTTGTGTATGTCGATGACATACTACTCATAGGAAACGACGTCCCGACTCTATAGGAAGTTAAGTCCTGGCTCGGGAAGTGCTTCGCTATGAAGGACCTCAGAGAGGCTTCCTATATTTTGGGAATAAGGATAGTGAGAGAACAAAGTAAGAGACTAATAGGACTTAGTCAGAACACTTACTTAGACAAGGTACTAAAACGTTTTAGTATGGAAAACTCAAAGAAGGGAGAATTACCAATACAAAGTAATGTCAGATTGAGTAAGACTCAAAGTCCGAGTACCGAAGCTGAAATAGCAGAAATGAGCCGAGTACCATACGCTTCCGCAGTTGGCTCAATCATGTATGCTATGACTTGTACTCGCCCTGATGTAGCCTTTGCTTTGAGCATGGTTAATAGATATCAAGGGAACCCTGGCAGAGCCCATTGGATTGCGGTTAAGAATATCCTTAAGTACCTTCGGAGGATGAAGGAATGGTTCTTAGTCCTCGAAGGGAGTGATGACTTGAAGGTGCGAGGGTATAGTGACGCCAGCTTTCAGACCGACAGGGACAACTACCGTTCGCAGTCGGGATCGGTCTTTACCCTGAATGGAGGAGCAGTAACTTGGAAAACTTCCAAGTAGGAAACCGTAGCTGATTCAACGTGCGAATCAGAGTACATTGCAGCGAGAGAAGCGTCGAAGGAGGCAATATGGTTGAAGAACTTCATCGGTGATCTTGGAGTTGTACCTGCCATAAAGGAGCCCATGGAGATTTTCTGTGATAATGAAGGAGCGGTTGCCTTGACCAAGGAACCTAGGGATCATGGTAGATCTCGACATATCGACAGAAAATATCACTTTATTAGACATCATGTAGAAGAAGGACAACTCGTGGTAAACAGGATATCATCAAAAGATAACCCAGCAGATCCGCTTACGAAGGGACTAAGTAGGGTTAAGCACTTGCAGCATGCTAGGAGTATTGGGCTGAAGGATGATATTAGTATAGATTAGATAGTATTAGAAACGTGTAATAGATAAATGTAATTAACATTTGATGATTAAATAAAGGAGTATTATTTATGAGTAATGTTACTGTCTTATGTTAATTGTTTAACTATTGTTTCACTTTGCATGTTTTGACTTCCAGAATAATTGAGTTTATTAAGAATAATCGAATTATTCAAATTGTCCACAATCGTTCATATGTTTGAAGTAGGTATGAATGAACATCGTAATGAATTGGTGTGTAGATTGTCTAAACGGTATTAGACATAGCAAAAGTTTGCTGCAACGTTCATGAGTGCTTATGAAATAGTTTTGAGCATTGGAACAAACCCGCGCTTGCTGGAATCACCTTATGGAATGTGATAAAAGGGTGATCGCAAGACGATAATATCATATGGTCTTAAAACCAAGATATATGGTTTGTTATTTGTTAATTGGTTGTACATTGATAATGCGAAACCGCATCAGTAACTTGATGTTATAAAACACATTGTTGTGTATAGTTGATTAATGAATAAGTAAATGCATATAAGTCGAAGTTTATCTGTTACTTTTATCCTAAGAGGGTAAAAGCGATATCTCGGCCGCTCGATGATTTGATTTGACTTATGTGTCGGGCCCGGTCAGAACTGAATTGATGTGTTCGATTAAGTTCTATGTCAAATAAATCGGAGATCAAGAAACCAAATGCTAGACAAATTATTCCATAGAATTGTCAGCATGATATCTAAACAGAGGACTGTAAGATCCCTTATCTGAAGGACAAGATTGATTAGATCAGAGTTTGACAGCGTCTTTGAGAGCTACGATTGCTAATCGGAATATACTTGTATATAGTTACTAGACTTATCCAAGTGGGAGACTGTTGGAATAGTGTCTAAGGCTGCAACTATATTAGGCAAGTATTTGACCCGGTTGTGCATGGTCCTTTTGGGTTGCCTTCACCATAGCAACTTGACAGGATGATTTATTATGAGAGAAAAATATTATTAATATATTATGAGAATAATATAAGGAATAATAATATTGTTATTTGATTAATATAAGTCATAAATTAATTAGGAATTAATTTGGTGACTTAAAGAGAATAATTAAATAAAGGGGTATAAACTGTCAATTGTATGATAGTTAGACTTTGGGCTATAAATCCCTTAAGGATAATAGTGGACGATTTCTAGGGCTTAGGATAAGCTTAGAATTCGTCCAAGGGGTTATCTATTAGGGTATTGGATTGCTTAGGGCCTAAGTTATCCAATTAGGGTTTAAGGGTGAAACCCTAGGAGCCTTACAAGTATAAATAGACCCCAAGGGTCAAGGGAAATCAGCACTTGTGCTTAGAGAAGAAACCCTGGACGATTTGATTCCCTCTCCTCTCTCTCAAATCATCCTCTTGCTAGTTGGTGTTTGTAAGCCATTACAGGAGTGACAATTGTGACTCTAAATCTCCAAGAACAAGAAGATCAAGCAAGTGATTCAAGGTAAACTTCTAATCTCTGATTTCATATTGTTATTATACTCTATTAGCCATTAGAAGTCTTGGATTCAATGTATGTTTAATTAGAGAAACCTAGATCCAAGCATTAGGGTTGCATGTGCACAGAGGAATGTTCATATGGCTAAAACCCATCATGGTTAACCGGCACATTGATTAGGTGGTTGTAACATTGGGTGTACCAAGCTAATTTGCATGGTTATTCATACCTTGTTTGTGATCCTCGGCATCCTAGTCACAAACTTGATGGGCACAATGAAGATTTAAACATGTATTGAAAAGTTCAATGAATCTCAAAGGATCTATGAATTTCGATCCATTTAAAACTTAATTATCAATTTTGTTTTTTCATGGTAGAAATTGGTTAATCGTCATTTACCTACCTTCAAATATTTTCCAATAGGATTACGACATCCCTCTTCCGAATTAAAAAATATTGTGTTGGGTCCTAGTCTTAATATTTCATTTGGGTGTTATATTAAGGACTTAAATAAACTAACTTGAATTTCTCCCATTGTATATGTCTAGTTCAGACAACTATGGTCTTCCCAAATCTTTTGGAACAAGCTTTCCTCTCGAAGATTATATCCCACACAGCGATCAAGGTGAAAGATTAATCCCTTTGTTGTGCATTAGTGGAAACGGAAATCACACTTCACTTCCTCCACCTCCTCCAATTATTCTCCATAACCCACAAGTTCAAAGACTTGAAAAGTTCAAGGTCACTAAAGCCATACTTGTAATGAAACATCAAGATGGAAGACATGTGTGTACTCATGTCTTGGAGATGAAATTGCATATTGACAGGATGAGAGTTGGATGCCGAAGTCTCGAGGAAGTTGGATGTTGACTAGGTTCTTCAATCACTTTGTGAGTCATATAGTGAGTTCATTAAGGACTACTATGTGACAGACCACGACATGACCCTTAATGATCTTACTTATTTGCGTGTTGTTGCTGAATCAGCAATGATTTAGCACACTGGAAAAGCAAATTTGATTGGAAGATCTATTTATCAAACTTCCATGGGCATTGACAATGGTAACATTAGAAGTCCAGAAATGATTTCTCTTCCCAATGGAAAGGGATCAACCATAATCAAGTCATTTGACTAAATGGTAAAGAGAAAGGCTAAGTCTGAGATAGTCCAATGTATCATTCCCAAAGAGTCCATATGTTTCTATTGCCAAGAGAAGGAGCATTGGTTCCGAAGCTGCCATATTTACCTGAAAGATTGCAAAGATGGTAAAGTCAAAAAAATTTGACTCTACTTCAGGTAAAATCCACTCTCTAACTCTATTAAGTTCCTATTTGGAGATTCTTAATACATGATGTAATGCAATTACATTTTGATGTTTTATAGAATCAAAGGAAGCTTAAAAGAAGAGTAAGTTGAGTCTAATCGCGAAGAAATGGATTTCGATCGCATGGTTCGATGATCAGATTTTTGAGTTGCTGCTTAAGAGTTATGATAGATTTCTTACAAATATTTAGAAGCATAGTTTTCATTTGTAACTGCAATGTAAGGAAAAGTTTTCCATGTTTTATAAATAAATAAAATTTTGTTTTTGTTTTATTTTATATCTCCTTACAATGGCTTTTGTGAAAATTGATGTTTATGTATATTCTAGCAATGTTCCATATGAATTTGATTCTTTCATTTGTGGTAGTGTCATAATTTACCAGATAAGGAAAGATTCTCATCACCCAAGTTTCAGTTGGATAGAAACTTGGAATCATGCATGCAACTTGTATTGTGTGATGAATGAGAACCTTTATCTTTTGGAAATTAAGACTAATTCCTTGTTCACATAAATATGTGAGTCATGAAGGACTAGGGGATCGGGTACACTAGGTGTACGCTGGTTAGGTCCACCACAAAGAACGATAAGACAATTCGTCATGATTTACTAAAGTTTAGTAAATATGGTTATGCTTACAAGTTTAAGTATAATTCTGAATATTGGAAAAGTTTCATTGTATGGCAGAACGAATGAGAAAAATCAAATTAAGTAGAAAGATAAAAGTTTCTCCAATCTGAAAAGATGGGAGAGTACTTTAGTATCGTGTTTTATGATCATCTTAATGATTATGAAAATCATATCACAATTGATCCTCTAAGGTCATCTTAGTGCATTTCTATGGCTAAGAAGAGGAATCGTGAATTGTTGGAATGGTTAAATCAAAAAGGTGAATCATACTTCGTTCCTAATCGAGTCTTAGAGTCATACTCCAAGCTTGTGCCTTGAGTGACACTAAATTAAGAAGGTTTATAACACTTATCAAATGTAGAGTAAAATGTTTTCTACTCTTGTACATTTGAAATTGGTAAGTTTTGATGTTTTGGATAAAACAAAGACCAATTAAGACCAATTATGTGAAGTGTTTATCTTGATAAGAAACCACACTAACTCTTGAATATTTGTTTGTCAAGTAATGTTCCATGACAAAGTGAATCTTATATGTCAAGAGGTAAGTGGGAGTCTTAAAGATCTTGAAAGTTTCAAGAAATAATCAAGAGTAAACCTATTATTAAACACTAGCACACGACTTGAGGTTTGTAACCTATCGTGTTGAGATATACATGTTTATGTGCCCATTCCAGTTGAGTTGACTATGCATGTGAGTTCTATGAGTTCTCAATTTTTTGAATACCAACTTGGAAGCAATTGTAGGCCATTGTGCTACCATGTGGCAAGAAATTAAGATTGAACAAGTTCAGTCCATATGAGTTTGGATTTGTTACTAACCTTGTCTTGTGATTATGGTTTGACAAATTCACATGGATAGGAACACATACACCATAAAATCTAAGTGTCATAAGGTTTCTCTCCAATTCATGAAAATGATTGTGAGGAAACGCTTTCACTAAGTAGATTTTAAATAGTTAGCAATTGTGATATTTGCATTCTCAAATTCAATTATGATTACGGCATCCCTCTTCGTAGTTCAAATTGCGAGAAATGACAAAGGTCTAAACATTTGAGACCTATTGTTGTAAGTTCTAAAATTGTTTAGACACACATGTGAGCTATCTATGGAAAGGTGTATGAGTTTGACAAGCCTAGATAAAGTCTTATCGAATCATCTCATATCAGAAATCTGAACTTTGGTAATGAAAGTCAATAAGTATTGATTTCTAGAAGTCCAGCTGGTTTATGGGTACATGTCAAAGCTAGTGGGAGCATAAGTGTTGTGCTAGTAAGATAATAATTATTATGCTAGTGGGAGCATAATTATTATGGTAAGTGTTGCAAGTTAGCAATGTTAATTATAGAAAACAAAAGTTTCAATTCGTAAATTTGTGGGTTTGAAAAGTTGTTTTGCTATCATTAAGGGAGAGGAATTCATACTTCATTTCAAATCTAGAAGCTTAGATTGAGTTTTTAATCAATTTAGTCATATATATATATATATATATATATATATATATATATATATATATATATATATATATATATATATATATATATATATATATATGAATGTTACGTTGGAATGGTTCAACATAAGGAAATTCTATATATGGAAATGTTAATTGCGTTCTCAAAATTTGATTATGATTACGGCATCCCTCTTCATAATTCGAATTGTGAGAACATGGCAAATGGAAATATTATAGCAAAAGACTGATCAAGTATCGTGTCTTTATGTTAGACATTTTGAATCGCATCCCATGTGCTTCGGGTATAGGATCGATTGAATATGATATAATATTCGCGTGTTCTAAATTTTCCAAATGGATAGGGCATTAAGAGGGAAAAGGAATAGAAAAGGTATGACTAAAGTGGTTAAACAACTGTTAAGGACAATCTAAGGTTCGCCAAGGATTGGTCGCTTAAGGACAGTGGGAAGTATAGTAATGGATGGACCATATTGACATTATTATGAACAGACATGAGTCTATTAATAATGAGTTGTCGTATGGCAAATATGGAATGTTTCCATATTGGGGGTTGAAGAATACATTAGAAAGTTAGAAACTTTTATGCAAGAAGGATGTTCAAAGGAATGTACTTTGAATTTGAGACTTCATTTCCATGGAATTGTCTTGTAACAATCACCAAAGGAATATTTTGTAATATCATTGGTCAAGTCTCTGTGACTTTTGGTACCATGACATTACAAAGGCTGCATTGCATGATAGTTTAGTAGTGACAGGAATTTGGAATTCTTACACTTGCAATAAAGATTTGGAATTGTGAAATGAGCATCATTGAAATGTTTTTTAATTGATCTATTTCACAAATTCAGGACCATAGACAAACATAATGTGCATGCTTGGAGCATGGGACAACTATTGTTTTAATTCAAGTATTAAGTTGATTATTCGAGACATTATACAATGAATAATGAGTAATCAATATGGGACTCAAACGTTTTAGGGCCATATAGGATTAGTATTATTCTTGTGTTTCACTTTTCATGTTTTGACTTCCGAATAATTGGGTTATTCAAACCATCCACAGTTGATCATACTTTCGAAGTAGGTATTGAGGCAATATTGTCATGAATGGGTATGTAGAGGTGTTTTAGTCATAGCACAAGTTTGCTACAATTTTCATGAGTAATCTTGGAATAAGATTTGAGTATTGGATTCAACCCACGCTCATCTGAATCACTTCATGGATTTTATCATGAGTGATTGTCAGACGATAATATCTGATATTCTTTAAACCAAGACGTGTGAGTTGTAGTTGGAAGTCGGTTGCACATTGACATATGTAAACGCACCAGTAACTTGGTGTTATAAAACATATTGTTTTTTGTGATTTGATGAGTAAGTACAAGCGAGCATTTGGGTCGAAGTTTATCCATTCCTTTTACCACATGTGGATAAAAGCGATATATGTAGGCCCCTCAACGATTTAGTGACGACACCCCTAAGTGATTGGCCAAGCCTGGACTGATTTGATTTTTTCAATTAGTCGGTCGTTATAAATCGGAATTCGAGAAACAATAGATGAACAGAGAGAATGATCATAATCCATGTATCATGTCCATATGATATCTAAAATGGAGGAATATATGATCCCTTATCTAATGGACGTGTCATTGACTAGGTCAGAGTTCGACAGCGGATTTTAAGAGCTACGATTGCTAGTCGGGTTGTGGAGTCATACTTGCAATAATAGTTATTAGACTTATCCAAGTGGGAGACTGTTGGATTAGGTGTCTAAGCCCATAACTATAATTGGTATGTACTTGACCCGAGAGTAGCATGGTCTATTTGGGTTGCATATCACCAGGACAATTTGATAGGATGGACTTTTGAGAAGAGGTTATTTATGATTTATTAATATATTATAAGTTCTAATATATTAATATGAAATCATATTATTTAATTAGTATTGATCAAGAATTATTTTGGAATTAATTTTGTGATCAAAAGAAACTAATTAAATATATGGGGATTGATTTGGTAAATCATTCATTCTTATAGTGTGAGCCAATGATCCATGATTCCTTAGGTTGGGCTAAACCCATGTGACAACCCATGGATGATCCATGGAGGTTTAAACCCATGGATCCTAAGGAATATGGAAGGTCATGGACATTAGGGTTTACATCGTGTAACCCTAATCTTGCCACACTATATATGAAGTCCCGTAGTATCCAAAATTGGGAGTAGACACACTAGTGATCCTTGGAGTTCCATGAGCCGATTTTGGTGCAAGAAATACTCCCTCAAAAATATCCTTTGTTCTAGGTGTGTTGTGATTCCATTTGAGATGCAAAACTTGGGACACTAAGTTCTTAAAGGCCAAACTCAAGAAGTTCCACAAGCTACAACCAAGAGGTAACTCTACAACTCAATTCTATGTTGTTTATATCATTTTGTATGCTAGTTGTAGGATTAATACTTTAGAAACAATATTGAATGTATAAATAGAGAAAACATAGATCCAAAGCATTTAGGTTTGTATGTGCACCACAGGATGTTGTAGTATACTAAAACCCATCAACTTTACCAGTCTCTCGCTATAATATTTCCATACATAAAATTTCCAATGTTGAAACATTTCAACCTGTTATTCATATATGCTCATGACTAAGTCTGATTAATACTTCAATCTAAACTTTTATATTCTAAATAAAGTATAAGTATCCTCTCCCTTAAATTTTACTATAGCGAAACAACTTTTCTAACTCTGCAACTTTGCAAATTAAAACTTTGTTTCCTATAATTAGTATTGCTAAATCGGAACACTTAACGTAATAATTCTTCTCCCACTAGCATAATAATTATATTCTTTCCAGCATAACACTTATGCTCCCAGTAGCTTTGACATGCACCCAAAAAACAACTGGACTTCTACAAATCAATACTTATTGACTTTCTTGCCAAAGTTTAAATTTTTGATACGAGATGCTTCGATAAGTCCTTATCTAAGCTCATACACCTTTTATTAGAAAGCTCATATGTGTTTCTAAACTATTTCAAAACTTAGAACAATAAATTCTGAATGTTCAAACTATTTGCCATTTCTTGCAATTCGAACTATGAAGAGGGATGTCGTAATCATATTCAAATCTGAGAACGCAATTAACACAACCGGTATCTCCTCAAAATCTACTTACTGAAAGCTTTTCCTCACCGTCTTTTTCATGAAGTAGAGAGATACCTCCTCATACTTAGATTTTATGGTGTATGTTCTCCTATCCATGTCAATTTTTCATAACCATAATCACAAGACAAGGTTTGTGACAAATCTGAACTCATATGGACTGAACTTGTTCAATCTTAATTTCTTGCCATTTGGTAGCACAAGGGCCTACCATTTCTTACAAGTCATTGAGCAGCTCACCCACACATATCAATGTAATTTCACTGATCGAGGTGTTTTGCCTTATGCGATCAACTGAGGACTCATAGAACTCACATGCATATTCAACATAAATGGAATGGCACAGAAACAAGAATGTGTCAACACGATAGGTTACGAACCTCAAGTCGTGTGCTACTGATAAACAATAGGTTTATTCTTGATTAGTTCTTGAAACTATTCAATATTATTAAGACTCCCATTGACCTCTTGACATATAAGATTCTCTTTTCAAGAAACATTCCTTGACAAACAAATATTCAAGAGTTAGTTTGGGTTCTTATTAAGAAAAACACTTCATTTAATTGGTCTTAGTTGGTCTTTGTTTTAGCCAAAACATCACAACTACCAATTCCAAATGTGCAAAAGTAAGAAACATTTCTACTCCACATTTCATGAGGTGTTATTAACCTACTTAGAACATATTACTCAAGGTATAACTTGGAGTAACTAGAGTATAACTCTAAGAACTGATTTTGGAACAAAGTATGACTCATTCTTTTGATTTTAACCATTTTAACAATTCCTGATTCCGCTCCTTAGTTAAATAAACACACTAAGGTGTCCTTAGAGGATCAATTCTGACATGGTTCCATAATCATAAGGATGATCATAAAACACTATACTAAAGTAATCTCCTTTCCTATCAGATTGGAGATACTTTCATCTTTCTTCATAATTGATTCCTCTTATTCGTTCTGCTTATACTTTGAAACTTTTCAAGGTATTAGAATAATAATTAAACTTGTAAGCATATCCATATTTACTAAACCATTATTAAATCATGACGAATAGTCTTTATCACTCTTGTGGTGGATTTGACCAGTACACATCAATGTGCACTTGATCCTTAATTCTTTCACTTGACTTATATTCATATGTGAACAAGGAATTAGTCTTAATTTCCCAAAGATGAAAATTCTCGTTCATCACACAATACAAGTCGCATGATACCAAGTCTTTGTTCAATTAAAACTTGCGTGATAAAATCCTTCCTTGTTCGGTAAACTATGACACTTACCACAAATGATATAACTAAGAATCAAATCCATTTCCAATATTTCTTAATAATATATAAACACCAATTGCAAGGAAATATAAAATAAGACAGAATCAAAAAAATTTCTTTATTTATAAAAATGCGGAAGACTTGTTGTTACAATGCAAGTACAAATGAAAACTATGTTACTAAATATTCCTAAGTAATCTATCATAACTCCTAAGCAGCAGCTCAAAAATCCGATCATCGAACCATGCGATCGAAATCCAGATCTTCGCGACAAGACTCAGCTCACCCTTCCTTTAAGCTTCCTTTGTTTTGTTTGATCCTACAAAACATCAAAATGCAATCTAATCACATCCTGTAAAAGGATATATAAATAGGAACTTAATAGAGTTAGATAGTGGATTTACTTGAAGTAGAGTCACACATTTTGACTTTACCATCCTTGTGATCCTTCAGGTATTTACGGCAGCTTCACATCCAATAGCCCTTCTCTTGGCAATAGAAACGAACAGACTCTTTCGGAATGGCGCATGGGATTATCTCAGACTCGGCCTTTCTCTTAAGATCAAACTTTTCGATCATGACCGATTTCTCTCCCTTAGGAGAAGAAACCATTTATGGACTATCAACTTTGTCATTGTTAGGGTCCATGGAAATTTGGGATGCAAATCTTCTAATCAAATTTGCTTGACATGTGCACCAAATCATTGTTGATTCAACAACAATTAGCAAATATGTAAGATCAATAAGGGTCACGTCTTGATCTGTCATATAGTAGTCTTTAACAAACTGACCATACGACTCGGTAAGTGATTGAAGAACCAAGTCAACAGCCAACTTCCTCGGAAAAACGACACCCAACGTTCCCAACCTATTAATATGCAACTTCATCTCCATGACGTAAGCACATACAAACGTTCCATCTTCGTGTTTGCTTGCCAATAGGGCTTTAGTGACCTTGAAGTTTTCAAGTTGACAAACACGTGGGTCAAGGAATTATTGGAGGGGTTGGAGGAAAATAAGTTCCACCAAAGCACGAAAAAGGGATTGATCTTTCACCTCGGATGTCATGTGGAATATCTTCTTCATGAGGAAAGCTTTTTCCAAAAGCATAAGGAAGACCATAGTTGTCAAAACTAGACATCTACAAGGAAAAATTCAAGTTAGTTGATTTAGTCCTTAATATAACACCCAAATGAAACATTAAGGCTAGGACCCAACACAATAATTCACAATTCGAAAGAGGGATGTTGTAACCAATTGTAAGTTATTTGTCGATAGGTAAATTTATGATTTACCAATTCCACCACGAAAACGAAATTTTAAACGAATTAGGTTTTAAATGAAACTCCTAGATTGTTTGAGATTCATTGAACTTTTCAATGGCATGTTTAACCTCGATTATTCCCTTCAAGTTTGTGACAGGGATACCGAGGATCACAAACAAGGTGTAAATAACCATGCAAATTAGCTTGGTACTCTCGAAGTCATCTATCACCTAATCAATGTGTCGGTTAACCACACACGCTCCATTAATCTATGATAACCTACGAGCTACCCATTGCTATCCTTCATTAGTCTCATATTAGTGTGCCGGTTAACCGCACACGCTCCACTAACGACCAATAAGGTGCAATATGCAATTTCATGGGTTAGCATCAAATTCACATTTTTCTAAAGTAACTAAGATTAGGAATTTAGAAAAACACTTAGTAACTTTTTATAATTATCATTATACTTTTTAATGATAATTAATATCATATCCTACCCGTTCGACTAACGACCCTCCACTAGTCAAGGAAGTGGGGGGTTAGAGTGGACACTCATTCAATTGTCATTTTATAGGCAATTTCCTTATACCCCCTTATAGACCAGCTTCATGAATGAGGTCTACTAATGGTAAGACTGGTTGTATTATATATATATATATATATATATATATATATATAAGTATTAAGTTATTAATATTATAATAGTATATGGGTTGAATTTTAAACTTTTAAAACTCTGGGGTTTAAAATTTAAATATTGCAAAATCAAAACTTTTTAATCAAATTTTAAATTCCAAATCTTGAGGGCAAGTTTTGAAACTTTTCAAAACCTCTTTGATCAAATTTGAAAACAATTAAATTAATCATATAATTTATCTATATCACAAAATTTGACATAATATAATTTCATATAGAAAGATAATTTAAATCAAATTCTACAAATAATTAATTTATCACAAAAACAAGTAATTATCTCAAAATTTGACAATTATCCTTCAATTGGATGAGGATAGTCATTACCTTATAAAAACGAACTTTATCGGTCAAAACAGTTTCTGATAATGATCCTAATCGAATTCTGGCAAAAAACCCGAAAATTTGCAAACATACGATCCAACTCGTCGAGTCAGGCAATGGACTCGTCGAGTTGGCTCAACTCGTCGAGTTCCTTTATAGGACTCGTTGAGTCCACCTGTCAGAGAGCAGATTTCAATTTCCTTCAACTTTGAACAATTAATCAATGCATCAATATAACAAAAAACAACCTAGTCTCTGATACCACTGATGGGTTTTGAGCACTATAACAATTCTATGGTGCACATACACCCCTAATGCTTTGGATCTAAGTTTTCTCAAGTTATACATGCAATTTCATATTATCCAAAGCATGAACCCTTACTAGCATACAATTTTGAGATTTATAACATAAAACAAGTTAGATGAATACCTCTTTATTGTAGCTTGTAGAACTTGGCCTTTCGAGAGCTTAGTACCTCAAATGTAATACCTCAAATAAGTCACAAACACCAAGAACAATGGAGGATTATAAGAGAGAAGCTAGGAGGCACCAAAAATCGGCTAGGGTTTCTTGTTGGATGTCTTGGCCGATTTTAGGAGTGTTGGGGTTACATTTATAGTGTGGAATTCCTAGGGTTTCAACTTGTAAACCCTACTTCATTCATTTAGGCCTTTAATCCAATAACTCATTTGATAGCGTTTTCGACTAACTTTTCATGGACTCTCACATAGATTTAATCCATCCCTAATCAACATGGATCATTACCCTAAACTATATGTATCATTGATTTACTTAATCGATCTCCGTTAATTTAATCAGTCTCTTTTGATCACCAAGTTAAAACCTGATCAATTCCAATTAAATAATATGATTTCAAAATTAATATATTATTCTTATAATATATTAATAAATCACAAATAATCTCTTTCTCAAATATCCATCCTATCAAATTGCTCTGGTTAAGGCAACCCAAAAGGACCATGCTACTATCAAGTCAATTACATACCAATTATAGTTATGGACTTAAACACCTAATCCAACAGTTCTAGCCCAATACTACCTTACACACCTATCTATATTTTCCTCAAGAACCATCTTGAATCCTTTAAGTCACTCCAGTAAAGAAAATCACATAATCCCTATGTTAAACAACGTACATATCCCCACTGTAGCACTCCATAGGCTCTCCTAGGAATCCTCACCTCATTGGCCTCTGCAATACTAAGAACTTCTACCAAAACCGTCAGTTGCCCTATGCATGAAAATTATACACAATACAGGATCATATAGACGGTCGAATAATGATTCTACCCTAAGCCCACAACCAAACAAAGAATATGAAATAAGGATAAATCAATCATTCTAAGGCTATATAATGCTAAACGTATACAATTTTTAAACATACACTTAGAAATTAACTCTGCCAATATAGATTCTAAGTAATACATAACATCCAATTCCTCTTAGGCTACAAGACATCACACAAATCAAACAATGCTATCATGCAATTCATGAAGGTGTCCTTAGCCCTTCTCTAGCATGCAATTCACATAACAACATACTAATCATAATACTTAAGCATGGGTATTTAGGTAATCACTTACTTGAGTTCGCCTGATTGCACGCATCACATCCCTTTCTTTGTAAAAATCTTCTTAGAAAACTTATTTTCCTTTTCAAAAAGATTACCAATTCCTTTTAAGTTCATACAAACCCGAGAGTGTGCCCGAATCCCTCGAACCAAAGATCTGATACCAACTTGTAACATCCCAAAAATACTGATAAAACTTTTTCATTTTTACAATCATCAAATCCATACATAATGTGTTACAAAATCAATATTAGTACAAATGTATCAAAATCATTAGAGTGAGATAACAATCTTTGGTGAGGAAAATAATAAGGGGATGTTGTGCATGTTGGGCCCTTCCCTTTTGGACTGGAAGTACTTGAAAAATGTTTAAACCACAAACCGTAAGCACAAAGCTTAGTAAGTTCTCAACCTAACATACATATAAATGGGACCATCCCAACATATATATAAATGGGCCCATCCCAACATACAGGATGGGCCTAGTCCAACATATATATGCAAGAGTCATAAAGACAACTAGCATCCTACACAGTATAGTGAGAAGACTCACCTGTCTCACGAGATCGGTTAAAACAAAGCTTACTGTCATGTGAACGGCACTAAAATACACCTATTGAATCAAATAAGGTCCTACCTTAGTCTAACATCAAAAACTAGCCATTTTGACTCAAATTCAAACCAGTTTAACAACTCAACATTCAAGATCAAAGTCAACGGTCAATACTTCCATTAGCGGACCCTCACTTCATAACCAGCTCATGGTCATGTCATGGAAAATGGATTCAACCTGGTCCCAACTCAGTCATGATTCAACTCAACTCATTTTCGATCCAAGCCACCATCACATCATGATTTCCATGCCCTCACGTTGTGATAGAGTCAATCTAAAAAATCGAGGAAATTCTCATTGTCACGTCCTGACCACCAAATGGTCACGTCGTGAACTTAATGCATTTGGCCCTAAACTTTAAAGCCATGCATTCCAACTTTCCAAATGGCCTTATAACTCTAAAATCTTCCTAGAAATCGATGCTTTTAGGATATGCATGTCCAATACATGTCTAGATCTCATATTAGGTCAAAAATGAAGAAAAAACACCAAAGCTCACATGCATGGGTCCAATACACATTCAATTTCTAGATTTGAACCATATGATATATAAAGGACCTCAAGGATCCATAAAGTTGCTAACTTTATGGAATCCTACCATTCTAACTTACTCATATATGAAGAAAATGGGATAAAACCTTAGATCTAGAAACCTAGCATAAGAAAGTTTAGATCTTGGACACTTATAAAAGTCCAAACTTACTCAAAATGGAGCCCCAAGCTAGCCAAGACGCTCACAACACTTCTAAGGACTCGTTCCTTCAAAAGAAAACACAAGCATTAAAATGAGCCTAAAATAGAGGAGAGGGATTAGGGTTTTCTTTTACATTTTTGGAGGTGATGGAGGCTGTGGGTGAAGGAAACTCTAGCCTATCACATTCTTTAAATAGTTTCCAAGTCCGAAATTAGGGTTTTACATTTGATCAGGTGTCACGTTGTGACCCTTTTAGTCTCACGTTATGACACTTAAATGGCCTTTCCCTCATAATGTGCACGACGTAATGGTGCTTCCCTAACATCGTGACCACCTTCAAATCCATATTTTACTTAGATTTGTGTACATGGATGATCCGGATGTTACATGATTTCAAGTACAAAATGGAAATTATGATAATTCAAGAACTCCATTAAACCATACAATTTCAAACCATTACCATCAAAACATATGATTTCAAGAACAACAAAACAAAAAAAAATGAATTCAAAAATCTAGAAATGCCCCTATAATATCAAAGTTGGAACATTTACATTTCTTGAAAGTAACAAATCGTGAAAGTGACAAATCAAAACTAGAAAACATGAAATTTAGGTTATATATCCAAAATGATACATCAATAGAACCCATGAAATCATATCTGAAAAGAAGTTACATCTCTTTAAGGTGACATATTCAAAGATATAGTCGGTAATCTTTGGATAAACAAACCCATTAGACAAAGAAGATGAACATATATTGAAGATGAAAAAAGACCCAAACCCATAAGATGGACATACCTTGAAGATGAAGAAGATGAATAATTTCAAACAATCACTATAATTCATCGGAACACCACCGCCGACACTAATGTTGTTTCTTTTACCCAATTTAATTTTTATTTTCCTTACATCTTGAATCGATGGTCTTTCTATGTTGCTCCATCACGATGATTTCTTTATTGTGATGAAATAGAAGTGAATCGAGTAGATGATGGTTGAGGATGAAGAGAGTTTGGTGACTTAGGTTTTGGAATTAGGAATAACCAATACTCATCTCCAGTAGAATCTCAATATGTATACTTAAGTTTCTTTTTCTTTTTTTACAAAAAAAAGCCACATCTTTAATTATTCTTTCTTTTTTCTTTTTACATAATTTCCACGTTGTCAAGGAAACCGGATATTATAAATTGTCCTTTTTTAGAAGGTAAGTATAAAGTTTATTCCCCTAGACTACAAAAAAAAAATATGAGGGACTTTTTAAAACAAAAACGATAAGCTGGTTGGACTATAGTGATAATAACTCATAATTAAATTGTGTTTAGTCAATTAAATAAATAATATGATTATCTAATGTCCAGATAAAAATTTATATAAAAACCTTCAACCCACTTTTAAAAACATAATTATAAACATATAATATTTTTTGTATACTATTTATATAAAATATATTACATAAGACTATGAGTTGTTATATAAAGACATTCTATTTTAAATCCAAAGAAGATCGTATAACCCATGACATATTTCACCACATAACAATTTTATATGACAACTACAACCTTCTTCTCCATTTATATGTATTTCATATAAAGTAATTAGAAAGAGAAGAAAAACAAGTATGAGTAACCAAGCATGTGAAATAATATTTTTATATAGATTAAATATTTCAATTGATTTGTGAGTTAAATATAGTAAGTTGAGAGGGTGAGGGTTTCAAATGAGTATTATGCAAGAATGAGGCTTATCTTTAACCATATTTAAATTGAATGACATCCTTTATATGATTTATAAAGATAAATAATCGAAAAACGATCACATTATCCTTCAAGCATATCAGGATTCATATTGATTTCATAAACATTATTATCATCCCTTCCCTAACACGTAAAGGTAATGTGTAATTTATCCAAATATTTAAATTTTGAATCCTATTGTAAGATGGAATAAAAAGAATAACGATAAAGTTATCTAAATATAAAAAGGTTGTTTATTATAGAAAATGTCTAATATTAATATATTACCCATAGCACTCTTAGTAGAAATTCTTTTCTAAAGAAAATATTGTTGTGAGTAGGGGTGACAACGGATGACATGATCGGAGAAAAATACACAATATGAAACGAAATTGGCACAAAATTGAAATTTGAATTCGTGCTCATGTCGTGTTCATGTCAAGTGTAAAATACAAATTGTTGTGACGTGGCGTGTTCGTGTTCAATATTCAACACAAAATTGATACGATTTAACATTTGTTTGTCGTGTTTTTCGTGTTATGTATTGTTATGTATTGTTATGTATTAATTGAATTAACTAATTGTTCATTTATGTTATCTTTGTCATGTCATGTCGTGTTGTGTTTGTTGCTTTTTTAATTGGTTTGTTTTCGTATAGTTAAAAAACACGATATCGTGTCATGTAATGTTTGTGTTATATAAAACTTTGTCATTGTGTGTCGTGTTAGACACAAACACGACACGATTGTCCGATTTTGCATACCTAGTTATAAGGGGTTGATATCTATTTAATGCCTCTTCTTAGAAAATTATGATCATTTTTTTATCACATTACTTGAAAAAGAAATCAAATATCCTTTTATTTTTTTCTTCCTATAATCTTCTTACACATTTAAGATTTTAACACTTATCATATTTAATAAAATTAATAAACTTTTATTATACTTATCATCATCTAAAAAATATAGGAGGATGAGTAGAAAGAAAAAGTAGAAGAATATTTAATTTTTCTACTTAAAAACATCTATAACATCAAACTCAAATAAGATTTAACTAGTAAGTTTCTACCCCGGTTTTGTGGAGCACTAAACTTGCGTAAATACGAAAATGTAGCGAGCAAACTTGCAAATATACAAAACTCTTGTGCCTAGATTGTGAAACCAAAAATATGTATGGACGAAACAAGACAATATATTATGGAAGCGTGGGGTGCGTAATATGCAAATTTTCTTTTAGGTAAGGACTGTTTTTGTAATTTTTTTAAGCACATTGACCATTTTTGTAAAAAAAACTACAAAATACTTTTTTTGTAAATGCGAGAACAATTTATGTAATTTATTTTTTATATAGTGATCAAACCTGCTAACATACGAAAATCTTAAACATATAGATAGTGTTTTAAAAAAAAAGACTCATAAGGACCCTTTTTGTAAATTACAAAACTATAAGGACGAAATATGCCAGTAATAAAAACCCTGGTGGCAAAACTTTGAAATGCAAGAAATATAAGGACAAATTTGCCAATAATTAAAACATTGGTAGCAAAACTTTGAAATACATGAAAGTTAGTGATCATTTTGAGTTTGCAATTAGTATATATAATAATGTTCTACACAAATTAAGATATCACACACACACACACATACATATATATATATATATATATATATATATATATATATATATATATATATATATATATATATATATATATATATATATATATATATATATATATATATATATATATATATATCGAAAGCAAAGTAACGATGATATGCTCATACTTTAACTTTGATGTCAAAACACAAACTTTTGTGATTGCTTTATTTCAATTTTTTATAGTTGCTTGTTGTATTCAAATCATTTTGTCTAGCTCCATAATTTTGTTCGGTTCCAATAATTCTGAACCAACAACCCTTTAGTCCATCTCATATCTTATTTGCAGGTTTCTTATTGACATTAATTTTCTTTTGTCTGAAATCAATATGTTAATTAGGTAATTATATATATGTACTTCATTTTTTTAATCTAAACTTGGAACTTATTATTATTTGAAAGTTATGTATACACTACTTGCTGATATATAGAGAATCAAGCAAATGGATACTGATCGATAATTACAATGATTAATTCCGAATATTTTAATAGGAAGCTAAATTTAGAACCACTAATTGAAATACATCTATCCTTGAAGCTCTAGAAGTCGAACCCACCACCAAACCTTAGTTATGATTTGCTTCTGTTTTTTCTATTAGCATTTTTTTCTTTTTCTCCAAAACATCGTATTTAAAGTTCGTAGCACTTAAATGATCTTAATCATTTTTTCTTTTTAAATATAAAATTTAGAGATTTAAATAATGGATACTGATTGATAATTACAATGATTAATTCCGAATATTTTAATAGGAAGCTAAATTTATAACCACCAATTGAAATACATCTATGGACGAAGCTTTATGTTCTGAGTCTAACAAAAGAAAATATAAGAAAATCAGAGGAGAAAAGAAAAAAAAATTATTTTGTGTTTCCGAGTTGGAAAGAAATAGAAAGAAAATTAATCATTTTGTTTTTTCTTTTCAAATCTTTTAAATTATAAGGAAAGTTAGGAAGGAAAATGATCATTCTATTTTTCTTCACTTCTTTCCTTTAATGAAACTTACGAACAACAATTTCTTTTATTTTCTTCTCATTTCCAATAATTTTCTTTATTTTCTCTCGTTAAGTTGAACTCGAGAACGGGACGGTCGAACCCACCACCAGACCATAGTTATGATTTGCTTTTGTATTTTCTATTAGCATTTTTTTCTTTTTCTCTAAAACATGGTATTTAAAGTTCGGAGCACTTAAATGGTCTTAATCATTTTTTTTAAATATAAAGAAAACTTTAGAGATTTGAATATTTCCCTTTTACTTACAGGCTTACAGCAATACCATTCATCAATTTTAGGCTAGATCGTGTTTGTGGTTTATCCAAAATTATAAATATGTTAGTTTTTCATTTATACTGTTTTAGTGATTCAATTTTCTTTTAATTTGGGGCCACAGTTAATATAAAATCAGAAGAGTACATGTGTTTTGTGCAGAAAAATAAAAAAAAGTTAGGATTAATAAGAGAAATCCAAATATATACTTTTTATGGGTTTTTCTAATCGGAACTGATTCATACATAACAATTTATGCATTAAAATAGAGTTTTTTTTTTACCAAATGGGTGTTTTATAAAAACTTATTTACCAAACAAGTGTAGTTTTAAACATATTTACCATTTAGGGTTATACCAAGTAAAAATAAATAAATAACAAAGAAAAACAGAAAAAAAAAAACGTAAGACTCAAACACAGAGACCAGTCGACAGTCGACGTTCTGATACCCCAAAGTCCGTCTTCAATCGATCGCTTGTATCGTCATTCGATTTCGGCCATAGCCGACGCCGACGGCTCCGATTCCGGACACAAACGGACGCCGGCGACTTGATTCCGGTGAGTACTCCACTGCAGAAGACGACGTGGACCTGATTCTTCTTCGATTTTGGCCATAGTCGACGTTGGTGAATTCGATTCCAGCCACAACAAACTCGGTTGTAGCTTGATTTCCTTGTAAGTCTGAATCCTCTATTGAAATTTGATTTCAGCTTGTTAGTTTTGGATTGATTCCAACTACTATTTGCTATTCCATTCCACTGTTATTTGCTTATTTGCAAACTCTTAGATTACATGAAACTAATTTCCAAGATGTATATTAAAATCTACAAGTAAAAGATTTTCAATTTTTTAGGTAAACTGTATGAATTTTGATTCAATTCCTTATCAATTACACTGTTGACAAATTTACCCTTGTATCCTATTTCCAACTTATACGTTTGCTTGGAATCAAAACACAATCAAATTAATAGCAATATGCCAATATCTCTTCGACACAATTCTGATTTTTTTATATCAATGCCGAATATGTCTATTGTTCCAACAATAATACATGGTTTTTAGTTCATACTTGGTGTTGCGAATTGTGGCTCTTACTTTATTATAAATGATAAACAACTTTTCTGTGATTTTTTATGGTCATTACTTCATCGTGACTGATATTGTGGCTACTGCTTCTTTTTTTTTTTGTGATTCATTTTGGTTATTGTTTTTTTCGTTTGCTTATTTGCAATTGTTATTCCACATTTGCTTTTTTTTTGTTTGCTTCAACATTCATATTTTGGAGCAATTTTATGATTGAATTTATGTTTTGTTCTAGATGGAGGTTGTTACAATGCTTTGTTATTGGGGTGGGACAACCTGTGATGGACCAGATGGTATAAATTATAGCAAAGCTCCAAAAAAAGCAATCAATGTTAACTGTAGAATACAATTTGATGAACTGGTCGACCGTATATATCTTGCTACATCTTTTGATAAACAACACCACCGCATCAACTTAATTTATAGATATCCATCGGTTGGTATTGAAAATGTTGTAAAATACATTCCTCTTCCTATCAAAGATAATGATGATGTTGGCATCATGTTTGATGTGCTTCGTTTCCATCAAGAAGTAAGTAACATTGATCTCTATTTAGAGGTTGAAGACATTGATCAAATTCGACACGTAGAGATGGAATCTAGGTATAATCATTTGTGGTTTACATGATTTACAAGTTTCAACTTATTTTGAATGTGATAACTTATTTTGTAATATTTGTAGCAGAAATCATGAACCGGTTGTGCTAGAAGAGCAAAGGAACAATGAGTTACTATTACCTAATACAAACCATGTTAATGCCATATCAGATATGATTCATAATGAAGATTTCTACACAATTTCTCAAGCTGTTGTTGTGAGTAATGGAATAATTAGTGATAATGAAATTGATGAAGAAGATGACATAAGAGAAGAATATGATGAAGATGATGGAGTTGACATCACTCAAGAACATGAACCACCACATGTAGATCGGGGTGAAACATCTTTTGACAATAACCATCAAGTACCATCAACTTTTACCAATATAGATGAAACAAATGTGATTAGTGATGGTAATTGGACTGTGTCACAATCAATAAGCAAGAATGATTTTACATGGGAGCTGGAAAAAGATTCTTTCAAGGATAAAGAAGAACTTATGAGAGCTATCAAGCTCCAATGCATTAAGACACAGACAATTTGAGGTCATTGAGACACGCCCAACTCTATGGAGCATAAGATGCAAGTTTCATTTACATTCTGGTTGTAAATAGCAACTTCGTGCAAGTAAATGAAAACGGAGTGGAAATTTTGAAATTACAAAGTACATTGGTCCACATACTTGTTTAAACAACAATATTTCTTTAGACCATACGAACCTAGATGCAAACTTGATTGCTCAGGAAACCAAACACCTTATAAAAGAGCAACCTTCTATTGGTGTTCCTGCTTTGAGAGCCGAAATAGTTGATAAACTAGGCTATACTCCATATAAAAAGCTTTGGGCTGGAAAGCAGAAGGCAATCGAACAAGTGTTTGGCAATTGGGAAGAGTCTTATGCTGCTTTACCAAAATTTTTGGGTGCACTTCAGAAGTTCAATCCAGGACTATAGTCGAGTGGTGTGTTTCAAGATCAACCGATACAGAACATGTGGAGTTTAGACGTGTTTTCTGGGCTTTTGTTCCTTCTATTAAGGGGTTTGCACATTGTCGACCTGTGATTAGTATTGATGGCACACACTTGTATGGTAAGTACACGGGAAAGATGTTGATTGCAATGGGAGTTGATGGTAATAATCAGATTTTGCCACTTGCATTTGTTATTGTAGAAAATGAATCATATGATAGTTGGAATTGGTTTCTTTCTTATATCAAGAGTCATGTGGTGAAAGAGCGTGAAGGCATTTGTTTAATATTTGATCGTCATTTGGGAATCCTAAAGGTAGTCAATGAGCATGGATCTCCATGGTTAGAGCCACGTGGTTTTCATAGGTATTATTACTATTTTTGTATAACTTTTTTCATAGTTATTATTTATAAGTAACATTAATTTTTTTACTTTATAGGTATTGTTTACGACATTTTATCAACAACTTTAATGACAAGTTTCGCAATTCAGAATTGAAAGCTTTAGCTTATCGTGCCGGGAGTCAGAATCAAGTTCGAAAATTCAACTCCATCATGGAAGAAATTGGGAAGCTAAATCCACAAGCTTGATAGTGGCTAGAGAGACATCCACTTGATAGATGGACACTTGCACATGATGATGGGAGGAGATATGGGCTTCTTACAACAAATTTGTCAGAGATTTTTAACAGTGTACTTAAAGGTGCTCGTTTTTTACCAATCACAGCTTGTGTCCAACTTACTTTCTATAGATTGATACATTATTTTGAAGTGAGGCGTCCTTTAGGATCTAGTGCCCAAGCTAATGGAGATGCATATACTCCTCAAGTTATTGTAAAACAAGTTGCTTTGATGTCAAAAGCAAGTGCACACTCATTGAGATCTTTTAATCGAGAGAAAGGTATATTTAAGTTGATAACTCAAAGAGGAAAAAATGTGCAAGTAGTTAATTTGGACAAAAAAACTTGTACATGTGGTAAGTGGGAAATATTTAAATATCCATGTTCTCATGTTTTTAGTGTATGTGCCAAACTATCCTTGAATAGTTGGCAATATGTTCATAAATGTTACTCCATTGCAGAGTATTGTTCTACTTAGGCATCCAAGTTTTCCCCACTTCCTCATGAAGCGTATTGGCCACAATCTCAATCTAGACAATTGCTTCCAAATTTAGAGCTTTTACGGAATAAAAAAGGTCGTCATCGCTCAACAAGACTACGAAATGGAATGGACATCAAAGAAGGAAAAAATGGATACCTTTGTGGGATTTGTAGACAAAGTGGTCATAATCGGAAAAAATGTCCCTCTAAACCAAGGTGAATGCAGAGACATTAAAGCTAATTGGTTCAATCAATAGACATATTTATTTTTTCATTCCGTTTTTGTAAGAAGTCGTTATTGGATTTGTACCCAAAAAATATATTGTGCGTTTGATGTTGACTTTAATCTACGATGTCTAACATTATTGTTTTTATCAATTAATCTTATTTACAATTAAGGACATTTTTTGAGATTTCATTAATTTGTTATGATGCTTAAATGAGATATAATACATTTGTAATTTTTTTATGTAAGTTAATAGCAAATGGTTAAAAAATGTCAAAAGTTATATTAAAAACATTAAAAATTAAAAAAAAAATAGCTGAAATATTAAAAAGGTTAAAAAAAAACTGTTTTGGTAAATATTTTAACTACTATACTGTTTTGGTAAATATATTTGAAACTACACCTATTTGGTAAATATTTTTTTCAAACACACCCATTTGGTAAAAAACTCATTAAAATATTGTATTGGACAAGTCCATAAAACATAAATTGTTGTGAATGAAAAAAAATTGTTACGTAGGAATCACTTCCTTTTTTAATATGTGCCTAAGGGCACATATAAGACAATTTAATTATGAAAAATATTTTTATTAGGGATAATGACTTGAGAGGGTAACATACTATTCCATTTTGTCACATTTGGTCACTAAACTTTTTTTCGTGCTCTAATAGCCATTTAACTTGTTCATTCGTGTAAATTTCACCCCTACGACTGATTATAGTCGGTTTTAATGGACTGGTCGATCCTACGTGTTAGTATGATCCTACGTGGCATGTAGGCTAATGTTATTAAAAGAGGGGTGTATGCGGTTCCTTGATTGTGCCCTAATACCCCCGATTGCTTCCTCCTACAGCTTCTCATCATCCCTCAATCGATCAAGCAAGAAATCAACTGCGCACGATACAAAAACTTGTGATTATGGGTTCCCTGCACGTATTCTAACATCAAAAACACCAAAGAATCCAAGGAGGCATTTCATGGTGTGCAATGAGGTAAACTATTTCACTTGAATCTTCTCCCTTTTCTGATTCTTTTTTCCTAATTTGAAATCTCATTATGAGTTATTTGTGTTGAAGGGTAAATGCAAATATTGGAAATGGTTGGATGTAGAACCTGTAGAAATGCCTCTAATGGAAGTGGTGAAGGGAATGAAAGTTGAACTAGTAGCATTAAAGACCGAAGTAGAGAAGGTGAAGGAAGACATGGAACAAATGAAGAAGGAAAAGTACTCTGATGCCATTCCAATGAAGGAAAAAATATATAAGTTTACCATAGGATTTCTTTTTTTGATCATCGTGTATATGATGAAATGATGTGAATGATGTATTGAAAGATGTTGTTTGAATGGAATGAATGTATTATCTTAACTTCTTATTGGAATGGAATGAAGTAATTTTGACTGGAATGGAATCACAAAGTAGTAATTTTGACTGGAATGGAATCATAAAGTAGTAATTTTGACTAGAATGGAATCACAAAATAGTAATTTTGACTGGAATGGAATCACAAAGTAGTAATTTTGACTGGAATGGAATCACAAAGTAGTAATTTTGACTGGAATGAAGGCATATATGTACAATTAATAGCATTACACATCAAAGACTTCTTTCTAACTCCAGTCAAAAGCTTAGCTAATTCCAGTCAACATCTTAGCTAATATGACCATAATCTTTCATAATGCTCTATTAGACTTCCTTCAATTAATAACATTACACATCAAGATGTTTAAATAACTTGTAACATACTAGAAAATAAGAATTGACGAAACTACCCTTGGTAGTCAAAACTGATTAACTGTCATATTTCAATTAATAACATTACACATCAACATGTTTAAATAACTTGTACCAGACTAGAAAATAGGAATTGACGAAACTACCCTTGGTAGTAAAAACTGATTAACTGTCATATTATCTAACAATATAGGATTCCATTCTTTGACTGTAATGGAATCATTGAGACAACAATGCATAGAAATAATAAGAAACTAATTGAATACGGTGGTTGAATTCATTGCAAATACTCCATCAATATTCTAAATTAAATAAAGGGTGAGTAGTTGTCTGCATACACAAGGACAAAAGATTCCTTCTAGGGACCACAAAAGAAGGGCCACCATGTGCCCACAAACCCAAAAGAAAAGCATAAATAACACATAGTATTGTCTTTACATCACAACTTGATAACAAAAGATGTGCCCACCCACTACCTACACACCTACTTAATTAAGGACTGCAGGGTTCTCTGCACTGCTCCCAACCCCAGGTATGTTCCTCCTCAATGCCATTTTGACAATCCTTTCAGAATATTTCCTCCGTCCAGTTCTACCAATTGGGGCCCTTCTTGGGACAGGCCTTGGAGCTGGTGGTGGTGGTGGTGGAGGTGGTGGTGGTTGGGATGCTGGTGGTGGTGGTGGTGGAGGTGGTTGGGCTGCTGCTGGTGGTTGACTTGGTCCTGCTCCACTACCCCATGATGAACTTGGTGGTTGACTTGGTCCTGCTCCACTACCCCTGGATGAACTTGGTGCTGCAAAAAAATTGAAGTCTCAATATTACATATCAAAATGATGTATTATGTTCAGATAATTGGGACATTTACCTGATGTATTTTTTTGCTGCTTAGATGGACACTTTATCTTGTTATGACCTGGTTCCTTGCAAATACTACACTTTATCAGGGATCCCCTTCTTGTCACAGAATGTCTAACTGGTCCACTCAACTCCCTTTCCACTGCATCCCTCTTCCTTTTCACTGATGGCCTACCAGGTAATCTTCTTCTTTTGGGAGGCAAAGGCTTTCGATAAGGAACTTCTTCCCACATATCACTACCATTGAGAGGGTTAATGCTATAATTATAGAATTTTAGAAAAGCCTCTTTACTATATGATTGGGACACATATGTTTCTGCATCTTGATTCAGGGAAGAGATTGTAGCTACTCCATGTAAGCATGGTATCCCTGTAAGTTGCCATATTCTGCATGCACAACTCTTTGCAATTAGATCCACTCCATATGCTGCATCATTGAACCTAACTTCATACTTTTGATAACCACAAGGAGTAACCCCCCACAATCTGTATAAGGCAATAATGTCTACAAATTAATAACTAATAACACAAACTAATACTTGGATAGATGAATTGTAAAACTACATGTTACCTCTGTTTAACCTTCAAATCTTGTATACGCTTCTTAATACTTGGACAGATATTCAAATCCCATTCAATTCCTTCTACTCTTTGACTGTATTTCCTCTCCATCACAAATATCCTAATCTCCTCTAGCATAGTGATGATTGGTTTCCTTCTAGCATGCCTAATAGCAGAATTGAAACTCTCACTCACCCCATTCTCAACTGCATCACAATCTCTGCCCTCTTTAAAAAATGCCTTAGACCAGGTAGTAGGATCTCTGTCTATAAGGTACTCATATGCTTGAGTATCTAAAGATTTGATCTTTTCCATTACATGTTTGAACTTCTGTTCAGTACTAGCTCTAACAGCCTTCCAAAAAAGCTTCCTAAAATGTTGACCGGTAAACCTTTTAGCAAAATTAGCCACAATGTGCCTGGCACATTGTCTGTGTTCAGCTTCTGGACACCTTTCTTTTACTGCTTCTAGCAACCCCTACAAATAACAACAACAAAATTAGTGAAACATGCATAAAACCATATGTATAAATATGAACCAATGCTCACCTTGTGTCCATCAGAAAGAAGGGTAATGCCTGCACCAAGACTACCATCAATATCATCCATGAGGAGATCTATGAACCACTTCCATGTGGCCTTGTTCTCAACTCCAACTACAGCCCATGCTATAGGGTAGATTTGGTTGTTTGCATCCCTCCCTACAGCTGCCAAAACTTCTCCCCTAACAATACCCTTTAGAAAGCAACCATCAAGGCCAATCACAGGCCTGCACCCTTCCTTCCAACCATCACTTATAGCTTTAAAGCAGACATAGTACTTAGAAAACAAAGTTATGGAATCTGGCATGATGTCTACATCCATCCTCACAGTAGACCCAGGGTTTGTCCTCAGAATTTCATGACCATATGACCATAATCTCCCATAATGTTCAATTAGACTTCCTTCAATTTCTTGTAATGCAAATTTCTTTGCATTTCTGCATTGCCCCTCACTCACATTTATATTGAATGTTGTTGAAACTTTAGCTTTCATCTTCCTAACACTCATTTTTGGCTTCTCTATAATTTCACTCATAAACTGTTTTCCTAACCACTTATAAGTTACTATGGACCCAAACTTAAACACCCTGCTACAATTATGTTCACTAACTAAAGATTTTATCTGAAAAGTCCTCTCTTTACTCATCCAAGAGGCCCAAAGTCTAAATGGACAATTAGGTGACTTGTTTTTTTTGCAACACTTAACTAACAACCTTTGGGAGTCATTTTTTTCAAACCAGAGATCATATCCATTAGCAACTGCATAGTTGCTCAACATGTTTTTAAGCTCATCAGGGTTAGAAAATCGCATACTTAACAGTGGTTTCATCTGATTCCATGGTTGTCTATCATCATGTACAGGGTATCGAGGTTCAAGATATTCAACATCTTCATCTAATGTGTCTAGACAAAGTTTGTTTAAGAACCTGTCACCCTTGGTTTTGTTGGCTGGGAATGGATATTCAACATCATCTTCTTCATGGTCAACAGAATAAGTCTCCGAGAATACTGAGTCTTCATCCTCTTCACAGCTGTAGTCTTGATCTTCATTTTCCTCTTCCTCAATCCATTCGAAGATTGGTTCATTATAATGGTCCACATACACATTCATTTCCTCTCATTTGCATAAGCCAAATCCAAAAATTCTTTGTAATCACCGTCATTCACCAGTGTATGAATTCCTTGACTTAAAGACTCTTGTGGAAGGCAGAAGTAAATGTCCTTGCTTCTAGTTCTGGTGAGCTTTTGAAGGAATTCCATGAACTCCTCGTACTCAAATGCACTGAAGTCAACATCTCCTACTGATTGTTTATCGGGATCAAAGTATACTAATGGGTTGGGTGCAAACGTTCCATTATAATGGAAATCCACTACAATGAAGTTTCGATCTATGGGACATTGAGATGAAGCCATTACAGAGACCGATTGAAGATTGAAGGAGAAAAAATCGGGGGTTAATGAGACTTGGTGCCCTAATCGAATTTAAGGACCAAACGAGACTTCACTCTTAACTTTAATGAGGATGGGAGGCAAAATCGGGGTCTACATGTCATCTCATTGGCCACCTAGGAAAAAAAAGTCACATCAGACCCATGCAACCGTTGAAACTGGCTATAATCAGTCGTAGGGGTGAAATTTACACGAATGAACAAGTTAAATGGCTATTAGAGCACGAAAAAAAGTTTAGTGACCAAATGTGACAAAATGGAATAGTATGTTACCCTCTCAAGTCATTATCCCTTTTTATTACAACTAGTCTTATTAATTAATTGGCCTCCTGTTTACCGTTATACTATATCCATCTTAAAATTTTCCTCCAAGTAGCACATTTTAGAAAATCATATATTCTTATTAATTAGTTTACTTTTTTAGCTCTGTCAATTGACGTCAATTCACATATCCAAGTTTATATATTGATTTCCTCTTTTTTACATCAACCCTTCCTCTCGTCTTTATTAAACACTGACAACTTTTAGCAAGCATTTTGCAACCATTTACAAATGCAAGAACGCATTTCTTTGGATCTAAATGAAAACTCCATAAATATTCAACAAGAACTCCGTAAATATTCTTACAAGAAGAAGCTGCTATAGAAGAACAAAGTGAAAGCAACAATGTAATTTTTTTATGAACTATTGGTTGGTCAATATTTTCTAAGTGAAGAGGCTTTTGTTTTTTTTTTATCAAAATTATGCGAGAAATAATGGGTTCTCCGTTGTAAAAAGAAGGTTCGTGAACAATAAAAGCAGATAAAGGAAACAACGTGACTTTTTTTGTCATCGTGAAAGAAAATCAAAGGTTAAAAAAGATTACACGAAAAAATCAAGAAACCAAGGTTATATCGGATGTGAATGCAATGATCACATGCATATAACATTGAGAATAATTAACGAAATTTTTCCCGAAGAGCGGTTTCCAAGTTATCTTCGTGGCTTTTTTTTTTTGGTGGCATGACGATTACCGAAAGATCAGAAAGCTTAAATTCATTTATACAAAAATTTATATCTTCCCTTACATGTCTAATTGAGTTTATTAGACAAGTGAGTACCGGTATTTAGTTTTACTTATAATTGTATATGCTCATCTTGTCATTGAAGATGTTGGGCATAAACAAATGCATGATAATATGTTGGCAAAATACCAAGAGTCGTATTTGAAATCATTATCACCGTTTGAAAAACAAGGCTACCAAGTTTTGACTTCATTCGGATTCAAAAAAAAATTTCAAGATTAGATTACTCAAGCGATTCAGTATTCGGCCCGGGAATAAAATGTCACAAGTTTTAATTATCAAACATTATAAAGCGGATCGACGACATCAGGTGGTTTGGGATGGCAAGATGGGTAAATGAACTTGCAAAAACTTTGAATTTGTCGGGATACTTTGTCGTCTCATCTTAAGTTTTCTTCTTCATAAGGTTTCCTTTGAAATTTCTTCTAGTTATTGGCTAAAATATAAACATGAAAAGCCCTTACACACCATATCCATAAAGATGGAAATAAGAGCTTACATTTTGACAAAAAATCATACAGCAAAAGGCCAAACACATAAGTGGCACTGGTTATTTAATAGCAATAACAAAACACCAATAACATCACGATCTGAAAGTAGGAAGCTTCTTGAAGACATATAAAACCATAAATCAAAAGAAAATTATAAGAAGTAAAAAAAGAATAAGAAAAAACATGTACAAGCATTAACTACAATAATTGTTTTTTTAAATATATAGAAATTAAAAGACAAGACTGACATATACGAAGATACAAACTCAATGATTCAGACTTCATAGAGAAGTACTAAGAATCGACATTTGCTTGTTTTACATAAGACATATTTTTTAGAAAAACATAGATGGGGATCCATTTGAAATTGATTTGATTTGCAAATATACTACGAACCTGTAACGCCCGCATATCCGGGCTATTCAATTTAGAGATAATAAGCATTAAAAAATAAATTTTTGATAGAAGATTGTTTAGAATAAATAATCTTAACCAAAGTTACAATATGTCACAAGGATTCCGTACATATAAAGAACGCTGAAAATCCGACTTATAACGAAGAAGTTATGACCCGTTGAAATTTCACAATTAAACTGGCACGGTTTCGCGTATCGTAAAAAGTGAATTTTTGACAAAATAATTTTTAGCCTTAGCGACCTAAACGAAAGTCATAGTAGACATTAAACCGAGATCGTGCATATAGAGAACATCCAAATCTGACTTCATTTGAGGAAGTTATGAATTTTATAAGATTTATCGTAGCAGTACACAACTCAGAAATCGAATTTTAGATCAATCGATTTTTAGCCGACATAACCTAAACGAGAATTGAAGATCTCTTTAATAGGAGCTTAACGATATAAAAATAGTCGAAAACGGACGTTGGATGATAAAGTTATGAATTTTTAACGGACTTTGACTGTCTAAGCCTGATATAATATAACTTTAAAAATAAAGTCAAAAGTAGCCGACGGAGTCTAAGCAAAAGTTGTAGATCACATTGCTACCTACGCATGAATATAAATAACGTAGAAAATGGAGCTTGTATGCAAAAGTTACATATTTTAGAAGATAACTAGTTTTTGATTAAAACTTCGGAAGTGACACGTGGCACGATCTGGGCCACTACTTCTTCCCCACGGATTTGCACGAGATGGTGATACCTGGAATGATTATACCCAACGTAGCTCGGAGTACGCCCATCGTCCCCTTGCGTAAGTCCTGCGTACGTACGAGCTGGCAGCCTATAAATAGAAGGTGTTTTTTCACTCATTTCTCCACACCTCTTCAACCCATTCTCTCCCAAACACCTTCAAAACCTCTAAGCCTTTCGCTAGCACCTCCTAGGTGCTAGTAGTGAGTTCCGGAGCACCAAAAGGCCCTGAGAAGAAGAGCTTTCGGCTCAAAAGTTCTGCTTGCACAGAGCCCGGTTCCTCGCTAAACCCCCTTGTAAGTGAGTTATGCTTACCATCCTTTAAGTATAACTTATGTTTAAGTTCATTATCGTTATTATGAACCTATAAAAAAGATTTATCAGTGATTCCAAGTCGTTATACTGATTTATCTACTTATAGGGATGATGTATAGTATGTGATTTAGTGAAGTGTTTAAAGTGGGATTTCCTAACATTATACTTCCTATACCAAACGGACCCTACCTCCGATATGATCCTACTTGGTTGTTCCTTACTTGATAAATCTTGAAGTAGACTTTGAGTTAATGATGAATCTAGACTAATAATTAGTCAAATAGACTAAAACTTAGTGATAATAATACTAGGTTACATCAAAGGAAAAGACAATTGCTAGAAGCGAAGCGCTGTCCGAATTTTGAATCGTTACTTTAACAAGTGAGTGCATAGTTACTTTCATCTTACATATAGATATGAAGTATTTAATATTAATACATTCTGTAACGCCTGTGTTTCCAGGCTTGCCATTTTTAGCAATGTAATGGTCTAGGTTAACCTTTGTAACCCGTTTTGAAATAATAAGATTGTATTATTTGAGTATTGTGTGTTTTGTGCTTAATTGCTTAATTATGTGGTTTGATTAATTAAGAATAAAAATAAGCGTCAAAAATTTAAGTGTAAATAAACTTAATATCTTTGGTTAATGTTGTAGTAGTTGAAACGAGGTTTCCGAATATATATAGAACACCCAAATCTGACTTCGTATGAGGAAATTATGATTTATCGAAGTTCCGGCTTAGCGGTATGCAGCCTGAAATACTCGATTTGAGATCGAGCGGTTTTTAGCCGAAGCAATCTAAATGAGAATCGAAGATCTCATTGTTGGTATCGAAGCGATAAAAAGTTAGGCGAGAACGGACGTCAAACGAAGAAGTTATGAATTTATAACGAAAGTTTCTGTCCCGGCCTATTAAAAATAATTAATAAAAATAAAGTCAAAATTAGCCGACGGAGTCTAAACGAAAGTCGTAGAGCGTGGTCTCACCTTTCCGTGGATATAAAGAACGTCGAAAACGGAGTTCGTATGAAGAAGTTATGAATTTCCGAAGTTTATTAATCATTTTGTATTTAAATTTAATTATAAATTCGGAGGTATTATCCGAAGACGAGTCACCGGTGTGATCCGGAGTACGCCCTGCGTACGAGGGTACGCTACCACGTACTCAGCATAGTGTCGACACTTCGGATGACGCATGCAGTGACGATTTCGGAAGCAGTACGCGTTGCGTACTGCAGTACGCCCCGCGTACTCCGAGGCTCCAGCCTCTATAAAAGGGATCTGAAAACAGCCGAGAGTTTTGTTCATTTCTTCTCTTCTCTCTCTTGTTTTGCATCGTTTTGCATGCCAGAAATACCCCGAAGCCCCGATATCATACTCTAGTCCCGAAGCAAGTCCCGAGATCCCGAAGATCCCGAGAAGTGCGGTTCCCGAGTCGAAGCTCTGCCCGCGAAAAGTTCGATTTTTGTGAAGATCTTCCAGATCTGGTGAGGATTACTACTTCTATAAGCCGTAGTGTTGTTGGATCATCTTCTGATCAAGTGAGTGTATACTACCTTTCATAAACACGATAATAATACAAGTATGGTTCGAGTGTATTAAGTATATTGTTGTTTATAGGTGTGAGTGTGTAGGTATTTTCTTCTAATACAATAATACGAAGTATTTTATATAAAATACGTGCTATGTGTATATATTTGGTTGTGTTATGTGTGAATGTGTATTCATTCTCTTCTATCTTATAGATCTGATTATTTCTCTATGAGATATGTGTTATGTGTGTGTGTCCCTCATCTGTTATGTGATATATGTGTTGATTAAAGCATGCTATACAGGTTTTTAAACTATGTATACAAATGTATATTTTTATCTACTAATATGTTGGGTAGAACATGGGTAGACAGTTGATGTGTAATAAACAGATGAGAGGCCTCGTTGTTGTTTGATTGAGTTGTCTAGCGGAGTTTAGATGACGACCACTGGCTATTCTAGACAGTCTTGTGGAAACATTAGCAGGTTCGCCACCTGTAGGTGTTAATGAACTTGGATGTTCATTCGCTGCACTCCATCCCCCTCATGGTTGCCTTATTTGACTTATATTGCTGAGGTACCCCCGAAGCATGTGTTGTCGCCCCGATGAAATATTCTTAGACTAGGTCCCTTATGTTAGTTGTTTTAGGGACATTAAAGTGAGAATAACGGGAATGGGTAATTGGGCTATTGTTGGTTGGTGAAAATTAAATATGATATTTATTGTGGGTTGAAAACCCTATATGTTCACCAGGCTCCCAAGCCTGACCCACTCAGTTTTAAATTGTATTACAGGAAGTGGCGGAAGGGCATGAGATGGATGAACCATCAAGTTGTTTTGTTTACAAGTCTGCATATGTTTATATTTGTTATATGACTTGTAATGTATTCGTTTATGCTATTGGTCTGTATCGGAACATGACACCCCGAGTTTTGATTATAATGAAAATACATTTCTTTTATGAAATGCTTTGGTAAACATTGCTTTATCATGTTTTGTTTTTGGGAACAAATTCCGCAACTCTTTCAAATCAAAAGGATTTACTCAGAAAATATTTAAAAGCATAAATGAAAATCGGTCTTTTCTGGCCGAGATTTTGGGGATGTCACACATTCTATATGTGCTTATTATTTGTGTTCCTGATATCTATGCTAGATGAACGATTTATACATGTTTTACGTGATTTAAACTGTATATGTACTTTTATACCTATAAATATATTAGGTAAAAGATGGGTAGACGAATGATGAGAGATGAAAGATGATATAAATGATAAAAGGTGAAAGATGATGAGAAGCCTTAATTTTAAGTTGATCCAGTCATCTAGCAGAGTATAGATGACGACAACGAACTATTCTAGACAGTCCAGTGGAACGCTAGCAAGCTCACAGCCTGTAGGTGTTTTTGAACTATGTGTTCACCAGATGTACTCTAAAAACCCTGACAACTATAGACTTAGTGTAGTATAAATGAACATTGGCAGTCATGGACTTAGTGCCGAATAGATAACATTGGCAGTTGTGCCTAATAGATCACATTGGCAGCTATAGACTTAGTGCCCGTTTGATAAACCCTGGCAGTGATGAACTTCGTGCCTATTCCTTAAGACAATCCTAATGAACAAATCAATGATGAATATATGATTTTTAGGGTAGATCCTTAAGAATAAATAAGATAATGGGGATGAGAAATTGGGTTAATTGTTTGATGCTTAAACATAATAATTATATTATTGTCGGTTGAAAAACCTACATACTCACCGGGTTTCTCAACATAATTCACTCAGTTTATTGTATCACAGGTCGCTATATGAAAAATACATTTTGTTGAGAGATTCAAGGAGTATTAGGCCACTAGTTTAATTACTGTAAGGCTTGTAATATTTCGTTATGCTTATGTTTCTGTATTGACGATGGCATCCCAATGTTTTAAATAAAAATACATTTATTTGGAAATGCTTTGATAACATCTTTATCATGCTTTCTGAGGATAAATTCGGCAATACTATTTTTCAAAATGATACTCTGTTTTTTAAATAAGAATAAACAAATTGGTCTTTTCTGACTGTGAAAATGGGGGATGTCACAGAACCTAATGAGAAAACTAAAATCAAGACGGAGAAGAATTCAAAGCAAAACATAATGGATGAAATTGATGATCTGTCTTTTCCTCCATAACTTCTATTTCATTTTGCTATTTCCTTGTATAAAAATGGATGCTAAAGTACGATATTAGATTTATCGATTGTTTACCTAGATAAATCTTCGTTAAAGGAGTGCAATAAGGTAAGCGAGATTTATGGATTGGTTTGAGTTTTGAAATTGAATAGAATGTGATAATTGTCAAACGACTGATTTTAAGGGATTACAATCAATCCTAATTAATTAGGGATTACGAATTTGATTTTTTTGTAAATTCTAATCAACATGATTTTATTTAAATTTGAAAGTAAAATCATAGAAAATTACATATGTCATTTTTAAAAAAATAGAAGAAAAAAAATCAAAATTATGACAAAATGACGTGTGACATACTAACTGCTTTTTTATTAAGAAGGAAAGATGTGGCATATTAATTGAATTTAATTAAAAACCCCACAAAATGACATGTGGATTTAAGTTAATTTAAAAAATCACAAAATTACATGTGGCAAATTCAATAAGAAGATGATATTTGGAAAAAACGGTCTTTATATATTTAGGGTAGACTTTTCAATAAAAAAGTTCGCCAAATCTATTTTTGGAGTCTAGATATGACTTAGACTCAACATTTGGAAACTAATGGTGGTCTTCCTTTTGAAAAAACGATGAACGGATTAAGAGGTTTTCGTTTTGGACATCAGTCTAACTGGTTGAGTTAAACCATCAAAGCGGTAATCCGGTATGTTTAATGTCCGGTTCAATTTTCAAAACATTGCAAAAACTACAAAACTACAAACATATGAAAATCGATTTGTAACACCTGTTTCCCATAATGGATCAACTGATGGTATAAAGGAGTCAAAGGCATGGTCTTTGAGGAAAACCATATGCCATGACGTAACATGAAGGGTGTCATGGCGTGGCATGCCAAATGAAGAGTGCATATTTCGGATGGTCACCATGACGTGACATGAAGGGTGTCACAACGTGGTGAACTTTGCAACCCAAACCCATAATTTTTAGGGTTTCCTTCGTATTTAAGGGCCTTAAATATAGGGTTAGGTCATTCTATTTAGCTTGTATCATCCCTAGATGAAACCCTAGCCTCTATTCTTTCCTTTTTGCTCTTTGATGGTGTTTTGGTCACCTGAAGGTTAAAGGAAGACTTTGTTGAAAAAAAGATCAACTAGTAAGCTTGTCTACATCTTTTGGTGCACCTTTTCGACTTGTGTAAGTCTCTAAGTTCCCATCTTCTTGGTTTATCTCTTGTGGATCTAAGTTTTGAGCCTTTTTCCTTCATGGTTAGTGGTTATGATTTATTATTTGATTTGGAAAAAGTTGGCAACTTTATCACTTTTTGAGGTCCCTTGGTTATCATATGTTTCCAGATCTAGTCTCTCTTGTTTTTTGGTGCAATGCATGGAGTTTTGACTCTATTTCTGATCCCTTTTTGACCTAGTTCTGGGAGAGACATGCATTGGACATGCATGTCCATAAAATAATGATTTTTATGGTTCTTTAGAAGGAAAGGAAGCCTTCTAGAAAGTTGGAGCAAATGACTTAACGAATGAAGTCCTTAATGTAAAATTTTGGCTTCTGTAGTCGCATCACGACGTGGCCAAGGAATGGTCACGACGTGGCAAAACCCAACATCGCGACTGTTTTGTCCTTGCATTCCCATGATGTAGCCAATGAAGGCTTACGACGTGGCGTTGACTTTGACTAGGTTGACCTTAAACTTTTGACAAGTTTGAATTAGGGTCAAACTTGGAGGATTTGGTTGTTGATTGATTATTTATTTGTCTCGGTGTTAGTTGGTTCGAGTGATTGATCAGTGCAAGGAGTTAGTGTGCTGTTGTGCTTCTCCAGTTTTGCAATTAAGGTGAGTTTCTCGTTATGCCATGTATTCCATTTTATATCATTTGCATGGTAGGATAGATGTACTGTTAGAATACAAGTATGTTAGTGACCTAGGGTAAGTTATGGTTATGCCTTGCAGCTTAGAACACTTAGTGCTTTAGTACGCTAGACCGATAGGATTTTGCATGTTGATTGTATGGTATTGTTGGGAGTTATGATTGGTTAAGGTATAGTTGATAATGGGAATGTACTATGTTAGTTTAGGCATGTGTTTATGCTATATGATTATGTGGTAGTGATAGTTTGGGTTTTGTGTAGTCTAAGTTGGTGAGCCTGAGAACCCTTGATTTAATCCATGATTGTGATGTTATTGTCTAATTGTTTGCACTTGGGTGAATCATCTGCTCAACTGTTTATCTGATTTCTAACTACATATGACCTTATATCTTGTATGGAAGACCAAGAGGTGACTCCTGGCAGTGGAGGTTGGGTCAGGCCTATTTACTTACTCATTAGGCGGGCCCCATTATGTACAGTTGGGTGGGGGTCATTATGTATGGTTGGGCGGAGCCCGTTATGTGAGTTGGGTTGGGCCCGTTACGTGATATATGTATATGACTAGGAGATTTGGTTGCTCGATGCTAGAGTCGAGATATTGTGTAGATACATTGCATGTATGATGGGATATGTGGTATATCAGAGAACTCAGTAAGCTTTATGATTACAGTTGTTGATTAAACATTTTGCAGGTTGTTCGTGTGAAGAGCTTGGCGCATCGAAGATGTTCGTTTCCACGGTTTGTAAATTTAACTCTGATAGTGTATGGTTTCAATCAATCAAATGTTACGCAATGATTTTTGAAGCAAATGTGTAATTGGTTGAAAAATCTCTTTGTAATTTCGGGACGTTACACGATTTTTCATGTCATCAACTATGTACAGGAATAACTATTTCATCATTCGGAACCGAACTCTAAAATTTACACCATATACGACATCATCAACAAAATAGCCTTGCACAAAATAATTGATTTCAAATACGTGATTTTTATGGATATGTTGTTCCCCGCACCTCTAACTAGTCACTTTAGCAGTTTAGCCCATCATATACAACTTATATATTTATAAAAATATATCATTTACATACCGAAGATCATAAAAGTGTGTTACGTGAAGCTCTTTCTAGGGATGTTGGTCTATTTACGGCAGTGGAAGAAACTTTGAAGGCCTTTGGTCAATGGATGTGTGGGGAGTGTATGACTTTGCAGGCTCTTAGCTGTTATTGTCATCACCCGGGTGGTCGTGTCACGTGTGAGGTTTCTTACGAGGAATGACGGTTCAAGTCGTTATATTGTCGGTATCCCAAAGCCGTCAAATAACGAGTCGGTGACAAATGCTCTTGGAGGTTTGGTTTTTGATGTTGCGCTCCTTGATCGGGTTTCTAAAGAGCCTATCACTACTGTCAAGAGTATCCCCCATAGTTGTCGTCTTGCTTTCTCTCAGGCTTTGAAGACCGCTCTTTACAAGGTGATTGCCCAAACTGGCTAAGTTGAGGCATGGATGTGTTTGTTACTTCTCCCCCGATGCACACTGTAGGTGTTTAGACCCAAAAATAGACAAGAATGTAGGTCTGGGAATAGAAAATCTTTACAACAAAGCTCCATCCTGAAATCCTTGGATACATGGGGGAAAGAGGGTGGTATCACGAAGTTAGTTCAAAATATGTTAGACAATCCTGAGGTTGGAGCTATGAGACAGGGTGGAGGCATCCTTCAGAAGGAGGCTATATCAAGTAACACCAACATCAAACAGTGCCTCCGTAAGGTTGCAAATGGTCATTTTACCGCAGCAGTGAAAGTGTTATGCTCATCGGGTGTTGCACCATATAATGGTGATACTATTAAAGCTTTGGAGGACAAACACCCTTTCAGACCACCCCCATCCATGCCGAGCCCTATAATTTCTGAACCTCCCCTTGTAGCCGACTTTGATTGTGTATTTAGTTGCATCAAATCCTTCCCTAAAGGAACTTCTTGCGGGAGAGATGGCTTGAGGGCTCAACACTTACTAGACGCCCTTTATGGAGAAGGGTCTGCTATTGCCACATATCTCATACATGCTATCACTCCAGTTGTTAATTTATGGTTAGAAGGAAGATGTCCAACCATTTTGGCAGAGTTTGTTGCATCCGCTCCTCTCACGCCTCTACTTAAACCTGACAACGGAATCCGTCCGATTGCAGTAGGCACTATATGGAGACGTCTGGTTTCCAAGGTTGCCATGAAAGGTGTGGGTAAAGAAATGGCCAAGTACCTTAATGATTTTCAGTTTGGGGTTGGTGTACTTGGCGGTGCTGAGGCTGTGTTACACAATGCCAATAGGGTGTTGAGTGAACACCATGCTAATGGGTCTCTTGTAATGATGACTGTGGATTTTTCGAATGCCTTTAACCTAGTGGATCATTCAGCATTGCTCCACGAGGTTAAGAAGATGTGCCCTTCCATTTCTTTGTGGGTGAATTTCTTGTACGGGCAAGCAGTGAGACTTTATATCGGAGACCAACATATATGGTCTGCCACTGGGGTGCAGCAAGGTGACCCCTTGGTCCTTCTTCTTTTTGCCCTTGTTTTGCATCCGCTTGTGCACAAGATTAGAGACAATTGTAAGCTCCTTCTCCATGCTTGGTACCTAGATGATGGGACTGTCATTGGGGATTCAGGGGAGGTGGCTAGAGTGTTGAACATAATTCGGTTGCATGGTCCAGGTTTGGGTCTCGAGTTGAACATCAAGAAAACGGAGATTTTTTGGCCCTCATGTGATGGTAGGAAGCTTCGGGCTGATTTATTCCCTACGGAGATAGGGAGACCTTCTTTGGGGGTGAAACTCCTTGGGGGGGGGGGGTGTTAGCAGAGACGTGGGGTTTATTAGCGGGCTGGCCATGAAAAGAGTGGTCAATGTTGTTGATTTGATGGGCCTTCTTCCACAACTATATGACCCACAGAGTGAGCTCCTTTTGCTTCGATCATGTATGGGCATTGCAAAACTTTTCTTTGGTTTAAGAACATGTCAGCCGGTACACATAGAAGAGGCAACGTTATTCTTTGACAAGGGATTGCGCAGGTCTATCGAGGATATGGTGGTATGTGGAGGCCCCTTCTTTGGAGACATTCAGTGGCGCTTGGCTTCCTTACCTATTCGTTTTGGTGGTTTGGGTTTGTACTCGGCCTACGAGGTTTCCTCTTACACATTTGTAGCCTCGAGGCCCAATCTTGGGCATTACAAGACCACATCTTACGTGACAGTGACATATGTGGTATGGACTCGGATTATCTATGTGCTATGACTCGTCTCCGTGATACGATTCCGGGATTTGACTGTAGCGGTTTCACTAATAAGGACACCGCCCCCCCTAAATCCCAAAAAGTTTTGGCGTGTGCCCTTTTTAGCAAAATCGTCCAAGATATGGAAGTCAACTTCGAGATGACTGTCAGACAGAAAGCAGTCCTTGAGTGTTTGTGGGCGCCTCATGCTCAAGATTTTCTGCTAACTATCCCTATTGATGGTCTTGGCCAACATATGTCTCCGGTGGAGCACCGAACTATCCTTCGTTACCGCCTCATGATTCCCATATTCCCAATTGACGAGATATGCCTAGTTTGTCGCAAGGCATGTTTGGATACCTTTGGGGAACACGCGGTTCACTGTAGAGAGCTCCCTGGTTTCAAGTATAGACATGATGTGGTTCAGGATGTTCTCTTTGATGCTTGTCGGCGTGCTGGTATATCTGTGAAGAAAGAAGCGCCAATGAACTTTTTGACGGACCCGCAGGATGGCAGGTCCACACTTAGACCGGCTGACATTTTGGTCTTTGGATGGATAGGAGGGAAGCATGCGTGCGTGGATCTTACTGGTGTATCTCCTCTCGTTGGTTTGGGGAGCGGAGGTTTCGCAGCTGGGCATGCCGCTTTGAAAGCCGCTGCGTGCAAAGTGGTAAAGCACGACAATGCATGTAGAGAAAATCAACATGTGTTTGTTCCTTTTGCATTCGATACATTTGGTTTTCTCGCACCAGAGGCGGTGGAGCTCCTTAACAGAGTCCAACGGGTCATGCATTCTAATGTCATATCTCCTAGATCCACAAATGTTGTTTTCAAAAGAATAGGTTTTGCCATCCAAAAAGAGCTAGCGGCGCAGCTTGTTGCCTATTTGCCTTCAATCGATATGTATTGACTTCCAAAATGTAATAGACTAATGTGTGAAAATAATAAACCGGCAACATCTAGTATTCTAAGTAAAAATAGAATAAATATAGTGTTGGTTATCTCATCACACAGTAATGTAATTAATTTCTTAAACTACATAACTTAAAAGTTTGTTGGTTGTAATATATTTTATTGAAAGATAACTCTCGTGTGTTTTTTTTTTTTTTATTTAAATATCAATATTGTGGTGTGCATATGGTGTTGGGAAAGAAAGAAAAAGGTAGACTAAAAATCAATCAGTTTACAATCCATTGGGCCGCCAATCTTCTAGATGAGAAAGCCCCACAGCTACTTGATAGACATAGTTGAGCCCAAGGGGAAGTGGATATCGATTATAATATATAAGCGTTATTATTTACCACACATACAAAACCCTAGTCATCTTATTCGCAGACGCAGCCGTGAAAGGGAAATGGTGTCGCTGAAGCTACAGAAGAGGCTCGCCGCCAGCGTCCTCAAGTGTGGAAGAGGAAAGGTTTGGCTCGATCCCAATGAAGGCAATGAGATCTCCATGGCCAACTCTCGTATGTTCCTACTCTCCTTCGTTTTCATTTACTTTACTCATTACTGATTGTCTTGTTTTTTTTTATGTGAACTCTGTTACTGCTCATAAATTAAATTTCACAGACAGGCGATTTGTTTTTCTTTATGGTCTTTTGTTCAGTTTTGCAACATGATTGAATATCACATATTAGGATAGGTCTATGATAAGATGGTCTACTATTTTTATATATGATTCATGGCTTTATGATTGATGTAAAATGAGGCATGTTTATTGTTTTCAGGTCAAAACATCAGGAAGTTGGTGAAGGATGGATTTATCATCAGGAAGCCAACGAAGATTCACTCCCGATCTCGAGCAAGGCGCATGAAGGAGGCTAAGAGAAAAGGACGTCATTCTGGATATGGTATTTTGATATTTTGAATGAAAAGTTGTAAATCTGTGTTGTGTGTGTGTGTGTGATCTGATTGTGTGAGCTTGAACTGTTAAGGTAAGCGTAAGGGAACCAGGGAGGCGCGTCTGCCAACTAAGATTCTATGGATGAGAAGGATGAGGGTGTTGAGGAGGTTGCTGAGAAAGTACCGAGAGTCAAAGAAGATTGACAAGCATATGTACCATGACATGTACATGAAGGTTAAAGGTAATGTTTTCAAGAACAAGCGTGTGTTGATGGAGAGCATCCACAAGTCAAAGGCTGAGAAGGCCAGAGAGAAGACTTTATCTGACCAGTTTGAGGCCAAACGTGCCAAGAATAAGGCAAGCAGGGAAAGGAAGATGGCCAGAAGAGAGGAACGTTTGGCACAGGTATATTATTTATATTTACATTAAAATTTGTCATTGATTTTGCTTCATTCATTCTTACTTTTATTTTGGTTTCAGGGTCCTCAGGAGAGAGCACCTGCACCTACACCTACACCTACACCTGCTACACAACCTGCACAGTGAGTGTTGTTGCTGTTTATGTATTTACTTTTCATTATATTGTATGAATTTTGCTTGATGTGAAAATGCCTTTTATTTCAGGGCAACAAAGAAATCCAAGAAGTGAGATCTCTTCAGTTTATTATACTTGCTTATTGGATGTCTTTACTAGCCTTGCGTTTTATCTTAGTTATTTGTTTGTCATTGTTTTGTTTTGTTTGGGAATATTTCTATTTAGAAGGAGATTAAAGCACTTGATACAATGAATTTTGTCTGCATACTATTCTATTTTTGTGTTTATTTTTTTGCAAGTAACCGCAGTCAAATCTTAAAACATATGGTTTGTGGCTCTTTGGATTCTGTTCAAACAGCAGAATGGTGGTTTGTTTGTTGATTTTTTATGAGCGAGTGAATAAAACTCTTCCCATCTTTTGACCCTTTTTGGAATCATTTGGTAATGAAGAGTTTAGTATATCAAACAGCGAAACTAAGTGTAATGGAACGATTGGTTGGATGACAAAATGCTATTTATTTGAATAGACGGACATTTGATTGTTGAATGACCTTTATATTCCTAAAGAAAACAAAATTAATTATATTGTAACTCATCATAACTCCTCTTATTCCATTGAATTGAATCGTATGAAATTTGAACCAAAGATTTGGAATTTTTACTCATCATTGGTGTCCTAGTGTCGTTATATAATTAGGATGACCTCATGGTTTTACCAAAAATGAGCGAGGTCAAAGTGTTTATTATGTTTAAACAAGTATGTATGTCTTTACTAGCAAAATGATCTTTGAGGGTAATAAAGTGTTCGATAAATACTCATTTGGTCCCTTATCTTTTTTTTTATGTGTGTTTATTATACCATTGAACTTAATAAACCTGCTCACCAAAACCCTCACTACACTTGTTTTGCCGGTTATCTCATTTAATTAGAGATGACATGTCGTATTATGTGGACCTAGAACACATTGTAAATCCGTTTCTTTTTCACCCCTTTTTCTCCTTACAGTTAGGGTTTAATCGAAGAATACAGTTATGAAATTGAAGAAAAGTGGTGAATGCAAGTGTTACAGTGAAGAAGATGGCCTCCAATTCCAAACTCCGTAAGTATTTGACAATTTATGTATATTATAATGGTTTTTTCGCACCAAAACCATTAGTGTACTTGAACGCTGTTGTTGTTTCAATCTCTGATGTCGATTTTGGTGCAATGAATCTCAAAGAGTTTAAGTTGTTTGTTATAAAGTTGATTGAAGGCAGTTGCGATAATGTATATTACTGCACTAGAAATAAACCATTGGCAGAGGGTATTAGGAGAATTGGGAATGATGCTGAGTATTATAAGTTTATTGAAACGAGTTATAGTGATGAAGCTGGTCTAAGAATGAATGTGTATATAGACCATGAAAATGAAGATGTACTTGATTGGGCTGATATGGAAGTACTAGAAGATGCTGAAGGGTATTATTCTGACCCAGACGTGGATGATCATAAAGATTCACAACTTTCTGATGATATTCCATATAAGCATGAAGCAGATGGTTACATTCCTTCTCTTGACAAGATTGTTGGTGATGAATTCTTACACCGGGCGTCAGGTATTTCTAAGGATAAAAATGATGAGCTTGAAACTGATGAGGTTGAAACCAACAATGGGGATGACAAACTAGTGTACCTTGTCCATAATGAGAACCAGAAATGGGACAAAATGGTGCCAATTCTAGGTATGAGATTCTCTAACCCCTTGGAATTGAAAATTTGTTTGACTTACTATGCAGTGAAGAATGGGTACAATCTTTATTATGAGAAAAATGATAGTCAGAGGTTATTAGTGAGATGTTGTAAAGATAGCAAGAACCCCTCTTGTCCTTTTAGACTGTGGACTTCCTGGATGAGTAGTGAAAGTTCTTTGCAGATTAAGTCCTTAGTTGATGACCATAACTGTTCAAAAGTCTTCAAACTTGGTTCCATTGTAACATATAAATGGATTGGAAAGCATTTTAAGAATCAACTTTTGAAGAACCCCAAAATAAGCATAAGGAAAATGAAAGCCAAAGTGAGTACAAAGTTTAACTTGATTGTTAGTGTGACTCAATGTAGAAATGCTAGGATATATGCTTTCGATGAGATAGATGGTAGTTTGATAGAACATTATGGTAAAGTATGGAGTTATGGTGAAGAAATAATGAGGACAAATCCTGGTTCAACACTAAAGATAGATGTGAATGTCATGCCTGATTCCACTACTTACTTTTCTAAAATGTATGTTTGTTTTAAGGGTGTGAAGGATGGTTGGATTGCAGCATGTATGAGGGTAATAAGGGTAAATGGTTGTTTTTAAAGGGTATATGTAGAGACCAACTGTTAGCAGCTATGGGCAGGGATGCAAACAACCACATCTTCCCTATTACATGGCTGTGGTGGCAGTAGAAAATAAGGAAACATGGAAGTGGTTTCTTGTAACGCCCGTAGGACCAGGCTAGTCAATTTAGAGGCAACAAGTGTCGAAAATGACTTTTCGTCAACAGATTATTTAGAATAAATAATCTTAACCATGTTGTAGTATATGTTACAAGATTTCCGTACATATAAAGAGCGCCGAAATCCGAGTTATAACGAAGAAGTTATGACCCGTCGAAGTTTTGCGGCGGAACCGACTCAATACCGGGAAGCGTAAATAGTAAATTTATGATAGAGCGAGTTTTAGCCTTAGAAATCTAAACAACAGTCGTAGAATACGTTAAACCAAGAGCGTCCATAAAAAGAATGCCCAAATCTGACTTCGTATGACGAAGTTATGATTTTTCGAAGTTTTGGCTTAGCAGTGTACAACTCGAAATTCGAATATTAGATCGAGTGGTTTTTAGCCAACACAAGCTAAACGAGAATCGAAGATCTCGTTATTTGTAGCGTAACGATAAAAAGACAGACGAAAATGGACGTCGGATGAAAAGTTATGAAATTTTAACGGACCAATCCTGTCTCGGCCTGTTAATAATATAACTTTTAAAATAAAGTCAAAATTAGCCGACAGAGTCTAAACGAAAGTTGTAGAGTAAGTTCTCATCGTCGCGTGGATATGAAGAACGTCAAAAACGGAGCTCGTACGCAAAAGTTACGAATTTTTAAAGTTGAAGCATGAAATTGCGAGACCTGGTGAAGAATCGATGACGTGGCAGTGATCTAGACCGTCCGTCGCTGATCAGAGGTCGCCTCGGATTCGGACACGTCGCTCCTCACCTACGCCCCGCGTCCGAAGTCGATACGCCCAGCGTACCTTCGCTCCTTGTCATCCGATGCACGTGTGAGACAGCTGGACCGAGGTTGGCAGTCTTATCCGGAGTTACGCCCAGCGTAACCGAAGGCTACGCCCAGCGTAGTCCAAAGCCAACAGCCTATAAATAGCTGCGAATTCTCTCGGATTTTCACACCAAATCTTCTTCTCTCTCTAAATTTCTTTCTCTCTCTAGGGTTCCAAATCCTCCCTAAAGTCTAGGTGAACCCCTAGCACCCGAAGGAAGCCCCGAGGCTCCCAGAGTCCCGAGAAAAAGGGTCTTTCGGTTTCGGAAATGCTGCTCCAAGCAAAGCCCGGTTTTCGATAAAACCCGCTATAAGTGAGCTACACCTACGCTATTTTAATATAGTTTTCAAATAATTATAGTAATGTTATTAGGTCCTTAAAATAATTATTTGGGCTATTATTATGAGTTATATAGAGTGTTGTTTAACGCTTATATAATAATAATAATAATAATAATAATAATAATAATAATAATAATAATAATAAGACTATTAAATTAGTCTCGGTGAATATTAAACTAAACCCTAGTGGTAATGATACTAGGTTTTGTCGAGGAAAATTGTTTTAAGAGTTACGGAGTACTGTCCGAGGACCGAGTCACCACCGTATCAGGTGAGTGCATAGTCTCTTTCATCTTACACATAGATATGAAGTATTTTAATATAAATTACGTGTTATGTGTGCATATTGTCTGAATACTTGCTGTCTATGCTGGTGAAAGATTTTTATACATGTTTTAAATGATTTAAACGATATATGTATTTTATATATACAAATATGTTGGGTATGACATGGGTAGATAAATGATGAGAGATAAAAGATGATGTGAGTAAATATTGGCGGCTATAGACTTAGTGCCTAATAAATAACATCGGCAGCTATGGACTTAGTGCCTATTGGACAAACACTGGTAGCTATGGACTTAGTACCTCTTAGGAATTGGTAGCTATGGACTTAGTACCTATTATATAAATACTGGTAGCTATGGATTTAGTACCCGATGAATAAACTATAGCAACTATGAAATTAGTGCTTTACGAACGAGCATTGGCAGCTATGGATTTAGTGCCAGTCCTATAACCTTGAAAGCAAGGGACCTCGGAATAAACAAATGCATGATAGATGACTCTTAGGATAGATCCTTAAGAGTAAAGAAGATAATGGGGATGGGTAATTGGGTTGATTGTTTGATTGTTTAAACATAATAATTATAGTATTGTGGGTTGAAAACCCTATGTACTCACCAGGTTTCCCAACCTGACCACTCAGTTTATTTATATCACAGATGTTGATATGAAGTCACATTACACTGAGAGATTAAAGAGATGTAGATCACTAGTGTAAATAAATGTAAGTTCTGTTTATGCTTATGTTTCTTTATTGACGATGACATCCCAAACGTTTTAAAATGAATAAAATACGTTTCTTCGAAAATGTTTTGATAACGTATTTATCGTGTTTTTCTGGGAACAAATTCCACAACATTTTTATGAAAAGAAGTATTCTGATTTTATAAAGCATAAACAAAATCGGTCTTTTCTGGCCGTGAAAATGGGGATGTCACATTTCTTGACCTCCTACTGGATGACATTGAAATGGGAATTGGTCATTGATTGACCCTCATATCAGACCAACACAAGGTATATTTTCTTTTATGTTTTGTTTGAGTTCAATGTTTTTTGTTATGTCATCCATTTCTTGTTTCTTTCAGGGATTGGTAGAGGCTGTCAAAGAAAGAGTTCCAGCAACATAGCATAGACAATGTGCTAGGCACATCTATGCTAACTTCAAGAAAAGATTCAAAAGTAAACAATATAGGAAGTTGTTTTGGGCAGCTGCTGCTAGTACCACTCAACCTAAATTTGAGGCATAAATGAATTCCATAAAAAAATTGACCCTTTAGCTTATGAACACCTCATGGAAACGGACCCTAAAAGGTGGTGCATGACATTCTTTGAAGTGGATAGGGCTTGTGATGCTTATGAGAATGGCATATCAGAAAGTTTCAACTCTATTATTGATCTTGCTAGGAAGAGACCACTCCTCACCATGTTGGAAGAGATTCAGATTTATGCAATGAAGAGGATGTATAAAATGCTGCTATAGGGACAAAGTTGGGGTAATCTAAAAATATGCCCATTTATAAGATTAAAGATATCAAAGTTAAAGAAACATCAAAGGTATGATATAACTTGTATTTTATAAGTATTATTATGTCATCTAGTAGATTAATAGAACTTGTTATTTTTGTGGACAGATTTTGGGGAGTTATACCTTCTGGGGTACAAAAATATGAGGTTAGGATTGGAAATGATGGATATGATGTGGACCTTATAAACAACACATGTGGATGTAGATCTTGGCAGGTATCAAGTATCCATGTGTGCATGCTGTGGCAGCCATTTCATACCTCATCAGGAATGCAGAGGATTATGTTGCACCATGGTTCCATACAGCCATGTTCTTGACTTGTTACAACCATACCATTAATCCACTTAATGGTAGTTCCATGTCCTACTAGACCAGAAGATGTAACATCAACTTCAAGGCCAAAAAACAAGAAACCTAAAAAATGTAAAAAAAGAGAATGGTATGCTATTAAAACAATATAATTAAATTGCAACAGCCAACTCATTAACTACATCTTTGTATAGCAATTAAAGTGGAACCAATTCAAGTGGATCCAGTTCAAGTAAATCCAGCTCCACATGTTGAACCAGTTGATGATCCAGCTCCACATGTTGAACCAGTTTAAGTAGATGATCCACATCTAAATGTTGATGCTCAAGTAGATGATCGTGTTAATGATGTCCATACTCAAACAATTGCAACTAGGCATAGGATACGAAAATACTCGGAAAGAATTACCAAGATAGGGTTGAGGAGGAAGGTTTTGAAGAAAGAAGGAAGCACTGATCACCACCCAATGGTGTTGGAATAATTTTATGTTTAAATATTTTTGGAAAGACAAACTTTTAGTCTTTTAATTATGTAATTGGGAAAACTTTAAGAATCATGGCACATGACACATCTTTTGACATATTTGGACAATTGTGGGCACAACTTTTGTAATGGTGCACACGCTGATGGAATATTACAATTTTGTCTTTTATCTATATGATTTGGTGTTTGGTTATTTGCATATAGATTGTTTAATATTATATTATCTATCATTAATCAAGTAGATTTAGTATTAATACATTAAGAAATGTTTGATGTTGTTGTTGTGGTTAAACTAGACCATTTTACCCTTGGATCACATCAAGACATTAACAATGATTACTGCCAAACTTAATGTGGACCATTTTACCCTTGGATCACATCAAGAAATTAACAACTGATTACTGCCAAACTTAATGTGGACCATTTTACCCTTGGACCACATCAAGACATTAACAATTGATTACTGTCAAACTTAATGTGGACCATTTTACCCCTGCATCATGTCCAATTCACTAACCTGTTAAACACATTAATACTTCTTTGAAACCACTCAAAACATCAAAATATCATTAATCAAAACGATTTAGTCTTAATACATTAAGAAATGTTTGATGTATCCAATGTGGTTAATCTATACCATTTTACCCTTGGATCACATCAAGACATTAACAATTGATTATTGCCAAATTTAATCTGGACCATTTTACCCCTGCATCATGTCTAATTCACTAACCTGTTAAACACATTAATACTTCTTTGAAACCACTCAAAACATCAAACTATCATTAATAAAAAAAGATTTAGTCTTAATACATCAAACAAATTACAACATTAAGGGTTACATTTAGTCTTTGAATACACCTAAACTAACTACTTCTTAAACACAAACAACAGAAACAACACAATCATCACTACTTTATGAGTAAATAGCTTCCATTTGAGTTTTTCAAACTCTTGTCTAACAACCAAATTTTCTTGTTCCATCATATCTTACATATGCTGATCTCGTTTTCCAATATAGAAACTTTGAGGGTTAAATTGCACAGTTCTTTTTTGTCCTTCCCAGAACTGACTTCATTTTCAGGGGTTTCAGGCTCCAACCATTCCCAGAACTTGCATTTTGGTCCTTCATTCTTGAAAAAAGTAACAAATTGGTTAAAGAAAGAAGATTAAACAAAAAGTAAAAAACATTTGATTTACCATGGAGTTAGGGCACAGTCTGAATTTTTTTCCTAGATTGTCTTTAGTTCGTGAAGTTCGTACACGAGATGGTAACCCACAGTAACAATGATTTTCAGGTTGAAATTCAGCATTTCGTTTGGAAGAAATAAAAGAAGAAGAAGAAGCATCCATGTCGATTTAGGGCAAGAATGATGCAGTACTGCAACTTTGAAATTAATAAGCCCAGTTTATGCCACATAATGCCATGTAATATCCACATAAGCAGTAACCTACAACAACCGGTTGTGAGGGTTTTGGTGAGCAGGATTATTAATTTCAATGGTATAATAAAGACAAAAAAAGATAAGGGACCAAATGAGTACTTATCGAACACTTTATTACCCTCAAAGGTCATTTTCCCGTCATTAAATTATGACCATACTTATACAAGGAATTGCATATATATATATATATATATATATATATATATATATATATATATATATATATATATATATATTAAATTCGTTATGCATATATACCAAAACAACTTTTAAAAAACATATGCATATGTACATGCACATTCTAAAAAACATTTTTAGTGCCTCTATATACATAAAAGAAAACATATATGGATACATATGAATAAATATATGCATATGCATATGAGAAAAGTATATGCATATGCATAATAATAAGTATATGCATATGTATATGTATATTATATGAATAAGTATATGTATATGCATAATAATAAGTATATGCATTTGCATTTGTATATACATATGCATAAGAATAAGTATATGACATGTATATTCATATGTGTATGAATAAGCATATGTATATCTATAAGAATACTATATGTATATTCATAAGTATATGCATATCCATATGGATAAGTATATGCATATGTATATACATATACATAAGAATAACTATATGCATATACATATGATTAAGCATAGTCATATGTATATGCATATGCATAAGAATAACTATATGCATATACATATGAATAAACATAATCATATGTATATACATATGCATAAGAATGAGTATATGCATATTTATAAGTATATGTATATGCATATGAATAAGTATATGCATATACATAAAATTAGTATACGTATAAGGCAATTAAGTATATATGATTATGCTTATGTATATGCATATGCATATGCAAAAATATATGACATATGTAAATTCATATGCATATAGACAAACATATGCATATGAATATGACATATACATAAGGAATATATATATATATATGCATATGCATATGCAAAAATATATGACATATGTAAATTCATATGCATATAGACAAACATATGCATATGAATATGACATATACATAAGGAATATATATATATATATATATATATATATATATATATATATATATATATACTGTACAACAGGTTTCATATATTAGAAAAGAAAAAAATCAATTTAATTGATATTATTAACAGATTTTAAGTATCAGATATAATTGAAAAAGAATATATATATATATATATATATATATATATATATATATATATATATATATATATATTCTATTTTTCGTTAGCTCTTTTGCAAAATCGGGTTTTTCTATTCTGACGGGTGTTTTCGACATATTGGTTACTAATGCAATGTACACGAGGTTTACTGGCCCATTTAGTTAAAGAAAATCCTTTGAATATCAATAAAACCCAATGAGAGTAAAAAAATATGATACTTTACAAATTACAATATACTAGTCATTGACAAAATTCCATGCTACTTTTACAAGCCCTTCGTCTGTAATATCTAATCTCTAAAGGGAAGCAACAAGTGACTTGTATGGATGTTCTTTATTTAGATCAAAGGCAATAGTAATTACCAAAAGTCTTTCCCCAATTAAAATTAGATCATTTTGCTTATTGTATATCTCCTACACAAATAAAGAAACTCATAAGAAATAGAAACAAAAAATGTATTTTTGAATCAAGATAAAGACAATAGTTACTTACCCGAATTCTCCTTGAGGTTGAAGGATCCCATTTTGTATATTAACTTGTAAGTAACAACTACAAGTTCACCTAACCAACTTGGTGTTTCTTGAGCTTTTCATGCAAGGAACATGCATATAGTCAAACATCAAACATATGAATGATGAAATCATGGAAAGAATAGATAATCAGAGACAAGAAAATAAAAAAAATGATGAATAGAGCATTTATTTACCTTCCAATCATTCCTTTCATGAGATTGTTGCATGTAAAATGATGGCAAAACAACATTGTTGTAGCTATTGTTATCCGTGGTAAAAAATATGAAACAATAACAAATTGTCATTTTTTATATATTTATAAAAAAGACAATTAATTAGTATTTGATGAAATTACAAAAAAATAATTTAAAAAAAATGATTTTAATTGTTTTTCACCCATAGTTAACTATGTTATCTTCAGTCTGATTCTTTTTTATTTTTTTGTATCATGTGATTGTTGAAGGGGTTTCGTTCAAACAAGACTTGACAATGTGCATACATAATCTCATTCAAGTTGAAACATCTTTAAATTACTATGGTTGCTTTATCCTACAATCTAGCACAACAGTTTCTACATGGTATGGAAACCAGAGTACACCTAAGCAGCAACACTTAGCAACAAAAGTTGTTAAACTTTTGAAGGTATCTTTTTAAAATATTGATCTCACATCTTTATTACTTTTATACCACTGTTTACTATATAACTTCCGATCCTTGATAATTTATTCAACTTTTTTTCTTATATCTTTAGTTTGTTGTACTTGTAAAATTTTCTAAAGAAGAAAAAGAGATCTTAGCTTCTTGGCTTGAACTTGGTGGAAAACAAAGCTAACACAGGTAGAAAAGTATAAAAGTGAATCTTAGAACTACTTTTGTTGGCATCAAATTTTTGCATTCCTTACAAAACTAAAAACAATATAAATCATCCAATCGCTTAATGGAATCATGAGCTTGAAGGTTATTGTGAAACAAATAGGAAAAAGAGTAATGCATGAATTAAATGCATAAGATTTTTAATTTTTTTTGTCTTCTTTATAAAACTAAAAACAAGATGATTCATCTAACCGCTTATTGAATCATGATTTTGAAGGTTTCTGTAAAACAATTAGGGAAAAAAACAATGCATTAATCAAATGCATAAGATTTTTTTAAATTTACTTCAATTTAAAAAGTTTTCAGTCACTGTAATCGAACAATGATTTAGTAATCAGTTTGTTGCTTCTTTCCTTTAATTACGAGGAACGAAAGAAATACATCAACAAAGTAGTTGGTTTCTTGGTTCGTTGGTTCGCTCTATTTTAAGAGTTCTTTGTTGAATATATATATATATATATATATATATATATATATATATATATATATATATATATATATATATATATATATATATATATAGGGAAGAGTTATTTGGAAAACAAAAAAAACCCTAAAAATCATAAAAATGCATAAAAAAAAATACCAAGACATCACAAAACTTTTTTTTGACTTTTTTTTTATCAAAAAATCGCAGCACTTTTTACAATTTCGCTGAAAAAAAAAAATCAATTTTTTTTGTAAAAAAAAAAAAAGAAAAATTCAAAAAAAAAATTCAGCGATTTTGACCTAAAAGTTGCAATTTTTTGATAAAAAATTCAAAAAAAAAGTTTTGTGATCTTTAAGTATTTTTTTATGCATTTTAATGATTTTTAGGGTTTTTTGTTTTCCATAGAACCTAAACCTACATATATATATATATATATATATATATATATATATATATATATATATATATATATATATATATCCATGCCTAATAAAAACCCCCCTTAAACACCACGTGTTCATCTTATACACAAGCAAGTTGTCACGTGTCATTCTCCACCTATTTACCCAGTTTTTTCCCGCTCATTAAATTAAATTCAATTCAATTCAATAGCAAATCAAATACCAAATCTGTTTCCCTACAATTTAGCAGCCAATTTTGGGGCAGTTTCGATTCTCACTAAACATTTGAAGCAAAGAGAAGTCACGATCTTATTGGTGAGAGTTGTTGAGCATTGATTTAGGGTTTAGATTTTGGTGTGGGGTATAACAATGATTCGCCTATTAGCCTTCTTTATCTGAACATGTTCATCCGGATTGGTGAGTATTTTTTTATCATTTCAATTGGACATATTTGAGATCAGGTTGCTGAAAAGACGCAACCATGGCGAAAACAATAAAGGAGAAAAAAAAGATGCAACCATGGTAATATATCAGTTTCTCTAAAACCAAATCAACTGGTTCAAATTTCAAAATACAAAAGATTTGATCCCCAAGGTTTCATATATAATTTTTGATTTTTAATGTTTTTTGATTTCTAAATCCGTGTCATGATCTGTTAATTTGATCTCCATTCATCCTTCTATATCGTGTCTCTTCTCTCAAACCTAGAAACAAACCGCGTCCGCTCAACATCGCCAATCCACTGACCACCACTATGAAGACCACACACCACACTCCACTAAGAGTCGATGATTAATTACACTTAGGTATGTTTTGAAGGTTCGTTTGTTTCTGTTATAATCTCTTTCTTAATACTATCTTCTTTGCTTGATTCTTTGTTTCCAATATTTTCATCAATACAGATGGGTCTGAAATTTCAAGATTTTGGGGGTTTCTTTTTTTTTTTCTTCAGGGGTTTTAGGTGGATTTAACTTCAGATCTTCTTTACAATATACATGTCCTACTGGCATGAGGTTTAATTTAAATCTATTGTTTTTTTAGGTTTGTCTTTCTTCTAATGCTATTGAATAACAAATAGATTCCACTTGAACTTTCTAAAACTAATTCATATACAATGAGCTAATTATTGCAGGTATGTAATAGATTTGGTGTTATGTGAATGTATTAATAACTAATATGTTCTTCATCGATTTTATTCCTCATGTTGTTTTTAGTATATGTTATCGCCCGTTACAACATTGTAGTCTGTATCATGGAATGTTAAAACATGTATAATACTTTTTATAATTTATGCAAGCTCACATATTATTAAAAATAATAATATAAGCTAATCAAATTTTGTTTTCCAGTTTCAGATCTTTTTTATCATTGACATGTATCCGATCATGTGTAAGATGGGGGTAGTGGGTTTGATGAATTTGTACAAATATACTAAGATGGGGGTGGTGGGTTTTATGAATTTGTACAAATATACTGCCAAATCTATTTTCAAATGATTTTAAAGCTCCAACTTCATATACTATTTTGGCCTAGATTTCTATGAGTTCGCATCAACTAGATGTTTTGGGTCATAAAAGTCAATTTACACTCTAACAACTATTAGTTCTTTTTTTTCGTAGTGTTTAGTCACATAATTTGATTTGAATTTTGTTGCTTATTATTTTCCTATTTTAAGATATCACCCAATGTAATACTTAGGTTCTTCTACTACTACACGGACAAGGCAAAGTTTTATACTGCAATACATTCCGTCTTTCTTTAATGAAAAGGTAAAAATGTAAAACTCGTAATAAGTTTCTTTTCATGTTAATTGTGATGGTGGCTTTATTTTTATAAATAATTTAGTATTCTATATTTTTTGTGTTCAGGCCATGTTTTCTAGAGCTACCACTAAGCTTTAGAAGTTAGGTAACTGAGTTACAAAGATTATGGAAGAAAGGCGAAAATTGGAGGTATTTTCTTCGGTTTAGTAGTTGCTTTACAAAACATGGTTTGATTTCATTCTGTATAAATAAGATTTGAACTTTTTGTATATTTGAAAAATATGTGACCTTTATGAAGTATAATAATATGAGTAAATTACTGAAATCGTCCCTATGGTTTGATTAAAATTGCACGTTTGGTCCCTAACTTTTATTTTGGACTCGATCGTCCCTATGGTTTAATTTGGTTGTGTTTTTCGTCCCTATGGTTTGATCAAAACTTCACATTTGATCCCTAACTTTATGTATGCAAGGGATGAAAAACGCAACAAAATCACACCATAGGGACGATCCGAGTGCAAAAGAAAAGTTAGGGACCAAACGTGCAATTTTGACCAAACCATAGGGACGATTTCAGTAATTTACTCTAATAATATACATAAATTTTTATTTTTTTAACAAAATTAATGGTAAACGGCTTGTGTTACCATTCATAGTAATTTACTTTGATTTCATTAGTAAAATGTTTTTTTTTTTATTTTATTTCAAACATAAACCGGCAAATAAAATTATATATTGTTTTATAAAATTTTACTTTTTGAAAACGGTCATTTATAACATTATATTTTGTAAAATAGTTTATTTTTTAGTATTTCGAACATCGAATGAAACTTTAAAAAAAATCTATTTTATAGCATTTTACTTTTTGGAAACTATCTTTTATAGCATCCTACTTCTTAAGATGTTTTTTTTAAATCGAAATTAGAAGGAGTAGAGAAAGATTATGTAGTTGAAAAATAGTTAGTAAAAGAAAAATATTTTGGAATCTTGGAACAAATATGTGTTTGCATTGGAATATTGTATATAAAGAAGTGTTTGCTTTTGGAACTTTTAATATGAAAGAGGCATTTGGTTCTCCTAGCACCATATTTTCATTGTTGTTATTATTTCATGAGCATGCATGTCAGTTTGTTCATTATTTTTTAAGAATGCTTTTGTCTCTTGGTTGTTGTTTTACGGTTTCACTTTTGAATGGTTTACTCAGAGTATTTTTCAAGTATTGCAAGTAGTTAATGCTTTTGCAGTCTCGCTTTCGAAAAAAATGCTTTAGGAGACAAAGATTTGTTTCATGCTTAGGGATGGCAAAAAAAACCCGAACCCGACGAAAAAACCCGAACCCCGAAGATTTTGGGGCGGGTCGGGTCACTCTTATCGGGTTTCGGGTTTTTAGTTCGGGTTCGGGTCAGGGAGTGGGGTATGCATGCCCCGACCCGCCCGACCCGAAAAATTATATATATATATATATATATATATATATATATATATATATATATATATATATATATATATATATATATATATATATATATATATATAATGAGATTTCATCCCTCTTACCCATTTCAGCCACCCGAAGACTCTAACCTTCAATCCCATCACATATTCCCAATTTCTCACTATTGTGATGTATTTAGTTACGATATTAGACTTTAGTAATTTCTATTTGGTTCACTTATGTTAAGAACTTATTTGTATTTTAAGCATTTGTAAGGTTTTAATTTTTCAATTGTTTCATTGTAGTTTTCCTAATTTTTTCTGCCATCATTTTCGGGTCGGGTTTCGGGTCTATATCGGGTTTCGGGTCGGGTTCGAGGATATTTTTAGCCCCGACGGGGCGCCCCGATAAGAAACCCGTCGGGTTTCGGGTCGGGTTCGGGGACAAATATAAATATCGGGTTCGGGTATGGGTATGGGATATGCCGCCCCGCCCCGAACCCGCCCCGTTGTCATTCCTATTCATGCTCTATAGGTCGGTCTCTGCTTTAAGTTCTATCAAATTATTGGCTTGAATTTGCTACATCTAATTAAGCATATTCTATATCATATTTTGGTGAGTTTTGTTGGTGTCTCTAAAAGTAGTATTAAAATCACCAAGGATCATCTTCAATCGTTTACTATAGTTGATTAATAATTATGACTTTTTAATATAAAAATTGATTTATTGTTGTAACTGTGGTTCCCACGGGTTATAACCTAGTGTGTGTGTGTGTATATATATATATATATATATATATATATATATATATATATATATATATATCCATATCCATATTCTAAAAAAATAAATAGTTTTAATATCCTTTTGTCAAGTGTCACTCTAATACAACTCTTCATTAATATTATGACATGTGTCATGCAGATATATTAGGCAACTCATTTCAAATTTCAAATTTATATTTTCTAATTATATGTTAAATTTGAAGTTATAATAACTTTAAAAACTTGATATATCTCTGAATTAATAATTTATATAAAATAATTTATTTAAAATAATTGATTAATAATTATAAATTTTTATTATGAAAGTTTAATTAATTTTATAACCCATGGTTCCCACGGGTTAAAAACTAGTATATATATATATATATATATATATATATATATATATATATATATATAGAGAGAGAGAGAGAGAGAGAGAGAGACACACACACACACAGACATCAGGATCTTTTGCGAACTTATATTTTTTTGTGAACCACTCTTAAAATGAGAACATTTTTGTGTGATATATTTTTCTTCAAAAAAGTGACATAAAACACCAAATCGGTCATATAGAAACACCCAACCTTGATCCCATCTACACCAACAATGTGTACAAGAAATTAGACCTCCCTCAACCAAAATTCGCATTTGGAGAACTTTGCGTAAGGTTTCTCCTTCATATGGTTTCTTTCAAACCCTCAGTTTGACGAGCTTGTATTTGCTCAAATATACTTGGTGTCACAACCAATGCCATAGACTTCATATGATATGAAACCCTCACCTTGTTACGACTTAGAGAATCCGCTACCATATTTGCTTTTCCTGGGTGGTAACTAATCTCACAATCATAATTTGCTAGCAACTCCACCCATCACAGTTGTCTCATATTCAACTCTTTTTGGTTATGAATATGTTGTTGGCTCTTATGATCGGTATATAGCGTGCACTTCGTCTCATACAAGTAGTGTCGCCATAACTTGAGCTCAAATACCACGACAACTAACTCCAAATCGTGTACCGTGTAATTTCGCTCGACATTTTTCAGTGTTCGGGAAGCATAAGCAATCACCTTCCCCCGCTGCATGAGTACACAACCGAATCCTAAATACGACGCATCACTGAAAACCAAAAAATCCTTATTCCCCTCGGGAAGAGATAGAATATGATCCTCACATGAAAGCTTATTTAATGTCTGAAATGAGTCCTACTTATCATTCCAAACAAACGGCTCCGCCTTTTTCGTTAGTTTGGCCACTGAACCCACTACCTTGGAGAAATCTTTGATAAATCTTCGATAATAACCTGGTAAACCCAAGAAACTATGAATGTTAGTAGGAGTCTTCAGTCTTGGCCACTCCCTAACTGATTCTATCTTGGTTGGGTCTACCTTGATCCCATCTACACCAATAATGTGTCCAAGAAATTAGACCTCCCTCAACTAAACTTTGCATTTGGAGAACTTTGCGTAAAGGTTCTCCCTGCAAAGAGTCTCCAAAACCTCCTACAAATGCCTCTGATGATCCTCGGCACTACGAGAGTATACCAAAATGGTGTCGATAAATACTATAACCGACCTGTCCAGAAATGGTCGACATACTCGATTCCTCAGGTCCATAAAAATTGCAGGCACATTTGTTAAACCAAAAGGCATTACTAGGAACTGATGAATACTATTATGGATTTATTGAGGAATAGTTTACAAATCCTCTTCATCAAATCCATAAATATTGCTGGAACATTGGTTAGCACAAATGACATAACCAAGAACTCATAGTGCCTGTATCTCATTATGAATGCGGTCTTCTCGATGTCTTGCTCTCTCACCTTCAAATGATGATATCTTGACCTAAGATCGATCTTTGAGAAATAGCTCGAACCTTGCAGCTGGTCGAAAATGTCATCAATCCTTGGCAATGGATACTTGTTCTTTACTGTTGCCTTGTTCAGTTCTCTATAGTCTATGCACATCCTCATGCTCCCATCCTTCTTCTTCACGAATAACAACGGAGATCCCCAGGGTGAAGAACTAGGTCTAATGAAACTGTTGTCCAACAACACCTAAAGTTGCATCATAAGCTCTTTCATCTTTATCGGTGATAATCGGTATGGTGCTTTGGCTATTGGCGTCGATCCTGGCAACAAGTCTATTTGAAACTCTACTTGTCTATCATAGGGTAATCTAGGAAGATATACGGGAAAGACTTCCGGATAGTCACACATCACTGGTATTCTTTGCATCGATCATAAATGCCAAGTATGATGTATATTCTTTAGATAAATAGTTTATTGCGTTCATCAGGGAAATGATTCTAGAATTTACTCTACATTTGTCCTCGTACACCATAAACGACTCTTTTCTGGGTGGTTTTACGCTCATCATCTTCTTCCTGCATAGTATATCGACATCGTTCACACTGAGCCAATCCATTCCTAGTACTATGTAGAAACCATTCAACTCAATGGGTAACAACTCTTCATGGAATTTATTCCCATTCAATTCGATGATGATGTTTTAATTGCAATCGATAACAGGTATGAATTTGCCACTAACAACCTCAACAGCTAAAGCAATATAAAGTTTATTTACAGGAAGTGCTAGTCTTCCACCAAATTTATGCAATATAAAGGAGTAATTTTCTCCGGAATCAAACAATATATTGGCAGGAAATCCATTTACAAGAAAGGTACCTGAAGCAACATCTGCTTCATCCCTTTATGCTTCCAGAGTCATCTGGAAAACTCTTGCCTTTGGCTTTGGCGGCACATTAGGCCTTGCCCCCTCTTTCTTCTTCAGGCAGTCGTTAGAAATATGCTCTTCTTCATTACATCCGTAACACACCCTCTTGTTGGATGTACACTCATTGGCGTAATGCCCAGTTTTTCTGCACTTGAAATGTAACGTCCCAAAAATAATGACATAAAATTTTTGGTTTTAGATTAATAAATCGTTAATACATATCATTTCCATAAAACTAAGTTAATTGAGATTAATCAAAACATCATCAAATCAGAGTAAATCACTGAATGCGAAAACATGTGGTGTGTGCTCTGCAATCATCCCGAGCTCTTCCATTTGAAAACTGAAGTACCTGAAACACAAAATGAAAACCATAAGCACAAAGCTTAGTGAGTTCCCCAAGATACCTCATACCACACATACATAAAGACACATAATGGACCCCGCCCTTCATCGATCCTTACCCAGCATCAGACCCCGTCCGGCATCGAGCCCGGTAAACAAATATGTCAATCATATGGCCCGCCTGGCATCGGGCCCTATCCATTATAAGCATATACACATATAAACACACAACACATGCCATAATAACAGAGATAAATAGCATACAGACTAGCCTTCGGGCCACGCCCGACATCGGGTCGTACCCGACAATCATAATACACATACAAATAACTAACATACAATGTATACATCGGGCCCGACCTGGCATCGGGCTCTGCCCGGCATCGATCCCCTCTCGATAAACATAAAACACATAACACATGCAAGAGTCATGCAGAAAACAAGCATACTAAACATAACAAAATCATGGGCCGACATTGGTGCCTTCGTCCCGCTAAACCTAATGAGGAGATTCACCTCGCACTGCCGAATTATTCAGATAATTCCTGACTGCTGGCTTGACAGATCCCCACACTATCAATCACAAGATAAACATCCATCAATAATCGGATTCGACCCAAGCTAAGTGTCCAAACCATGGTAAAAGACTTTCTTACCCTTTTCATAACATGGTCCCAAAACCAAGGCCCCATTCAACAATCCAAAAGCCCAAGGCCCAAAAATCCCATGGTCAACCCTGGTAAAACTTCTAGTCAAAGTCAACGGTCCATGTTGACCAAACACATCGTGTTGACTTGCAAACACGCCATGTTCTTCCATCATCCAGATAATCAGGAAAACCTCAGCCAACACGCCATGTTGGCATGCAAACACACCGTGTTTACCCGAGATTCAACAACTTAATACAATAAGCTACTGTTGACGTACCCCATCGAGAGTCTGTCAAATACAACGGAGTCGTCAGTTTGACAAACGAGTCCGAATAACAAATAGCTAACGTCCGGTCCTCGCGCTCGATCTAGCCCTCGTACTACCACACTTATTCCTTAGTGCCCAAGCATCAAGGCCAGAGTCGAGATAAAACAGTACCAACCCACTCGCAGGGTGACAGGTGTGGTCCCTAGAACATCCTACCTGTCAAACCTACACCAATGGCAGGCAACCACTTACGAAACACGATTCACCAATTAGAGTTCTGTGACATCCCCAATTTCACGGCCAGAAAAGACCGATTTGTTTATGCTTTGTTTTATAAATCAGAGGGATCGTTTAAAGAAAACGGTTGCGGAATTTGTTCCCAAAATAAGATATGATAAAAACTTATCAAAACATTTCTCAAGGAGAATGTATTTTCATTAAATAATAAAACCTCGGGATGTCATGTTCCGATACAGACCAAAAGCATAAACAATATAAAATAGACCTTACAACAGTTATTTATAACTACTGATCTATAATCCAAAACCTCTCGTCAAGTCCACCAACTTATACTCTTGTGTCATTACCTGTAATGCAAAGAAAACTGAGTGGGTCGGGCTTGGGAGCCTGGTGAGCATATAGGGTTTTCAACCCACAATAATACAATTATTATATTCAATTATCAAACAACCAACCCAAATACCCATCCCCATATCTACTTTATTTTCTCAAGGGTTTACCCTAAGAATCCACTATCCTTCATTCATTCATTCCTAAGGATTTACCTAAGGAATTGGCACGAAGTCCATTGCTGCCAAAGTTTATCTATCAGGTACTAAATCCATAGTTATCAGGCGCTAACTCCATAGTCGCCGGGGTTTACTCAAGCGACGCTAACTCCATAGTCACCAAGGTTCACTTAACAGGCACGAAGTCACATCGTCACCAAGGTTTACTCAATAGGCGCTAACTCCATAGTCACCAAGGTTTATACAATAGGCGCTAACTCCATAGTCACCAAGATTTATACGATAGGCGCTAACTCCATAGTCACCAAGATTTATACGATAGGCGCTAACTCCATAGTCACCAAGGTTTATCTAACAGTAGGCGCTAACTCTATAGTCACCAAGGTTTATCTAACAATAGGCGCTAACTCCATAGTCACCAAGGTTTATACAATAGGCGCTAACTCCATAGTCACCAAGGTTTATCTAACAATAGGCGCTAACTCCATAGTCACCAAGGTTTATACAATAGGCGCTAACTCCATAGTCACCAACTATCCCATCTACCCATGTTCTACCCAACATTTTCGTAGATATAAATACTTACACAGTTTAAATCATTTAACACTTGTATAAAACATCAATTCCATGCCCATTTCAAATAGACAAATAATATATAACACATAGCACGTATTTCATAGCTAATACTTTATATTTATGTGTTAGAAGAAAGTAACCACACACTGACACATATAAACAACAATATATAAACACATAGCACGTATTTTATAAAATACTTCATATCTATGTGTAAGATGAAAGTGACTATACACTCACTTGATCAGAAGATGATCGGACAGCACTACGACTTGCAAAAGTAGTAATCATCAGCAGATCTGGAAGATCTCCACAAAAATCGAACTTCTCGTGGGCAGAGCTTCGGCTCGGGAACCGCACTTCTCGGGATCTTCGGGATCTCGGGACTTGCCTCGGGGCTCGAGAACAATACCGGGGCTTCGGGGTATTTCTGGCATGCAAATCGATGCAAAACGGGAGAGAGAAGAGAGAAAATAGCAACCCTAAACGGCTGGCCCTTCAAATCTATTTATAGGGCAAATTTGGCCCTTGCCACGTCGTGGCAACCTTGTTCCACGTCGTGGGCTTGGTCGTCACTGCATGCGTCATCCCAAGTTGCATCTGGGGGCCTTCCGGAGGTGTCAGGACACTTGCCACGTCGTGGTCTCTGACAGTTTTGGGGTTTCGCGCCCCGAACTTCAGAAATTCATAACTTTCGCATACGAACTCCGTTTTCGACGTTCTTTATATCGCTGCGAAGGTGAGATTATGCTCTACAACTCTAGTTTATACTCCATTGGCTAATTTTGAATTTATTTTTAATATATTATAAGTATATTACTTATATATTATCTTTAATAGGCCGGGACAGGAAAACTCCGTTATAAACTCATAACTCCTTCATCTGAACTCCGTTTTCGTCTGTCTTTTTATCGTTGGACTACTATCGAAGAAATCTTTGACTCTCGTTTAGATCAATAATGATAGATATCTATCTACCTTAAATTCACTATTTACGTCGCGTTGGGTCGTGCTAGGTCGTGCCGGTTCTGTCGCGAAACTTCGACAGGTCATAACTTCTTCATTATAACTCGGATTTCGGCATTCTTTATATGCACGGAAACCTTGTGACATATACTACAACTTGGTTAAGATTAATCCTTCTAAATAACCTTCCATAAAAAAGTCATTTTTGATGCTTAACGTCTCTAAATTGACTAGCCCTGATCTACGGGCGTTACAAGTTCACCTGGCTCTGGCGGAACCTGAAAAGGCAGAAGGTATTGTCGGGGATCTGTCCCCTTTTACCACAAGTATAAAAGGAACTTTTCTCCCTCAAGAGAAGGGGCCAAGATCTCTAACCCTTAAACACTCTTTGTACACTTTAAACCCTCACTCTCAGACCCTCACTAACTTGATCGTCGAAGCCTCATTTCGGGACAACCTCCTGGGAAACGACTGACTATCCCTTCTTCTTTTTTTGTGATCCATAGGCTCTTCATTCCTGCCCTCGGATAGATGGAGTCAAGTCGGTGACATATCACAACAACTACTATCTCCAATTCCAAGAGCTCTAAAGCTCAGATCTAGACCAAAATGATACTTAGAAGGGTAAAGTTTCCATCTTTACCCATAAGGACTACCAAAAGGTCAGAAAACCCAACCCACAAAGCTTGATTATGCAAGGGCTTAACCAATAAGCACTTGATCCTTGAAGACATAACCCCAAAACATAGATCTGACTTCCTTGAGCTGGAAAACCACGTAAAGTTGCCAACTTTATGTTTATGCATGCCTAAATGAAGCTCTCAAGCTTAAAAGGGACTTAATAATTGACTTAATGCATGCATGACACCTAAAATCTCATAAATCTTGCACCTTTATGCTCAAAGGGACCAAAACAAGCTCAGATCTGGAATAACAATCCCTTAAACAACTTCACTCTCTCATCAACCCAAAATGGGTCCAAAAGCACAACAAAGCACAAACGAAGAGATCTAAACATATATAAGACAAGATGAAAACTTGATACCTCATAAATCTTCCTCACAAGATGATGATTCAGGATCTAAGGCCTTTTCCCCAAACAAAGCAACTTCAAGATCTCCTCTTCCTTCACAAAGACTAACAATGAGCACGAAGAACTTCTTACTAGCTCAAGAACACCAACAAGAGACTTAAGGATCGGTTTTAGTGACAATGGAGGCTGGTAAGGAGACCATCATTTGGGGCTTAAAGAGATTATATAGGGTGCAACATCCTAAAAATTAGGTTTTCCTTCCCAGCTTCCAACATATCGTGTTTAGACACCAACACGCTGTGTTGAGCTTCATAAGAACCGCACTTTTCCTTAATTAGAAACGTTGTGTTGGTTCCTCTAACACGCCATGTACAGTCCTCAAAATGGGATTCATTCCTTACAATTGATCCACAAGATTTCTGGTTTTACAACTCTCCACCACTTGAATTAGATTTCATCCTCAAAATCGTTACTTACTGTAACGCCCATAGATCCGGGCTAGTCAATTTAGAGACGATAAGCATCAAAAATGACTTTTTTATGAAAGATTATTTAGAAGACTTAATCTTAACCAAGTTTTAGTATATGTCACAAGGTTTCCTTTCATATAAAGAACGCCAAAATCCGAGTTATAACGAAGAAGTTATGACATGTCGAAGTTTCGCGACAGAACCGGCACGACCCAAAACGACGTAAATAGTGAATTTAAGGTAGATAGATATCTATCCTTAGTGATCTAAACGAGATTCAAAGATTTCTTCGATAGTAGTCCAACGATAAAAACACAAACAAAAACGGAGTTCAGATGAAGGAGTTATGAATTTCGAATGGAGTTTTCCTGTCTCGGCCTACTAAAGATAATATATAAGTAATATATTTATAATATATTAAAAATAAAGTCAAAATTAGCCAATGGAGTCTAAACGAGAGTTGTAGAGCATAATCTTACCTACGTTTCGATATAAAGAACGTCGAAAACGGAGTTCGTATGCGAAAGTTATGAATTTCTGAAGTTCGGGGCGCGAACCCCAAAGCTATGTCAGAGACCACGACGTGGCAAGCAGTGCCATGACGTGGCAGGTCTTCTGACACCTCCGGGAGTCCCCCAGATGCAACTTACGATGACGCATGCAGTGACGACCAAGCCCACGACGTGGAAAAAGGTGCCACGAAGTGGCAAAGGCCAGTTTTGCCCTATAAATAGATTTGAAGGGTCAGCCGAGTTAGGTTGCTCATTCTCTCATCTCTCATCCATATTACCTTGATTTATGTGCAAAGAAGTACCCCCGAAGCTGCGGTATCATCTCGAGACCTGAAGTGAGTCCCAAATTCCAAAGATCCCGAGAAGAAAAGAGTTTCTAAGCCGAAGCTCTGCCCGCGAGAAACCCGGTGTGTGAAGTGATCCCGGTTTCACCGAAGAATACTACTTATACAAGTCGTAGTGTTGTCCGATCATCTTCTGATCAAGTGAGTGTGTAGTCACTTTCTTCTAACACATAAATATTAAGTATTTTCTATGAAATACGTGCTATGTGTATAATATAAAGTTGTTTATATGCGTGGGTGTATAGTCCCTTTCATAAACACGATTTTAATACAAGTATTGTTTGAATGTATTAAGTATATGTTTGGTGTGAGTGTATAGTTACTTTCTTCTAACACATAAGTACTAAGTATTTACTACGATACACGTGTTATGTGTTTATATATTGTCGTTTATTTGAGATAAGTGTGGAATGGATGTTTTATATAGGTTTTAAATGAGTTAAACTGTATATGTATGTTATATCTACAAATATGTTGGGTAGAACAGGGGTAGACGAATTAGTTGGTGTGTGATGACGAATGAGTTTGAGTATGAGACGAAGGATGAACCTTGGTAGCTATGGATTTAGTACTGTATAGATGAACCTTGGTAGCTATGGATTTAGTACCATATAGACAAACGTTGGTAGCTATGGATTTAGTACTGTTAGATAGACGATGGTAGCTATGGATTTAGTACTATTAGATAAACGTTGGTAGCTATGGACTTAGTACCTACACCGGTAGCTATGGATTTAGCAGTGTTAGATAAACGTTGGTAGCTATGGACTTAGTACCTACACTGGTAGCTATGGATTTAGTACCCGATGAATGAGCCATAGCAACTATGGAATTAGTGCTCTATGAAGGAGCCTTGGCAGCTATTGTCTTAGTGCCTAATAAAGAATCCTGGCAGCTATTGTCTTAGTGCCTAATACGGAGTGAACGAATAGATGATTCTTAGGGTAGACCTTTAAGAGTATGGAAGATAATGGGGATGGGTAATTGGGTTGATTGTTTGATAATTAAATATAATAATTATATTATTGTGGGTTGAAAACCCTATATGCTCACCAGGCTCCCAAGCCTGACCCACTCAGTTTAATTGTATCACAGGTATCGATACGAAGCTGCTTTGCACTGAGAGATTAAAGGAGATGTAAATCACTAGAGTAAATGAATGTATGTTCTGTTTATGCTTATGTGTCTGTATCAGAACATGACATCCCGAGGTTTTATTATTTAATGAAAATACATTCTCTTTGAGAAATGTTTTGATAAGTTTTTATCATATCTTGTTTTGGGAACAATGTAACACCCAAAGTTTTGAAGGCCAAGAAAGGAAAGAAAACCCTAAGTTTAGGGGATGACTCGGCGAGTCCAAGGAGGAACTCGGCGAGTCCGAGCGGGATCCGGGTCGAGGAGTAAGTGACCGACTCGGCGAGTCGGCCAAGGAGACTCGGCGAGTCTGGTCTGTACGAGGAAAACCCTAAATTCGGGACTTGGGGCCTATTTAATCGTCTCATTCTCTCCCCTAGGGTTCCTTTACTGTCTCTCACACCCAAAACACCGCACCCTAAGCCTCCATTGTGCTCATTCCAGCTTTTAGCCATTTTGAGTGATTTAAAGGAAGAAGAAGAAGTGGGAATCATTGAAGCATCAAGGAGTGGCCTTGGATCCGAAGATTGGGGAACCCTTCTGAGATATTGAAGGTATTAAGTCGTTTCTCTCTTTTAGATCTTCTTTGGTTATGAGTTTTGGGGCTTTTAAGCCATGTTTAAGATCAATCTCGAGCTTGAAGTCCAGATATGAGGTTGCGACCTCAGATCCATGCTTGTTTTGGTTTAGAATCCCGTAAAGCATCAGCCCTTGAGTCGATTATGGAGCTTTCTTGCCTTAAACCATAGTTTATGGTGTATTTTGCCTAGATCTCCTTCTCTACACGTAAAGTTTGCAACTTTATGTGAGGAATAGGCTTGGGAAGGGTAGATCTACAGATTTGAGTCCCTGCATGACTCAAAAGTCCTCTGCATGTATGAAGGACTGGATGGACTCGACGAGTCCTTTGAGTGGACTCGGTGAGTAGCTTGAAGATGAGGAGGAACTCGACGAGTGGGATGAATAGCTCGTCGAGCCGGATGAAGTTGGGCATGAACTCGGCGAGTTGGATGAAGATTGCCTTGTACTCGGCGAGTCTGTTCTCGGACTCGGCGAGTCAGTTCATGAAACCCCAAACCCTTTGAGTTAAGACTCGAGTCAGCGAGTCGAGCAAGGACTCAGTGAGTTGGACAGGATAGGACTCGGGAATCAGTAGACTCGGCGAGTCAGGGGCTGACTCGGCGAGTCAAGTCGCGATTGGAAGGACTTTGAGCAAATGAACTCGGCGAGTCAGTAGGTGGACTCGGCGAGTAGAGTTGACTTGGAAGGTTGGCTTGGACCAGGACTTTGACTTTGACCAGAATTGATTTGGTTATCTTTTGAGGGTCAGTCAGACTAAGTGTTGCACTGACATTGGTAGCTCGGGGAACTAGTAGAGCAGGAGTTCAGAGAGTTGTCGGGCAGTAGCTAGTGAGATCATCAGCGAGTTCAGCCAGTGCAGGCGAGTTTCCCTTTATATGAATGGGTCTACGGCCATAATGCCGGCCCATGTAGTTACGAGTAGAAGACCCGGGGGTTAGCCCTAGGCACAGTATGCTAGTATGATATTCGGGACGAGGTCCATTGATAGAGGGCGGGTGCCCAAGGAATGGTTTATGTGATAGTTTATACTTATTGTCTGTGTGATACTTGTATGTGCCTGGTAGGAAGGTGAGTGTGTGCGAGGCCTCGCATCTCACCAATAGCAGAGTGTGGATGGTGTTCCACATCTCATTAGCAGCAGATCGGGGGCGAGGCCCAAGTTAGGGAAAGAGTGAGTGTGGGCTGGGCCTGTATCTCACTATCAGTGGGAGCATGGACGGGGTTTCATGACTCATCAGTAGAGATCGGTTGTTAGGACCGAAGGGTAGTCAGACACCCCAGATACGTCTGACAGTATGTGATATTATGTTTACATGCTAGCATGATATGTTATATGAGTTAGAGGCGGTAGGGGGAGATAGTCCCCCAGACTACCGGCCGATAGGGCCAAAGGGGCGGTCGTGCCCAGCCATGCTAGATAGATTATGTGATATATGTGTTATGTGGTAGTAGTAGGGGGGTGAAATAGTCCCCAGTACCTGGTCGAGAGGACCGAAGGGGAGACCAGCACCCAGATATGCTATTCAGTACCCGGTCGAGGGGACCGAAGGTAAGACCAGCACCCAGATATGCTAGTCAGTACCCGATCGAGAGGACCGAAGGGGAGACCAGCACCCAGATATGCTAGTCAGTACCCGGTCGAGAGGACCGAAGGGGAGACCAGCACCCAGATATGCTAGTCAGTACCCGGTCGAGAGGACCGAAGGGGAGACCAGCACCCAGATATGCTAGTCAGTATCCGGTCGAGAGGACCGAAGGGGAGGCCAGCACCCAGATATGCTAGCCAGTATCCGGTCGAGAGGACCGAAGGGGTAGGTCGGGCACCCAGATATTCCTAACAATATGTGTATGTTATGTGATTGTATGGTATAAGGTATGATGGGGGAACTCACTAAGCTTCGTGCTTACGGTTTTCAGTTTTGGTTTCAGGTACTTCTGGTAGCGGATGATGGAGCTCGGGATGATCGCATGGCACACACCATAGATTAGTCAGCCTGGGAATGTTTTACTCTGATAATGAACATGTATTTTGGAAACTAATACTCTGTTTATGTGTTGAAATGATGAATATGCTTAAAGTAAAGTTTTATTAAAAGAAATTTTTAGTCTTGAATTTTGGGACGTTACAAACAAATTCCGCAACCGTTTTCTTTAAACGATTACTCTGATTTATAAAACAAAGCATAAACAAATCGGTCTTTTCTGGCCGAGAAATTGGGGATGTCACTGTTGGTATTAGAGCATTAGTTTAAGCGAACTAGGAATTTGTAGGATTTCTAGACTTAAAATTAGAATGCTAAGTGGAGATTGTGAGATGTGTGTTTGTTATATTATAGACACGAGCACTAGAATATTTTAGGAAGCTGCCTAAAATGCTTGTATGTGCTAAATGTTATATGTTGCCACATATGATATTATTTTTTCAGGATCTATGGTCTGTTGCCGACCGGATCTGGAAACCTTATGTGCGTAGGATTCTAAGCGTACGTCTACAACATTTGAATAGCATGTAGACGTTTCGGAGTGATAAGGATGATTTAAATATCTACCGTGAATGAGGATCTAAGTTCACCTTATTCGGTGTGTAGATCAAAAATGGTAAGAACTAGAAGTGGCGTTGGAAATGTGAATGAAGACAGGAATCAACCACCAGTGATTGAGCAAATACCTGTTGTAGCTGCTGCACCCGAGCCAATAACGATGGCTGGTGTATAAATGATGATTCAAACGATGTTGGATCGTCAGATGGAGGAGACCAGGCGGTTGGTTCAACAGAATCGTGAAGAAATGTCAATTCAAGTGGAAGAGCCCGAAGTGAATGGAGGGCAATCAGAGGGAGGCAACTACAGTGGGATTGTTGGGCAAGCAGAACCCCCAGTGACAGAAAGGAATGACCCAAAAAGGGAAATAAACAGGGATGGGCGTATGTATAAGAATTTCTTGTGTGCCAAACCGCCAAGTTTTTCTAGGAGCCGAAAGCCTGTAGAGATTATGGACTGGATCTCCGAAATGGAGATGGTGTTTGAAAGTTGCGACTGTAGCAACAAACAAAAGACTGTCTTTGCAGTTAGACAACTGAAGACTGGAGTCTTGAGCTGGTGGAAGTTACTAGCAGATATGATGCCTCGAGGGGGAAGCCCTGAGGATGTCTTGGGAATCATTCCTAAACCAGTTAAAGATGCAGTACTGCTCAGAGATAGATCTGATTGATCTGAACAATGAGTTCCAGAACTTGAAAAAGGGGGAAATGAGCATTGGTGATTATGCTACTATTTTTATCGAAAAGATGAAATTGTTTCCATACTTAGTGCCGACTGAGCTCGCCAAGATCGAAAAATTTGCTAACGGATTGCCATCAGACTTTGGCCCAATGGTCAAAATGGCAAGTACGTTGAAGGCAGCCGTTAGAGCTGCTAAGAATGTCGAGACTCAAATAAGAGAGAAGGGTCTAGAGAAGGTTGAAGTTGGAGAAAAGAGGAAGCTTGAAGGATCCTCAAGACCTGATAATAAGGGAAAGTTTGCAAAGTCTAACCTAGATGACCAAAGGTATGGACCCAAGTGGTGTGAAAAGTGCAAGAATAAGCACTTTGGAGCATGCAATGAAGAAGTAACCTGTTACAAATGTGGAAGGATCGGCCATTATTCCAAAAACTGTACACACAATGATAAGGTGTGCTACAGATGTGGAGGCAAGGGACACATGTCTAGAGACTGCCCAAAGAAAAATGAAGCATCAAGGCTAGAAGCACCGCCAAAGCCAAGGGCATTCCACATGATCCTTGATGAAGCAGAAAACAACGCGAGGATCCAAGGATGAAGACTTCATATATCTATATAAAGCTTGTATCAAGAAGTGTAGCCTATTAGAGGCATAGTATAGGGTGAACTTGAACCTTGGTGTAATCGTTTCAAGATATTATATAAACCCTAGTTTTGCTATCTGATGTGTTGTATGATTGTGTGATTTTCTTGTATGGTGATTTGGCCGACTGCGGGACAATACTTGGGATGAGTATGAGTAAGTGTGAAAGGTAGTAGATGCATATACTACCGGAAGCACAGGACTCGCACTTGGATCAGGGAAAGTCACAAGGTTACCAAGAAGCTAGTAACTGATTCCGTTTTGTTCAAGTGTGTCATTACCCGTGTTTCGGTAGTGACTAGTAAGATGGTTGTTATTCCGACCCTAGTGTTCATATTAAATTGATTCCGACTACGAGGAGTTTGTTACGTGGTTCATAGAACCAAGTTCGAGGTAGCATCTGACTCAAGTCAGAAGATTGAAATCAATGCGATTGATAGTATCGCGCTCGTTAAAAAAAAGGAGTTTGTAGCTAGGCATGCTACATGTTAAAAATGAGATTATATCACATTAGAATATGAAGGAAGGTATATTCCATTCTGGAATTTGACTTTAAGAGACTTGAGTCTAAGCGTTGCATCATACGATGAGAGGTCATTAGAACATGAACCATCAATCTATTGCAATAGATAAATGAAAGTACTTATCCTAAGAAGAAGAAGGAGTCCTCAATAAGGATTTATTTTGTAACTCGGGAGTTATGATTGAAAGTACAACATAGTACGATAAGCAGATGCAGGATTGGGCATCGTCTGCGGTCAAGAAAGCCATAGAGTTAAATACTCTTTCGAGGAAACATAGAAGTTACGGTTATTACCGAGGATGAAGAGATAACGTGTGGAATCATTATGCAAGCCCTATTTCGTTGATGATTCTGGTACGTAATCATCCTAAGGGGGAGATAATTGTAACGCCCGTAGATCCGAGCTAGTCAATTTAGAGATGATGAGCATCAAAAATGACTTTTTGATGGAATATTATTTAGAAGAATTAATCTTAACCAAGTTGTAGTATATGTCACAAGGTTTCCGTTCATATAAAGAACGCCAAAATCCGAGTTATAACGAAGAAGTTATGACCTGTCGAAGTTTCGCGACAGAACCGGCACGACCCAGCGCGACGTAAATAGAGAATTTAAGGTAGATAGATATCTATCCTTAGTGATCTTAACGAGATTTGAAGATGTCTTCGATAGTAGTCCAACAATATAAAGACAGACAAAAACGGAGTTCAGGTGAAGGAGTTATGAATTTCGAACGGAGTTTTCCTGTCCCGGCCTACAAAAAATAATATATAAGTAATATATTTATAATATATAAAAAATAAAGTCAAAATTTTCCAATGGAGTCTAAACGAGAATTGTAGAGCATAATCTCACCTACGTTTCGATATAAAGAACGTCGAAAACGGAGTTCGTATGCGAAAGTTATGAATTTCTGAAGTTCGGGGTGCGAACCCCAAAGCTGTGTCAGAGACCACGACGTGGCAAGCAGTGCCACGATGTGGTAGGTCTTCTGACACCTCCGAGAGTCCCCCAGACGCAACTTGCGATGAAGCATGCAGTGACGACCAAGCCCACGACGTGGAAAAAGGTGTCACGATGTGGCAAAGGCCAGTTTTGCCCTATAAATAGATTTGAAGGGCCAGCCGAGTTTGGTTGCTCATTCTCTCATCTCTCATCCATATTACCTCGATTTATGTGCAAAGAAGTACCCCCGAAGCCCCGGTATCATCTCGAGACCCGAAGTGAGTCCTGAAGTCCGAAGATCCCGAGAAGAAAAGAGTTTCCGAGCCGAAGCTCTGCTCGCGAGAAACCCGGTGTGTGAAGTGATCCCGGTTTCACCGAATATGTTGGGTAGAACATGGATAGACGAATTAGTTGGTGTGTGATGACGGATGAGTTTGAGTATGAGACGAAGGATGAACCTTGGTAGCTATGGATTTAGTATTGTATAGATGAACCTTGGTAGCTATGGATTTAGTACCGTATAGACAAACGTTGGTAGCTATGGATTTAGTACTGTTAGATAGACGATGGTAGCTATGGATTTAGTACTGTTAGATAAACGTTGGTAGCTATGGACTTCGTACCTACACCAGTAGCTATGGATTTAGTACTGTTAGATAAACGTTGGTAGCTATGGACTTAGTACCTACACTGGTAGCTATGGATTTAGTACCCGATGAATGAGCCATAGCAACTATGGAATTAGTGCTCTATGAAGGAGCCTTGGCAGCTATTGTCTTAGTGCCTAATAAAGAATCCTGGCAGCTATTGTCTTAGTGCCTAATACGGAGTGAACGAATAGATGATTCTTAGGGTAGACCTTTAAGAGTAAGGAAGATAATGGGGATGAGTAATTGGGTTGATTGTTTGATAATTAAATATAATAATTATATTATTGTGGGTTGAAAACCCTATATGCTCACCAGGCTCCCAAGCCTGACCCACTCAGTTTAATTGTATCACAGGTATCGATACGAAGCTGCTTTGCACTGAGAGATTAAAGGAGATGTAAATCACGAGAGTAAATGAATGTATGTTCTGTTTATGCTTATGTGTCTGTATCGGAACATGACATCCCGAGGTTTTATTATTTAATGAAAATACATTCTCTTTGAGAAATGTTTTGATAAGTTTTTATCATATCTTGTTTTGGGAACAAATTCCGCAACTGTTTTCTTTAAACGATTACTCTCATTTATAAAACAAAGCATAAACAAATCGGTCTTTTCTGGCCGAGAAATTGGGGATGTCACACTTACCATCCTAAGCGCCCAGACAGCTTGAAGAATGCAACCACAGCCCCGAACACACACGACCTTCCCAAGGCAACCAAACCCAACCATAGTAGAACTCTCCAATCCCGATGATAAATGAATCCTTAATCCCCTTGCAGAAAAGCATTTCTACCTTACCCGAGATCCGAAGTCTCAAATTGGTCTCACTCCCCAACAGACTGCCCATACTAAACCACCATCGTGCCAAAACCTTAATGAATTCCAGACCAAACAAAATGATTCCAACCCTTGATTATCTTGATGCTCCCGTTGGGAACAAAATCCCCGACTATATACTTCTGTAGAGCACTTATACTTGACTGAGGACTCATATGATCCTTGGAGTAGAGCACTCATCCCTGCAACAGTTAGACTCAGACAAGAGCTGCACAACATGGTCAAATCATTTACTCTGAGGTTATCCAATCCACGCTTCAAATGTCTTACCATATTTTCCGATTAACACGCGACTCCACATACGAATCCCAAATCACTAATACCGCATTGAATTGCCTCGATGCCCCCTAGCTGCTTTCCAAAAACAATCAAGACCTCCCTGGTCCTAATTTTTCTGCCACTAACTGAAACACCCGATTCCCGCCCGGTTGCTAAGTCAAAAGACACACATAGTCACCCCCACGTGACTTCCGAATGAAAGCCTCATATGGCAATAATTACCCATGCTATCTTGCCCCTTATGGCTCCAACCGATCATAACAACCTGAAAAACCTGACACCACCAAAACCAATGCTAAAAGTAAATGCTACAAGACCAGCTGTAGTCTTATATCATAACCGACCCCCAACGACCTACCACTTCCCGGTTCCATGCATGTTGTGGTCTTCCCACAGCCTTACAAACTGACCCACCCTGGTCTAATCCATCTGAAGAAATCCATGACCAATCATATAATGAAATTCATCTAAAAATCTGAAACCCCATGCTTGTGGAACCCCACACAGATAGAACCAACCCAACACAAAATCCTGATTTTCCAACAAAATTGAAACCATCTCTTAACCCTGAATCCTTCCATTCATATTCCTCAACTCATATCCTACAAAAGAGAAGTCCTTGCACATAAACATTCATGATTCCCAATGAAAATTCCCACCAAGAACCATCTTGGTACCCAACTTATAACCCGAGATCAAAGGATTTAAACTTTCATTTCATCCAACACTTTTTAATTCATAGCAACCCCTCACTTCGAATACTGAAACCCTCAGCATAAACTCAACCACAAGCCTGCTATGCATAAATAAAGAAGATGATGACCAACTGTTGGGAGTTCCCCTGAACTCCCACTTATACAATCCTCAATCTAACTGACCACTTGGGTCATCTCTCTTCCTGCCCAGGATGTGAAACTTTCCCTAGTTCCATACCCGATCAAACTCCCAAAAACTCTGCTCAATTCTCCCCCACTTGGATTCGACGAAGCTCTTTCATACAATAAGTCTGATGGATTCCCAACTCATCAAACCTCATATAGCATGAACCGCATATGACCTGCTCTAATCAATACTAGCATTCCATTGCTGGCCAAACCTAATGATCGCCCAACTCATGAAATCCTGAAGAATACTCTTGAAACCTTAACCAATCTGATAATTTGAATCAGTTCCTAAGGTACCACACCAAATCCTTAAGTCTTTTATGCTTATGACTAAAACCATAACCCTTCTCCTGAATGACGAATCTTCACCCCCCCACTTCCATTCTCGAAGAACCACTGAACTCTAATTGTCTACAACCCATGTGATCATACAACTCCCTTGACATTTCCAATGACCAAACAAATCATGCAACTGACACCACCATCTTCCTGCTATCGCCCCTCTCTTAGTAACGGTAGTGTTTGAACCCCAAGAGGTCTTCCATAAATGACTGTCAATCCCACCAGGTCAAAACATAAAATAACCGAAACCCGACTCCACAAGAGAACTAACTCGTAGTTCCAGCCATAGATCCTTGAAACAATACTCCTGAAATGATCCCTACAAAGACCCGGAACAGCAACCGAACCCACTAAAACTTGATCAACAAGATACGACCCACAAATGATTCATTAGAGACCCTCGGCATGCAGAATGGCATATAATAATCCTTGCTAACCCAGATAATAACAGAGAACCAACCCTAGATATTACTTCCCAGATCCAAGCAAAATTCTGAAGCAATATTGATTTATGATAACGACCCAGAAGAAGGAAAAGATAACATATGTGCAAAAACATATGAAGGGATCCTGAACTCCTCCTCCTGAGGACATGGTGAAAAAATCACCTCCGATCCCAAATGACAATAATTAACAACAAGATCCTCCTTTCTGAAGGATTCTAGGGATCCACAAGCTTTGAGCTCCAAATAAGCCCCCAACTACTCTGCCACAATCTTGGCCCGAAAGGCCCCGAGATGACCATCCAAGAGCTCCAAAATCCCTTCCTTGACTGAACCAAAGACCATCGGGGTCCATTCCAAAATATCGCGAGTAATATCTGATGGTATGAACTCCCGCATCCGCGCATCGATCGACTCAGTACCTGCACCTGAGCCATAACCAAAACCCGAACCCCATTCCTAAGTGCTAAACCCCATACCAAAAACCACATGCGAACGATCCGAATATACCCAAGAATCCTCATCCCATAGGTTTCCTAGATTATCCAAGACTCTCATCGATTTGGTTATGGATCCTATGCTTCCAGTAGTATGAGCCCAATACTACCTTCCACACCTATCCATACTTTCCTCAAGAATCTTCCCGAATCCTCTAAGTCACCTTCTTAATCTGTACACCAACATTGGCTAAACAACACAACAAAACCCACTGAAGCAACCCCTAGGCTTTCTTAGGTTCCCGACCTCACCCTGCCATCAGTTACTGAAGAACTCCCCATAATGCCAGTTATCCACCTCATGAATACAATCGCATGCAACAAATATTAGATAATCCTTCGAGTAACATACTCATCCCTACAACGGTTGGAATCAGACAAGAGCTACGCAATAGGGTCAAATCCATCACTTTGAGATTATTCAACCCTTGTCACATGTGACTTGACATATTCACTTAGTAGCTAACTCCCATTACCTAAGAGTTCTACAAAGCACAAAGCAAGCAGCATTCGTGCAGTAGCACTCCAATCCACATAATAATATCGAGCATCCAATTCCATATATTACCATTCATACTAGGAGCTCCCACTCCCGCTACTGATTGCCTTACATAACCCAATTATACTCAGTCTAGCATCCCATGCTTCCTATGCTACAAGACATCACATAACAGGCCGATCTATCACTGACTAATAGGAACTAGCATGCAAGTATACAATCTCAAACAACATGCATACAAAGGCATATCTCCTAGCATTCTACCATGCAAAAACTAAACAGATCCTTAGTCCTAACTAGCATGTGATTCACAAATTCATAAATCAAATCATAACAGATATCGTGTATGGGTATTTTGCGACAAACTTACTTGAGCTCGGCTGATTGTACGTACCACACCCTTTCTTCTTTTAGAAAAATCCTTTTCTAAAAATATATTTCCTTTTGAAAAACTTTACCAAATCCTTAGAGTTCAGACACACCTCAGAGTGTGCTAGAATCCCTCAAACCAAGGATCTTATAGCAACTTGTATCGTCTAAAAAATAATGACATAAAATTTTTGGTTTTAGATTAATAAATCGTTAATACATATCATTTCCATAAAATTAAGTTAATTGAGATTTATCAAAACATCATCAAATCATAGTAAATCACAAAATGCGGAAACATGTGGTGTATGCTCTGCAATCATCCCGAGCTCTTCCATTTGAAAACCGAAGTACCTGAAACACAAACTAAAAACCATAAGCACAAAGCTTAGTGAGTTTCTCAAGATACCTCATACCACACATACAGAAAAATACATAATGGTCCCCGCCCGACATCGGACCCTATCCGGCATCCGGCCCCTCCCGACATCTGGCCCCGCTCGCTAACCAAATCTGTCAATCATCAGGCCCCGCTCGATATACACATATAAACATATAAAAACACAACACATGCCATAATAACAGAGATAAATAGCATACAGACTAGCCTTCGGGTCGCGCCCGACATTGGGTCGTACCCGACAATCATAAAACACGAACAAATACCCAACATACAATATACTCATCAGGCCCCGCCTGGCATTGGGCCCTGCCCGGCATCGAGCCCCGCTCGGTAAACATAAAACACATGACACATACAAGAGTTACGTAAAAAACAAGCATAGTGAACATAACAAATCATGGGTCAGCATTAGTGCCTTCGACCCGCTAAACATAGTGAAGAGACTCACATCACACTGCCAAATCATTCAGATAATTCATGGCTGCTAGCTTGACAGATCCCCATGCTATCAATCACAAGATAAACATCCATCAATAATCAGATCCGACCCACACTAAGTGTCCAAACTAGGGTTAAAGACCTTTTTATCTTTTTCATAACTTGGTCCCAAAACCAAGGCCCCATTCAACAATCTAAAAGCCCAAGGCCCAAAAATCCCATGGTCAACCATGGTCAAAATTATGGTCAAAGTCAAAGTTAACAGTCCATGTTGACCAAACACACCATGTTGACTTGCAAACACGTCATGTTCTTCCAACATCCAGATAATCAGGAAAATCCCAGCCAACACGTCGTGTTCTTCTATTTGTTGTTGTAGTCGTAACTTTCAAATATCATCTCCATCTCGGAGATCCAATCCATGACTTCCACCGGTGTTGGGCTTCTAGAAAGACTTGGTGGATTGGATGTCATGAAATCCTTGTACTTGCACCCACATGCATCATTCCCTCCATTGGGTTGGTTTCTTCTAACCACACGGGGCTCAACTTGATTAACAGTACGACTGTAATTTCTCTCCTCTGACTGTTCAATGTACAGTTCAGGTTGTACAATGGGTATAGTAGGTTCATCCCTATTAAGCAACATTTGTCTCATCTCCTCCCTTTGTTTGGCCATCATAGCCCGAATCATTGCTTGGACTCATGCCATCGTGATTGGCTTGGGTGTAGCTACTACCTCTAGTGCACGCTTATTCACTCATGGCTTAGGCTATTGGTTCCCATTAGTGTTTCCTAACCCGCTACGAGTTCTCACCATGTAGATCTATACAGAAAAGCAGGCGAATTAAGATATGGAAAGCTTTATTTACGATGGACGTTTAAATCCTCCTTGTCACTCCGAAAAGTTACATGCCAATTTTAATACTGTAATTAAACGTTTAGAAATCTGAACATATAAAGTTTCCAAATCCGGTCGGCAGTAGACCATAGATCCGATCAAATAATAGCATCATAAGTCATATAAGGCATTTTATAGCTATACATAAATCATTTAGCACATAAAAGCAATTTAGCCATCTTTCCTAAAATAAGCTAGTACTCGTGTCTATTCAGGTTTATTTCCTAAATAAAGCAGACACTCATCTCACAATCATCGCTTAGCATTATAAGTTTAAGTCTAGAAACCCTACAAATTCCTAGTTCGCTTAAACTAATGCTTTAATACGAACTGTGATATCCCCAATTTCACGGTTAGAAAAGACCGATATGTTTATGCTTTATTTAAAAATAAGAGTATCCTTTTGAAGAATAAATATTGCGAAATTTGTTCCCAAAATATGATAAAGATATTATAAAATCATTTTCGATGAAATGTATTTTAATTATATTAAAAACGTTGGGATGTCATTGTTAACACGTTGCTGCACGCGTATTAAACAAATAAAAGTATCACTGTTGGTCGCACTAAAATATAGCACATGGAAGCAGGTTCGAATCCTCAGGGACACAACCTAAAAGTCAATGTTTTTTTTGCAAAATAGCAGAAATGTTTTCACCAACTTTAATTGTTTCATTAGATTTCAATTTTTTCTTTGAAACGCATAATTCATTTAAAAACTTAGCATAACGAGGAATGTGTTTGATAACATCCAAAAGTGGGATATTTACCTCAACTTTGCGAAAAATTTCCATAATTTCCTCGTCCTTACTCTCACGTTCGCGATGGGAAGGGTGGTAGTGGCTTGTAATCCTTCAAAATTGGCTTGGGTGGTCTTCGAATTTCTTTTTCTTTATCTTTTTCAACCAACACTTCTTTATACTCTTCAACTTTAGCTTCTTTTTCTGTCCCTTCCACACCTCCTTCTTTCAGCAAAACTTCTTCAAATTCTTCATCATCTTCGTCTGGTTCAGATGCGCTTGGGCCTCTATATGTTTTCCTACCTCTCAAGGAAATAACACTAACATTGTGTTTCAAATTGTTTTTTGTGTGGCCCGGTAACTTTCCTTGAGATTCTATAAGGCCCGCAGAAGTGGCAAGTTGAGACACCTATTGCTCCAGATTCTTAATACTATCTCTGGTTTCTGTCTGGAATGCTTGGGTGCTTGTGGTAAGACTCTTCACTATATCTTCTAGGGCCATGCTGGAACTACTGGGTTGCTAATTTGAAGAATGATTATGGTAATTCGGATTCTAGAAGTTTTGATGTTGAAACTTTGTCTGCTGAAAACCTGGTGGTGGCTGAAACTACTGTCTTTGCTGGTAATTATTATTCTGATAATAGTTTGGATGTTGATTATAAGTCTTCTGTTGCCAGTATCCCCCGACAGCTTTGACTGGAGCAACATCCTCTTGAAAAATCAGACACATATCAGTTGGATGTTCCGTCTTCAAACAGATGCCACATGGTTTCTTCGCAAGGGAGTGCCTTGTGGTGTGGAGGTTTCTGGAGGTACTGAAGATGATGATGAACCAACTAATTGTTTTCTCTTTGTTTGCTTCTTTCTTTAGTTTTCTTGCAGTTCGCTCAATTTCTGGATAAAAAACTAAAGGTGCACCTGAACGAAAAATTCTTGGCATAAAACTATTAGAAAGCACCGTGTCCTCGACAACGGGGCCAATTTGTTAACATGCCGCCGCATGTGTATTAAACAAATAAAAATATCACTGCTTGTTGCACTAAAAATATAGCATAAGGAAGCAGGTTCTAATCCTCAGGGACAGAGTCTAAAGGTCAATGCCTTTTTGCATCAGGCACATCCTAGTCAAATGTTAGGTGCATTTTATGCATTCATTTTGTAGATTTAATCCATAAAAGTGAATTGCATTTAAGTTTAAACTCATGCATTTTGCATATTTTTCGGGATTTTTCATGATACAATTCCATTCACACACTTTTATGATATTAAGGGGGCTTTTGAAGGAAGAATCTTAGTTGAGGTGATGAAGAGGAGATATGGACAAAGTTTCGGGACAATTGGATCATCGTGGAGGAAGTTTTGAAGAAAATGAAGATTTTGGCTTTACAGAAGTTTACACGGCCGTGTAAATGAAAGGGTTGAGTTTACACGGGCCGTGTAAACGCATACTCGTGAGCAATGTACTTCGAAGGCCTGGCAAATTTGAGAAATTTACTTTTTGTATTTACACGGCCGTGTAAATTATCAGTTATAGTTTACACGGGCAGTGTAAACGTGTCGCCAATTTTTAAAACAGTTTCATTCTAATTTAAAGAAGGTAACCAGTTCCAAAGGGAGGGGGTCATATTTTGGAGTTCTAGGAGGCGATTTTGGGAGCTTTAAGAAGATATTTGTTGCTTGAAAACACTTGGATTTCATTTTGATTTCAATTTGTAAGGTTTAACTCTTAATTTCTAGGTTTGTGTTTGTTCTAGTCATGAGTGGCTAGAAACTTAATTCTCCAACTTTATGTCTTGACATTTGGATGTGATTTCAATCATATGACTTGATGTTTGCTTTCAATTTTCTATCTAGTGAATTTGATTTTGTCTCAATTGAATGTTTGATTCTAATTGTGCTTCTAATTGTGATTCTTATTGGCCATTTGAATTAGGGTTAGATCATTCAAGTTATCTAATTGCAAAATCCGTAATTGTTTTGTAAATTAGACTAGGTAACAAGCACTAATCTGATTTCTATTGAACGAAATTAGTGTAAATCTTTTCACACATTCTTACGCTCCCGATCTTGTGAGGAGTATTGAGTGTTGTTGGGAACATTCACATAAAGTTTAAAGCAAGCTTTCAATCTAATTCTAAGAGCTTGTTTAGATTAGGTTAGTAAGGTTAGGATTAATCAAAGAGCTTATTTTGGTTAATTATTGTGGTGAATGGGAAGTGTCAGAGCTTGTTAACACTTTCAAGTACCAACTTAGATAGAATTAAACAAATATCTTGTCATCCATGAAATCACATTGTTAATTTGTCTTGCATAGAGTTAGAGTACTTACAAATCTTGAAGTTATTTCACTTAATCATTTACTTACTTATTAATTTAATTCTTTATTTGAATCATTGCATTCAAGACCACCCCCTTAATCTTTTGTGAATACTGTACCTTGTGTAAAGAGGTGTAGACTAATTATTCTGTGTCTCTGTGGATCGACCCCACTTGCCTTGTACTACCTTTTAGTGCAACATAGTGGTGTTCTTTTGGAGTATACCGTACCCCTTTATTTTTTGGGTTTGACACGCCTAACATCAAAACATAAATATAAATGGGGTTTTTTAAATTAAACTAAAAACTAAAAATGCAGTGATATTAAAATTAAACGAAAAATCAATAATAAAAATTATTTCAGTTCTGCTGCGACTTTCCTAATCATGCAACTATCCCATATCTGATTATTTGAGATGCGTTCTATCTAAGCTGGTACTGAGAAAAACTAACAAGCTCTAGTATAATCTCTTTTACCTAAACTAGTTAATCAAAACAAGCTCTTTGAATTAACCCTAACTTTTTACTGTTCAATTAAACAAGCTCTTAATTAAGATCAGAAAAATTACATTAAGTTATTTGTAAAATTCCCAACAATACCCGATACTTCTCACAAGCTCGGAAGCGTAAATATATGATTTTTCAGTTTATACCATAGTTAAGTCCCAAAACGGAACCAATCTGATACTTGTTACTTTTACCAGTTGACAATAAAAATTACAGATTCTATTAACTGATTAACTGGAATGATAAAACCCTAACTAGGTGATCAAGTTAACAAGAATTTAAAACTAAAAGTTCATTAAGATCAAAACTGAAAAATCTAGAAAGAAACACAAATCAAAAATCAGATCTGAAAACTAATCACATGAGAAGTACTAGTCTACGTAGAACTGAAAACTAAAGTTTAGCCAGACATGGCCAAAAACGAAATCAAACTAGATAAAAGAAACATTTACTGATCAATCTACTAAACTAAATGTGTGAGATGATTCGTAGCCTTCGGATCTTCAGAAATCGATGAAAGACTTCAAAAATCATCTTCTGAAGTGGTTTTCTTTGTCTGGAATCGTCCAGCCCTTACAACTGATTATGAGGGTTGTATTTATACTCAAGTTGGAAGCTTTCGGAACAAGAAATGGTTAACATGCGATCGCATGTTTTAAAATAAATGTGTCACGGGCCTTTTTAATGAAGTATGAAGCAATTTTGACACTTTTTGGCAAATTTGCGATTGCATGTTTTGAGTTTTTACTCCTGGATGAATTTTTGGCACAAAAAAACCTTGAAGACAAGTTACGACCAAACTTACGATCGCATAAATGCTCCTTACGATCGCATGAACAAGATTTGTGATCGCATGTTTGCCTAAGACGTCTGAAATTTTGTCTACTTTCCAGTTCATTTTGAATCTCGTCAATCGGAGTTACGGTTCATGAGATATGGTCAAAATACTGATAGGGGGTCAAAGCTACTAGCAACATCCTTTAGCTTCAGATTGTAGATTCTATCTTCGTGTGATCAATTCAATCGAATGTTTCTCAGCCAAAACATCTTCCAAGCATTCCTCAACATACTCCTTAATTTCTAAGCTCCATTTTAAGCTCCAAACGCGCATACAACTGCTCCCAAAGCACTGCTCCACTCGAACTATCTGAAATTGACATAATAACATGAGCAGTACGAGAATTCTAACAAAATACATGGGCTGAACATTATTTAAATAAATGACATGAAAATGTACAAAATATGATGCTAAATGATAAGAAAAACTACCCTAAAAGATGCATAAAATGACATCTAACAGTCATCGTCAATACAGTACATAAGCATAAACGAAAAATAACATAGGTCTTACAACATCTATTATTCTACTGACCTATAATCCATAAATCTCTCATATGATCATCACATATGTGCTCTTGTGCCACTACCTGTAATACAAAATACTGAGTGGGTCAGGCTTGGGAGCCTAATGAGCACATAGTGTTTTCAACCCATAATAATTAAATTCTTTATTTTTATTAAATCATTCAACCTGATTACTCATTCTCGTTATCCTCACGTTATGTCCCTAAAGAATCTAATTCAAGGGTCCTAGCCTAAGGATTATCTCCGGGATTGACAATAATGCTGAGAGGATTCCTCAGCAATATATGTCAGTAAGGAAACCATGAGGGTGATGGAGTACACCTGGTGAACACGTAGTTTAAAAACACCTACAGGTTGCGAGTCTGCTAGCGTTCCACTAGACTGTCTAGAATAGTTTTGTAACACCCAGATTTCCAAAAATAAAATTTTCATTTAATTAATCACTTTAATATTAAAAACACTTGTTTAAAATCTTATTCACATTCAAATTACAAAACGTAGTTTCATTTTCATTATAAAAGAAGACCAGGATCCTCCAAAACTCAACTCTTTCTTCGGTGTGTACAATCGAACCGTTGCCATCCCGCGTTACTGTAAGAACCTGAAACAACATAACATAAACAACGTAAGCACGAAGCTTAGTGAGTTCCCCAATATACCTTACGCACATACGCCATCCGGCCCGGACCGTTCGGTCCACATAACATTGCCTTCCGGCCCGGATCTTTCGATCCACATAATATCGCCTTCCGGCCCGGATCTTTCGATCCACATAATATCGCCTTCCGGCCCGGACCTTTCGGTCCACAAGATAATCGCCTTCCGGCCCATACTCATATATAACACATAATACAAATACTCTAACACATAAAGCACATATATCACATATCATACCTGACCTTTCTGTCACATAATACCTTGCCTTCCGGCCCATATATAAGCATGTATAACACGCGTAGCAGCTACTTTCCATTCATAGCATATAAACATAACACACAACATACTTGACCTTCCGGTCACACAATCAAACCCTTCCGGGTGAGGTATAGTGAGAAGACTCACCTCGTAGTACGCAGGCTATAACCTCTTCGAGCTACTCGCACACAATCCGCTAGTTCCGCAGGTTCCCTATAATACCACAGCCTTAGTTAATGATCTTATCAAACAAGGCAACTGACCCCTCTAAGATATATACAGGTCAACGGTCAATCCTGACTGGACTCGTCGAGTGCAAAGGGTAACTCGACGAGTATAAGCATCCTGACACCACTCGCCGAGTCTGAAGAACGACTCGACGAGTTCCAGCAGATCTTCAAGCTACTCGCCGAGTCTGAAGAACAACTCGGCGAGTCCTAGTGAATCTTCAAGCTACTCGCCGAGTCTGATCATCCGACTCGGCGAGTCCACGCCATGCAGTCGATCCAACTGCTTCCTGAGGTACGTTTTTCTCGAGATACACACTCATGGGGACTTCTGGACCTCTAATCATCCTATTACTAGGGTATAAACTTTTGTATAACAACATAATAATCCATCAAATCACCAAATGGGTTTCATAAACCCTAATTCCATAACACACCAACATAGCAGAGGATAATTCGAAATATTACCTGAATAACACCCTCTCTGTGTCTCCAAACCTCAGAACTCGATCCCCATGCTCTTCCTTTGATCACCACCTAGCCTCTCCTTGCCTAACAACCTCTTTAAGCTTCCACTAGCCTTCACCCTTGCTCCAGATGCCCACAGCCGTTTAGGCTATCTTCCATCGGCCAAAAGACGAGACATGACGGCCCTAAAGACATTATATACGATCCAGAATCGAAACGGCTAGGGTTTCTGCTGAACAGCGTCGACTCGCCGAGTCCATACCTGGACTCGTCGAGTCCAGTCGCGAACCCACGATCAAATCTGCGACCCTACTCGGCGAGTCTGGCTCCAACTCGCCGAGTCTCCCCTTTAAAACACCCCAAAATGCAATTTAGCAATACTTGAGATTTTGGGCTGTTACAATTCTCCCCCACTAGATTTAGACTTCGCCCTCGAAGTCTCACTCTGCAAATAGTTCTGGATGCTGCTCCCGCATCACACGTTTCGGCTTCCCTAAACACTTCCGATATCTTCCGAGGTCGTTACTGAACCACTACCAGAGGTACCTCCTTGTTCCTCAGAACCTTGATCTTTCGATCTCCGACGGCCACTGGTCTCCCGACGTAACACAGGCTCGCATCCACCTAATCGTTCTCTAGTAGAACCACTGCTGACTCATCCGCTATACACCTATTCAACTGCGACACATACCAGTGTCATGGATCCGTCCCAGTTCCGTTGACAGCTCCAAACGATAAGCCACCCTTCCTACCTTCGCACCTTCACGAAAAGACCCAACATACCGGGGCCCCCCATTTACCCTTCTTCCTAAATCGAAGCACCCGTCAAAAATACGAAGGCGCTGACCTGAATCACCTACTCGTAACGGCGTCTGCCTGCACAACTTTCCTGTTAACTCTAAACGATCACTAACTCTCCTTAACCTGCTGAGTCTGCTCTGTCGACTGAAGCCCAAACTCTGTACTGTCCATCTCTCTCTGTAACCGAGAACCACCCAAGATGCAACTCTGCTCTTAAACCCCAACAACCACTCGACCAATAAGGGTTAGGAAGCCCTGAACCACCGGATCCCCGATCCAAAGCCCACTTTGTCCATCCCAGACCAACTGAGAGACCCATTCTCACTCCCAGAGTAACTCTCACAAATTCTCCTCTTGCCATCATATACACATGCTGAACTAGCCCCAACACTCGTAGGTTGGAAGACCCGATACACTGATGATGTCCTCGAACATCTCCCAAGATGAACCACTACATCCACCCTACACTCTGGTCAGATTCACACTGAAAATTTAAAATTTTCTCTCTCCATGCATCCCTTCTGAGCCTCAACAGACATCCCAACCGGATGGGTTCCTACTCCACTGCCGCAACACGATACTCAGAACCATACTCGAAGTACTCTAACCATAACTCTGCTCTGCAGCTTTCACTTTCGTGAACTTGCACCCCTTCGGAGTTACACACCTTCCTCTTTTCCTTTTCCAAGGAACCCTCCTGGCCATAATGCCACTCCAACCGGTGCCACGGTGCTCGCCCCAAGCGACACCACCCCTTTTTGCGTAACCGCTGTCCACATACTCTGGTTCCCATTGCAGGGGTTCTCAATCCCATACGCTCTCTCCACTCATCAGAATCACTGCCTCCGCTAAACAAGATCACTAACCTGGGGCCAGACCTTCCAATGCAATCACACCGCACATACGCGATCCGCAAATCCCAAACTAATCCAGCAATACCAACAGAGTCTCCAGTATGACTGGACCGACTCTCACAACCCATACTAGCCACTCGAGGCTATATCTCTGTGGGTCCGTACACCCAACTCTGCGAACCCTTAGGTTCTAACTCTGGAACCTTCCGGTTCCAGCTCTAGAAACATGCACAACATAATCCCGTGGGGTTAATGCAGTGCAACCCATCACGTACCTCAAACGTACCAATACTCTGATCGCAAAATTCCGGTTACTTACTCAAGCTTGATTCCGGCCTCCTCCCAGGCCTCCACAATCGAATACCCTAGGTCTGTATTCCGCCCCGCATGCTCAACACCCGTTCTCGACGGCCTATACTTTGCGCTAACAAACACTGCTGAATCCCGGCAGCTAAGCATCCTCACATACTCATCGATCTCCCGGAGAACTTTACAATTCTCCCCCACTAAAGCACTGGCTAACTGCCACCGATCGTCATTAACGACCTTTCAGAACCATCCTGCACAAAGAGAACATTTACCCACTGACTGCTTCCCACAAGCGTAAGCAACCCTCAGCAAAACACATCTCCTCCCTGATCAATCCGCTCAAAAGAATCTGATCCTTCAATTATCTACTCCACAACTGCAGATACTACCCGACAATCAACCCAGTGCCGCATCTCCCCTAACAACCCTCACGAACGATAACCAAGGGAATCCTCGACATCAACCCATAACCAAACTCACAATCTGCCCAAAGGATGAACATCACATCGAAAACCGCACAAGACTACAGACACTAAAATACCGATTACAACCATACCCAACCATCAGGGAATAACGAATGCCAAAGCGAAAACCTGAAGCACCAATCCATAACCATGCCCGACCCGCGAAACAACGAATACCGCATCGAAATCCATACAAGATACCAGCCCAAACAATACGCCACAATCAACGCAAGCTAATCAAGACATCAAGACAGCATCATACCCGCAGCTGCCCCCCCGGCACTGCTCCGTCTCCCTCTGCCGCAAGCCGATAAGCACAACCCTGAGCCCTTGGGCTCTACTCCATCCTGTCCTCCTCCTGAACTCCTCAAGGTGGCCGGTGCTAGAGCCTGCACCGATCCTGCAAAAGCTGTGGACATTTGACCCTCAAATGTCCAACCTGCCGACACTGATAACAAATCCTGGGATCCCGAATTGGCACTGACTGCCGACAATCCCGTGCACCATGCCCCTCCTTTCCGCACTTGCGGCATGTACCACCGGACCCGCAAGCTCCGATGTAACCCCTTTTTACTCGATCATCGACACCTATGATCTCATGCTCTCCTACTGCATCTCTATACTCCACTTATTACTACTCCTGACAATTCTTGCTTTCTTACATACTGCACCCGGTTCTCCCCCACTAGAGTTCGAACCAACACCAATTGGTATACAATCAACCCACGACTATCTTTCACCAGCGAAGTCGTACCTGCTCCAGAAAAGTGCTGTGCAACACCCGATAGTCCCTCCCCCTATGAAGTCAATCAATCCCCTATACTCTGATCCTCTAGCTAACTCTCCAAGAACTTCTCATCACAGCTGCCTCTAATCGTTCCAAATCCCATACTGATCTAATACTAAGCACCTGCACTGCTCGAGAACATATCTGGCTCGTAGACTGCACCGCAGCATCATCGTTCCTCTCATCTCAACTCATCAACCCGTATCCAACGCCGGATTTGTCCCAAGAACAGGGACTTACTCTCAATACAGACGATAACTCTCCGCACTGCAAAACTCGTCTGAACTCTTCACTGCTACCACTATAACCCAACCTGCTATTCAACGTCTACGGTCATGGACCGTTTCGGCGCCGACTACGACTGCATCGAGGCCTGCCTCATCTCACGCTACTGCAACTCAACCTCTAACTCACGCCACATGGCGGCCTCCTGCGATACCAACACGGTCTCGCGTCTCTGCGCAGACACGAACTGTCTGATACTCCCCCTCTTGAGCATACTTGGATTCCGGAACATCTGAGCCTGCTCCGAAGCGATCTCAGGGCAAAACATCGCCCTCTCAACAAACATCCCGGTGCTCTCAGTCACCGACTCCAAATCCTGCCTCAGCTTAACGAACTTCCGAGCCAATTTCTCCTTTTCATCCCGCGGAACATAGCGAGTACTGAACATCCCTCTGAATTGATCCCATGAAACCGCAGCCCTCTGCGCATCAGAAAATGACCTCGTGGTCAATCTCCACCAACCCTTCGCCCCGAGCCTCAATAGGTTCAGAGCACACCCCACCCTCTGATCAGCAGGGCATAAACTCGTGGAGAAACACCCCTCCATGTCTGATAACCATCTCATAGCAACAATCGAGTCCTGAACTCCATCGAATGTGGGAGGCTTCGCAAAATAGAAGTCCCGATACTGAAAACCCCGACTAGTCCCTTTCTTTGCCGTTGCTACAGCCGCTGTAACCGCCGCGGCAGCCGTCTCTGCGAAAGCCGCATATCGCTCATCAAACTACTTCAACCATAGTGGTCCTGATCGACCCAAACAATTCTGGCGACTCAGCCCGCAACAATGCAGCAACCTCATCACGCCGGATCTCGCGAATCCTCGCATCCCGCTCGCTCGTGCTCGTCCGATCGATAACCGGATAACAAGATAGCCACAAGCATCATCCACTACGAACCATGGTACTCATCCCATGACATCCCCCTTCAACATGCTTCGGTGTATGGTACCTGAATCATAACACCACTCCTCAATCTGCTCCAATGTATAGCACTCGAACCACAACATCTATCTCAATCTGTTCCGTTGTATGGTGCCCTGACCATAACATCACTCTGTATCCGCTCCGATGTATGGTATCCGAACCATAACATCACCCCTCAATCTGTTCCTTAGGACCTTCAGAATGCCCCCTGTATCAAGTATGGGTCCTCTGCTTTCAGTAGTACGGGCCCATACTACCTGCCACATCTACCCATACTTTCCACACGGACCATTCCAGAGTTCCTAAGTAGCTGATAAACCTGCTCTTTCACCAATCTCATCGCGCGTGCTCGCTTTCCAGCGAAATCCTCTACTCTACCAGCGCACTCATCTGGCTAGGTTTACTCCCTAGTCCCTTCCGCCGTCCTCCCACTTCTTTGCTATCAGCTGCTGAAGAGTTCCCAATGATGCCAGCCCTCTACCTCCTGAGTATCGTCATACTCACTTGGTAGCTGACTCCCATCATCGATAACTCCACAAAGCACAAAGCAAGCAGCATTCGAGCATTGAAGCATACATAGGACTCCCCATCTGTGGTAGCTCCACCTTCTCGGCTCATCCTCGGAAGTACCTCAGTACTCCGTAGCTTTACCCCTTGTGCGTTCTAACTAGATACTCTCACTCATCACATACACACAAAAGCATAACGCACATATAACAGCAACCCTAGACTAAGGCATCACAAATCAGGCCACTCTAGTCCTAGGATGTGAAGTACCTAGCCTGTCTCTAGCATGCAATAATGTCTCATAAAGTGCATAATAGATATTTCATAATACAAAAGTAAAGGTATTTTGGGAAATCACCGTTTGGCTCTGGCTGATTGTACACACTGCTCTTTCTTGCTTCCTCTTTGAACTCTTATTCACTTTTAGAAAACCATTTATTTGGAAAACTTTTTCTTACTTCCTCAGTTTGAGTCCAGATTTACCCGTAGGCGCGTCCGAATCCCTCAAACCAAGGCTCTGATACCAATTTGTAACACCCAGATTTCCAAAAATAAAATTTTCATTTAATTAATCACTTTAATATTAAAAACACTTGTTTAAAATCTTATTCACATTCAAATTACAAAACGTAGTTTCATTTTCATTATAAAAGAAGACCAGGATCCTCCAAAACTCAACTCTTTCTTCGGTGTGTACAATCGAACCGTTGCCATCCCGCGTTACTGTAAGAACCTGAAACAACATAACATAAACAACGTAAGCACGAAGCTTAGTGAGTTCCCCAATATACCTTACGCACATACGCCATCCGGCCCGGACCGTTCGGTCCACATAACATTGCCTTCCGGCCCGGATCTTTCGATCCACATAATATCGCCTTCCGGCCCGGATCTTTCGATCCACATAATATCGCCTTCCGGCCCGGACCTTTCGGTCCACAAGATAATCGCCTTCCGGCCCATACTCATATATAACACATAATACAAATACTCTAACACATAAAGCACATATATCACATATCATACCTGACCTTTCTGTCACATAATACCTTGCCTTCCGGCCCATATATAAGCATGTATAACACGCGTAGCAGCTACTTTCCATTCATAGCATATAAACATAACACACAACATACTTGACCTTCCGGTCACACAATCAAACCCTTCCGGGTGAGGTATAGTGAGAAGACTCACCTCGTAGTACGCAGGCTATAACCTCTTCGAGCTACTCGCACACAATCCGCTAGTTCCGCAGTTTCCCTATAATACCACAGCCTTAGTTAATGATCTTATCAAACAAGGCAACTGACCCCTCTAAGATATATACAGGTCAACGGTCAATCCTGACTGGACTCGTCGAGTGCAAAGGGTAACTCGACGAGTATAAGCATCCTGACACCACTCGCCGAGTCTGAAGAACGACTCGACGAGTTCCAGCAGATCTTCAAGCTACTCGCCGAGTCTGAAGAACAACTCGGCGAGTCCTAGTGAATCTTCAAGCTACTCGCCGAGTCTGATCATCCGACTCGGCGAGTCCACGCCATGCAGTCGATCCAACTGCTTCCTGAGGTACGTTTTTCTCGAGATACACACTCATGGGGACTTCTGGACCTCTAATCATCCTATTACTAGGGTATAAACTTTTGTATAACAACATAATAATCCATCAAATCACCAAATGGGTTTCATAAACCCTAATTCCATAACACACCAACATAGCAGAGGATAATTCGAAATATTACCTGAATAACACCCTCTCTGTGTCTCCAAACCTCAGAACTCGATCCCCATGCTCTTCCTTTGATCACCACCTAGCCTCTCCTTGCCTAACAACCTCTTTAAGCTTCCACTAGCCTTCACCCTTGCTCCAGATGCCCACAGCCGTTTAGGCTATCTTCCATCGGCCAAAAGACGAGACATGACGGCCCTAAAGACATTATATACGATCCAGAATCGAAACGGCTAGGGTTTCTGCTGAACAGCGTCGACTCGCCGAGTCCATACCTGGACTCGTCGAGTCCAGTCGCGAACCCACGATCAAATCTGCGACCCTACTCGGCGAGTCTGGCTCCAACTCGCCGAGTCTCCCCTTTAAAACACCCCAAAATGCAATTTAGCAATACTTGAGATTTTGGGCTGTTACAAGTTTGTGGTCGTCATTTATATTGGATCATCTTTAAAGTCAAGGCCTCTCATCATCTATTTCATCTTTCATCTTTTATCATCTATATCATAATTTATTTCCCATCTAGCATAGATATCAGGTACACATATAATAGGCACATATAACATGTAATTTATATAAAATACTTCATATTTATGTGTAAGATGAAAGTAACTTTGCACTCACTTGTTAAAGTGATGACTCAAAATTCGGGCAGCGCTTCGCTTCTAGCAACTGTCTTTTCCTTTGACGTAACCTAGTGTCTTTATCACTAAGTCTTCGTCTAATATTTATTGCGACTAATTATTAGTCTAGATTTATCATTAACTCAAAGTCTACTTCAAGATCTATCAAGTAAGGAACAATCATGTATGTGATGGGTTTTAGCCATAAGAACTTTCCTATGTGCGCATGCAAAACCCTAATGCTCGGATCTAGGCTTTCTAATTAAACATGCTTTGAATCCAAGACTTCTAATAACTATTTAGGCTAAATAACAACATTGAAACAGATCTAGAATCACACCTTTGAATTCCTTGTTGACCTTGTTGTCTTGGAGCTTCTAGAGTCACAAATGTCACTCCTCTAATGGCTTACAAACACCAATAGCAAGGAAGATGATTTAGGAGAGAGGAGAGGGGAGGAATTCGACCAGAGTTCTCTTACTTTATGAGATGTCACGAATTCCCTATGCCATGGGGTCTATTTATACTTGTAGACTCCTTAAGGGTTACAACCTAAACCCTAATTGGATAATCTTCTCTTAAGGCTATCCAAATCCATTCCATGATAACCCTTTGGACGATTTGAGCTATCCTTTAGCTCCTAGAATTCGTCCAAACCATATCCCAATGGATTTACAGTCTAAAGCTTAACTATCAAACAATTGACAGTTTATACCCCTTTATTTAATTAATCTCTTTAAGTCACCAAATTAATTCTAATTAATTCTTTGACTTATATTAATCAAATAACAAATATATCATTCATTATATTATTCCCATAATATATTAATAATATTTACTCTCTCTTATTAAATCATCCTATCAAGTTGCTATGGTGAAGGCAACCCAAAAGGACCATGCACAACCGGATCAAATACTTGCCTAATATAGTTACAGCCTTAGACACTATTCCAACAGTATGATCATATCAGAGGTAGGGTCCGTTTGGTATACAAAGTATACTGTTATGGAAATCTCACTTTAAACACCTCACTAAATCCAGCCTAGACATAATCCCATAAGTAGATCAATCAGTATAACGACTTGGAATCACTGATAAAATCTTGTTTATAGGTTCATAATAACGATAATGAACTTAAACATAAGTTATACTTAAAGTACTGTAAGCATAATTCAACTTACAGGTGGTTTAGCGAGAAACCGAACTCTGCGTAGACAGAACTTCTAAGCCGAAAGCTCTATTTCTCGGGGCTTTCTGGCGCTCCGGGGCTTCGCTACTAACATCCAGATTTGTTAAAACATTCTTTGATTTCTAATTATAATGTTTAGATATAACTTTGCAATCAAAATTGTTGGTTTTTATCAAATATATATGTTAATTCGTACCATTTTTATTTTCATTTTTTATATAATAATACATAAAAGTTGATCTAGATTTGTTAATTATTTATAACAAAGTCATAAAAATATTAAAAAATCACTTAAAAGTTAAAAAAATCAGTTTATTTTAATAGCACGCAAATGTTAAAAAAAAAAATTTTCTTTTTCAAACCGTAGATATTTGGTCACAGAGGTATGTAGATATCGTACTCACAACAAAAATTTTACAACATAAAAAACAAACATCACCAAGTTTTAGGAGAAGGTTATGTAAAGAAAGGAATTAGCTTCGGTATTTGCCCTTGTTAAAATGAAATTATAGAAACGGGAAGGTGTAATAGTTTTGTGCTGTCGTTTTCTCTTACCATACGTTGCTGTTCTTTCGTCTTGGTTAATTTCATCATCGTACAACAATCACGCCACTCTTTCTGCTCCCACTCCTGTCTTGGCTGTTCTTGGATCTCTTAACCAGTCAACGAGCATGAAGAGGATAGTAAGTACGTTGTTTCTTTATGTCCTATTTTTCTCAATTTAGCGTACACAGTCTGTCGGATTCTTCAAGAGCTATGTTTTTCCTGATCTGGGTGATTAACGGTCGTAGGTGCTCATATCTTTTAGTCCCATTTTGGGTATTTGCACATCCCTCCCTTTTCTTGATTTCAAGTTCCCTTCTTTCTATTTTCTTGTTAGCTTTCTAGACACAGATTTTGAGGTTTTATCCGTGTTGTATGAGATAGATCTGATCTTTGCGATCTCATTTGTGTATCCACATTGTCTTTGATTTGGTGGTACTGATATCTGAAATGACTCAGTAGAGTATAAAGGGCTTTTTGTTAGTTTTTCCATGTCTGTATACTGCTCCAGTCAGTGTGTGTTGCGATCTATCTGTTTCACGACTGATTTTTAAAGATGTAATATAATTATGCTTGATATTCTTGTTATCAGTATCTTAGAGTGTATTCATGTTGACTTACCTCGGATACCTTCTGTAGTGAGTGGGAATTGCTGTCAGATTTTACTTTTAGATCTGTGGCATCACACGTATTGTATCGAATCAAAATCGTACAAATTTAGTTACTATTAGAAAGTGAGCAAAGCACTGCATAAATTTTTTTTTTAAAAAAAAAAAAAAAAAAAAAAAACACCTGTGTTATTTAAACAGATGAGATTCCTTCCTTGCCAATTGCCATGAAACTGTGTTTACCTTTTTTCTTTGGGGTTTCAGGTGGCACTGTTTTTGCTTGTAGCAGCAAGCAATGCTGCTATTGGTTTGTACAAAGGTGAAGGTGGAGAGTGTAATTATGAGAGACATTTGATACCTCGGCCTCATAGTGTTTCCATTCTAGAGTTTGGTGCCGTGGGTGATGGCAAAACTGTAAATACAGTCGCCTTTCAGAATGCAATCTTTTATCTCAAGTCTTTTGCTGACAAGGGTGGCGCTCAACTCTATGTACCATCTGGCCAGTGGCTCACCGGAAGTTTTAGCCTTACCAGTCATCTTACACTCTTTCTCGAGAAAGAAGCCATCATTCTTGGATCCCAGGTCAGCTGTTATATAGCTTGATTGACTCATCCTATCCTCCTCCTCTATACAACCATTTATATATAAAATGAATGTGTTGGTGTTGTAGGATGTTGATCATTGGAAGGTGATTGAAGCTTTACCTTCTTATGGTAGAGGGATTGATCTCCCAGGTCAAAGATACAGCAGTTTGATCAACGGAGATAATCTAAGTGATGTTGTCATAACAGGTATTATAAAATTATAACAGATAGAATAATTGTTAGGTGAGGTGATACATGTATGTTATGTTATAGGTGACAATGGAGTGATCGATGGGCAAGGGTCTGTGTGGTGGGAAAGTTTTGATTCTCATACACTCAACTATAGTCGTCCAAACATTGTGGAATTCATCAACTGCAAGGATGTTGTTGTTTCAAACATAACTTTTCTAAATCCCCCATCATGGACCATTCATCCTGTATATTGCAGGTAGGTATAGGTATAGGTATTTACTATTTACATTTACTTAATGTTAACTGTTGATTACTGTTTGTTTAAAAATTTAGTAACGTCCTGGTTCAAAATATAACGGCAATCTCTCCACCCGAATCTCCTTACACCAGTGGCTTGGTTCCAGGTATATGCTAAATGTTGATCGATTTTGAATGTGATAGTAGATAGTAGTGATTTTGGAATGATGATAGATGATATTACTTTTACTTGACCAGATTCTTGTGATGGCGTTTGCATTGAGAATAGCAACATCAGCATGGGGCATGATGCGATATGTTTAAAGAGTGGATGGGATGAATATGGAATTGCATTTGGCAGAGCAACAACAAATGTACATGTCAAGGGTGTGCGTCTCGAGTCTTTTTCAGGGTCAGGGCTTGGTTTTGGAAGTGAGATGTCTGGAGGCATATCCGATGTCATTGTGGAAAACGTGAAATTGCATGACTCCCCGACTGGGATTGGGTTTTTCACATCAAAAGGTAGAGGCGGATACATCAAAGATGTTGTCATATCCCATGTCAGCTTTCATAATGTTGTGCTTGCGATCGAGGTTACGGGTGAGGACAACGTTCATGCTGATGATGAATATGATCCTGATGCCTTCCCTGTCATCCAACACATCACTTTCAACAACTTCACTGGCCTGAATATTACTTCACCGGGACGCCTTTTTGGTATTCGTGAATCTCCTTTCACTTCCATCTGTCTCTCTAATGTTTCTCTTCTCCTCACCACCTCATCTTCTTCTTCTTGGTTGTGTTCCAATGTGTTGGGTTTCTCTGAAAACGTATCCCCTATGCCCTGCTTTCAACTCCAAGCCTTTCCTTGGAACTCTTCAGCTTGTTTTCCTGCTTCAACCTCTCGTATTGCATCCCTATAAACCCCTAATTTCAAATCATCAGTTTAAATCCATATTTTCCAACCAATTCTTCATGTCATCAAGTCTGTGTACATCCTTGTTTCCCTTTATTTCATGTCCCAAAAATTTTGGTAGCAGGTTGATTTCAATTCTCATTTTTGTGATTTGTTTCTTGTGCATTCTTACTGTATATTTAGTTTGGATGTCAGCAATTGCTATAGCTGGACAAAACCACAAGAAACTTTTTAGCGGTGTATTTATTATGAATTTGTCTTTAATAGATTTTTGTGTGTTGTAACATGCGTACAGAAAGGGTCGAACAGCAATCACCTAAACAGCTAAATCATTCCAATGCTCAAATGTATCTGAACAATGTTATTTTAAAATTTTCCTCCTCACCAAGAGCACATGAATATGACAGATGGAATTTGGTAATAAGCATAAAAACAAGTAAATTACACATTTTGTTTCTTTAAAAATCTATAATCTGCGAGACAGTAATCTTAATTTATACATTTCAAATTCAGAAACTGAGAGTAAAATGATGGTATGTTTGTATGTAGATTGGGCTGGGTGGGGCAATAAACAAAGAAAAGCATGTCTGTAATCTGTATTGTAAAAAATAACTGTGGCTATATATATATATAATCAATTGATGGTTCTTTGTAGTTTCCAAAAATCAAAATAGGTAAGAGGAGGAGGGTATTTCATTTTGACAATATGTGGGGAGGAGGAGGGGGGAAGGAATTAAGAAGAAGTCGGTGAATCATCTCAAAGGTAGTAAATGTAATAACGGCAGCCGGAGTCGTCCTCAGGAGATTTGTAGCACACCCACGGTAAAAACCAGGGACGCCCTCACGCTCAAACACTTTCTTTATGCAATCCACCATTCCTGAGTACCTCTTTTCAGAGTGGTGTCCCTGTTCTTGAAGCCTCGCCCTAACAACCTGTTCAATCAATGTTTCATCGAATGAATGATACTTTAGAAACCATAAATCAAATAATATCCTACCTCATGTGGATATGTGAGAGTAGATGCAAATACTTTAGAAACTGAAGAGGCAACAGCAACATCACGTGCACCAAGTTGATCCACCTCTATATTATCTGTGCCATGCCCATCATACCAATCTTAAGATTATATACATAGATAATAAAATAACCTTTACCTTGGGAATTGTTTTTATTTCAGACCTCTTCTAGCCAGATAGCCTTTAATCTTCTCATATGCTGGAAACTGAATGGCAACATGACTGATACCAGCCATTGCAGGTACAAGACCACTGTATGAGGCAAAAACAAAATTCAGTATATATTATATATATATATATATATATATATATATATATATATATATATATATATATATATATATATATATATAATGGAATTGACCTGACCTGACCTGTATAAGCCACGGATACCCTCTTCCCGACCAATTCTCATCAAAGCTGACAGTGTACCACGATATGGCATTACAACTCTTCTCATTCCTTGAGTCTGAGAAAACACAGAAATTACTAAATATACTAATTGGCATCGCATTAATTATAAACTAAAGGGATTAAATCATCATCATACTTGTAGCCTTGTCTTCACAACCCACAAAGGATTTGTTACAATTGTTGTTGCGACTCCAGCCCCTGAAGCAGCTATCATATTGGCACCAAAAGATAGCTGATGACTTCCATCTATTATATCAACAATACATACATACATACACCAATTGTATCAATAAACAGAAAAGCGTCAGAATCCAAAGGAATGAATATATTTCACAATCTAACCAGAGCTAAGTGAACCTTTCAGCCAGTCATAAACAGTAAAATACACCTGCACAAGTTAAAAGTTATTAGCTTTTAAAAATTTAAAATAATCCAACTCAAGCATATGTCAATGTACTTACTACCCCACTGCCATTTAAATTTTAAACAGTTATATATATATATATATATATATATATATATATATATATATATATATATATATATATATATATATATATATATATATATATCATAACTGTTTCCTTACATGAGGCTGTGCATCAGCTCATGTGGATATTAAATTATATGTCGGGTGTTTGTGTTTCCTTCTTAAGTAATAATGTTCAGCCTAGCAAATGAGAGAGATATGCTGTATAATTAAATGATTTAATGGACTGTATTCTGTCATATAAATAACTGAAAAGGAAGTTTAATGAACAGGGTTCTGCCTGATAGAAAATATAAAGCCTTGCAGAATGCAGAATTTAAATTTTTAAGAAAAAAAAAAAAAAAAATCTCGGTATCTCACACACCGCCCAGTTTGGAAGCAAGGCAATAATAGTTGGAGAAAGGCCACGGTACATGCCACGGAAGCCGTCTTTCCTGACAATCTGTTGTAGGCTCCCGACTATCAGACTGCCTGTTTGTGGTTGATAACAAAAAAGTCAAAGTCAAAAGGCAAAAACTTTATAGATAGATAGATATATACTATATGATTGGAGCCACAAGCTATATAAACGTTGTAACATTCAACAGCTCCCACAAGTTTACACAATAATATTAATAAATAGATATAAATATTGCATACCACAATCAAGCATGATCCAAACGAACGACGAGTACACATAATAGTATCCATCACTAGACGATCAAAAGGCGGATTAATTTATGCAGAAATGGTTTGCATACCTCTAATTGTTCCACCGTTAAGCTGCGGTAGACCATGAACCTGAAACCTGGTCTTGATCACATCTAAAGGGCATACAAATGTGGCTGCAAGGACTCCTGCATATTTTCATATTGTAAGACCAGAGAATAAACGCAAAGTAATAAAAAAAAAAGCGTAAAAGGAAAGAATTTTCGTATAATTAAGGATATATAGGAGAGAGAGAGAGACCACCGAAAACGTACCCGCAACAGCGCCGGCGGCGGCATTGCATAGCATGGAGGAGGAAGTAGGGGGCTGATTATCAGCGGTCATTGGTGAAATCGATGGAAATACTTTGAAAATATTGATTAATAGGATGGAAGGAGTCCTCTCTGGAGAGGGAGATCCTGGTCCTAGAGAAGCAAAGTCGCATGGCCAAGAAAAACGAAGGCCAGTAGAATAGAGATCGCTTGATGCAGAAAGAGGTGGATGAGGGAGGGTTTAGCCAAGAAAAACAAAATCAATGGAGGTGTTTAGATCGATGAAATCGAGAGAGAAAACCTATCTGCGGTTTGGGGAAGAGATGAGATGACATCCGTGCCCGGGCTTTGTGAGCTCCAACTTGCAACCCCGATCCGACGTGATCCACATTTTCTTTTCTCTCTAAAATTCTAGGATAAAATGAAGACATGAGTTGCTAACATTTTATACGTTTAGAAATGATCTAGATCGATTAAACAAAATATAGTATATTTTAAATTATATTCATTTTAAACTCCTAAATATTCCACCTAAATATTCAAGTGCCTATTAATTAATTATAACTTTAATCTATTTTAATATTAAAATTATTCATCTTTCAACTAATTAATCAATAACAATCATTCAATACTTTTTTTTTTTAAATTTATGTTGTATAATTACTAAGTATTTAAACTAATACTTTTTTTTTAAAATTTATGTTGTATAATTACTAAGTATTTAAACTAATATAATATAATTTATAAGTATAAAATGATTGGTAGTTAGACCAAAAAACCTTTGGTCTGTTTTCAAAAATATATTCTTTCCCTAAATAGTCCAAACACTACGGTGAACAAAACGAATAGTTTAAAAGTATGATTTAGAACATGTATGTTAGCCGTTCTAAAAAAAATGATTGGTAGTTGCATAGTTTTGTATTTTACTATGAAAGAGGTTATACACAAATACAAATTACAAAGTGAGGAGAAAACATATAGAAAGAAGAATAAAAAAATAAATATTTTTGTGTCGGTTTGAGTTTCTTTTTGCTGCTTATCAAACCACATTATTGTACGTTCGTAGATATTACTAGAATAACTTAATAGTTTTCGTTATGTCATATAGATTGAAAACAACTATACAATCATTATCGATAATAAAAACATAGGTGTATGAAACACATTTTACAATGAGATTATTCTATATTATTATTTTTTGTGCTTATTTTGTAACTCAAACTCAAACTTATCTAATTAGTTGACGATTTGGATTTTTATTTCACATTTTTTCTATTCTTAATTGATCAATTATGATATTATATATATATATATATATATATATATATATATATATATATATATATATATATATATATATATATATATATATATATATATATATGATATGATGTTTAATCTTTTGAAAGATTTTTATGCATAATTAGTTATAGAGAAACTATATTAACTGGCATTTGAGAAATTATTAAAAAAACACATGAATATTTAAAGAAATTATTGGAAAAATAAAACATGTGGTTCAATATAAACTAGTGATGAGGCTCATGTTCCGCATGGGTCAAGAGGGTTATTGTTTTTTTAATGTGTATTTGAATTGAATTTCCTGAAAAAGTATTGTACTTTAATTTCTTTCTTATCAGCATAGTTCAATAATGCAACCAAATTATAACATTGCACACACTTTTCAAAAAATGACATAACTACCCTCATCTCATCGTGATCGTATCCTTGCATTGCAAACATGGGATGGAGGTGTTTATATATTTGGAGGAGACTGTTGCAACATGAAATTCCCATTTAAGGATGACAACATGTTTGCCTTACCTTCAACTTGGAGTTTAAAAGTTTTGCAACCTCCAAATGTGTTAGCAATGACATCGAAAGATATAAAACAATTTTCACTTGTAACATCCCAAAATTCAAGACCAAATATTTCATTTTTAACTTAATAATTCATAAAACAGATTATTGAAAACATCATGAAGTTATCTCTTATCATAAAAATCCATATGTCATATGTCTCAAAACATGTCATAGTATAATAATGTCAGAGTACAAAATCCCAAGAACATAATAGTGCGGAAAATCGTGGTGTGATACGCTGCTATCGTGTCGGCTCCTTTCCCTTCGAAGAAGAAGGAAATGAAACAAAAACTAAAAACCGTAAGCACAAAGCTTAGTGAGTCCCCCCATCATACCACATACCATACAATAAACATATTGTCTAAAATGTATGGGTACTAGCCTACCCATTCGGTCTCTTTCAACCGGTAACTTGCCTAGCATATCAGGGTGCTGGCCTACCCCTTTGGTCTCTTTCAACTGGTAACTTGCCTAACATATCAGGGTGCTGACCTACCCCTTCGGTCCTTTCAACCGTGGTACTGTAAAATCCCGTTTTAAATAGAGTAATTAAATAATAAATCAGGAACCCCAAGAAGCAAGTTTTATTATTAACATATATATATATATATATATATATATATATATATATATATATATATATATATATATTTTGTCGTCCAAGATCAAATAATAATTAGTGGGGTGTTGGTTTTGGGAAGCCAAATGACGAGATTTGAATCTCCGGGGGTTAAAGTGGAAGTTCCGGATTTAATTTGAAAAAGATTTTAGAAGTCATGGTGTGTTTGGTAAGTAATGGACTTAAATTGAAAGGAATTGAAGGCTTAGGGGGATGATGGTAAATTTTGGGATTTATTTTGAAAGAAAAAGGATAAGGAGGGACTGGAAGTGTCAAGAGGGACAAAGTTTGAGATGGGGCGGGTGCGTATAAATGCATTACGCATGCATTCTAACCCTAACCCTAGGGATCCATCATCAGCCGCAATCACCATCTTACGTCTCCCCACCGGCGCCGCTGCCACCCTTCACTCCTTCTCGTTCCGATCAACCAAAGACCGCCGGTGAACATCGTTGCCCCATTAACCGACGAAGTTTGAGATGTGTGTTATTTGAGGAAGTTCACGGGAGAAGTTCCGGATATAATTCCAATTTCTGAATTGAGAATTGATGAAAACAAGAGGTTAATTGAAGAACCAGAGGCAATTGTTGATCGAAAGACTAAGAAGCTTCGACGCAAGATGGTCGAATTAATGCTTGTCCATTGGAAACATACGAATGGTTCAAATCTCACCTGGGAAACGGAGAGTGACATGTTGAGTCGCTATCCGCATTTGTTTGTTGATGTGTGATTCCGGGGACGGAATCATCCTAAGGGGGAGAGAATTATAACGTCCGCGTTTCCAGGCTAGGCATTATCATCGATGTAATAGTCTAGGTTAACCCTTGTAACTCTTTTTGAAGTATTAATGATGAAATATTTGAGTATTATGTGAATTATGTGTTTATTTTCTTAATTATTATAATTTAATGAATTAATAATAAAATAAGCGTCAAATTTGCAGTGTGGGATAATCCCGATATCTCTGCATAAAGATGTAGTGGTTGAAACAAGGATTCCGGAGATATAAGGAATGACGAAATCCGAGTTATAACGAAGAAGTTATGATCTGTCGAAGTTTCGCGACAGAACCGGCACGACGCTGAATGACGTAAAATATGAATTTAAGATAGAGCGATATCTAGCCTTAGTGATCTAAACGAAAGTCGTAGGGTTCGTTAAACCGAGAGTGTGCATGAAAAGAACGCCCAAATCTAACTTCGTATGAGGAAGTTATGATTTTTCGAAGTTTCGACTTAGCGGTATGCAGCCCAAATACTCGAAATAGAGATCGAGTGATATTTAGCCAAAAATTTCTAAATGAGAATTGAATATCTCATTTATAGTAGTCCAATGATAAAAAGACAGACGAAAACGGAGTTCAGATGAAGGAGTTATGAATTTCGAACAGAGTTTTCCTGTCCCGGCCTACTAAAAATACTATATAAGTAATATACTTATAATATATTAAAAATCAATTCAAAATTAGCCAATGGAGTCTAAACGAGAGTTGTAGAGAATAATCTCACCTTCGCATCGATATAAAGAACGTCGAAAACGGAGTTCGTATGCGAAAGTTATGAATTTCTGAAGTTCGGGGCGCGAACCCCAAAGCTGTGTCAGAGACCACGACGTGGCAAGCAGTGCCGCGACGTGGCAAGTCTTCTGACACCTCCGGGAGTCCTCCAGACACAACTTGCGATGACGTATGCAGTGACGACCAAGCCCACGACGTGGAAAAAGGGTGCCACGACGTGGCAAGGGCCAAATTTGCCCTATAAATAGATTTGAAGGGCCAACCATTTAGGTTGCTATTTTCTCTCCTCTCTCTCCCGTTTTACCTCGATTTACATGCAAGAAATATCCCGAAGCAAGTCCCGAAGCCCTGAAGATCCCGAGAAGTGCAATTCCCGAGCTGAAGCTCTGCCCACGAGGAGTCCGGTTTTTGTGAAGATCTTCCAAATCTACCGAAGAATACTACTTCTACAAGCCGTAGTGTTGTTTGATCATCTTCTGATCAAGTGAGTGTGTAGTTACTTTCTTCTAACGCATAATTATGAAGTATTTTATACGAAATACGTGTTATGTGTATATTTTTTTGTTATATGTGTGAATGTATATTTACTTTCTTCTATCTCATGGATATGATTTATTCTCTATGAAATATGTGTTATGTGTATGTGTCTCATCTTTTATCTGGAATGTGTTTTGAATGAACATACTATACAGGTTTTAAACTATGTATAAAAATGTATAGTTTATCTACTAAAATGTTGGGTAGAACATGGGTAGATAGTTGTCTTGTGATAAAAAGATGAGAGGCCTCGATGTTTTTGATTTAGTCATCTAGCGGAGTTTAGATGACGACCATAGACTTTTCTAGACAGTCCTGTGGAACGCTAGCAGGCTCGCCACCTGTAGGTGTTAACGAACTTGGGTGTTCATTCGCTGTACTCCATCCCCCTCATGGTTGCCTTATTTGACTTATATTGCTGAGGAACCCCCGAAGCATGTGTTGTCGCCCCAATGAAATATTATTTGACTAGGTCCCTTATGTTAGTTGTCTTAGGGATGTAAAGTGAGAATAACAGGAATGGGTAATTGGGTTATTGTTGGTTGGTGGAATTAAATATAATTATTTATTGTGGGTTGAAAACCCTATATGCTCACCAGGCTCCCAAGCCTGACCCACTCAGTTTTATTTGTATTACAGGAAGTGGCGCAAGGGCATAAGATGGATGAATCATCAATTTGTTTTGTTTACAAGTCTGTATATGTATATATTTGTTGAACGACTTGTAATGTTATCGTTTATGCTTTATGGTCTGTATCGGAACGTGACATCCCGAGTTTTGATTATATAATGAAAATACATTTCTTTATGAAATGCTTTGGTAAATATTATTTTATCATACTTTGTTTTTGGGAACAAATTCCGCAACTCTTTCAAATCAAAATGATTTACTCTGAAATTAATTTTTAAGCATAAATGAAAATCGGTCTTTTCTGGCCATGATTTTGGGGATGTCACACAAGGTCAACTCCTTGGTCAAAGTTAACTTCCAGTTGACTGGACTCGCCGAGTCATGGCACAGACTCGTCGAGTCCTTCTCCTACTAACCTGGTCCTACTCGCCAAGTCCCTCTTCCCACTCACTGGGTCACCCTTAACTCACTATGCGGGACTATAGAACCAACTCGCGACCCGACTCGCCAAGTCCAAGAACAACTCGCCGAGTCCCCACGAGCAGATCTCCTACTCGCTTCTAAATCCTCACCAAAGCATCCCTTAAGAGGATTTGGGTTTCTGGGACTATTGCTACACGTTAAATTGCTAATTTCGCGTGCAGATACGAAGGGTTGAACCTTCAACACTTAAACCCCTCTTACTCAGAGACAATTCATATGACTCGCCGAGTTTGAAGAACAACTCGTCGAGTTCCAGGCAATCTTCATAGGACTCGCCGAGTTGTTCATCCAACTCGCCGAGTCTAAGACCATCTTCATAGAACTCGCCGAGTCCCTTCGACCCACTTCCCATACAGACCAAATATGAGACATGCAACGCTTCTAAACCATAGATCTATGCCTCTAGGGCATGCTTATCACGTAAAGTTGCAAACTTTACGTGCATGCATGGCCTTATAAGCTCAAGAAGGTAAATCCAAGCCCTTTAAGAGGTCATACACTCAATAGGGACCTCAATAACTCCAACCACAGAGACTTTACACTTCTAAGATGTCCATAAGGTCCCAATCTGAAGTCCTTTAAGAACATAGAGCATAAACACATAGAGTTTGAGGTTTTAGGGATTGAAAACCACTAATTTGGGACAAAAAGGGGATCTAATGAACTAGTGATCAAGGTAAGAACTTTTCTACCTGAATGGAAGCTTCTCACAGTGTAGATTCCGGATCTACCTCCCCTCCTTGCACACTTCAACCTCTTCCTTCTTCTTCTAAGCTCCAAACCTTCTTCACAAAGCCAAAATCACTCTCAAGAACAATATGGGGGCTAGGGTTTCTCCTAACAGCTCTCTGGAAGTGTTAGGGACAAAGGAGGCCAAGTTAGAGCGTTTAAATAGGGTGCAAACACCCGAATTAGGGTTTTTGCCCAAACAGGGTCTACTCGCCGAGTCCGGGAACCGACTCACCGAGTCCAAAGTTCAGACCCCGCGTCTTATCCCGCTCCTACTCGGCGAGTTGGTCCTTCAACCCACCGAGTCCAAGGAAAAAATTCATTATTTTAAAATATTAATCACAAGGAGTACGTACCAGGAACTAGGTGCTACATACCTAACCTACCCTCCGGTTTATTTCAACCGGTTACGGGGCCTACTTCACCCCTCCTACCACTACCACATATTAACATAGCATACAAGCACATAAATCTCTACAGATAGTTGCATACCAGACAATTATCACAAAGATAGTCATCTCTACTACAAGCAACTACTAATGGGCTGACATTGGTGTCTTCGACCCACTCATACAGGGAAGGTAACTCACCTCACACTGCTGGAGTTCACTGCAAGAATCCTTAGCTACTGCCCTGGCAACTCATCGAACTATCAATACCAAAATATCACCCAATTAGCAATTGGGACCCACACCATGATCCATAATCCATACTTGGGGTAAAATGACCATTTTACCCCTGGCCCAACAAGATTCATAACTAAGGCTCAAGCCCAAACCAAACAATCCCAAAACTCCAAAATCCATAAAAGCCCACTAATGGCCCAATTTTCCAAATTGGGCGTAACTCCCAAAATGGGCCTTCCTTTTTTAGTTCAACATATTCTTAGCCAAAAATATCTGATTTCTGATGGCCCACAAAGGCCTAAAGTAGCAAAGTCCAATGAATGGCCCAAACTGAGGCCCACTTGTGTAAAACCCACTCTGACTAAGTACGCAACGCGTACTGGGTTTGTGACCTGTACGCTGTGCGTACCAGCTTGTACGCCCAACGTACTCCTCTATTAAGTCCTTTTTGCTATTAAGCACTTAATGCTTTAAACCAATGGACCAAATCACAGATCTAAGCCCTACTTAACGTCTAAACCCATGTCCCATAAAGTCACTGACTTGGTGATTTTGCATGCCCCACGTAAGACCAAACTCCAAAAATGGCATTCTACTTCCATAAAAGTGACCTTAACTCATGCATAAACTCTTAAAGACCTTCAAGGTGGCAACTTTCTGTCTTAGGGACTCAAATAGAACCAAGGGTGGCAACCCTAAGCCTAGGAAACGAATTTGAACCATAAGGCTTCATCCTTGGACCAAAAAGGTCCAAAAACCCAACACAAGAGATCTAAGGAAACAACCACCAAGTTTAAGACTTTATACCTCAAATGAGAGTCAAAAGCTGATGAGGTTCTGGATCTAAAAACTCTAACTTCTTCAAAGAATCTTCAAGAGTGAACACCTTCTTCAAAAGAACCAAAATACTCTTCTAATGGACTTCTAAGCTCCAAGAACACACAAGGAAGGATTAGGGTTTCGTGAAAACTATCTAAGGGTGAGAGAGTGGTTGGGCTTTAAGGCATCATGTTTCTTATATAGTGCAAAACCTTAAAATCTAGGGTTTTGGTCTGAAGGGAGTATGCCTCGCGTACCTCTTAGTACGCCCGACGTACTCACAAACCACCCATAACCAATTGACCTTATACGTTGGGCGTAACTCTGCTTACGTTGGGCGTTCCTAGCTAGGCACGTGCATGCGTCCTTGCATGCATGGGACTGATCTGCCAAAGATCTCAATTAGGGGCTAATTCTGCCAAAACCTTCAAAGTGCCATAACTTCCTCATCCAACGTCCGTTTCCATTGAACCTTATATCCACAAAAAGGTGGTGAGAATCCCTACACTCCTAATAACTAATCCAAGCCTTAAAACCTCCAGACATAACCCAAGACCCATAAAAGACCGAGTCATCAAGTTACGATTATACCCTTGTCCTCCGAAGACACAATCGGATACTTGGACCACTTATACCATGACACCCACATCCGAACTGGGCCAAATCCTTCCTCTCCAAGGCCCTAAGCCTTATGACAACTGATGATTGGGCCGTAGCCCCGAGCAACGAAACACTTTTTAAAACCGGGTGTTACAATAAAACACAAGTAAGAAATCTTAGTTATGAGTAAAAGAAATTATGAAAATGTCGGATATGTAGTGTAAAGATTATGGAATACATATCTAGAATGTATAACGACATTCCAAAACGTATAAAGACAATACATAATATATGTATGGGATGTAAGCTGTCAATTTGGCGTTGATTATGTGAGTCTGAAATATACGCTGTTAGATTCTCGATCAACTTTACATCAGAGTTCACCAAACTCACATCAACTCTAGAACAAACATAACTTTCTCAGGATGACGTGTTACAAAAAATGGTTAGTTTTCAAAAACTTAAAAATTAATTATTTTTGTTAATAAGACCAATTTATATAGGTAAGTTTAATTAATATAACTGCTCATTAATATTTTTAGAGTAAATTATTAAAATCGTCCCTATAATTTGGTTAAAATTACGTGTTTGGTCCCTAACGTTTTTTTCCACTCGGACCATCCCTCTGGTTTGTTTTTATTTCGGTTATGGTCCTTGACTGACATGAAAAGACAATTTTACCTTTGTTATATTTTTTCCCAAATTTTGAATAACTAGTAAATACTTATTTATAATAATAAATCATTGGGTCCCACCACCCTTTCCTAACTCCTACCCCCGCACATCTTCTTCCTTTATCTCATATACTTCCCTAGAACAGGCCTCCTTTGCCGGCAATCACTAGTTCACAGACCATTGACCACTGCAGTCGGAAATCAATGGAGCACCCCCACCCTTATACTTTGTCCCTTCATGTTCTATGGAGTTGCTCACCACCATGACTTTAATCAAATCTTGTGCACCACAATCTCCTTTATCAACTTCGGCGAGTACAAAAAATCTAGAAAAATCAAACCTAATGCAATCCAGAAAAATAACCTAATCAAACCTGATGCAATTATCCAAACAAATCAAATGCATAAAAATCCTCTAACTTACCTGAAATTAAATCCACTAAACCTAACCCCCACCACCACCTCTAAAATCAAATCACCGACACTGTCACCGAACCAACGTCACTACCGTCGACCACCGCTAACATAGAAAAGAGACGGTTGGAAAGAGGGATAACAAAGAGCAACGACAGGAAAGAGAGATGATTTCAGAAAGTGTTGTAGCGGTGTCAGTGATATTTCAATGATTCAAAGATCGAGTGCAGATCGACGATGTCACTCATCGTGTTCCTTCTTATACATAAGTATCAGAGTACATATCCAACACCAAATATATATTAACATCGTTTTCAGATGGCAGATTGCAGTTCGTGGAGAAATTGAAATCAATTTTTGGATCTGAAAACATAAATCTGAAAAACAAATACCCAATTTCTTTTTCTTATTTCGACCCATGTTCTTCAGGTACAAAACCGAACAAGATCAAGAGATATAGAGTGATAGAAATCGAGTAGATAAGGAACATGGGTTGCAACAGCGTAGGTCTCGTGGAGGACACATTAGGTCTTCATTTTTTTTTTGTTTATTCAATATGTGGGTTGAATATGCAAACTACAGTTGATTAGGTCTTCCAAAAAGGAACTGGGATCGTTTAGTCTCAAAATGGTGTTTGAATCTTCAACATGGTGAGGGTTGAAGATGTAAAATACAACCGATTAAAGCAGATTGGTACCCTTCCCGTGACACCCCCCACCCCATGTGAGAAATTGATATTTTTTCAAGATGAAGGAATCAAAGAGAGTGCGAGAAGGGAAGAAGAAGTAGATAACAAGGGGCGACGACAGAGCGATGATGCAGAATAAATATGGTCACCGGAGACGAGGATTTGGAGTCACTGGAAACTAAGATGGGGCACGTCCCATTTTCTAATTTCAAGATGATTTTTTAATTTCAAGATGAAGGGATGAGGTTGGTGAGGTAGAGGTGGGCCACACTTTTTTTCTTTTTTCTTTTTAATTTATAAATAATAATAAAAACAATAAAATAATTGAAAAAGAAATTCATAAGGGTATTATAAATTCATGTCTGATAGGGACTAACAACGCAATAAAATTAAATTATAAAGACGATCTGAATGCAAATTTTTTTTTTCTTTTTTATGAATGGAAGATGTAATTTTAACCAAACGTAATTTACTCATAATTTTTATTTTTTGAAGGCCTTTGTGGCTGAGATGGGCTTTAGGACCATGTAGGCCCGGATCGTCCAGGGATAGGGTCTTGTGATGACCAAGGATAGCGTCTCGTCTGTTCCCGGTATCTGCTTTTTTCTAAATCGCGCCATCGGCGACGGAAGTTCGTTGGGAATTCCGTTACACATGCCTGGTACTTCATCCATCCAACATTTGCTGTTATATTTGTATATGTTTTTATTTCATCAACATTCTTGATCGAATCTAATGTATTTTCACTATGCGTTCTTCTATCTGTGTGTGTTTGATCCCCATGTCATGTTTGATGTAGATTTGCTTATTTCACTATCTGTTGCTTCCTGCAACTGTTTGTTTGCGTTAAATTTAGTAAATCATTAAACGGTATTTCTTTAGTCTAACATGTTACAGAAAAACATAGGATGTGGAACTGTGGAAGACTGGAAGTAATCAGAAATTTGTACACTCAGCCATTAATAGACATGAAAGAAACTAGGATGACGACGGTAACTAACTCGCTATTAACATAATTTTACAATCCAATCACTAATATTGACCCGCCATATTAATATTATATAGGCACAATCCACCAAATAAACCCTAATTAAGCAAACATTAAAAACTGTAAAATTAAAATCACCCCAACATCCTCCCTTAGTTCCAATTTTGTAGTATGCTTCAGCTTGATAAACTCTTCAATTCCATGGTCACTCAAGCCGGAGTTTCAACAAAGGGAAGCTTATCTCTCTACTAGATAAGTGTTAAATGCGTGTAATAACAATGTACTTTATTTTTTTAACAATGTACGTTTTTTTTTACAAAATTTAATGTTTATAGCAATGGTAAAATGTAGGTTGGTATAAACAGTAAAAAGGTGAAAGTAAATCAGAAATGTGGTAGGAGGTGTTACAGTGTATGGAAAAGGGGATGAGGCAGAGGCAGCAAAGAAATAGTGATGGATTGCGCACTATATGGACACCTGAAATGGACAGATATTTCATTGAGCTGATGCTAGAAGAAGCTGGAAAAGGGAACAGGATTGATGATCATTTATTTAGTAAACGAGCATGGAACCACATGACGCTCTTGTTTAATACAAAATTCAGGTTTCAATATGAAAAAGATGTTTTGAAAAACCGACACAAAACATTAAGAAATGTGTACAAGGTAATAAACAAGCTCCTTGCCCTAGATGGGTTTAGCTGGGACCATACTCGACAAATGGTGATCGCTCATAATGAAGTCTGGGATGATTATATCAAGGTACATTTTCATTTTTTTTTTCTTAAAAAAATATATATATATTATAATATTATATGCATGCGGCAGGTACACCCAGGTGCTCGGTCATACAGAATAAAAAGCATTCCGTATTACTATGATTTATGTGAGATATATAAAAAAAAAATATCCGGTATTGTTGATACTTCTTGTGGTATTATTGTTGTTGATGAGTTTATGATGGATGAAGAGGTTGAGGCTGGAGGGAGTCGGACATATTGGGAGCCAGGGATGGATGGATACTTGATTGAGCTGATGGTGGGCCAGCTTCAGAAAGGAAACCAGATAGACGGCTTGTTCCTCAAGCAAGCATGGATGGAGATGATCAACTCCTTTAATCACAGGTTTGGTTTCAAGTATCATCTTCATACTCTCAAGAACCGATACAAGACCTTTAAGAGACAATATAACACCATAAACAAGCTTCTCGGATCACAAGGCTTTTTATGGGATGATTTACGCCAAATGGTAGTTGCTGATGATCACACCTGGCAGGATTACATCCAGGTCTGAATGCATCATCCGTCTTTTAATTTTTAAAATTTTTTTTTTTTAACAATGCATATATGCATTATGCAGACAAATCCAGATGCACGCCAATACATGACACGACCAGTGCCTTATTACAAGGATTTGTGTATTGTATTTGTATGTAAAGAGACTCTTACTACTGTTTCAGCAGCAGATGATCAGCAGGAGTCTTCCCATAACTCCTCTGTTGCTGTAGAACATGTGATTGAAGCCATTCAGGGCTTACCTGACATGGATGACGACCTCATCTTGGATGCTTGTGATTTTCTCGAAGATGATAAAAAAGCCAAAACATTTTTATCCTTGGATCTTAGACTAAGAAGGAAGTGGTTAATTAGGAAACTTCGCCCCCAACCTTCAACTGCTACTTAAATAATTTTGTATTGTGTTGTGAAATTACAAAAACATGACAAGATACGCCCTTCTCCTTAAAAGAGATTTGCAAATCATTTGATAGGAAGAGCAATCACTGTGGTACTGCGACCAATGAGAAATATAATCATCTAAACCTACTTTTCTGTCGACCAGTGACAACATTTTTGTATACATCTTGATTGCATGATTAAAGATAAAAAAAAAAAAAAAAAAAAAAAAAAAAAAAAAAAATTTAGTTTTAGCACTCGCTGCAGCTTCCTATATTATTGTTTGTATCTTCTGATCAGTTTTGTTTAACTTTAAGTACATAACTGAATAGTCTTTTGTCATACCGGACAAAAACTCAATTAAATTTACAATAATGCCACAAATATATGTCTACTGGGGGTACTCCACCCCTTTAATGACACCTATTAATAGATTAATAAGGCCATATGCATGGTATACTCCCTACGAACCACAAACCACCATATGTGGCGTTGTTATACTACCCACAATGAAAGAAGAGAAACAGAGAGAAGAGGGTTGCAAAAAGGTGGTGGCCACAATTCACAACGCCCCACTCCTAAGTTCTCAATGTCATTTTATACGAGGCAATCCCCATTTATTAAACAATTCTTATCACTTTCTTTGGCATAAACTTTATGAAATATGTGTTTAAAAAGTGTATAACCACACTGTAACAAACTTGGTAGTTATGAAGAAAATGATGTATAACCCTATGCTTATATGGAGTCATAAATAAAAATATAGAACTTTTTAGCAAAATGATTGTAAAGTAAAGTTGTAGTTAACTTTACTATGAGGGTGTGAATATAAAATTCATCGAAATCTGAATCCGTATGAGGAAGTTACGGGCTTTTGAAATGAATGATCATATTGAGGGTAAAGTACATTTCTTAAATAAGAAAATGGGGAAAACACAACCTTGTAACAGCTCCACACTTGTGCTTTTGTGTCGAACTCCTTAAAACCCAAGTTAATGAAATAGGTTTCTACTGGTGGAACTTTTGGGCAAAACACAAGTTGTGTATCGAAACACGATTGTGTAAACTGGTCGATAGAAAATTAGGGTATATCATGTACTAAGTCGGTCGCTTACCCCTCATTTCACCCGCACACCACTTGAGAGATAATTTCTTTAATAGTTGGATTGAGAGGTAATTTCTTCTTTCTTGTAAGCTTTAAGTTGTTTTAATGGTGAAGTTGGAAAGAGATGATGGAACCCTTGTTCTTATATCACTTTTAAAGAAGAAAATCTTGATAATAGTTATGGAGTGGGTATAGTAATTATATTTTCAAGTATAATATGTCAAGATTAGGGATGAGCATACTACCCGTTGGACCGGAAAAAAACTGAGACCGGACCGCATATTCATATTAGTGGGCCGGTTTTCGGGTTTTGTTTTTACCAATAATTAGGTTTTGAGTTTGGACCAGACCGTACACGGAATACGAGATTTAACCTGGACCGTACTGAAAAATATTTTCACCTTAATTTCTTTTATAGATATCTTCATAAGTTTAAAATATATAGATAATGATATTGAATTATTAATTAATGTGATATTGCAAGATTTCTAAATATAAAACTTGATTATTAGAAATAATTTGGCGAGACAAAGATTCGTAACGTATTAGACTGGTGCATAATTACACAAACAGGATATGTAAGTTATGTCTTTAATTAAAAGAATTTGACAGGAAGGATATGTTTATTTACTTGGTCTGGGCACATCTCGTGCTCATGGTGGCTAACTTGGATACCGAAAACGACGTTATGACGGGGGGAACACCCCCCCCCCCCCCTCTCGTTTCTGCTCGTTATGGCACTTCTCGTGCCCGTTACCACTTATTGAAACGGTGAAAATGTATACATTGGGATTTGATCGTTTGCAACGGTCAACATTTTAAATAATTTTTTTTTACCCTTTTTACTTTATATAAATACTCATTTTACTTTAATTTTTTTACATCTTTATCTCATTCTCTCTATATTTTATACTTTCTTTTAATAAAAAAAATGGAGCAAAACCCAAACATCCCCCTCCATCATCAAACCCAAACACACAACCTCGCCTCTCGGATTTCTAGGTTATGAAAATTATTTTAACCTTCTATCGTCTCAAGTATCGCCAAAAATCTCATATCAAGGCGCTGCTTTCAATCCCGCTTCATCACCACTGCAATTTCCCAACTCACCATACCTTCAATAAAATCTATTTGGTCAAAACCCAAATGTACAACAAAATACTTTCCCTACTTTTGCTTCGACGCAACAAACAACCAACTAACCACCACCTACAACACAACCATCGGTTGAAGTGGAAGTGGGAGATAGTTGGAGAGGGAAAGGGAAAGGAAAATCGAAAGGAAAATCGATAGCGGTTGAAACAGAAAATGCAGACGTTCCACAATGGTGGACACCGGAGGAGGAATATGCTTTAACGGCGGCTTGGTGTACTACTTCAAAAGACGAACTCCGCGGAAATGGAATAAAGAAATGAGCTTATTGGGGGGTGGTGCGCGACAAGTTTCACGCTATTTTGAAGAAAAAACTATATCACAAAAATGACATATTGAGTAGCAAGTTAGGTCAAATAACTAAGCGGTGCAACAAATTCAATGGTATTTACAACCGGGTTAAGGCGCAACAGCAAAGCGGAACCAACGACTTCGATTTATTCAAAGCTGCAAAAGAACAATATCGGGTCGAAATGAGACATGTTTTCGAGTTTGAAAAATCATGGGAGTTGTTACGAGCGGATCCAAAGTGGAATAACACGCCTACATCGTCGCAGAGTCAATCCAAAAGGTCTCGCAATTCGAGCTCGGTCGACGTGTCAGACGCACGGATTCACATCGACCTAAATGCCGACAATGATGAGATCCCGGATGATATCGAGGAGATATACCCATCACGATGACCGCCCGGAAGCGACAAAGCGAGGCGTGCTGCAAGGCATGCGGAGGAGGTTGAGGCGAAAGCAAAAGACGCGGCGGAAATGAGAGCGAAATTCGACGAGCACAATTTATTAATAAAAGAAAAAAATGACTTGAAACGTCGTCATTTGGAGTTCCTAGAAAGGCAGACACGAGAAAAACAGGAGCAAAAAGAGAGGGAACTAATGACACATCAGTTGTCAATTCTTCGGACGAGCGAAGAGAGTTTGGCGTCTGAGGATCTAGCGGTGCTACAAGCAATGAATGAACAAATTAGGAAAAAATATTTAGGTTAATTAGGATTTTATGAGTAATTTGAATGATATTTTAGTTATGATTTTAGGTTTAAAATTATGTTTTTTTAATTGTAATCGTAAGTTTAGATTTTAAATATGTCTCTTTTTTTTTGTTTTAAAATTTTATGTTTTATAAAAATATATTCATTTTAGTGATTAAAAAAACATAAAAAGGAAAAAACGAAAAGGAAAAAAAAACGAAAAATGAAAAGAAAAAACCAAATTCGAAAAATAAAAATAAAAAAATAAAACATATTTATTTTAAAAGGTTGATGTTGCATCTTGTTACCCATTTCCCCACTTGGTGTTATAACACCATTTGCTTATGTGGCATGTGAGATGGTACAACTTGGTGTTGCATCTTGTTGCCCACACCTAATGCTCTAAAATAATTATGTTTTATAAAATTCTACAAATATTTATAAATACATACGTTAATATGCTAAACCAATAACTTAATTATATCCGGACGATTATATCCATAAAACCAAAAGTAATAGACTAAGGGGTATTCCTAAAAAAAATATATATATATATATATATATATATATATATATATATATATATATATATATATATATATATATATATATATATATATATATATATATATATATATATATATATATATATATATATATATATATATATATATATATATATATATATATATATATGGCCAAAAAAACTAATGTATACAAATCCCAGTTTGGTATTCGGAATTGGACTGGACCAAGATTGTAAACAACGCTATTAAAGTCTAATTCGTTCCAAAACCTAAAACCCGCTTTAATACCCAAAACTGGACCGGACCGAACCCAGACCCGATACACCCAAAAACGGTCCGGTTTTCAGGTATGTTAATTCACGATTTTCGGTCTTCGGTTCGGTCTAGTCCAGGTCCGGCCTGTTGCTCATCTTATTGCTTGTTACTTGAAACATGAGAAATTGAAGAATATGATCATGAACCCTGGTTTGCCTATATTGTTATATTATTGAATTTGAATAGATATCTTAATAATTTATGACATGTGGACAAGTTATACATCATGTTTAATGTAATGATCCAAGTTTCTTTCCATTAGCGATGTTAGTTTTCGTTACTTAAATATTTATTTTTGTAAACGATTTCAGTTTTATAATTATAAATTGAAATTATATAAATAAAAATCATGTTAATTAATAATAAAATAGTTAATCAATAACTAAAAGGTATAAAATTTAATTAAATTAATTTGTAGGAAAGTAGGGTACATATAATTCATTAAAATGTATAAATATAGCCTATGAAAGTGACATTTTTGAAAGTAATAAAGATCGTGCTTTTGGGTTTTGAGTTTAAAGTGCTATTATGGAAAAAGAATCCAACCTAACATAATTATCTATTAAAAAAATAATGTCTCTCTCTTTTTCGATCTATAATTCAATTAAACACAATCTTTTATATCCATTAGCAATTCAATCCAATCTAATTTTATAATAAAAAATATATTAAAAAATTATATCAATATTGGTCTTATTTTATAGAGAAAAACTAATTATATATTTTATTTAATTTTTTACTATAATTGTAGTTACTAATAAAATTAGTTTTAATTATAAAAAGTGATTTATCACAACTAATAATTGATGGACACATTGCTTTATTTAAATTTGAAAATGATGAGCCTTTGTCATCACAAAATATTTACTTTTTATTTTATTGTTTGACTTTTTATTGGAGAACCATCAATTGGTGACACCAATGGGGATAACCTAAGAACCAATGTTCTAAATTCATTTAATAACCCGCCTCAACGGTTTTTATGCATTCCATCCACCCTACAAAAATAATTACACCCCCTCCTTAGGCAGCCGTATGAATCGACCAAAGAGAGAAATAATGGTTTCCTTTCTTGAAGGGGGAAACCGAGAGTGTGAGATTAAGTGCATTGGATGTGTGGCATATACATGATAGGGATATGAAGATGAGATTCAAGGTGAAGAGACAGATTGCTTTCGAGATTGTTTAACGTGGTAAGTTTGAGTAAACAAATATGTAGACGTGTGTAGGTTCGATATCAAGATGTAATATGAATTTTCTAAAGTCCTATTAAACCTCATGCACTAAAGAACAATCATTTGAAGTCCATTGAATGCGTATACCCTTCGTATCAAATCGTGCGCGTGTATGTGCTTGTGTGTGTGGGGCAGACAATTAGACATTACATACGAGGGATGTTTAAACCCTCACATACCAAGAAGGTTTAACTACTAATATATAAATTAGTTAACATTTCAAGGTTAGTCTGATGAAAAAATGGAATATATATATATATATATATATATATATATATATATATATATATATATATATATGTATATATATATATATATATATATATATATATATATATATATATATATATATAGGGAAAAGTGAATATACCCTTAAGGGTATATAAGCTTAGGTACCCAAACTCATAATAATATGTTGTTTTGTTTGATATATTCATTATAATATTGTTAAACTTCAATCCTTAACTTGATTTATATTCAATATTTTTAAATTTTCACTATTATCTTCCTCTTACATCACATCTTTTTGTCGAACACTTAATAGGCTATATATATTATTATTGAAAATGATAATTATGTAAGAGGAAGATAAATATGAAATTTATAAAAAACTTTGAAGTAATTCAAGTTAGAAGTTGAATTATAAGAACATTGGACAATTACAATGTCTATATATGATACAAACGATGTAGTATTATGAGTTTGAGTACCTAAGCTTATATACCCTTAAGGGTATATTCATTTTTCCCATATATATATATATATATATATATATATATATATATATATATATATATATATATATATATATATATATATATATATATATATATATATATATATATATATATATATATATATATATATCATAACAAAAATATTAATGTAGGTAATTTAAATATTAACCTTAATTGTTAAAAAGACATGACTTTTGGTTTTATATTATTTTAAATCGTCATGTTGGATACCAAAATATTTAAGGATGTATCTACTTATATTTATGTATGAAGCTAGATTAACAAATGGAGATTTGAAGTATTGATATGGTAAAATATAATTATAGTGATTTTGGAAAATGTATGGAAATTTGTACAACAATGTTATCCCGACTTACAAGGCATGTAGAGGCCGCCAATCTGGTCTGAATTAGACAAAATCACTAGAGATACAAAGTTGTAAGAAATCGAGTCTAGTTTCCACGGAATCTGATATCAGTCCATTTGGACTTGTAGATTCTATTTTATGCTCCAAATAACATGGAAAATCTTTAAAAAATATAGTAGTTACATGTATGAAAGCTTATAAAGTTGGAATATACTTAATAATTTATTGGTATATGTGACTAATAGACGAGTCCTTAAAACTTCAAGTGAGTACGAGAATTCAAGTTGAAGCGAATATGAAATTTTCATGGATAACATAAGATTCACATTTTAATAAAACAAGATTTTGTTTTATACTTTAATGTTAATACTTTTAACTTGACCGTTATCACTATCAAACCCCTTTCGGTAACTCCACTCTCAAATATAAAGGTAGGGAGGGAGGTAAGCATGAAACATATTAAAAACCGACTTCATTAAGAATCAAAGAGACCTCCTTAAACTAGTATTAAAGTGGGGTGAGCCTAGAAATGGTAAGACTGACAATGTCACTATTCTAAGATGTGATGACACATGCTGTAATTTATCATATATATAAATAGATATTGTTCTAACACACACACACACACATGATATTTACCCTAATAATATCCATATTTAAAATAATTGAAATAAGGTAATTATCCATATTTATTAACCCTTTTAGTTTTGAATTTTAAAAGGAAATTGAAAAACCGTAATCCGGAAAGGTTTGTCATGCCTGATATTAACAGGTTTTCCCAGTTTTAAATTTTTGCTTTCAAATAAGTTTTAACGAATCTAATGGATTATAGAGTGTAAGTAATCATAAAATAAGGCTCTGATACCACTGTTAGGTCTTCTATACGTCTAAACACATTATCATGGCAACAAAAACATAATAACATCTTATGTGTTGATGCAACCTAGGATCTAAGTTTCATGCTATTACTGCTACCCTATGAAAATATAAACGAAGGAAGAACCACATACCTCTATTGTAGCTAATGACCTTCGATCTTGCGGCCTTGTACGTGTCACCTTGTTTGGGTGAAAGGATCTAAACCATAATACATATCTTGGTTCACACTCAATAAACTCAAAAAAATCAGAATAAAAGTAACTAGGAGGTGAGAAGATCTCACTAAGAGTTTCTCCATAATAGGAAGGATAAAGATGGCAAAGAGTCAATCAAATGAGCAAAAAGAATGAAATCCTAAGGCACTATTTGTAGCATTGGATCCCTTCCTAGGTTTTGTACTCCATCCCATGTGGGATGGGATATCGAATTCGAATCCTCTTTTATCCAAGAGAGATTTCGTCTAACGCTATCTCCCATTGGGTTTCTGGAATATTTATAATTAATCAACTATTGATTTATTGATATTCAATCCTTTAAATAATTAAACTGTTTAATTAATTCTCAAAATATTTTCCAATTAGTTTCTAAGTAATTATTAAATCATAATAATTAATAAACTAATTCCTTCTTTATTTATTCTACTTAATTTGAGTCTTGAGGGCAACCCACGATGACCCTTCTATTATTACAAATATTACCAATAGTTGATGACATTGGACATTTTATCCAACAATTTTTAGGTAACGACCTATAAAACCTCGAACATTAATAAATTGAGGGGAAGAAAAATCATATTCATAGGAGTCTATGAGAAGAAGGAAAGGAATCGAAAAAAACGCTTATTGGAACTAGCTTACAAAGCAACCAATGATGATAGATGAGTATGCGTAGAGTGAACATGGGAGGCATTGGTCGGAGAAGATGGAAAAGGATATGGTGCTATCTAGAGAGAAGCAAGAAGAGAATGTGGATGTTTCTCACAGAGGGTAATGTAGATATCAAAAGAAGTGGTAGATTACAGATACCCTACATTTGATTGGAAGATGATAACGTTGATTTCAAACCTAGGTCGACTCCAAACCATTGGTATTCAAGTTGGCAGCTAAACCTGAAAGCTACGACTCAATCCTTGCTACTGTTCATAAGCCAATTGTCTTTTAATGTTATATATAATAATAATAAGACAAAACTGCAAAAATAGTCGTGTAGTATGCATTTTTTTCGGGTATTGGTCCGAACCACAACTTTTTTGGATTGGTGGTCCTTTTGAGTTGGTTTCGTAGCATGTTTGGTCCCTCCGAAAATTGAAATGACCATAATACCATAGGTGCATTTATCTTTCATTTATCTTTCATTTTTTTTTTAAATTTAATACTTATTTATTTATTTCAATAATTAAAAAAGAGGGCCCATCTCTCTCTCTCTCTCTCTCTCTCTCTCTCCAATAACCATAACACATATACATATATTGGTTTGTTCTTCAACACTCAACAACATACATATACACATACCACCATCACTACCAAGAGAATTTAACAAACCCCCAAACCAGTGAATTCAAAATCATTTCTGGAACGATTTTCTTTTGTGAATCTAACATCATTTATAGAAGAGAATGAAACACATCCCAACCCTACTGCCTTCATCATATTTCCAACCTGCAAAAATCAAATTAGAAGAGAAAGAGAAAAGAAAACAGAGCATAACACACATACAACAAGATCATAAAAAACCCAACATTATTCATCATTTTGAACCCTTCCCTTACCCTTTTCTCGCTTGTGGTTTGGATCAATTTCTGTTTCTTTTTTCTTTTCTTCGTGTTTCTTTTTTCTTTTCATAAACTGCATATTACAAGGATTTAACTAGTATAATGAACATGATTTGATTTCAAGATATCGTTTAAGTGAATCTTTCTACCTCTGTAACCTAGTACACATAAATGGAAGAAATATTGGGATTATGAAGAACTACATTGTAGTATCATGTAGCTTTTTGAATCTTTGGAAACTATTGAATTTTAAGGGGATCCAAGCATGAACGGCTTCATTGACGCTGACACTAATCCAAGTGGACCATCTAACGACGCCAACAATGTGCTCTGCTTCAGTTAGCCTTCCAAAATTAAAATTAATCAAATCAAATTTGAAGTTTTAGATAATGGATCATTAATAACAATTTGATTCTCCTTGTTCTTACCGATCTTATCATTGTAACATGATTATGATCATTATTGTGATTCTTCAGTGACAAAGTACCCAAAAATGTGTTTGATATTTGCATATTTAGTTCATATTAAGTATAGATTTTTTATTATTTATTAGCTAACATATCATGGACAAAAGGTACTTAAAAGTGTTTGAATTATGTTTTCAGTCCAAAAGTGAAGCTCGGAAGCAAAAGGAAGCAGGAGAAGCGGTTGGGAGCTCGGGAATTGAACAGAGAAGGAAACCACCAAAAACAACACCTACTCGGCGAGTAGGGTCGTCTACTCGGCGAGTCCGATCGAATATTCGAGAAGATAAAGACTTAAAGACCCAGAGACTTATCGCATACGGGGATTGAGAGATGGACTCGGCGAGTCGGCACCTGACTCGACGAGTCGTTTCGCAAATATAAAGATAACTTCTCAGATCGACGGAAGAGATTTCTGAAACCCTTCTGGAGAGGATAGCTGAGATTGAAGAGCCAGGAGAACCTTGGAGAACGAAGATACAAGCTAGAATCCAATTCCAAAGGAGATTTGAGGCAAATTTCATCATTCTACTTAATCTTTTGTTTTCAATTATGGCTAGACAATTAGAATTTGTTTATTTGTTGTTTATTACCTCAATCATGAGCTAAAACTCTTAAACTTCTGTTTGGGGATGCAAAATTGAGACTATGGTTTGATATTTGGTAGGATTAATTCAATGTTGGTGATTTTTGTTAGTTTTAGCTTGCTAAAGAACCTTGTGTGTGAATGATAATTAATTTTCTGTTAATAGGAAGGTAATTAAATAGTATGAACATCTTTTGATTATCAACCTCATATGTTTATGTGACCACTTTATCATATGTCTAGGATTAATGAACATGAAACTAGAATTAATAAGAAAATTAGGTAAATTCATGTGTGAGCTTGTGTGATGACCATCAACAAGAAGTTAATTAAAGGACCAAATTAGTTAACTATTGCAAATCTAAATTAACTTGAATAATTAATCTAGTGAATTTAATTAAATTAGACAACTGATCACTGTTTGAGTTAGTTTATTCACTAAGGATTAGTGTAGTGAACGCGAATCTAATCACTTGAATCGGTAACCAACAAAAGAGTTAATCCATTGCACTATTACCATAATATCAACCATAGGATCAATTGAGTTAAACTAAACAGAAGTCCTTCCCATTATTGAATCTAGTTAATTCTTTGCTTTTCTAGATTTTAAATTACGTGATAGTTAGTAAGTTTCTAGTCTTGTAAAACTAGAGAAAACCCCTACTTATTAATTAATTTAGATAGAATTAGTTTTTAGTTTTAATTTACCGTTCCCTGTGTTCGATACTCTGCTTATTTAGCTATACCACAATTGATAGGTCCACTGTCTTTGTGTGTTTATTTTATAATTAAAAGTAGGTTTAAAACTAAGTGAGTTTGCACACACCAAGTTTTTGGCGTGGTTGCCGGGGAACGGTTCTAAAATTAACATTAAATTCTAGTTTAATAGATCATTTGTGTGGGATCTATCTTACACAAAGTTAATTCTACGGTAATTTATAATTAGAAAAAGTTTTAATAAAAATCCGTTTTTTAAGTAATTAGAAAATTTTTCTGTTTTTGCCTTCAACTCGCCGAGTGCAATCGTGCCGACTCGGCGAGTTCATCGCCGATTCACAGTTTTAATTTTTATTTATTTTTGTTCTTTTTACGCGTTTCTTGTTTTGCCTATAGTTGTTTCATGACCCGAGGATCTGATACACCTCTGGTCCCTCCTCTTGAAGACCCGTAATCCGCATTACGGAGGAGCAAAGGAAAAGCCGTTGGAGAATCCGCTTCTTCAAAGAATTCGCCACTAAAGAACCTCAAATCCGTTTTCAGCAAGAAGAGGAGCAGCAAATCAGGAGCATCCAGTGCCTCTTTGAAAATCGAAGACCCAATTAAAGAAGACACCGCGTACGAGACCGAGGAAGAAGAACCCACATACGAGCACAAATCCGATTTCGAAGACGATTTAGCTATCATTATGGCTAATATCGATGAAGTCCTCATGGGGGAATGGAAGAAGAGAATGCACGATGACACTGGCCCGAGACTTGTGCAACCCACAATTCCCGCTACCGCTACTTTCGAGTTAAAGGGTCATATTCTCGCTCAACTCAAGGATATTCCTTTCTATGGAAAAGACCACGAAGACGCCTACAAACACTTGGATGAAGTAAATGATGTGGCTGACTACTTCAATGTACCGAATGTGCCACGCGAGACCCAACTACTTCGCATGCTTCCAGTCACATTCAAGGGTGCTGCAAAGGATTGGCTCAAGTCACTTCCTCCCGGATCAGTCACCACATGGGCCAAGATGAAAGAAGAATTCATAGACCACTTTTGCCCACCTTCCAAAATATCTAAGTTGAAGAAAGCCATCGTCAACTTCGAGCAACAACCCGATGAGTCTCTTTATGAAGCTTGGGAAAGAGACAAAGGTCTTCTTAGAAATTGCCCACACCATGACCTCAATAGCCAACAAGAGGTCTCCATATTCTATGATGGAGTCAATGTCAGCACAAGGCAATTGCTCGATTCACAAGGCCCGCTCAGGAAGAAGGCACCCCCGGTAATCAAGGAGTTAATTGAAGAATTCTCTAAGCATTCTATAGAATACCACAATCCAAGAAATGAAGTAAGTCGGGGGGTAGTGAACTCGGCAAATGATGGCATGGCGGCGGTGATAGCTAAGCTCGATAGTCTAGATAGAAGGATGACAAAAATGGATCAAACAATTCATGCTATTCGAGTTGGATGCGAGAATTGTAAAAGGCCCCATCTCACAAAGGATTGTGACTTGGATGAAAATGGAAACAAGAAAGCTCAAGTGTACTACTCAAGCGCCGATCGATACGACGAGAATTGGCGGAAACCGAAGAAGGAATGGCTCCCATATGAAGAATACAAGAAGGCTAAGGAGGAGAAATACAAGTAGAAAGAAAGGGGATTTTATCAAAAGGAAGAACCGGTTATGGAAAAGAAGGCCGATTTAGAAGAAATGTTCACTAGATTCATAGTCGCGTCCGAAAAAAGGCACAATGATCATGATGCTGCTATACAAGAAACCAGAAATATGCTAAGGAATCAGCAAACATCTATTCTCAACATTGAGAAACGGCTAGGACAACTTGCACATCAAGTGAACGAGCAAAGACCAGGTCAACTTCCAAGTAACACCGAAAATAATCCGAGAATGGAGAATTTGAACGCTGTGACTTCCAGCTATGAAGAAATTCTCACACCTGCACAGAAGATCTCCAAGGTGAATACAGAAAAAGCAGAAAACTCAGCTCCAGCTAAACCCGACCAGACTCGCTGAGTCCCTTTAATGGACTCGACGAGTCCATGCGTAGATGACAAAACTGTTAAGCCTTACAGTCCTCCTTTGCCATTCCCAATCAGAGCCATGCCTAGTGAAAAAGTTAGAGCGTATAAAGCTTTCATGGAGCATGTTCAAGCCCTTCAAGTCAACATTCCATTTGTGGAAACAATGCTTCAAACACCCAAGTACTTTAACTTGCTCAAGGGTCTCTTTGCTGCTAGGAAAGATATAGCTGAAGTTGCGGAGATAGTATTGAGTGAGCTACCAGAGAAGAAGGATGATCCGGGGAGCATCATAATTCCATGCCAATTTGGAAATGTACTTGTCACTCAAGCGTTGACCGATTCGGGTGCAAGTATCAACTTAATGCCCTACTTATTCTTCAGGAAGCTGAATTTACCGGAGCCAAGGCTAGTTAACATGAAGATCCATTTGGCGGACAAGACGACAATTCATCCAAGAGGCGTTTGTGAAGATCTTCTCATTAAGGTCGACAATTTTATTTTTCCCGTAGACTTGTGGTGCTTGATATGGAAGAAGACCCCGAAATTCCAATTATTTTGGGGAGATCATTTTTGAACACCGCATGTGCATTAATTGATGTATGTGAATCCACACTAACGTTGAGGGTCGGAGACGAGTCAGCGGTGTTTAAAGCTTTACCAGAGATCAAGCAAGAAGAAAAAGAAAAGAAGAGATCTCGTTCATTGATTTGGATGATGAGATACTACAAAAAGAACTTGCACTTTTGCAAGAAAAAGATCCAAGCAAGTTGTTGCTACGCTCTGGAGTTAATGAAGATTTTGACAAAGACTTGGAGGAGATAGAAAAGCTGATGAAAGGAGCCGACTCGAAAAACACAGTGGGAAGTGTGGAATACGATCCGACTCGCCGAGTCGCTTTCCCAGACTCGACGAGTCCAGTCGAATTTACCAACAACTTGGATGATTTTGATCTGCTTGTTACCAGCTCCTTGTATGCTCTGGACATGAAGATTTTCCCTCATTCTTTAGAAGAACAAGCAGCAAAAGGAGAAGTGGATGGTGAATTTCAACACGTTCATGTAGCATGCCTTGATACGATTATGCAAGAAGAAGAAGATATTCCACTTGAAGATGAGGCAAGCTTTAGAGAAGAGGAAAAGGCAAGGGATAGGAGAGATGATGTTGATCAACCATTCATTACCAAACCTAGAGCATGAGTTTTCACCAAATATGAAGTAATTAAGTTTAAGGAAAAGGAAGTGCAAGAGAAGGTGCAAAAGAATGGGGTGAAGAAGAAAAGAGAATTTAATGCAGCTGAGGATGATGCTATAAGGAAGAAGAAAGAAGACTTGAGACAAGCTTACAAGAAGAAAATTCACGCTTACAAGACGAAGTACAAACCGCAAAAGATTAGGCCTGCATTCCCGATGCAGGAAGATGAAGAAACGTAGATGGGAAGGAGTCCAGTTAACGACTCCTTAAAAAGAAGCGCTTGGCGGGAGGCAACCCGTTCTTTTTAGAGTTTGCTTTCTTTCATCTTTTTCGTTTTAGTTTGGTTTTAGTTTTTAGGATTTTATTCATCTTCCAAATCATCAGACATGATTGCTTGAGAGTGCGTATGGACTAAGTGTGGGGTGGAATAAATTTTTAATGGCAAAATGATTTTATTTTCTGAATTGTTTGCAAGAGACTCGCTGAGTCTGACCATGACTCGACGAGTCGATTCAGATTCCAGATGAGTTTAAAAATCGCGACCAGACTCGCCGAGTCTGACCCTGACTCGACGAGTCGGTTTTTATTTACAGAAAAAAAATTAATTTAAAATTATTTTTACAACCGGTAACTAGGGTTTTTAACCCTAATGAAATCAGTTCTCCCCCTTCACTCGCCGTGCGCATCCATTTGTGCTCTCTCTCAAGCATTCATCATCCTCTTCACTCTTTCTTCAAGATTTTCTATTTCCATCACCAAAGGTACTTAATTTCTGTGAAAGCCATGATTTTTAGATGATCTAGGGAGTCAATTTCATAGAAAACCCGATTTTGAGTTTTGGTGAATTTTTAGGGTTTTGATTTTACATCAATTATGTTGTTTTGGATGATTATTCTTGCCCTAATACATCTTAGTAATGTCAGTGGACAAAACCCTTGAAGAAATTTTGAGATTTCATGGTCCAATTTTGGTCGACTCATCGACTGACACGTGCAGTTCATACGACTCGCCGAGACGTTCATGGACTCGACGAGTCCAGTCGGGGGACCCAGGTGTAATCTGTTTTGATGATTTTCTATGTTTTCTGTGTTTTGTGTTCTTTGTTTTGCAGGGACAATGTTTCACAGGGGTCACGGCTCAAGTGGACACCAAGGAGATTTTCCTTGGTTGAACTTTCCTCAGATTGAATCGGCCTCTACCATGACGAGATGGAAGAAGAAGCTGGCTGAAGTCAGAAAAAAGGAGATTTATGTACCCAACAGGGTTGATTGGGATTGGTTGCAAAGTGTTCGGTATGAGGAGGAGTTAGCACCTTATCTTTTGAAGGAATTTACATACGAGGGGGAGACAATGGTTTGTGATGGATGGAGCAAGGTCTTTAGAATTCAAGAACCAGTGTACCGGGAGCTTTGCTGGGAGTTTTTCTCCACAGTATCTTTTCGTGGAGGAGACGATTGCTATCACCCGGCGAGTTTCAGTTTTTGCCTTGGAGGCGGGTTTCATCAGTGCTCTGTGATTGATCTTGCTTGTCGGTTGGGGATTTATGACCGACCATTGGTCTTGACTGCTATTTTTCGTGCCTTTTTGGAACACTCTCACAAGGTGTTCCCCGATGGTGTTACGAGTACGAGTTGGTGGAACACGATCGCCAACAAGTTGTACATTCCAAAGTCGGCCCAAGAAGGAAGTAATAGGTCACCCACGCACCGCCTCATTCACCGCCTTATCTCTACCACCATCAGCCAACGGAAGGACGACGACAAGGTTTATAACCTTGATGTCTTTTATCTTTGGAGCATTATCACACCAGACACCTTTTGCAACATTCTGTGGTGTTTGGTTTCTTATCTGTCGGAGGGTGCTGTCAAGGATCGCAAAACCTCCAAAATTAATGGTGGCATGTTCGTCACCCGGCTAGCCAAATCATTTGGGTTGATGACCCATGGTGCGTGGAATTTGATGACGGTGATTCCTACCCCTCCATTTAATCCCATTCTTTTTCGGAGGGCTAGGATTATTGAGGATTATGGCGGTGGTCATTATGCTATCCCGCATGATAATCCGGTGGTTGGTCCCGAGGCGCCGGGAAGGAGGGTTAGGCCGAGGCGAGAGCGAGACGTGGAGGAGGAACCGCCGGTAATTCTGGTGGATAATGATGAAGTCCCAATGGACTGGTATAATGTTGAGATGAGGAGAATGCAAGATCAAATGGAAAGGAGTCTCAATTTTAGCAGCCAGTCCAACATTCAACTTTTTGACCACTTCCATATTCCGCATATCGATGGTGGTAACTTCCCATACATTCCATCTTGGGATGAGGTGATTAATGCAAGGAGGAGTGACGCTAGTGGAAGTGGAGCTGCGCATGATCATGATGATGAGGAGGAGGATTAGTTCTTTTATGATTTGTTGAACAATTTTTAATTTGTTTTTGTTTTTGTTTTTGTTTGGTGTGTTTGAATTTAAGACTTTTATTTTATGCTTGATGTTTAATTGCCTTGATGACTTTCAGATTTTGGGATTAGGAATGCTTGCATAAAAGGGTCTAGAGGTTGAGAAAGAAAGAAGAAAATATAAAGAGTGGAAAAGAGTCAAGAAAGGGCGGAGTTTAGAGTTAAGGTGTCGATTCCGGTCCTTAGAGACATGAGTGAATGAGTCTAGAAGTTTTGTGAAGTTTTGAAGATTTGTCAAAAGCTGGAACAAATGCAGAATGTAATTTTTTTCCACCCAGTGGTCTACTCGCCGAGTGCACTTAGTTGACTCGACGAGTCGCCTTGTATTTTCGCAATTTCGAAGCTGTCCACGACTATACTCGACGAGTCGCTTATATGACTCGCCGAGTCACTCAATTTTATACCAACAAGACTGCCGATTTGATGTTGTTGAATATATCACTTGACCATTTATTCTTCCCTATTGATTCTTGAAGAGTACACTATGTTTCCTGCCTATTTGGAGCTGCCCACGCGAAATTTTGACACCCAAGACATGGATGAGCTGTTCCCATGTCTAAAGTCAATTGATGATGGAGCTGAAGAGGAGAGATATCAACCTAGCGACTGCTACCACAGGGGAGTTTGTTCCAATTCCCTTTTTATTTTTGTTCTTTTTCATGCATAATATGCAATGGGGACATTGCATAAATTAAGTGTGTGGTAGGGGGTTGGTCACATATTAGTAAATCTAGAATCTTAATTTATGTCTAATTTAAAAAAAATTTGCATACCAAAATTGTGACTTAGGGATTAATTTAGGAAATTTTGGTAAAAAGTAATTAGGATTCCATGTTAGAATTGTGTGGATGATTGCAATATGTTTAGCATCGTGTACCAGAAATGTATCCAGGAAAATTATTATCGTTAGCCAATAAAGGTTGAGGTTGAGCGCCCCTTCTTAAGCGTGTAGGATTTTGAGTGAAAAAGGTGAGGTACATGTTTAAAAAAAAAAAAAGAGAATTGCAAGAAAAGTTGAAGAATTTTGGAGAAAATAAAGTGAAGATCAAAAGATCAAAATTCCAAGAAATTCAAAAATTGAAGATACCAAAAATCAAACAACAAAGGTGGTGAATTCAAAGAAATCAAAGATCAAATTATCAAGGAAGTGAAGAATTCAAAAGAGCTCCATAGTGGTATCATAAATTGTAATTCTAGATTATGTATGCTTGGGTTGCTCAACTAAAAATACCTTGAGGGTAAGAGGTTTTCTACGGATGGATTTGGAGGGATGCATAAAGTGAGCATAGTTCGGGGTGAGTGGGCGAATGTTTATGAGGATTGTGAGTATTTGGAGTATGGGGGGTATTTAGGAAAAAAAAATTTAGACACAAATGTACGCGTTGCGGTCTTGGCATAATGGATTGGTTATATTGGAGTTGTCATATGTGATTCTAATATGTTAAAATTTAGTTTTGCTTGGGGGCAAGCAAAAGTCAAGTGTGGGGTATTTTGATATTTGCATATTTAGTTCATATTAAGTATAGATTTTTTATTATTTATTAGCTAACATATCATGGACAAAAGGTACTTAAAAGTGTTTGAATTATGTTTTCAGTCCAAAAGTGAAGCTCGGAAGCAAAAGGAAGCAGGAGAAGCGGTTGGGAGCTCGGGAATTGAACAGAGAAGGAAACCACCAAAAACAACACCTACTCGGCGAGTAGGGTCGTCTACTTGGCGAGTCCGATCGAATATTCGAGAAGATAAAGACTTAAAGACCCAGAGACTTATCGCATACGGGGATTGAGAGATGGACTCGGCGAGTCGGCACCTGACTCGACGAGTCGTTTCGCAAATATAAAGATAACTTCTCAGATCGACGGAAGAGATTTCTGAAACCCTTCTGGAGAGGATAGCTGCGATTGAAGAGCCAGGAGAACCTTGGAGAACGAAGATACAAGCTAGAATCCAATTCCAAAGGAGATTTGAGGCAAATTTAATCATTCTACTTAATCTTTTGTTTTCAATTATGGCTAGACAATTAGAATTTGTTTATTTGCTGTTTATTACCTCAATCATGAGCTAAAACTCTTAAACTTCTGTTTGGGGATGCAAAATTGAGACTATGGTTTGATATTTGGTAGGATTAATTCAATGTTGGTGATTTTTGTTAGTTTTAGCTTGCTAAAGAACCTTGTGTGTGAATGATAATTAATTTTCTGTTAATAGGAAGGTAATTAAATAGTATGAACATCTTTTGATTATCAACCTCATATGTTTATGTGACCACTTTATTATATGTCTAGGATTAATGAACATGAAACTAGAATTAATAAGAAAATTAGGTAAATTCATTTGTGAGCTTGTGTGATGACCATCAACAAGAAGTTAATTAAAGGACCAAATTAGTTAACTATTGCAAGTCTAAATCAACCCGAATAATTAATCTAGTGAATTTAATTAAATTAGACAACTGATCACTGTTTGAGTTAGTTTATTCACTAAGGATTAGTGTAGTGAACGCGAATCTAATCACTTGAATCGGTAACCAACAAAAGAGTTAATCCATTGCACTATTACCATAATATCAACCATAGGATCAATTGAGTTAAACTAAACAGAAGTCCTTCCCATTATTGAATCTAGTTAATTCTTTGCTTTTCTAGTTTTTAAATTACGTGATAGTTAGTAAGTTTCTAGTCTTGTAAAACTAGAGAGAACCCCTACTTATTAATTAATTTAGATAGAATTAGTTTTTAGTTTTAATTTACCGTTCCCTGTGTTCGATACCCTGCTTATTTAGCTATACCACAATTGATAGATCCACTGCTTTTGTGTGTTTATTTTAAAATTAAAAGTAGGTTTAAAACTAAGTGAGTTTGCACACACCAGTGTTAAAGAATGTGAATTATGTAATGGAGAATTGCAAGACCTAACCACACATTTGGAACCGATGCAAACCATTATAGTTCTCAAGAAATCCATCAAAGGAATTGATAAATTTAGGAGAAATAGGGCAAAGAAATTGGGGAAGAATTGAGAGAAGAAACCCTAATAAACAAGAATGGGGGTTCTTCGCCACTCTCCACTCGTTACAAAAATGGGGGTGATTGAGATGGAATTTAATGGTGGAGTATGGTGGTTTAGTGACATATAATGGATGAGACGATTGGTGGTGGTGATTATTTATGGTGTACCCGATGACAGTAGGTGGGTTCTGTTATGGCAGCATAAGAGAGAGAGAGAGAGAGAGAGAGAGAGAGAGAAAGAGAGAAGGATAGAGAGATAGATAGATAGAGAGAGAGAAAGAGGGGTCCATTTATTTTTAATATTTATTAAATATTAAAAAAATATTAAAAAAGACGAAGAAGGGTATAATATTCTTTTCAATTTGGGAAATGCCATTTTCCACCTACAAACATGGTCAAAAGGAGCACCAATCCAAAAAAGTTGGGGGTTTGACTAAAACTTGAAAAAAATACATAACACGGTCAAAAGAACCATCATTGTAGTAACAAAGTTTCAAAGGAACATTTTGTAATATCGTTGCCAAAGTCTCTGTGACTTTAAAGCCTCGACATCACAAAAAGGATATTGCATATAAGGTTGAACTCTAACACATTTAGTAGTGACTAGAATTTGGAATTGTGAAATAAACATTGTTGGAATAGTGTCTAATGGATCCGTTCACAAATGAATGACCACAGAGAGACATAATATGCATGTTTATAACATGGCGTGACTGATATTTTATTCAAGTGTTTAGTTGATTACTCGAAACATTTTATAATGAATAAAGTCTAATTAATATGGTGATTAAATAATAAGAGGTGTATTTATTTTCAATAGTTTTGAGACCATAGTTAATTCGATTATTATTGTGTTTCACTTTTCATGTTTTACTTCCCGGATAATTGGATTATTCAAAACTCCACAGTCGCTCGTAGTTTTGGAAGTAAGTAGCGAATTAAGACTATCATGAATTGAATTGTAGATTGTCTATGGGGATTAGACATAACAATTGTTTGCTACAATGTTCATAAGTACTTTTGAAAATGAAGATTTTGAGTATTGGATAAACCCACGCTTAGAGAATTACTTCATGGATTTTATCACGAGTAATTCTGAGACGATAATATCTTATATTCTTGAAACGGAGATATATGAACTGTTGTTTACAAGTTGGTTGTGCATTGATAATACGTAAACGCATCAGTAACTTGATGTTATAAAATGTATTGTTGTACATGATTTGATGTATGAATAGTACAATCATATAAGTCGAAGTTTATCAGTTCCTTTTGCCCTAACAGGAAAAGCAATATATGTAGGCCCCTCGATGATTTGATGATGACATCTAAAGTGCTTGGTCAAGCCTGGACTGAATTGATGTGTTCAATTAGTATTCTGATTTCAGTCGTCATAAATCAGAAAGTGGGAAACAAAACTTGGACAATGAGATTAATTATAATCCATGTCTCATGTGCTTACGATATCTTGTAGAACGGAAGATTATTTGATCACTTATCTTAGGACATGTAACTGACTGGGTCAGACTTCGACAGTAGCTTTGAGTGCTACAATTTGCTAATTAGTTTTTGAAGTATATATTGACAACTACAGTTATTAGAATTATCCAAGTGGGAAATTGTTGGATTAGGTGTCTAAGCTCATAACTATAATTAGTATATACTTAAATTGATAGTAGCACAGTCCTTTTGGGTTGCCCTCAAAACTAGCAATTGGACAAATGATTTTGGAGAATGAGGTTAATTTATTATTTGATTAATAAATTGAAATAAATGATTTTTTTAATATATTATGAGAATAATATATTAATTTGAAATATTAATATTTAATCAAAAATTAATTGGAATTAATTTCAGGATTAAAAGGAATTACCTAAAAGTGCAGGGATTAAATTGTAATTGTTCAATAGTTGAGCAAGAGGCAATCTAGAACAATCCATAAGGTGGGGACGATTTCTTGGAGCCTAAGGGTTTCTAGAATAATCCATGGTGGATAAATAGGAAAGTGGATAATTACGTGGTTTAAGATAATCTTGGATTAGGGCTTATCTAGGGTTTCCTGACTGCACTATAAATATGATATAACCCTATGATTTTCGGTCAACCCTCTTTAGAAGAGATCCAACCAAAATTTTGAAGTCTTATCCTTCTTCTCAACCATTCTTCCTTGCTAGTGTTGGGCGCGAACCATTAAAGGCGTGACATTTGTGACGCTTGCTCTCAAGGCTTCAATAACACAAGAATTTGAATTGCTATTACTATATAGTGATAAATGTATGATTATTCTAACCCTATTTGTGAATTTCAAAACATATAGTAGCATGCTAGAGTTTTCTATTTTGTTGTTCAAGTTGTATGTTCAATTAGAGAAAACGTAGTTCAAATTATTTAGGGTTGCATGCACACATGGGATTTATGTGTCTTGCATAATACCCATCATATACAATCATGTGCCTAGCCCTAGAGTATCTTCCAACCCATCACATACTCAAAGGCTCATCCATGTGGTTTATTTCAGCCCAATTAAACAATAATAGGCCCAACCCTAGGTTTATTCAACCATGCCATACAAACATGCAAGCGTCATAAAGACAACTAGCATCCAACATACACAATTCAGTGGGCTGATATTGGCGCTTTTGACCCACAAGCATAGTGAGAAGACTCACTTTTAAGTGAAGATAACCGGATAACACACTCAAGTTGCTACTACCATGGCTCCCCATGTTGATCATAACCTAAAATCAACCCTAATTCATAATTTGGGTTTTAACCCATAATCAATGGTCCAAATCATCTTTTATCTTCCTTAGGGCAAAAGAACATTTTGTCTTTCCCGTACATGAACCAACTATTCAAGGCCCAAATCCCCTGATGACCTAAGGCCCAAAAATGGCCCAAATGGGTTTCTGGGAGTACGCCATGCGTACTCCCCATTATGCCCAGCGTACAGCTAGATCATAGAAAAGGTAATGGGACAAAACCCATAACGTTAAGCGTACTTAAGGGTTACACCTAATGTAATCCCATATTGTCCAAAACCACACTTTTAGCTCTTAATGCTTATAAACCAAACGTCTAACTTATAGATCTTGATCTTGCAAAAGCATTAAATGATAAAGTTGACAACTTTAAGCTTTTTCATGGCTTAATAGAGCCCAACATCAAACCCTAAGTATAATACATCCTTAAATGATCTCAAACTCTTGCATGAATGAGAAATAACCACAAAGACTTCCTTTTATGACTCAAAATCCATAGAAACATCATAAAGTATCAACCTTGAGCCCTGGAGTAACTTTTACTCACAAGAACCAAACCATGGGACAAAAAAATATGAAAAACTAACCCTAAACTAGATCTAAACCAAATAACCATAAAGGTGTGAGCTTTATACCTCCAAAAGCCTGCTAATGGAAAGAAGACTCTGGATCTACAAGCTCCAAGCTCACCAAACACCAATAATGAACTCCTTATTCTTCTTAATGCACCAAGATCACTCTGGAGGTCCAAAAAAAAACTTTCAAGAATTAGGGTTTTGAAATGAGGAGATAAGGGAATGGAGGCTGAAGGTAAGGAAGGTATTAAGGGCATAATGTCCTTTAAATAGGGACAAACCCTAAATATTAGGGTTTGGGACCTATGTGAGTACGCCCTACGTACCACTCGAGTACGCCCAACATACTTGAATGAGCCCCATCAACTATTTAATGATTTATGCATGACGTACCTATGGGGTACGCGCTGCGTAAGGACCAAAATGAAATTTTCAAAACTTTAAGCCGAAAATGAATATTTACCTACAACCCGGATGTTACAACTCTCTCCCACTTGGATCAGGCTTTGTCTTGGAAGTCTACTATTGCAAATAACTTTGGGTAGTGTTCTCTGATCGGTTTTGGAACAACTCGTGTGTATGGTTTATTGTTTTAAAAATGAAAATTTTATTATGGAATTTTGGGACATTACAGTAATGGAAACACAAACACATACTTTCAGCACATACAAAGAGATATATAAAAAAAGTGGAAAAAATTTATGAATTACCTCTCCTATTTCACCTTTTCCGTTTGCTATCCTTCGCTCCACTTCCAAATCACTTCGGCTCCAAACCATGTTAGTCACCTTTTCCTTTTACCATCCTTTGCTCTATTAATAAATGTCTTCCTCGTATGTATGTTTATCTATCAATATTTCTACTCTCCCATTCTCAATTTTGGCTGAAAAAGTCCAAGGCCATAGCGCTGCAGGCATAATTTGCAAAATATTAAGCAAAAACTACAAAAATAAAGAACATCAACAAATAGAAATAGAACAAACCTGAATTGTTGTAGTGGTATAAATATTTTCTTCAAAACTCATAACTACTTTTCTAAGGTCTTGTATCCCCCATCCCCTCATCTCCTGTAGCCTATAGCCTGAAGGTGTAGCATTATGGCGAATAGGAACTTACATGAATAATAAGTAATAATGTTGGCAAGCCCTAACTAATATAAAACAATAACTAATGAAAGCAAGAAAATGTAGGGCTAAGGATTTACCAAAATTTCAGAGTCGGAGAAGACACTAACAAAGTAAAATTAAAAGAGGGAAATAAATTGTTTTTTTTATCAATCCTAAAACATACACATCGCCTTTATATTTAACATCAACCATGATCAATTAAGTAAATTAAAAGAAGATATAAAATGAATTTGGAGAGAGATGTCGTGAATATACTTAAAATCCATTAAAGAGGAATCAGAAAAATCTGAAGATTGTTTGGGGATTACCTGAAGGTGTCAGAGTTTGTAGATGTACCTGAAAATGTTGTACCCATTTTGTAGGTTTTGGAGGGTAGAAGAAAGCAATCCGTTGATGATATAAAGAAGGTAATATTGACGGCAACAACGCCGATGATGCTTTGTTGCGATGCAAAGCTTTAGTTAATGGGTGGCGGCGAGGGAACCTTGGGCAATGACGGAGTGATGAGCCTATTGTAGAGAGAATACGGTGAGCGAGTTTGGAGAAGATTAAAACAAATGAACTGCAATAGAAATCTGTGTCAGGTGGTGGAGAAACTGCTAAAATTTCAAATATGAATGCGGTGGAAGAGTGAGAAGCTGACAACAACACTAGGTTATGCAAATTGGTGTTATGGAAGGATTTTATTGGACCGTAATAACGGTGAAGCAAACACTTAAAACATGTCTCATGGCCAAATCACGTATTCAACATTGACCACAGACTAAATAGGTGAGGCGATGGAGGGGCGAAGTGAAAAAAACGAACCAAAAAGACGAAAACTGTTGAATATTAAAATATTCTATGACAAAAACATCAAAAATCAAAGGTTATAATAATAATAATAATAATAATAATAATAATAATAATAGACAAAAAAAGACAAAAAAAAACAAAAGATAAAATATATTAAATCGTTTTAAAGACAATAAAATAACAAAAAATAAATACATTGAGAAATTCTATATATCACAACAAGAGAGAGAATAAGTACAACACCTATTGTAATCATTTATAAATTTAATAAAATATTTTTTTAATTATTTGAAACTTTCAACAAATATAGTACTTTAATATGTATTTCTTATCAAAAAAATTTTGTAAATGAAATATTAAACGATAACTAATTTTTCTTAATAATTGTTTATAACTTATAATTCATAGCTAAAAAGTTTAATTTAGTTACTTTTAAAGAGTTAGCTAATATTTATGTTATACATTATTTAAATGTCTTGCTTCCTAAAAACCGAATTGTAAAAACCGATCCAACCGAACTGTAATTTGGTTGGATTTGAATTTAGTTTGGACTATTCGGATCCATGTTTTGAAACCGAAATCCATTTGGATTTACTTGATTGGATCATATCAAACCGATTCATCCAAAAAAACACCCCTAATTGTACTCCAGTTTTAAGTGTAGGGTCACCTCTTCTCCTCTTCGTTTGTGTGTGAAAGAAGGAGCTGTTGCTAGCTAGCTGTAAAAGCTGACCTTTAAATTTTGAAAGGAGAGAGGGGATTGGAGGGAAATGTTCTCCTTTTTTCACACCGCCTTCAGCATTTCAATACCAATATACCATTTCCCTCCCTTAAATATGCTATAATTATATATATGCAATGCTATATTATTCAATTTATTCCCCTTTATTCACTTGGAAATTTAACAGGAGATTCTTGTCAACAGACAATAGGGTAATGCAGGGTCGACCTGTGGGCATGGGCAAGCTGGGCGACCGCCCCGGGCCCCCAAATGCCAAAGGGCCCCATATTACACTTGTTTTATTGGTTATATACTATCAACCCATTAATTTTAAGTCGGTTGGACTATTTTTTCACAGCCCAATACTCTAATCAGCACGTATCTAAAAGACGGAGCGGGAGGGAGCGAGACGTAGACCTGGCGTGCGTCCGACTTCCAAGGCATTGCAACTATTCAACAATCGATTTCATATGGAAAATCCAAACGACGTCTTCTCAGAAGCAACGATTATCCTTCTTTTGTTTCTTATTCACGATTTCAAGTGAATCTGATTTCTTATCCTTCTTTTTATTGTTTTTGAATTCGTCCACAACCACAACACTTTAATAGAATCTGAATTGAAATTCAGGGAATCGAACGATTACTTTAGAATCGTGAGTCTGATTGCTTCTCCGATTCTCCTTGGATTTCTTGAATTCACAGTCGCTGTCTCACTTGGATTTCTCTCTCAATCGCCTGAAGTTTGAAGTTTCAGTCTTTTAGAATGAAGGGTTAGAGAATAAATTGGTTTTTGATAATCTGATTGTGAATCTCTGTAAGTTCTAGCCTTCTTGAAAATTTTAATTCTTTTCTAAAATTCGATTTTTTATGAAGTTGTGCAAGTTAGAGACAAAATCGAATTTTAATTTGGTTAAGTTAGAGACAATTCTTGAACTTCATTTGCTTACTTTGGATTTCTGAATGTTAATCTTCTTAATTTGGATTTCTCTGTCTTTCTAAACTTCAGAATTTTCTGTTGTATTGGGATAACATACATATTGTGCATGATATGGTGATGGAGGAAGACAATTCATATGTGGATAAAAGGTGGGGAGGAGAGAAATTAGAGTGATGGTAATGTTGTTTCCAAGAAAAGAGTAAAGCCCCATTTTAAAGGGGGTTAAGTCTTCTTTGGATAACTACTTTTGCTGCATAATCCCAATTTCCTTTAAAGACCTTGCTTTTAACATCATTTAGTTAGATTCAACAAAAATTAAAAACCCATACAACTACATAACTCTAAACCCAGAAATATGATGATCATACATATTCAAAACCATGATTTACTTTGTAATGTAAAGAAATCTTTCAAGTTGCATAAGATCAAAACTGGATAAGAACTTTGTTAACAAATACATTGCTTGATCGCTGTAAATTAACTAACACTTTATTTAACTGTATATCAATATCTAAAGAGATTAATAAAATTTTAATTAATAAAGTTACTTTTTATTAATAATAAATTTTAGGTGTTATCCTATTTTATCCAAGAAAAAATTGTATGAAGGGCCCCAACTTTTATTTTGCCCCGTGCCTCATAATGTCTTGGACCGGCCCTAGGGTAATGCTACAAAAAACAAGTTAAAACAATAAATATTTTTTCTCTCTAACACTTGTAAATAGGGTTGTAAACATGATCAAGATTTAGAAAAATGGATACACTACAATATACCAAACCCACCAATGCACTCCACATGATCAACCTGTGCATTACAGACACGCACATTAATCTGTTGTTTACTCCCTCTCATTATCTTTGATCTTTATATATATATATATATATATATATATATATATATATATATATATATATATATATATATATATATATATATATATATATATATATATATATATATATATATATATATATATATATATATATATATATATATATATATATATATATATATATTACCTTATAGACAACTTTATCAAAAATCAACTTATAAATAACTTTTTATAATTGGTCCTATTATCTTTTATTTACGAGAATAGTCAACTCCCGTAGTTTTCCCGCTAAATGAGAAAAATTTTAATTTTACATTATACCAGTTAAATGAGAAAAAAATTATTTTTACATTATACCAATTAGAATTGGCCTTCTATGGTTTATGATAATAAAAGTTCAAATTTGTAAAATTTTATTTTTATATTATATTAATTAGTTGTGAGACCCGTATAGTAAATAAGTTTATTAAAAAAAATATGAAGATCTACACATTTAAAAAGTTTGAATTTATAAAAAATGAAAGAAATTATATTAAAATGTAATGTTCAATTTGTTATTATTAACCTTTTTTTTTAATTCGAACAAAAGAAATAATTAGATTAAATTTAAAAACTTAGAAATTAAAAGGAAAATTATACTGATTAAATTGATATGTATTTGTTATTACATTTATTATAATTATTTTATTTAAATATTATATAAAATTTAATAAAATAGAAAAAAAAATCATAAAATAACATGTTGAAAAGCCTTTGGATGTTGACTCTTACACTACCACCATGTGTGAACGGGGTACGGGATAGAGCGGTTTATGCGCGTATTCTCATTGAGATGTCGGCTAATGCTCTTTGGCTAAAGAAATAAAAATCAAAACGTTCACAGCTAAATGTGCAACCTCTACTTCTCTCCGAGTAGAGTATTCTTGGAATCCTAAGAGATGTGACCGTTACAAAATTTTTGGTCGTGACCAATCCTCGTGCCCCACTTATACGATTAGCTCCCCCGTCTAAGAGGCGCCCAAACTCATCCCGAGAGAAGTGGACAAAGAAGGTTTTCTAACAGTTAAAAAGAAGAGAACCAGAGCTACTCCTATCCCTAAAAAGAAGGTCCATGTTGACAACCACAAAGGAAAAGACAAGGCTCTAAAGATTGCTCAAGTCTATAAGCCAATCATTCGTGACCCAAAGAAAAAGAATGTGTCGTCGAACACGTTTGATGCTCTTTCACATCAAAGAGTTGACGATAGTGAAGATGATTCTAGTATCCCTCCTATCATCCTTTCCAAAGATTCCCTCCCAGCTTTCGATTCGGATGCCTCTCACGGTGGCCATATCTCTATTCCAGTTGATGAGGGTTATGTTTTAGATATTGTTTAGCTAGATCTTTGCTTTGGGGCATGTCCTTTTGCTTGGGCTTTTTTTTTGCTTGGACGTTTGCCCTCTTTCTTTGTAATTTCTTTTTATTTTTAATAAAATTTGCCAAGGGTATTCCCTTTTATCCAAAAAAAAAAAAACAATAAATCAAAAAATCATACAAAATAACATGCTTCAAATGCAATGCAATGAGAATATTATATTTTGACAAAAATAATTTTCTTTTATTAAGAGACTGAAAAATAGTTGGCCTCTTGAGGCTCGGTTTCTGATAATAAAAGTTAAACTCGTAATGGAAAATCATCCCAACACAAGACAAACTGGGTCTTGTTAATCAAATTTCACAAGAATCAAAAGGTAGGCATCTTCATGGAAAATCAGAAGCAAGATGGAAATTGAATATCTGTTGACTTTTATTATCATAATGCAGAAATAATGGGATAGAATACAAATCCAACAAAAACTATAAACCCCGAAAACAAAACAAACCGAACGTAATACAAGAAGAAGAAGAAGATGTAAGAAACAAATAAAAAAACATTGGTCTGAGTCGGAGAAATTTACCGGCGGAGGGGAGGGGAGGGGATAAATGATAATGATAATGATAAAATGAGATTGACGGCGGCTAGTATCCGTAGAGATCGTATGGAGCCCATAGGGCATCTAAGGGACAGGGGTGTTTGGAATCGAGTCTTAGCCATGGCTTCCCACTCCCACTCCAATGAAGTAAGCTGACCGGACCAGGGTGCAGGTCACGGCAGCTACCCTTGACGTTATCCCCGCCCAAGCCGTGTTGGTTCCATCCATGATCTATCGGAGCCACGTCTCCAGCAAAAACCAACAGGAACGGCGGCAACGATCCAAGCTCATATATCCGATGGTTCTTCTGGATCTCCATCCACCTCTCGATCCTTTTGGTGTAGCCGGAGTGCCTCCATTTACCCAGATCGATTACCATGACTCCCGTGTTAAAGTAACAAGGCTTCGGATTCCTGTCCTGGAAAATGCTAGAATACTGGCTGTTGGACCAGAAACCGGCGGTGAAATATTTTGTGAAGTTGGCGTGACAATATTCAGGTGCCCCGATGGTTTTCTCTCCTAAGCTTGTATTCCAAAGCTTCGACACGTCATCAACCACCACCAGATCCGAGTCCAGATAGATCACCCTCCCAACACACGCCTCCAATATATCCGCCAAGTAATTCCTCGCGTAATTTAACGGCTGCTCCAACGCCTGCCTCACCGATGTTGAGATTAATTTCCGAACAATCTCCGGCTCAAAATAGTACACCTTAAACTTCAATTCGGGGAAAGTTGACCCAACTAGGGTTTTCAGACCCGTATCCGAAACCAAAAAGTGGAAGAAAATACTCTCCGGGCATGACGAGTGTTGCAATATCGAATGAACCGCAGCAATCGAACCTCTTAAATACTCGAAATCCAGAGTAATTGCAACGTGCACCAGAGACGGATCGCATACATTCCCTGAACCTGAACCTTTCTTTGGTTCACATCCAGCGGCATTACGGAAAGTAGAAGCTCTACGAAAGGATGATACGCTGCCTGGATTATGACCACCGGGAAGACGAATGGGTCCGTCAATATGAGTATGAGAAGATCTTATGGCTTCAGCAGGATGAAAAGATTGGAGACAAGGAACTACAACAATCATGACCATTGTAGCGGATACAAAACCTGGAAATCTGATTATCCATTGCATCGTAAACCGCCCTTCTCCTGCTTTTCAATCGCAAATCAACACGGTCTGGGTCTGTCGACAAATATGAAATTGAAGCAAAAAGGAACGCTATGGTTGTTCCGTCAGAACTGAAAAGTAATTGAATTGGGAATCAGGACTAATTTTTTTATAAATCTCTACTTGAACCTTTACTATTAATCAGATGAAGGTGCTGCCGTGGGAACGAAGCCAAGTTCTTCTGTTACATAGAAAAGGGTAATGGAAGAAAAAGGAGAATCCATCCATGACAGAAAGAGAGGGTGACGACACTATGCGCCGACCAGTATAAGTGTCGGTGCTTTTATACACTGTTGTGCATCATCACTTTCCCCTCCTTTGTATCTTCTTCTTATCTCCTGGCCGACAAGGATTCCGTCCCCCACTCTTCGCCGGAGCAACGAAGTTGAGAATGAAGGACGGGAGAGAGAGAGAGAGAGAGAGAGGAGCAGGGAGGAGAAGGGGTGGTTGTTGTGGCTGGGTTTTTAATTTCGGATTCTGGAGATTGTGCGGTGACATAGTATTACTTACTATGTTGTTGGAATCAAGATTTGTATACTCTCGTTTATGGAAAACTTTATATTTGTAAATTTTTTATCTCTTTTAATATCCGTCTTTTTTTTTTTTTTTTTTTTTTTTTTTTTTTACATTTTCATCATATTTAAATTATTTATATATACTATTAATCGAAAAAAATAGGTAAACAAAAAGCTTTATGAATTTACATTTAGGCCACTTTTTTTTCCTCCACTTACTAATTTGGCCACCGCATAGTCTTTTAACAACATTGTATTTTAATTATAATTTTTATACCAAATTTTACACCGCCTTAAGGTTATGCTATCTTCTGCACTGTCTTCCTTCTATCTATTGTTCATCTATTTTGCCGTAAATTCCTCGCATACGTCCATTACCACAACTACAATAAGCATATACCATTTTCTTTCACGGCTTGTGGTTTTGATTGTTTCCTTTAACGTTTTCTACTCTTCATCGTTGACTTGTAATTGGTTTGATAAGTTCCGATTTTGATTGTTATTTACAAAGATGGAGGCGATGATGAAATTTGTTTGTGAAAACAATTTGCACCGTCAACCATGGGTGAACTTGAAGGCGGCAACTCGGAAGACATATCCGATTGGAATATGCAACCGGTGTTTGCAGCCATACCGTCTTTCATCCCCTTTTTCTAAGCCTCGTCTCATTGAAAATCACTGTTATGATTTCCGATTTTCAAATTTCTGGTGTTTCTTTATTCGTCTTTGTTTGTACTTTTGGAGCAGGGTGGTTTGATTTCCCCCTGATTTCTAGGGTACGTAGTTCTAAATTATTGGTTCTTACCAAGGGCGTCTCAACCGGTTTGGGGGCTCTAAGCGAACCAAAATTTTGGGGCCCGTTGTACTCACCTTATACTACAGTAAAAGTTGTACTACTCGTAACTTGGTAATCTTCTTGATTCTTCAACAAGGACCTAAACAAAATCAATATATTTAGTGTACACAATATTACCTTAAACTAAAATTTAGCATCTCCCAATTTATAACACCTAATTAAACAATTATGTACATTAACTTATGTTCATTTTTTTAAATATGTATTTCGAGTTAGTTAGCTTTTAATCAGAATATTAGATAAAATTAACGTACCTAGGCAATAAAAGATTCAAACTTTGTTCTTAAGAATGTTTTCAATTTCACTTCATTACATGTCAACATAAATATAATATTTCACATTTTAAAATACATTATGTTTTCACAAAAGAACAAAGTTTGTGATTCAATTACCACATCCTTGACTGTATATGTTGGTGTTGTGAGCTCCAACTGAAATAATGTTGGTGATTTGTTGTCATCAATATTATTTAAGTGTAATGGGATTACTTTGTGTGACCAAAGGTGATCTTGATAAATATTAAACAAATAAGGAAAGTGTGGAGCACACAATTATTTAAATTTGATCAAGTTTTCAAAGCACACTGTCATTTTAGGGGAGAAGCCCCTAAACAAACGGGAGTCCGGGGGCAGTGCCCCTGGCAGGATCCAAGGGGCAAAGCCCCTGGCTGGGGTCGAGCTGAGAGCAAATTTTTTTTATATAGGGTATATTGCTATATAAAAAAATGCATCAGAAAACCGTATTTTCAGAGAATTGACCATTGTTTGACCCTTATCCAAACTTCCGTTTTATGTCAGTTTTTATAGTTTATGACAGTTTTCAGACAAAGATCATAAATTCGGTTTTGGTCTCATTTTCTGCTACAGACGAAATTATCATCAAAGCATTCTAAATTCTTGTCTCTCTGAGTCTTATCTGATTAAAGAATATTGGGAGTACCACCCAAATGCTTTAATCTGAAAGTGTTTTACACAATTCTCAGAATTCCAAGCCTTACTGTACCCCAATTTCTAACAAATAAAACCTGAGATATAAAATTGAATGTTGAGTAAGGTTAAAGATCTTTATGTATAGTCTCTATGGAACTCATTACAATCAGTTCTAAAACACCTCTCATGAACCATCATCAACATGTAAGTGCTTTACAAATCTAGATGAGGAAATGTCAATTCCAAAGTTGTGACAACCTGAAATTTATTCCGTCGCAGTAACCCATTTCCGTTAATAAAATTTATTTTTATTGAAATTTTCCGTTAATTTTTGGGTTAGGCAAATCAATTAATGTTTTTATTTTATTTTATTAAGTGTCTTAACGAAATAAAAACACGTGAAACACCCTCGAATTCATTTTGAAAAGTTTTTAGTTTACGACCAAGTCGATTTACGACTATTTATTCGGGTACGACCATAAACTCTGTTTAACGTCGGTATTGGGTGGATCCCCACCTGGCCACAAACTCAAACCCTATATAAGGGTTGAGTGGCCTTCATTTGAGCCTTTTCACACCTCCTTATAACTTTCTCTCTCTACAAGTCGGTTTTGGTCAAGAAACGCCCCATTCAAGCTCCAAAATCGTAAGTAATCCTTCCTAGCTTGTTGTTTAGCTTGGTATGCATGCAAATTCATGATTGAATCATTCAAAAGCCCCAAAAACTTGTGTTTACGGTTGGGGAACACCTCCCAAAACCGTAAACTCCCATAAGGGGGTTTTGAAGCCCCAAAACCCTTCCAAAACCCTTCTAATGCTTATCTATGACTTAGAACCCCAAATCATGTCTTTATGGGTGTAAACATGAGTTTAAGGTCCATGAACATTCATGAACCGTAAACACCTTTTAAGGTGTCAAAATGCCCTTAAACACCTCCAAAAGCTTGCATAAGTGCCTAGAACCTTGTATCCCTTCATGTGATGCACCACATCATGAAAAAATGAGCCACACATGAGTTTACAGCCGTAAACCCAAGTGTTTACGGTAGTAAAATCACCAAGGGTCCTTTAAGAACCATAAACTCCATTTCCAAGGTCATTTCAGTCCCGATCACTTCATAAGCCTTTGATTCAACCCTAGAACCTTCCCTTATGCAATATAAGACCATTGAACACCCAAAAACACCCTACCCATGAGTTTACGGCCGTAAACTCATGGGGGATATGGTCTTTGGGCCGTAAACACCCCTAAGGGTTTACACTTGAGGAGTAAACTCCTTATCAAGGCCCTACACTCCTTAGATGCAAACCGTATCATTCCTAATACTTGAAATAAAATGTTTCCACGCATTAGAGTGTATTTAGTTACTTAATTAGTGACTAAATAACTAATTAGATACAATTATGTATCACTTCATGTTACATAGGACCCTCGCGTGTGTTCAAGTCCTAAATTGACACCTAGAGTCATACCTGGCACATCCTCGTTTGGTGAGTTCATACCCCTACACATTTTTCCGTGTTTTTCATGTTTTCAGGGGGGGATACAAGCAAAAGTACAAGGGTACTTGTACTCAAAACCTTTTATTTCGTATGAAATGTTTACATGTTCAGCATGCTTTTAACACAGGAAACCGTTTCACCAACCGACTATGAAAATAACTGTTGATTTAGTTTTCAAAACTAAAACAGAGGAACTTGTAAATCTTATCATAAAATGTTATATTTTATATTTTACAAGGGATTTCATGCCATTCATAAAACAAGATTTTCCATATTATTACTTGTAAATTCGTTATTCTTAAAATTGGAGACACGTCCTTGGTAACAGTCCACGGGTACGAGAGTGTAGGACTACCCCTGTAACCAGAATCCCATGGAGGGAGAACGTGACTTCTGTGTATAGATCTATACGGGACTGACTATCCCGCACCTTGCTGCTAGCTACAGTGGGACCGACAGGTCTACGGGTGACAAAGTCATAAAACGATATTGGCCCCGTTACGTGCCATATCTAGTTTATTGTATGGTTATGGAACTCGCAACTTAGATAATGGGGATTTACTTTTAAGTAATAATGAACCTAGTGAACTAACCTCAAAGTAATAACTGTTTTGCTTACTAGAGAGTATCAGTGATACCCTTAGGAATTAGTTCACTACCTACTTATTAGTTTTATATACGTGTTAAAACTAATGTACTTTATCAAGATTAACCCGACTTTCAAGGAAACTTTGCCTAACTAAACAAGTATGGTAGATATTTGTACACTTCATTAAGGATCGATAACCAACCTTTAACTTTTAAGGAAAATAAGGGTTTTTCCTGGGATAACTTAACTTTTTATAAACAGGTTGTTTAACAAACGGATAACCACACTTCTTGTATAAGAAAATATGGGATTTTCTTGGATAACAACTTTCCATAAAACCAAAGGAAACTTATTCTTTTACTAGAAACAAACAGCTTATGAACTCACTAGCTTTATGCTGATATTTCTAAAACTGCTTGTATTCTCAGGTTCACGTTAGACATGTATCCCGCTTACTTTTGGAGAAGACGGTGCATATAGAAGTCTCGTCTATACTTTTGTTCAAATTGATGTGTGTGTATATATATATATATATATATATATATATATATATATATATATATATATATATATATATATATATATATATATAACATGTATTTCCTTACTTTCAAACAAATGTAAATGTTCTTATGTAATGTAATGGTTGTGTTTACTATGCTTGCTATGTACATTGGTTGTGATACTTTACATGACGTCCTCCGCCCCAGAACGTTTCCGCCATCGGTTTCGGGGTGTGACAGATTGGTATCAGAGCCCTTGTTTATAGTGAACTAAGTATACGAACCTTACATGGTATATAATTATAAACAATAAGGGGCCGAAGTGCTCTGAACTAAAAGTATACTTTAAAATACAAGTATTTTTCAAAAAGTATACAAGAATACCTAAACGCCAGAAACCGTAACCATGAGTAGAACAAAACATAAGTAATTGGGTGTTGGGCACTGCGGTTAAACCTGGGAGGTTATGTAGTCATGTCTAGGGTCAATATAGCATGATCAACTATATCCATTCGAGACACGGCCAACATGTGCTTGGCAGTGACTGTGGTGTACAGCAGGCCTAAAACTTACCAAATATCCAAACAACAAGTCAGCGTCGCAACAAACCATAAAATACTATAGGAGTATTTTAGTCAGATCCGAATAAGTTGTAGAAATTCATTCCAAGCATTGCTACTCATTCTTTCCTTAGCGATAGTTTACTTTCTTTAGTAACTTTTTCCTGTCATATCGCTTAGTAGAGCACTCTATCTGCCATAATGAGATATCTCTTGTTTCATATCTCTTGATTCTATCCAGAGGACTTACCACCCTCTCTTTCCTGATAATTTTAGATCAAGATGCCTCCAAAGAATAGACCCAACTCAAAGAACAACAATCCTCCTCCGCCACCACCTCCCTCTCCATTTGATCCCGCCATGTTCCAAGCAGCCGTTACTGTTGCTGTGGCTGCTGCTATGTCACAAATGAACCCCGTCGGTCCTGGCGGGCCAGGAGGTGGTACTCAACCCCAAAACCAAGAAGGTGGTCAGGGACACCAGAAGGAGTGTTCCTATAAAGACTTCATGAACGCAAAGCCTACATCCTTTGACGGTACTGGAGGTGTTATTGCCCTGACTCAATGGATCGAGAAAATTGAGTCCATTTTCGAAATCTGTTCCCTTTCCGAGGTCAACAAAGTAAAATTCGCCGCTTGCACCTTCGCCAACAGGGCACTGACCTGGTGGAATGGTCGGGTCAAATCCCTAACTCTACCAGTGGCAAATGCTATGGGTTGGGAGAGCTTGAAGGAGCTTATGCTTGCCGAGTACTGCCCATAGAGCGAAATGCAGAAACTAGAGCACGAACTCTGGAACCTAAAGATGAAGGGTTCCGATGTTGCCACCTACACTTCTAGGTTTGAAGACCTAGCGCTCCTTTGTCCGGGAATGGTCACCCCGAAAAGCAAAAAGATTGAAAGATTCATTTGGGGGCTGACCCAGCCAACCAAAGGAATTGTCTTGGCTGCTAGGCCAAACACATTCGACAACGCAAAGTGCCTGGCGCAGACTTTGATCGATCATGGAGTCGATCTTGATGAAGTGACCACCACCCCTGAACTAGCTAAAGGGAGTGGTGAGAAAAGAAAATTATGGAAACAGAAGAAGGGTCAGTCTTCACAAGAGCCTTCAAGGAATTAGCAAACAGTAGCAGTCCACGCTGCTACTACCCCTGCCGCTACTCCTGCCACTCAAGCACCTACCAGTAGATATGTTGGTACCCTTCCTCGGTGCGACAAGTGCAACTACCATCATCTCACTTCCGGCCCATGCCATGAACTGTCATGCTCCAACTGTGGTAAAAAAGAGGCATACGATTCGATTTTGCAAGACACCAGCCCAACCAACCAATCAAGCTTCTGGAGCAGGTGTCGGTCAGGCCTGCTACGGCTGTGGTAAGGTCGGGCATTACGAGCGAAACTGCCCCAAGGCAAGAACAACCAACAACACCGGGAGAGTTCTAACAATGGGGCAAGAAGAGGCAGTCGTCGATCCCACAGTTGTCACGGGTACGTTCCTTCTCGAAAACTCTTATGCGTGCATCCTTTTCAATTCTGGTGTGGAACGAAGTTTTGTTAGCCATTCATTCAAAAATCTTCTTAGACATAGTCCTCAACCATTAACCGCAACATTTACCGTCGAGGCGGCTAACGGTGAGAAAGAGAGCGCTAACGATATATTCATAGGCTGCACCCTTACCCTAAACAATCATTCCTTTCCCATCGACCTTACGCCAGTTTCCATAAAGAGCTTTGATGTTATCATTGGCATGGATTGGTTGAGCCCCAATCGTGCTGATATCCTTTGTTACGAAAAAGCTATCCGCCTTAATCTTCCTTCTGGTCAAATCCTCATGATTTACGGCGATAAACTTAGTTCCAATCTTCGCATCATTTCATGCATCAAATCCCAAAAGCTTCTGCGAAAGGAGTGCCATGCATTCCTAGCCCATGTGATAAACAAGAAACAGGAAGTTAAAGACCTCGAGAGCATCCCCGAAGTCTGCAACTTTCCTGATGTCTTTCCCGAAGAGCTCCTGGGAATTCCTTCCGAACGTCAAGTTGAGTTTCGCATTGACTTAATTCCCGAAGCTACCCCCGTAGCCAAGTCCCCATATCGCTTAGCGCCAGCAGAAACGCAGGATTTATCCAATCAGCTCAATGAGTTACTCAGCAAAGGGTTCATCAGACCGAGTTCCTCACCCTGGGGAGCCCCGGTATTATTTGTGAAGAAGAAAGATGGATCTTTTCGGATGTGTATAGACTACCGTGAGCTGAACAAGTTGACCATCAAGAACCGTTATCCTCTTCCACGAATAGACGACCTTTTCGATCAACTCCAGGGAGCCAGCTACTTCTCAAAGATAGACCTTAGATCAGGGTACCATCAGCTTCGAGTTCATGAGAGTGATGTTTCCAAGACAACATTCAGAACTCGATATGGTCACTACGAGTTCGTAGTGATGCCATTTGGTCTAACCAACGCATCGACAATGTTCATGGACCTGATGAACCGGGTGTGTCGCACCTTTCTAGACAAGTTCGTTATTGTGTTCATTGACGATATACTCGTCTACTCCACAAGCGAAGAAGATCACAAACAACACTTGAGGTTAGTGTTGGAAACACTTAGGTTGGAAAAGCTGTACGCAAAATTCTCCAAGTGCGAATTCTAGATTTGGAAGGTAACTTTCCTTGGCCACGTGGTAAGCGAGGAGGGTATACACGTGGACCTGTCCAAAATCAAGGCGATAGAGAATTGGTCGGCACCGAAGACACCCACAGAAATCCGTCAATTCTTGGGTCTCGCCGGCTATTATCGTAGATTCATTCAGAATTTTTCCAGAATCGTCAAACCCCTAACTACTCTGACACAGAAAGGTGTACCTTTTTGTTGGAGTGAAAAACAAGACACTGCATTCCAAACGTTGAAGCGAGCCTTGTGTAGCATACCTATCCTATCCCTGCCCGAAGGGACGGAGGACTTCGTTGTCTACTGTGATGCATCCAACCAGGGCTTAGGTTGTGTGCTTATGCAGCAGGGAAAGGTTATTGCTTATGCCTCGAGACAGCTGAAGGCACACGAAGTCAACTACACAACTCACGACTTGGAGTTATGAGCAGTGGTCTTCGGACTGAAGATTTTGAGACATTATCTCTACGGAACTAAGTGTACAATCTTCACTGACCATAAAAGTCTACAACACATCTTCGATTAGAAAGACTTAAACATGAGACAACGACGATGGGTAGAGCTGCTCAGTGACTATGAGTGCGAAATCCGCTACCATCCCGGCAAAGCCAATGTGGTAGCAAATGCCCTTAGCCGGAAGGAAAGCTCAGACAACAAGGCGAAGATACTGAAAATGATCATTCATTCCCACTTATCCGCACAAATCCGAGAGGCTCATTTGGAAGCCCTAAAACCAGTGAACGTGTCGAACGAAACTTTGAGAGGAATGGATAAGAATCTTGAGATCAGAGGTGACGGAGTCTGTAACGCCCGGGTTTCAGGGCTAAGAATTTTTAGACAATGTAATAGTCTAGGTCAACTATTGTAAATCTTTTTGAAGTAATAAAGATGAAATATTTGAATTCTATGTGAATTATGTGTATTTGTGTGCTTATTACTTAATTATAAAGATATAATTAATAAAGGATAAAAATAAGCGTCAAAATTAAAGTGTGAAATAAGTCCGATATCTTTACATAAAGTTGTAGTGGTCGAAACAAGGGTTCTGTACATATAAATAACGCTAAAATCCGAGTTATAACGAAGAAGTTATGGTCCGTCGAAGTTTTACGTCAAAACCAGCACGGCACCGGGAGACGTAAATAGTGAAGTTACGATGGAGGAATTTTTAGCCTTAGTGATCTAAACCAAATTTTTATCATATGTTAAACCGAGAACATCCATAAAAAGAACGCCCAAATCTGACTTTGTATGAGGAAGTTATGATTTTTCTAAGATTCGGCTTAGCAGTGCACGACCCGAAACTCGAATTTTAGTTCGAGCCGTTTTTGGCTTATGCGACCTAAATTATAGTTGAAGATCTCATTAATAGGAACTCAACAGTAAAATATAGACAAAAACGGAGTCCGTATGAAGGAGTTACAAATTCTTCGCGGTCATTTAACAGTCTAAACGTCTCCTACTAATAAATTTGAGATTGGTCGAGAATTAGCCGACGGAGTCTAAATGAAAGTTGTAGATCTTGATTTTACCTACGCATGGAAAAAAAGAACGTCAAAAACGGAGCTCGTATGCGAGAGTTATGATTTTTCTAAGTTTGATGGCTGATACGCGATAGGGGTGACGTGGCACCACCAGAATTGGACACGTGGCACCACCAGAAGGCTGCCATATGACCCAACTCGGCGAGTAGGTCCTCCTACTCGGTGATTCTATCAGGAATTCACCCTATAAATAGAGGTGTCGGGTCTTGCCATTTCTTCACACCTCTCAAACCTTCTTTCTCTCTCTACACTTTCTCTCTCTAAGCTCCCTAACCCCCCTAAAAGCCTAGGTAAACCCCCTAGCAGCCGAAGGAAGCCCCGAGGCTCCCGGAGTCCCGAGAAAAGAGCCTTTTGGCTCAGGAACGCTGCTCCGGTGGAGCCTGGTTTCCAAGGAAACCCGCTGTAAGTGAGCTGTACTTAACCTATCTTTAGTATAGCTTATGTTTTAATATAGTAACATTATTAGAACCTTAAAATAATTATTTGGGCTATTATTATGAGTTATATAGAGTGTTGTTTAAAGCTTATATAATAATAATAATAGCTAGACTATTAATTAGTCACGGTTAACGTTAGACTAAACCCTAGTGGTATTGATACTAGGTTTTATCGAGGGAGAATTGTTTTGAGATAACGAAGCGTTGCTCGAAGGCAGAATCACCACCTTTTTCAGGTGAGTGCATAGTTACTTTCAACTTACACATAGATATGAAGTATTTATTTAAATTACGTGCTGTGTGTGCATATTATCTGTATACTTGCTATCTATGCTGGATGAACGATTTTATACACGTTTTAAATGATTTAAACTGTATATGTATTTTATATCTACAAAATATGTTGGGTAGAACATGGGTAGATATAATAGTTTTTGTGTGATAAAATAAAATAATGAGAGGCCTCATTTTAGATGTTATTGATGATCCAGTCATCTAGCGGAGTATAGATGACGACCACGGACTATTCTAGACAGTCGAGTGGAACACTAGCAGGCTCGCAACCTGTAGGTGTTTATTTGAACTGTATGTTTATTTGAACTGTGTGCTCACCAGGTGTAATCCATCCCCCACATGGTTGCCTTAAGGAAATTTATTGTTGAGGATCTCCTTAGCGGTAGTGTCCATCCCGATGATAGTCCTTAGACTAGGTCCCTTGTGTTAGATATCTTAGGGACGTAAAGTGAGGATAACGGGAACGGGTAATCGGGTTTGTTTGGTTTTATAAAGATAATAAACTTATTTATTGTGGGTTGAAAACCCTATGTGCTCACCAGGCTCCCAAGCCTGACCCACTCAGTTTCTTGTATTACAGGTAGTGGCGCATGATCATAGATGTGATGTCTTGGGATGAGAGATTTAGGGATTTTAGGCCTGTAAATACAGAATAATGTAGTAAGGCCTATGATGTATTATTTATGCTTATGATGTGTATCGAACATGACATCCCGAGTCTTTTTAATGAAATACATTTCTATGGAAATGCTTTTGGTAAATCTTTATCATATTTTGTTTTGGGACAAATTCCGCAACACTTTTATTTAAAATGTTACTCTGATTTTTTAAACAAAGCATAAACAAAACCGGTCTTTTCTGGCAATGAAAATGGGGATGTCACAGAGTCTATTGTTTCATGAGTCGGATCTGGACCCCTAAGTTCGGAGGTTTCAGGGAGGTTGTCATGAACGAAGCTCACAAGACTAGATACTCCGTGCACCCAGGTTCGGATAAGATGTACCTGGATCTCAAGAAACTATACTGGTGGCCAAACATGAAAGCCAAAATCGCTACCTTCGTGGGCAAGTGTCTGACTTGCGCCAAGGTGAATGTTGAATATCAGAAGCCATCAGGTCTGCTCCAGCAGCCCGAGATACCTGAATGGAAATGGGAGATGATTACTATGGATTTCATCACCAAGTTACCCAAATCTTCGAGTGGGTACGATACCATTTGGATAGTTGTCGACCGATTGACAAAATCTGCTCACTTCCTTCCGATTAAAGAAACGTTCAAGATGGAAAGACTCATACGAATCTACATTCAAGAGATAGTTCGACTGCATGGTGTGTTGTTTCCATTATCTCCGATCGAGATAGCAGGTTTACCTCGAGATTTTGGCAGTCCCTTCAAAAAGCTCTTGGAACTAAGCTGGATATGAGTACAACTTATCATCCTCAGACTGATGGACAGAGTGAGAGAACAATTCAAACCTTGGAAGACATGTTGAGAGCATGTGTCATCGATTTCAGAAAGTTGTGGGGCACCCATTTACCCTTGATCGAGTTCTCATATAACAACAGTTACCACACCAGCATCAAGGCTGCCCCGTTCAAAGCCCTCTACGGTCGATAGTGCAGATCCCCTATGTGCTGGGCCGAGGTAGGGGATACGTAGCTAGCCAAGGGTTGAGTCCCCGACAGTGCTCTAACTGGTCCTGAAATCATCCGTGAAACAACCGAAAAGATCATCCAAATCCGAGAGCGACTGAAAACCTCTAGAGATAGACAAAAGAGCTACGCTGATCAACGACGAAAACCTTTGGAGTTCCAGGTTGGAGATCGTGTCCTGTTGAAGGTCTTGCCCTGGAAAGGCATGATACGCTTTGGAAAGCGCGGGAAACTGAACCCAAGGTACATAGGACCTTTTGAGATCCTCGCTAGGATCGGTCCCGTAGCCTATAAACTCCGATTACCCCAAGAGCTTAGCAATATCCATCCTGTATTCCACGTCTCTAATCTTAAAAAGTGTTTATCCGATGAAACCCTCGTGATCCCTCTTGATGAGATCGAGATCAACAAAAACCTGAACTTCGTGGAAGAACCAATCGAAATCATGGATCGAGAGATCAAACGTACGAAACAGAGCCGCATCCCGATAGTGAAGGTTCGCTGGAATGCCAAGCGGGGACCCGAATTCACTTGGGAGCGTGAAGACTCAATGAAACAGAAATATTCGCATCTCTTTCCAAATCCATGATTTGTATCTTCATTCTAAATTTCGGGACGAAATTTCCTCTAACGGGGGGATGATGTGACAACCTGAAATTTATTCTGTCGCTGTAACCCATTTCCGTTAATAAAATTTATTTTTATAGAAATTTTCCGTTAATTTTTGGGTTAGGAAAATCAATTAATGTTTTTATTTTATTTTATTGAGTGTCGAAACAAAATAAAAACACGTGAAACACCCTCGAATTCATTTTGAAAAGTTTTTAGTTTACGACCAAGTCGAGTTACGACTATTTAATCGGGTACGACCATAAACTCCGTTTAACGTCAGTATTGGGGGGATCCCCACCTGGCCACAAACTCAAACCCTATATAAGGGTTGAGTGGCCTTCATTTGAGCCTTTTCACACCTGCTTATAACTTTCTCTCTCTACAAAGTCGGTTTTGGTCAATAAACTCCCCATTCAAGCTCCAAAATCGTAAGTAATCATTCCTAGCTTGTTGTTTAGGTTGGTATGCATGAAAATTCATGATTGAATCATTCAAAAGCCCCAAACACTTGTGTTTATGGTTGGGGAACACCTCCCAAAATCGTAAACTCCCATAAGGGGGTTTTGAAGCCCCAAAACCCTTCCAAAACCCTTCTAATGCTTATCTATGACTTAGAAACTTGCATGCATGAACTTAGAACCCCAAAATCATGTCTTTATGGGTGTAAACATGAGTTTAGGGTCCATGAACATTCATGAACCGTAAACACCTTTTTAAGGCATCAAAATGCCCTTAAACACCTCCAAAAGCTTGCATAAGTGCCTAGAACCTTGTATCCCTTCATGTGATGCACCAAATCATGCAAAAAGAGCCACACATGAGTTTACGGCCGTAAACCCATGTGTTTACGGCAGTAAACTCACCAAGGGTCCTTCAAGAACCATAAACTCCATTTCCAAGGTCATTTCAAGTCTCGATCACTTCCTAAGCCTTTGATTCAACCCTAGAACCTTCCCTTGTGCAATATAAGACCATTGAACACCCAAAAACACCCCACCCATGAGTTTACGGCCGTAAACTCATGAGGGATATGGTCTTTGGGCCGTAAACACCCCTAAGGGTTTACACTTGAGGAGTAAACTCCTTATCAAGGCCCTACACTCCTTAGATGCAAACCGTATCATTCCTAACACTTGAAATAAAATGTTTCCATGCATTAGAGTGTATTTAGTTACTTAATTAGTGATTAAATAACTAATTAGATATAACTATGTATCACTTCATGTTACATAGGACCCTCGCGTGTGTTCAAGTCCTAAATTGACACCTAGAGTCATACCTGGCACATCCTCGTTTGGTGAGTTCATACCCCTACACATTTTTCCGTGTTTTTCATGTTTTCAGGGGGGGGGGGAATACAAGAAAAAGTACAAGGTTACTTGTACTCAAAACCTTTTATTTCGTATGAAATGTTTACATGTTCAGCATGCTTTTAACACAGGAAACCGTTTCACCAACCGACTATGAAAATAACTGTTGATTTAGTTTTCAAAACTAAAATAGAGGAACTTGTAAATCTTATCATAAAATTTTATATTTTATATTTTACAAGGGATTTCATGCCATTCATAAAACAGGATTTTCCATATTATTACTTGTAAATTCGTTATTCTTAAGATTGGAGACACGTCCTTGGAAACAGTCCACGGGTACGAGAGTGTAGGACTACCCCTGTAACCAGAATCCCATGGAGGGAGAACGTGACTTCTGTGTATAGATCTATACGGGACTGACTATCCCGCACCTTGCTGCTAGCTACAATGGGATCAGCAGGTCTACGGGTGACAAAGTCATAAAACGATACTGGCCCCGTTACGTGCCATATATAGTTTATTGTATGGTTATGGAACTCGCAACTTAGATAATGGGGATTTACTTTTAAGTAATAATGAACCTAGTTAACTAACCTCAAGGTAATAACTGTTTCTCTTATTAGAGAGTATCAGTGATACCCTTAGGAATTAGTTCACTACCTACTTATTAGTTTTATATACGTGTTAAAACTAATGTACTTTATCAAGATTAACCCGACTTTCAAGGAAACTTTGCCTAACTAAACAAGTATGGTAGATATTTGTACACTTCATTACGGATCGATAACCAACCATTAACTTTTAAGGAAAATAAGGGTTTTTCCTTGGATAACTTAACTTTTTATAAACAGGCTGTTTAACAAACGGATAACCAAACTTCTTGTATAAGAAAATATGGGATTTTCTTGGATAACAACTTTTCATAAAAGCAAAGGAAACTTATTCTTTTACCAGAAACAAACCGCTTATGAACTCACCAGCTTTATGCTGATATTTCTAAAACTGCTTGTATTCTCAGGTTCACGTTAGACAAGTATCCCGTTTACTTTTGGAGAAGACGATGCATATAGAAGTCTCGTCTATACTTTTGTTCAAACTGATGTATATATATAAAACATGTATTTCCTTACTTTCAAACAAATGTAAATGTTCTTATGTAATGTAATGGTTGTGTTTACTATGCTTGCTATGTACATTGGTTGTGATACTTACATGACGTCCTCCGCCCCAGAACGTTTCCGCCATCGGTTTCGTGGTGTGACAAAAGTCTAGATCAATAATATGAGATAAGGCTTTTAAGGCATCATTTTCAGCTTCTATTTTCAATTGTAACAACCCAAAAATACGACCCAAAAATTTCGTTTTTCAACATAACCAAAAACCATAATCTGAGTGTCATATCAAAAACCATACATGATGTATCTCAAAATAATAATAAAACACTGTGCGGAAAACTGTATCATATCCATGTCATATAAAAATCAAGAACCAAATCAACTCCCAGGATAAAAGCTGAAGCTGTGGTGTGTGCGATGCCATCATGCCGAACTCTTCCCTCTACAAGCGGAAGTACCTGAAACCAAAACTGAAACTGTAAGCACGAAGCTTAGTGAGCTCCCCCAAACTACCACATACCATACAATACATATAAATCACATACTGGGCCTTGCCCACTGCATCAGACCGAGGTCTGGAACTAGCTGCATCGGACCGAAGTCCGGAACTGACTGGGACCTTGTCCCCTGCATCGGACCAGAGTCCGGAACTAACTGCATCGGGCCGAAGTCCGGAACTAACTGCATCGGACCGAAATCCGGAACTGACTGCATCGGACCGAAGTCCGGAACTGACTGATCATGACATAGCATAACACATATCAACTAATATAGACACATATACTGCATACTGCATCGGACTAACGTCCGGAACATATAACACATAAACATGCTTGAATCACATAGACATCAAGCATACTGAGCTACTGCATCGGACGAAAATCCGGAACTACTGCTAACTATATGGGCCGGCATTGTGGCCGTAGACCCGTTCCTACTGGAAGGAAACTCACCTTGTGAACTGGCTGCTGAGTGTATGGCTCTGAAAGCTAGTTGCTGCTGCTCCGGTATCTCCCCGGCTACAAGTCCATGAACACACTCAATCAAATACTAAACACTGCGCTTGGGGTAAAATGAATCTTTTACCCTTGGTCAAAGTCAACTCTTTTTTGGGCTGACTCGCCGAGTTGGGCCGCCCAACTCGCCGAGTCCTACTCTCACTTCTCAGATCTACACGCTGCTACTCGTCGAGTGTGGCATCGACTCGACGAGTACCCACTTGATCCAAGAACTCAGACAATCTTCATCCGACTCGCCGAGCCGTATAAACAAACTCGACGAGTTGTTCTTGATCTTAATAAGATTGCCTTGGACTCGCCGAGTTGTATGAACAACTCGCCGAGTCCCTCCATCACTGAGTCTACTCTCAACTCGCTGAGTCCACTCTCTAACTCACTGGATCCACTCGACACTGATAAAAAATGAAGGAATCGGGAACTCGCGACCCAACTCACCGAGTCGTTCTTCCCGACTCGCCGAGTTGCCGCCATGCAACTGATTTTAACTCGATTTTGTTTGAATCCAACACATACAATTGATAGACCTGAGTCCAATAAGCTGATTTACCACGTAAAGTTTCCAACTTTACGTGTACAACCTCATGAATAAGGGAAATAAGGCTAAAAGATGCACAAAATGGGTAGATCTATGGTTAATATGCAAAGAAACTCCAAAAAGGCAGTAGATCTGGGCTCTACAACACCCAATCATTCAGATCTAAAGATATCTCGACTTATTAAGGCATTCATGCAAACATAAGGCTTGGAACAAGCATCAACTAGATCCTAGGAGAGCTCTAATGGAGGTTTAAAGCATATAACAAGAGGGAAAATCCGAAAATACCTCAAATAACTCAGATTTGCCCTTGGATCTTTGCACTACGCCTCTTCTCCTTGCTCCTTTCTTCTTCTCCTTCTTCAAACCTTCACAAAATGGCACAAAACACTTAGCTCACACAAGGATGGATTAGGGTTCTTTCTCACAGTGCTCTCAGGGTGAGGGAGGCGAGAATGGGGCTATAAGGTGACTTAAATAGTGGGCAACCTGGGGATTTAGGGTTTCACCCAGACGGATGGACTCGCCGAGTCAGGGATATGGACTCGCCGAGTCCCCGGCTCACACGTGCTCGAAGTCGCGACCCTACTCGGCGAGTCAGGCTATGAACTCGCCGAGTCCCTCATGCAAGACTTACAACAATTACCAATGAATTAACATACCGGGAACGGGTCGTTACATCAATAATGATGAAACATCAACTACAAAATTGTAGCATCACAATAAGATATGCATATCATGTGTGATTGGATCAATAAAAAAACAATATAACAAATTTATCTTTACAAATTTAATTCTTAATCAAAGGCAAAGCTAGTTTAACCCTCTGAAATCACTTCGTTTTAACATTTATCCGTTTGAAAGAGAAGGAAGAAAAACAAAATGAGTAAAAATTGCACTCACCTCTAAGAGAAGCAGTTGTACCAAAAATAAGATTCACAACCCTACGTTTTAAACAAAATCGGTGTCGTACAATTCTTCTGGAGAGAAGAGATTCATTAATGGCGGAATGTCTCTATAGAAATTTTCCACTTAAAATTAGAATTTTTCTACTTCAAATATCCAACCTAAGCTTAATAGACTAATTGAGAAAGAAGCATCAACAATGAAAAATAAGAACAAGAACATACCGTTTTAGACATTCAATTATTGTCTTCTCGATTGCCTACTTTTGATTTTTGAACAATCAATCAACAATAGAGAATCAGAGGAAGTAGAACAGCTTCCAGAATTGACTCATCAAGAATCGATCAATATTCAATAGAGATTAGTTTCTTCCGTGAATTGAGAATTATGAGAAGGAAGAAGAAAACAATCGCTCATTTTGTGGCGTGCGCTAATAAAGAAACCAAGAATCGATAAATCAGGATTTGCTGAATTAGGTTAACTAAGGCTCCTTAGAATTAGGGGCCCTAAGCAAGGGCTTAGTTAACTTAAAGGTAAGGCCGAACCTGGTTCTTACTTTATCTATTGGTCGTCTGTCTTCCATGGCAATCTAGGTTTGAAGGTTTTCCTGCCTGGTCCACCACCGATAACGAATTAGAGATATCGATGGCTGAAGTCCACATGTTTGGCTTGGAGACAAGTTCATGTGGCTTTTCTTGAGCGACTGAAGGAGGATTTCACTAACAAATATGGAGGTGGCAAAGCTGCTACAGCTATTGGTAATAGTCTTAACAAAGAATTTTGAAACGACCCAAAAATACGACCCGAAAATTTCATTTTTAATATAACCAAAATCATAAAACGGAGTATATCATAATAAAACCATGCGTTGCAAATCTCAAAACCATACTAAAATACAAATGAGAAAACGGTGTCATGACTGTATCAAAACATATATAAGATAACTGATCAACTCCCAGGATAAAACTGTAGCTATGGTGTGTGCGATGCCATCATCCCGAGCCCTTCCCTTTGCTTGCGGAAGTACCTGAAACCAAAACTGAAACTGTAAGCACGAAGCTTAGTGAGCTCCCCCAAACTACCACATACCACACAATAACATATAAAGCACATACTGGGCCTTGCCCACTGCATTGGACCGAAGTCCGGCTAACCGGGGCCTTGCCCCCTACATCGGACCGAAGTCCGAAGCTGACTGGAACATCGGACCGAAGTCCGAAGCTGACTGGGACCTTCGTCCCCTACATCAAACCGAGTCCGAAGCTGACTAGGACATCGGACCAAAGTCCGAAGCTGGCTGGGACCTACGTCCCCTACATCGGACCGGAGTCCGAAGCTGACATCGGACCGAAGTCCGAAGATGGCTGGGACCTTGTCCCCTACATCGGACCGAAGTCCGAAGCTGGCTGAACATGGCATAAACATATCAACTAGCATAAACACATAACCCTGTCTGAACCACGAAGGCATCAAACATACTAACTACTACATCGGATCGAGGTCCGAAGCTGACTGCTAGCTAAACGGGCCGGCATTGTGGCCTTAGACCCGTTACTACTGGAAGGAAACTCACCTCGTGAACTGGCTGCTGTGTGAATGGCTCTGGAAGCTAACTGCTGCTGCTCCGGTATCTCCCCGGCTACAAGGCCATAAACACACTCAATCAAATACTAAACACTGCACTGGGGTAAATGACTATTTTACCCTTGGTCAAAGTCAACCCACAGTTGACCTGACTCGCCGAGTTGGGCCGCTAACTCGCCGAGTCTCTAATCTCATTTCACAACCCCACTCGTGGCTACTCGTCGAGTATGGCATCGACTCGACGAGTACTCTCTCGATCCGAGAACTCAGACAATCTGCATCCGACTCGCCGAGTCATATGAACAACTCGACGAGCTGTTCTTGAGCTTAAGAAGATTGCCTTGGACTCGCCGAGTTTTATGAACAACTCGTCGAGTCCCTCCATTACTGAGTCTGCTCTCCAACTCACTGAGTCCACTCTACTACTCACGGCTTCCACTCGACAACACTCAAAAAGGGGAAAAACGGGACTCGCGACCTGACTCGCCGAGTCGTTCTTCCGACTCGCCGAGTCACATCCATGCAACTCCTCTAAACTCGATTCTGCTTGAATCCAGCTCATATAAATGATAGATCTGAGTCCAATAAGCTGATCCACCACGTAAAGTTTCCAACTTTACGTGTACATACACATGAAAAAGGAGATATAGGCTAAAAAGGCACTTAGAAGAGTAGATCTAGGGTTTTCATGCAAGGTAACTTCAAAAAGGCAATAGATCTGGGCTCTACAACTCCTAAATGAACAGATCTAAGGATATCTCGACATAATAGGGTATCCATACAATCATAAGGCTTGAGTAAAGCATCAACTAGATCTAGAAGAGTTCTAATGGAGGTTAAAAGCATAAAACATGAGGGAATCCGAAGAATACCTCAAAGAACTCTGATTTGCCCTTGGATCTTTGCTCTACACCTCTTCTCCTTGCTCCTTTCTTATTCTCCTTCTTCAAGCCTTCAAAATTTAACACAAGAACACTTAGATCACTCAAGGATGGATTAGGGTTTTCTCACAGCTTTCTGAGGGTGAAGGAGGCGAGGCTGGGGGCTATAAGGTGGATTAAATAGTGAGCAACCCAGGGATTTAGGGTTTCTTCTAGGCAGGCAGACTCGCCGAGTCGCCGACTAACACGTGCTCGAAATCCCGTCCCTACTCGGCGAGTCAGGCTATGAACTTGCCGAGTCCCTCTTGCAAACTTCTAATTAAATACTATGGAATCATCATACCGAAGACGGGTCGTTACAAATTTGAGTAATATTCTATTTTTCTTTCATTCTCTAATCTCTAATATCCCTATTGTACAACTAATAATCTAATATATACTCTCACATCATTGTCTTCAGTCCCAAGATTTTCTTCTGAATGCTTTTTAGTTAGACTATAATTAGGGCCAGAAATCTACAAGTGACAAGCAATTTCATATTATCGGATGGGGGCGAGCAACGAAGAGAAACAAAAACCTCATCACCGAAGGCCAAAACACACCGCTTCAATCTAAGTCCAGTTAGGGAATTGTCAGTATTAGGGTTCATGAACTAGAGATTTTGCTGCTTGTTGATAGATCATGGTCGGAATGATGCAAACAATTTCGAGGGACAAGTTTGCTAACCTCATTGACTCCGCCAAGTTCTCCACTGACGTTCCTTCGAAGCTCGAGACCTTACATAAATTGAAAGAGAAGTTTTCTGGTGCAGAAGACCCTCACTTGGTCATGGAGTTCCTTCCTCAACTTCTTGATCTCCACACAGAGCGCTACAGTCCCGTTCACAGATACGTTGCATGTAACGCCTGTGTTTCGGGCTTGCCATTTGTAGCAATGTAATAGTCTAGGTTAACCTCTGTAACCCGTTTTGAAATAATAAGATTGTATTATTTGAGTATTGTGTGTTTTGTGCTTAATTGCTTAATTATGTGGTTTGATTAATTAAGAATAAAAATAAGCGTCAAAATTTAAGTGTAAAATAAACTTAATATATTTGGTTAATGTTGTAGTAGTTGAAACGAGGTTTCCGAATATATATAGAACGCCCAAATCTGACTTCGTATGAGGAAGTTATGATTTATCGAAGTTCCGGCTTAGCGATATACAGCCTGTTTTACTCGATTTGAGATCGAGCGGTTGTTAGCCGAAGCAATCTAAATGAGAATCGAAGATCTCATTGTTGGTATTGAAACGATAAAAAGTTAGGCGAGAACGGACGTCAAACGAAGAAGTTATGAATTTATAACGAAAGTTTCTGTCCCGGCCTATTAAAAATAATTAATAAAAATAAAGTCAAAATTAGCCGACGGAGTCTAAACGAAAGTCGTAGAGCATGGTCTCACCTTCGCGTGGATATAAAGAATGTCGAAAACGGAGTTCGTATGAAGAAGTTATGAATTTCCGAAGTTTATTAATCATTTTGTATTTATATTTAAATCAAAATTCGGAAGCATTATCCGAAGGAGTCACCGATCTGATCCGAGGTACGCCCCGCGTACTCGAGTACGCCCCGCGTACTCCGAGGGATGTCGACACTCGCACTCGAGCACTTCGGATACGTAAGCAATGACGTTTTGGGCAGTACGCCCCGCGTACTCCGAGGCTCCAGCCTCCTATAAATAGGATGCGAGGGTTCCGGGTATTTTTGCCAATTCCCTCTCGTTTTCGTGTCGAAGCTCTGTGCAAAAACCCCCGAAGCTACCCCGAAGTACCGGTATCATACTCTAGCCCCGAGGCAAGTCCCGAGATCCTGAAGATCCCGAAAAGTGCGGTTCCCGAGTCGAAGCTCTGCCCGCGAGAAGTTCGATTTTCGAGAAGATCTTCCAGATCTGCTGTGGATTACGACTTCTATAAGCCGTAGTGCTGTCCGATCATCTTCTGATCAAGTGAGTGTGTAGTTATTTCTTCTAATACAATAATACGAAGTATTTTATATAAAAATACGTGCTATGTGTATATATTTGGTTGTGTTATGTGTGAATGAGTATTCACTCTCTTCTATCTTATAGATCTGCTTATTTCTTTATGAGATATGTGTTATGTGTGTGTGTGCCTCATCTGTTATGTGATATATGTGTTGATTAAAGCATGCTATACAGGTTTTCTTTAAACTATGTATACAAATGTATATTTTTATCTACTAATATGTTGGGTAGAACATGGGTAGACAGTTGGTGTGTAATAAACAGATGAGAGGCCTCGTTGTTGTTTGATTGAGTCATCTAGCGGAGTTTAGATGACGACCACTGGCTATTCTAGACAGTCTTGTGGAAACATTAGCAGGTTCGCCACCTGTAGGTGTTAATGAACTTGGGTGTTCATTCGCTGTACTCCATCCCCCTCATGGTTGCCTTATTTGACTTATATTGCTGAGGTACCCCCGAAGCATGTGTTGTCACCCCGATGAAATATTCTTAGACTAGGTCCCTTATGTTAGTTGTTTTAGGGACATTAAAGTGAGAATAACGGGAATGGGTAATTGGGTTATTGTTGGTTGGTGAAAATTAAATATGATATTTATTGTGGGTTGAAAACCCTATATGCTCACCAGGCTCCCAAGCCTGACCCACTCAGTTTTAAATTGTATTACAGGTAGTGGCGGAAGGGCATGAGATGGATGAACCATCAAGTTGTTTTGTTTACAAGTCTGCATATGTTTATATTTGTTATATGACTTGTAATGTATTCGTTTATGCTTATTGGTCTGAATCGGAACATGACACCCCGAGTTTTGATTATAATGAAAATACATTTCTTTTATGAAATGCTTCGGTAAACAATGTTTTATCATGTTTTGTTTTTGGGAACAAATTCCGCAACTCTTTCAAATCAAAAGGATTTACTCTGAAAATATTTAAAAGCATAAATGAAAATCGGTCTTTTCTGGCCGAGATTTTGGGGATGTCACAGTTGGTATCAGAGCATTAGTTTAAGCGAACTAGGAATTTGTAGGATTTCTAGACTTAAACTTAGAATGCTAAGTGAAGTTTTGAGATGTGTGTCTGTTGTGATTTAGACACGAGCACTAGTTTATTTTAGGAAAGTTGCCTAAAATGATTTATGTGCTAAATGTTATATGTTGCCATATATGATATTATTTGTTCGGATCTATGGTCTGTTGCCGACCGGATCTAGAAACCTTATGTGTGTAGGATTCTAAGCGTACGTCTACGATATTAGAACTAGCATGTAAACGTTTCGGAGTGATAAGGATGATTTGAATATCTATCATGATTGAGGATCTAATTTCACCTTATTCGGTGTAGATCAAAATGGTGAGAACAAGAAGTGGAGTTGGAAATGCTGACGAAAACAGGAATCAACCACCAGTGATTGAGCCAATACCTGTCGTAGCAGCAGCACCTGAGCCAATAACCATGGCTGGTGTGCAATTGATGATTCAGACGATGTTGGATCGTCAGATGGATGAAACTAGACGGTTGCTTCAGCAAAATCGTGAAGAACTGTCGATTCGTGTGGAAGACCTGAACTGAATGAAGGGCACTCGGAAGGTGGAAACTTCAGTGGGTCTGTTGGTCCAGCCAACCCACCGATAGTTAGGCAAGATAACCATGATGGAAGGAATGATGGAATGGGATGCAAGTACAAGGACTTTTTGACTTGTAAACCATCGACCTTCAATGGAAAGGAGGATCCGATTGGGGTTATGGATTGGATCTCCGAAATGGAGTTAGCCTTTATGACATGTGGCTGTAGAGGCAAGTTGCAGACTATCTATGCCGTGCGACAATTCCGAGGTGGAGCCGTTCGTTGGTGGAACACTCTAGGGAAGACCTTAAGCCCTAGCGAGCCACTGCAATTGTCATGGGCAGAGTTCTTGGTGCAGTTTAAGCGCAAGTTCTGCTCGGCTCAAAATCTGTTGGAGTTGGAGAACAAGTTTCTGACATTGACGAAGGGTAGCATGTCAGTAGATGAATACACCAATAACTTCACCGATAAGATGGAGTTTGCCTTGCGTATCGTTCCAGACGAGCTGACAAAGGTGGATCGGTATGCGAAGGGACTTCCATGGGAGTACGAGGTGCCGGTACGTCAGGCACTTACTCTAGAGGCAGCTATCTGGGCTGCCAAGTCTGTGGAGAACATGATAAAGGGAAGAACCACCGACAAGGTTGAGGTTGGTGAGAAAAGGAAGTTTGAAGGAACATCTGGTTCCAGTAAGAAGAGTAAATTTTCGAAATTTGATTCGAAAAAGTTTGGAGGAAAAGGAGGCGAAGCGAAGTGGTGTGATAAGTGTAGGAAAAAGCACTTTGGAAAATGTAGCGAGGATGTAACCTGCTACAAGTGTGGAAAGGTTGGACATTTTGCCAATGAATGTCCGAACAACAAAAGGATGTGTTTTGGGTGTAATGAAGAGGGGCATATTTTGAAAGATTGTCCGAAGAAGAAGGAGGCAGCTAGGCCCAACATTCCACCAAAGCCGAAGGCGAGAGCCTTCCAGATGACACTTGAGGCTGCGAAAGATGAAGCTGATGTCGCTTCAGGTACCTTTCTCGTAAACGAATTACCTGCTCATATATTGTTTGATTCTGGAGCCAACTACTCCTTTATTTCGCATGAGTTTGGTAGAAAGCTAGCTTTGCCTGTTGATAGACTAAATAATGCTTTATTAGTCGAAGTAGCTAGTGGCAAGTTTGTACCTGTTAGCCATCGTATGAAAAACGTCTTGATCGACCTTAATGGGAATAAGTTTCTCGAGGAATTATTGCCTATCGAACTAAATGGTTTCGACATCGTCTTGGGAATGGATTGGCTTAGCGCCAATGATGCCGAAATTTTGTGCAAGAAGAAGATAGTTAAAGTAAACCCGCCTGGGAAAGATTCGTTTATGGTGTATGGGGACAAACGCAGAGTGAATTCTGGAATCATTTCTCTAATGAAAGCCAGAAAGTGTTTGACCAAGGGATGTACATCATATTTAGCATTCGTGATTGATGCTAAGAAAGAAAAGAAGGTGATGCAGAGTATTCCAGTGGTGTGTGATTATCCGGAAGTATTTCCCGAGGATCTTCCTGGATTACCACCTGATAGACAAGTGGAGTTCAGAATAGACTTGTTACCAGGAACCACGCCAATAGCAAAAGCACCTTATCGATTAGCACCGACGGAGATGAAGGAGCTGATGATGCAACTTCAGGAGTTATTGGACAAAGGTTTCATTAGACCTAGTTCATCGCCCTGGGGAGCTCCGGTGTTATTTGTAAAGAAGAAAGATGGAAGTATGAGAATGTGCATCGATTACAGAGAGCTGAACAAGGCAACAATAAAGAATAGATATCCGTTGCCGAGGATTGATGACCTGTTTGATCAATTGCAAGGTTCGAGCTATTTCTCGAAGATCGATCTTAGGTCAGGATATCATCAACTGAAAGTAAGAGAGCAAGATATCGAGAAGACTGCATTCAGAACTAGATATGGACACTACGAGTTCTTGGTTATGTCGTTTGGACTAACCAATGCTCCAGCAGCGTTCATGGATTTGATGAATAGGGTTTGTAATCCTTTCCTTGATAAATTCGTGATAGTGTTCATAGACGACATTCTGATCTACTCGAAAAGCCAGGAGGAGCATGGCAGGCACTTGCGAGAAGTGTTAGAAGTTTTGAAGAAGGAGAAACTTTATGCGAAGTTCTCCAAATGTGATTTTTGGATTCGTGAGGTCCAATTCTTGGGTCACGTGGTCAACCAAGAAGGGATAATGGTTGATCCAGCGAAGATTGAAGCTGTGACGAAGTGGGAACAACCGAAAAGTCCCACGGAGATTCGAAGCTTTTTAGGATTAGCCGGATATTACCGAAGGTTTATCCAAGGCTTTTCTTCGATTGCTACTCCATTAACAGCTTTGACCCACAAAGGAGCTACTTATGCTTAGAGTGAGAAGCATAAAGAAGCATTCGAGAAGTTAAAGAAGAAGCTATGCGAGGCACCGATACTTTCTCTACCCGATGGAGTCGAAGACTTCGCTGTTTATAGCGATGCGTCTGGTGTTGGATTGGGTTGTGTTTTGACCCAAAGAGAAAAGGTGATAGCATATGCGTCTCGACAGTTGAAAGAGCATGAAAAGAATTACCCGACTCATGATTTGGAGTTGGCAGCGGTAGTTTTCGCTCTGAAAATATGGAGGCATTACCTCTATGGCACGAAGTGCAAACTTTTCACTGATCGTAAGAGTCTCCAATACCTCTTTAATCAGAAAGAATTGAACATGAGGCAACGACGCTGGCTAGAACTTCTCAAGGACTACGACTGTGAGATACTTTACCACCCAGGTAAAGCAAATATTGTTGCTGATGCTCTCAGTCGGAAAGTCAATCTTGAAAGGAAGAGGCCAAGAGCGTTGAAAATTGAAGTTGTCTCGACCATTGTGGAAAGTATAAAGAAAGCTCAAGAGGAAGCTTCTGAGAAAAATGACCGAAAGGAGGAACGTTTGGGTAAAACGTTGGTGTTTGGTACTAACGGTCATGGACTGAAGGTATTCCAAGATCGTATTTGGGTACCTAAGTCAGGAGGAATTAGGGATCTTCTGATGGAAGAAGCTCACAAGACCATGTACTCGATTCATCCGGGTAGCACTAAAATGTATAGGGACCTGAAACCCTACTACTGGTGGCCGACGATGAAGCTTGATGTTGCAAAGTATGTGGCCGAGTGTGTGACTTGTGTGAGAGTCAAGACACAACATCAGAAACCTTACGGGAGTTTAGAACCATTGCATGTGCCTATGGGTAAGTGGGAAGACATTGCTATGGATTTTGTCACTAAACTGCCCAGAACAAAGAATGGTCACGACATGATTTGGGTGGTCGTTGATCGATTCACTAAGAGTGCGCATTTCATAGCGGCCAGGGAGAAATGGTCTATGGAAAAGCTTGCGAATTCTTACGTGAAGGAAATTGTGAGGCTTCACGGTGTTCCGTTAACGATTGTATCGGATCGTGATAGCCGTTTCACCTCAAGGTTTTGGAAAAGTCTACAAGAGGAAATGGGTACCAAGTTATGTTTAAGCACAGCTTACCATCCGCAGACTGATGGTCAGAGTGAAAGAACAATACAAACACTTGAAGATATGCTGAGAGCATGTACCTTGGAATTCCTAGGTAATTGGGATGAACATTTACCGTTGGTAGAATTTTCCTATAATAATAGTTTTCACTCGAGCATTAAGATGGCACCGTACCAAGCTTTGTATGGACAAAAGTGTCGTACGCCGTCTTGTTGGCTTGAGGCTGGGGAAAAGCAGTTTATGGGACCGGAGTTGGTTCATCAAACTGCTGAAAAGTTGAAAATAATTAGGGAAAGAATGTTAGCAGCTCAAGATCGTCAAAAGAGCTATGCTGACAAGAAGCGAAGACCGATGACTTTTGAGGTTGGAGATTCGGTTTTGCTTAAAGTCTCGCCGTGGAAGGGACTTATAAGATTTGGTAAAAGGGGAAAGTTGAGTCCAAGGTTTATTGGACCGTTTAGAGTCCTTCAGAGGATTGGGAATCAAGCTTACAAGCTCGAATTACCCGAAGAACTGAATGGAATTCACAACACCTTTCATGTGTGTTATTTGAGGAAGTTCACGGGAGAAGTTCCCGATATAATTCCAATTTCTGAATTGAGAATTGATGAGAACAAAAGGTTGATTGAAGAACCAGAGGCAATTGTTGACCGAAAGACTAAGAAGTTGCGACGCAAAATGGTTGGGTTAGTGCTTGTCCGATGGAAACACACGAATGGGCCGAATCTCACCTGGGAGACGGAGAGTGACATGTTGAGTCGCTATCCGCATTTGTTTGTTGATGTGTGATTCCGGGGACGTAATCATTCTAAGGTGGAGAGAATTGTAACGCCTGTGTTTCGGGCTTGCCATTTGTAGCAATGTAATAGTCTAGGTTAACCTCTGTAACCCGTTTTGAAATAATAAGATTGTATTATTTGAGTATTGTGTGTTTTGTGCTTAATTGCTTAATTATGTGGTTTGATTAATTAAGAATAAAAATAAGCGTCAAAATTTAAGTGTAAAATAAACTTAATATATTTGGTTAATGTTGTAGTAGTTGAAACGAGGTTTCCGAATATATATAGAACGCCCAAATCTGACTTCGTATGAGGAAGTTATGATTTATCGAAGTTCCGGCTTAGCGATATACAGCCTGTTTTACTCGATTTGAGATCGAGCGGTTGTTAGCCGAAGCAATCTAAATGAGAATCGAAGATCTCATTGTTGGTATTGAAACGATAAAAAGTTAGGCGAGAACGGACGTCAAACGAAGAAGTTATGAATTTATAACGAAAGTTTCTGTCCCGGCCTATTAAAAATAATTAATAAAAATAAAGTCAAAATTAGCCGACGGAGTCTAAACGAAAGTCGTAGAGCATGGTCTCACCTTCGCGTGGATATAAAGAATGTCGAAAACGGAGTTCGTATGAAGAAGTTATGAATTTCCGAAGTTTATTAATCATTTTGTATTTATATTTAAATCAAAATTCGGAAGCATTATCCGAAGGAGTCACCGATCTGATCCGAGGTACGCCCCGCGTACTCGAGTACGCCCCGCGTACTCCGAGGGATGTCGACACTCGCACTCGAGCACTTCGGATACGTAAGCAATGACGTTTTGGGCAGTACGCCCCGCGTACTCCGAGGCTCCAGCCTCCTATAAATAGGATGCGAGGGTTCCGGGTATTTTTGCCAATTCCCTCTCGTTTTCGTGTCGAAGCTCTGTGCAAAAACCCCCGAAGCTACCCCGAAGTACCGGTATCATACTCTAGCCCCGAGGCAAGTCCCGAGATCCTGAAGATCCCGAAAAGTGCGGTTCCCGAGTCGAAGCTCTGCCCGCGAGAAGTTCGATTTTCGAGAAGATCTTCCAGATCTGCTGTGGATTACGACTTCTATAAGCCGTAGTGCTGTCCGATCATCTTCTGATCAAGTGAGTGTGTAGTTATTTCTTCTAATACAATAATACGAAGTATTTTATATAAAAATACGTGCTATGTGTATATATTTGGTTGTGTTATGTGTGAATGAGTATTCACTCTCTTCTATCTTATAGATCTGCTTATTTCTTTATGAGATATGTGTTATGTGTGTGTGTGCCTCATCTGTTATGTGATATATGTGTTGATTAAAGCATGCTATACAGGTTTTCTTTAAACTATGTATACAAATGTATATTTTTATCTACTAATATGTTGGGTAGAACATGGGTAGACAGTTGGTGTGTAATAAACAGATGAGAGGCCTCGTTGTTGTTTGATTGAGTCATCTAGCGGAGTTTAGATGACGACCACTGGCTATTCTAGACAGTCTTGTGGAAACATTAGCAGGTTCGCCACCTGTAGGTGTTAATGAACTTGGGTGTTCATTCGCTGTACTCCATCCCCCTCATGGTTGCCTTATTTGACTTATATTGCTGAGGTACCCCCGAAGCATGTGTTGTCACCCCGATGAAATATTCTTAGACTAGGTCCCTTATGTTAGTTGTTTTAGGGACATTAAAGTGAGAATAACGGGAATGGGTAATTGGGTTATTGTTGGTTGGTGAAAATTAAATATGATATTTATTGTGGGTTGAAAACCCTATATGCTCACCAGGCTCCCAAGCCTGACCCACTCAGTTTTAAATTGTATTACAGGTAGTGGCGGAAGGGCATGAGATGGATGAACCATCAAGTTGTTTTGTTTACAAGTCTGCATATGTTTATATTTGTTATATGACTTGTAATGTATTCGTTTATGCTTATTGGTCTGAATCGGAACATGACACCCCGAGTTTTGATTATAATGAAAATACATTTCTTTTATGAAATGCTTCGGTAAACAATGTTTTATCATGTTTTGTTTTTGGGAACAAATTCCGCAACTCTTTCAAATCAAAAGGATTTACTCTGAAAATATTTAAAAGCATAAATGAAAATCGGTCTTTTCTGGCCGAGATTTTGGGGATGTCACATTGCAGAGTACGTATCATAAACCCTGATTGATATTTCATTAAGCTATCGTTTTTCCATTATATTTCTCAAATTGGAAACACGTTGGTAAATTTGAATAACCTTCTCCTGTTCACCTATTTTTTGTCAATTAATAGTATATATAATAGTAAAATATACATATTATATATATTATTAATTGCTAAAAACTTGATGAACAGGAACCTTTGTCAATTCTCATTTCTGCCACATTTTTTCCGTCATTTGCTACTTTGGCCACACTGGCTGCTATACTCTTTGCTTCTTTTTACTTCGCCGTCATTTTTATTTTAAAAGGTTTTTTTAGAGACCGCCTTAAATATTTGGTGATCCTTATCTTCTACACCGACGGTCCATTTTCTTGCACCACCACGACTCCTTAATTTTTTCACAGCTTCTGTCGTTCAACGTTTTCTCTTCAACCCACCATTTTCTTCCTTTGATGCCTTCCTGTAGATTTGTGAGGCGGCGATGCATGAGGAGTGCCTTTGAGGAGCATAGTTGTTTCGAGTCGCTTCGTCGGAGAAACCAATATACCGGAGGTGCTTTGTCGACGTTGTAGGCGACTGGTGTTGGCCAAGTCGGTCTGTGGAAGTGGTCCACCTTTGAGGAGCATTGTTGTTCTGAGTCGCTGACCCCTCCAACGTCTCTATCATCGTAACTTCCCTCCTGACTTCATCACTGTTTCTGTTGTGTTTTTGGTTTCACCCAGTTTTTGGTTTCACCGTCGAAGCCCTACAAACAACCTGTTTCATCTCTGGAAACGCTAGACGACCATCACCGCAGCCTCCACAGCTCGCTATGGAGATTCCTCCGTTGGTGGTTACCAGATGCTTCCATTTGCTAACCTAGGACCAAGGTACCTCTTAGTTCGTTCTATCTTTATTTCCCGTCCTCTTTTCTATATCGATACCATTGTTACTGAATTAGGGTTCGTATTTTAATTTGTCGGTGCTATAGCTTGCATCTTCTTTACCGATCCCGACTGTCATATCCACCATCGCTCCTACGCCTTTGTTCGTCCAGAAAAACGCAACAATGATTATCTGGTGTACATCGTAAGAGGTTTGGGTTTATTTCACGCTCCTGTTCTTTTTTTTGTTCGTTTCCAAGTTTTTGGATCTTCGTTTCGTTGTCTCTCCGTTAAATTGAACATGATTTTTGAAGGTTTCTCTTCAATTGATGGAAACCCGGTCGCATGCCACACACCTTCTGGGCACTTTGTTAACAATCGTCGCCTCTCACAAGCATGCCTCCAATTCAGATTGTAAATCAAGTATGTCTATATCTACTTTCTCTCTTCGATTCCTATTTCAGTTGCTTGATTTTAAATCATCTCTATTGTAAGCTGAAATGAGTTTGAATTGGTAGGACTATTATTACAAAAATTTGAAGAAAATGAAGACGCATACCACCTGTTTGATAAAATGTCTATTTGAAATACAGTTTTATTTAGATATAAAACCAGTTTTACCTAATAATCAGACCAACAATAATTGTCTATTCTTTAGGAAATTTGATATGATTCCTTCATTTAATGCTTTGCTAAGCTTAATAAGATGTTAGTTGTTGCCCTATTTTATGATGGCAAAAGCCCATTGTGTTTTTATCTTTTGATGGTCACTTATGAATCATAACGATTCTCAGAAACAATAAAACCATATGTAGCAATTGATTTTCGTTACACCATCCAAGCAATTCTGTTCTTCTACTCCGTACATTGCAATTTTCTGCATCTAACCTTTTTGTTTCTTATCAGGTGGCTTTGAAAACACTGATAGTTATCCATAGGACACTAAGGGAAGGTGATACAACTTTTAGGGAAGAACTTGTAAGTTTCCAACAAAGAGGGTGTGTTCTTCAAATTGCTAATTTCAAAGATGATTCAAGCCCTATTGGTATCTTTTTTGATTTATTTTCAACTTACAATTTGAATCTTTAAAATGTTTTAAGTAGTTCATGACTTTTATTTTTATTTTTATAAAATTTTCAGCTTGGGATTGTTCTGTTTAGATGCGTACATATGGGCTTTTCTTAGAAGAAAGACTTGAATGTTTTAGAGTTTTTAAATATGATATTGAAGCTGAAAAAATCCCAACACTTGCTCAAGGTCAAGAAAATAAGGTATTTTTTTATATAACATTAATTAATTTCAAGAAAATGATAATCACATACTTGGTTAAGTAATTCACAGCATTTTAGTGTATCTTTTTCCATCTTTTTTGCAGAAATTTTTTTGAAACACTTGAAAGTTATATAAAAGCTTAGGTTAATCAATTTTTCTATAAAATTGTGGAACTTTCAGGTTAATAACTTTTTCACTTCTAAATATTAAAGTATAATCAAAGTCATAGAACATGTAATATATATCTTTTTTTTAATATATTTAATTGAATTCAATGTCAATACAATATTTTGAATTTGAGTAGATACTTGATATATCAGTTTTCTGTAGAAAAAGATGATTATTTTCATTGATTTGATACAAAAGGAGTGAAATATGGATTTTTTTGTTTTATTATCTTATATAATAATAATAATAATAATAATAATAATAATAATAATGGTTATAGAAGAACAAGGGATTTAGAAAGTGAAGAACTATAGAAACAACTTCCTGCTTTACAACAACTGCTATATCGACTTATGGGATGCAGGCTAAGGTTACAGGTCAACAACACTGTCATGTAAAGCAAATGACAAACTTATTTGGTATTCTAAAATAAAAAAAGCAACTTGAGTTGTTTCTTATTGATAGTGTTTTTGTTTTATGACAGACCTTATTCATTCTCCTCTTGGGCAATTACCACTAACCATTGAAGACCGTATGCAAACATTCTCAACATACAGGAACAAGAAAACAAAGAGGAATTTTGGCAGAAAATCAAGGTATTATATATTACGTTATCACATATTTTAGATTCTTAATGCACATTTGTTGACGGGTTACCAAGATTATTTTTAGAAAAACTTTGCATCTTTGACATTATTTTTTTTTCCAGTATGCTAAACTTATTTTTTTTGAAAACGCGAATAAGATTGAAGCGGATCTGGAATGTTTTGAAACACAAGGGTATTTTGGTCCAAAATAAAAGGTTATAATATTTTTTTGGAATTTTTTTTCTTCTACACCTACGACTCGGATTTCCATTTTTCAATTACCAATTACAGTTTTCAATTAAAAACAATGATGAGTATAGGAAGGAAATTAGACTATGTGATTATACTAATTATATTGTAACGCAAGCCATTTATTGACCATTATGTCACTGGTCATTTATTTATTTTTTTGCATTGTTTTGGCTTTTACTTTGTTTTTTTGGTTTGTATTTTTGTCATAGTAAAAAATACACAGCTTATAAACTTTTTTTTGGCTATTACAATATTTTTTTTACCAAAAATGACAATGCACTTTAGTTTTTTTTTTAAAATAAAAGTCGTGTGCTTTTTACTATTAATCAGGTTTGTTATAGATTGTCTTATCAGTGAATCTAATAAATTAGTTTGAATGGTTATAGGAAACGAATGAGAGAAAATTGAAGCTTTGAAAAGGCATCAAATGAGACTTTTGGGTAAGCAACACAATATATTTATCTGTTTTTTAAGCGAGTTAATGACAATTATGCCCTTGGTCGTTTAACAGTATGTTGATGTCATTTTGCCTTTTAAAAGAGTGACGTGTGAACGTAAGCATACTAGACCAAAACCAATAGGAACAAACTAATCCTACTACTACTAAAACCAAAAAGTAAAGTAATTCATATGTAGTTGAGATTTAATTTTTATTTGGTTGTACTTACTTTCATTCTTGTGATTTTGACGGGAGTTTTCCTTATTTGAATACACACAGTCAACTGGAAGAGACAAAAAGTGGACGAGATTAATGGTGAATGTACCAAATGAGCATTGGAATCCGGTTATACCCAGCGGAAGTTCTTGGGCTCCGATGAGTCCAGGGAAACTGATCTATGAAAGATCAAATTTTATCAAAACAATATTGCACAAAGGAACTTGAACCCCTAAAAAATCAGCAATCCACTACATTTAATTTGGACATGATTTTGAAGAGCATTTACGCAAACTTGATCCAACCCGGCGCCAACGACGCAAGTAATTCCCTACTAGTTAATAATTAAATATAAAAAATTGAGTGAACTAACTTATTTTGACTTTTTTTATATATATAAAAAGTAATTTTCATATACGGTAAATATCAAATTTAATCCTTAATTTTTTCGGTTTCATGGAATGTCAATGTTGTTTCAATTTATGTTTGGAGTATTCATATTGTTTCAATTTATGTTGTGCTTGATATTTTCTTTTTCAATTTTTTTATTTAATTTAAAAAGAAAGAAAAATACCCTCCCTTTCACTCTTTTTTTCTTTACTAGTTAACACCTTTTATCTTCTCTCTTATCATTATTGGATGGATTTGACCTACCCACTAACTCCTATTGAAGATATGGATAAAATCAGACTCACGGTAAGCTTGCATGCCCATAACACAAAATTCTGATTTCGTCTTGTTTGCCTATCTTTGCTGGCATATTCATCAAAAAATATCGACAACAAAGTCTGTGATATGCGGTTGAGAACCCGAATTAAATGGCCATATCCACGATACACTCTTTTAATCTCGATAAAAAACTATATCCTAGATTCCCCACATTATGTTTTCTAACGTCAAATGTTATTGGAAGGATTTTGTTATTACGGTTAATGGCTTTCACTAGAAACATAGTTCCCAACTATTTCCCTTTTAGGCGGACTTCGTCAATGATAATAATAAGACACAAATATGTTAGAAACACTCAAATATGCATAATAGTATACTAGATTAGTAATTAGATCTAATATATGTATAACAAGTCCAAAAAATATACATAAGAAATATTATCGTGTAACTTATGGTAAACAAAAAGTATTCAAATATATTGTTGTTATCTATTTTTATATGTGTAACGGTCTTCAGATTCTTTATCTTTAAATTGTAACAACACAAAAGAAGTTTTTGAAATCTTTCTTCAGGGGCCCCTTTTAATAGATTTACAACATATATTTTTCCATACATAATACATACAATAAGACGGTTATTTATAGTTCGGTGGATTTGTTTTCCTAGCAACATATTACTTGTATTGTCAGATAATATGTCATTCAAGAAGTGACCAAAAACATTCTTTTTGGCTTAGGGACGATGGGGAAGGAGTCTGTGTTTGAGCAAGTATGTTTTTCTGAGAGTTTAGTGACTTGAAATGAATTAGTGTATGTAACACCCATAAAATTCGAATCAATTTAAAACTTTTTGAATCATTTAAAACCATTCAATTTTTACAATTAGTTTTCAAAAGAGTTTATACATCAAAGTTCCCAGAAATCATGATCATCAATCGAGGAAGTGCACGGTCATGCCTTCGCCTTCCCGCGGTCATCTGCTGAACCTGAAACAATAAACTGAAACTGTAAGTCCGAAAGCTTAATGAGTTACCTCCAAAATACCAACATCATAACCATAATCATATCATATCAACAAAACAGAACAACCATGCATCTCGAGTCTACAGTGTGACTAGTCCGCCTGCACCGGGCCTTCAGTCCACCTGGTCCACTCTCTGAGTCTACAGTATGACTAGATCGCCCACACCGAGCCTTCAGTCTATCTGGCCCACTCTCCGAGCCTTGACACGTCCGGACCGCCCTCTCGGGGCCTTCAGCCTATCTAGACCGCTCGCCGGGCCTTCAGCCTAACTAAGTGCCCTCCTGGGCTTGCAGTCTATCCGGTCCGCCCTGGGTATGTTGGCCTACAACACGAAGCAAGACCCGCCTCAACCCAACCCCCAAACAAACAACCATGTTCACATATAACAATTAATCACATAACAGTCTATAGACGAACAAACTGATCTAGCAGATCTTATAATATAGAACCATCCTAACCAAGATACCGATCTAACTGGTCACTAACATAGCATCATCCTATATACCAGGATACCGACCTAAACCAGGTCACTAACATAGCATCATCCTATATATCGGGATACTGACCTAAACCAGGCCACTAACATAGCATCATCCTATATACCAGGATACCGATCTAACAGATCAATAAGCATATCAAACAAATACAAGTATACAATCCGAGAAAGGGCCGACCTTGGTGCCTTGGACCCTATTGATATAGTGAGGATAACTCACCTTGCAATACCGGACTGAACCACAAAATCATGCTCCAGAAACACTGCCCCAAACTCCAACACCTATAACCATCAATGATCCAATTTATAAATACCCGTTTACCAATATCCTTAAAAGTCAAAACAGTCAACCCTTGGTCAAAGTCAAAGTCAACTATCAAAGTCAACAGTCCATGTTGACCTCAACTCGTCGAGTACCCTCAGTTACTCGCTGAATTCATTGCATAACTTGCTAACTCGCCGAGTCACCATGGCACTCGCCGAGCGCAAGGCAATCTTCATCAGACTCGCCGAGTTGTTCATCCAACCCGTCGAGTTTATGACCATCTTCATATGACTCGCTGCGTCTACCATGCGACTCGTCGAGTCCCCTCAGTCCTTTATCCATACAGATGCTTTTTAAGCCATGCTAAGGCTCCATACTGCAGATCCAAGTTCCCAAGGCATTCTTATCACGTAAAGTTGCAAACTTTACGTGCATGCAAGGCTCTAATGACTCAAAATGCCAAAACCAAGCTTAAAATGGGGTTTTACACTTAGGAGGGGTTCATGCTTGCCAATGCTGATAGCTTTATGGACTTACAAATCAAAGAGAATTCAGATCCGAAGTTATAACTTCATATCTGAGCTCATACCCAAGAATAGCTTCATAACCAAGCCAAGAAGCCCTAACTTCATCCAAAGAGATCTAGAAAGGAATGAGGCCAAGATCATGAATTGATACCTCAAATGAAGCGAACTAAGATAGATTTTGCAGATCTACACGAGTCCCTTGCCGTTAGCTACTTGACCTTTAAGCTCCTTTCACAAGTTCCACCTTCCAAAGCTCAAAAACACACTCAAATGAAGCTCTCCCACGAAATAGGGTTTTCTGGACTCTCTAGAGGCTGTAAAGGACTAAGGGAGGCTAATGGTTCCTTAAATAGGGTGCAAAACCCCGGAATTTAGGGTTTCATCTGCCAGTTCCTACTCGTTGAGTCCCTCCTTGGACTCGGCGAGTAGGTCACTTAAACACGCGGATCAGCCCGCTGCTACTCGGCGAGTCAGGCAACCGACTCGTCGAGTAGAGCTTGAAATCATGAGAAATTATCACCATAAATTGATACACGGGAATCGGTGCGTTACAATTCCCCCCACTTGAACTAGACTTCGTCCTCGAAGTCTGCTGCGGTGAAAAACCTTGGGTAGTGCTCCCGCATCTCAGCCTTTGGTTCCCACGTCTACTCGGACCCTCATTGGGGCTCCTACTGTATCTTTTCCAGAGATACCTCCTTGTTCCGCATAACCTTCACCCTTTTCTCTCCAGAATGGACACAGGCCTCTCAACATAACAAAGGCGCTCACCGACCTGAATGTCAACCAATGCTCTTCCGCCTCCTGATCCATGATGCACTTTCGCAATTGCAAAACGTGCAAGATGATGTGAAACCCAACCAAACCTTTTAAAAGGTCTATCATACAAGCCACTCTGCCAACTGACAAATCCTGATGAACCAACATATCGGAAACCCAACTTTCCCTCTCCCTGAGGCGAACCCTTCGTGCTGACAGGAAAATTGTCCCACAACATCATAAAAAAAATCAATCCACTGAAACACGAACACTCACGCCTAGCCCAATCAGCCTCGAACTGGAATACCAGGCATGCCCATGACGGGTTCAATCATCCATAGGATGGAGTTCCCTCGCATCCTACACATGAATCCCAAGTTAGATACCTAATTCAAATCCTCCTGCTACCATATGATGCTTCTCAGACGAAGTTGAAACCTCCCTGGTCCCACTTGTCTGTCTACTACCCGCAACACCAGACTCCTCACCGATTACTAAACCAAAAGACCCACATAAATGGCAGCCCGATGCGTCTCCCGAAAAGAAAACTGACTGGATGGACTTGCTTCCACGCCCTGCTATCAGCCTCTACTAACACAATAGACGCTACATGACCCATGACAGTCTCACCTATCACCTAATCTCCAGCGATCCATCTCCTCCTCACTTCAGACACATTATGGCTCTTCCACAGATGGAATCAACCCAAGTCACGCTACAATAACTCGAACCATCATCAGTATACTTACCACTAATGGCCCACTAGTATGACACTCCTGTCTGTCCCATATCACCCTTCGGGTGGGAATACCGATATGCCAGGTCCAATTGATCATAGGGTCTGGTCATCCTCGAGATGGAATACCCTAGGTTGGAAAACCAACCGATCGAATCAATTCAACCATCAAGTTGAAACCCTAGGGAGTTTTTCACTTTAGAGGTTACCCGTATCATACTTGAGCAGACTCCTGTAATCTTCGGTTCGATCAAGGAGGGTATCTTGGAGTTGATGGATGAGAAGTTGAGCACCTTTCGTGCTGAGATGGTGGCCATGATGGGGTCGCGCACACTTACCTTCAGGGAGTTCCGGGCTTGTGGAGCTCCAGACTACCATGGGGCGCGGGACCCCATTGCGAGTACTAGGTGGTTGGTAGATGTTGCCAATGCGTTCTGCACTAGCAGATGTCCCGAGGGGGACAAGGTCAGATTAGCATCTTGTCTCCTAAAGGACAGGGCACGTGACTGGTGGAAGGAGGTTGGGCATGGTATCGGGGATGACACAACACTTGATACTATGACTTGGGATGATTTTACCACTAGGTTCAGAGTCGAGTGCGCACCGGTTATTGAGGTGTAACAGTTAGCCAGAGAGTTTCAGGACCCTACTCAGACTACATAGACAATGGAGAAGATTACCGCCAAGTTCAGAGAGAGGGATCTTCTTGTTCCTCAGTACGCAACTGATGAGGAAATGAAGAAGGCCCGTTATCATGAGATTCTGCAGAGTGATATCCGCCAGTATGTGAGCCAATCCAACTGTAAGACGCTGGATGATATGATTGCGAGGGCTCGAGAGAGGGAGATTGATCTTGAGATGGAGCAGAAGAGGAAGCTGGAGGCGGCTTCGAGTACAGGGAGTTCGGGCAAGAAGCCCAAGGTTTCGGATCATAGGTCCAGAGGTCAGTAGAGCCACAGTCGGTGTGGCAAGTGTGGGAGATTACACAATGGGGCGTGCAAGGCAGGGAGTTTTGGCTGCTACAAGTGCGGTCGGACTGGGCATATGAGCAGAGATTGTATAGTTTCTACCACTGCCACCGCAACATCAGATCTGATTTGCTTCCATTGCAATTAGAGGGGACATAAAAAGTCCCAGTGCCCAAGCTTGGCAGCAGCAGGGAAGGTGTCGGCACCTGCTCGTGCTACATTGAGGATTACGGACGGTCGTCAGTGCCGGGCCGAGGCGCCAGTGGCTAAGAGTAGAGCTTTTCAGATGACAGCAGAGGAGGCGCGAGCGACTCCTGACGTGGTGGCGGGTACGTATTTTCCTTTTATCTCTGCATTTATTATTGATTGTTTCTAATGGTATATGTTTATGTATAGGGTCGTTCTTAGTGACCGACATTTCAGCTACAATGTTATTTGATTCGGGGGCTACCCAATCGTTTGTCTCTCTTGCGCTTAGCAAGAGGTTTAGCAGAGCTCATGGGGAGCTGGATTGTCCACTCGATGTGGAGATAGCCGATGACAGGACCGTCAGGGTCACGAGGGTGCATAAGGCACGCTCGCTGCAGTTATTCGATGAGCAGTTTTCGGTGGACCTGGTCCCTATTCCTTTGCGAGGGAACAAGTTCATAGTAGGCATGGATTGGTTGAGCCCCAATGGGGTGGTGATTGATTGCGAGTTGCAGCTAGTGAGGGTTCGTACTCCCATCAGGGGAGAGTTAGTGATTCAGGGCGAGAGGCCACAACGCGAACCGATTCTTTGTTCAGCAGCGAGAGCGAGGCGCTACTTCTAGCAGGGTTGCGCAGGTTATGTCGCATATGTGATGGATACCCGGGATAAGGGTACAATGACAGTAGATGATGTAGCAGTGGTGCGAGAGTACCCGGACGTGTTCCCAGAGGAATTTCCTGGGATACCTCTGGAGAGACAGGTTGAGTTTAGGATTGACCTGGTTCCTTGTGCGGCTCCGATAGCCAAGGCACCGTATCGGTTGGCTCCTCCAGAGATGCAGGAGTTGTCTACGCACCTGCAGGAGCTGCTAGACAAGGGTTTCATTAGACCGAGTAGCTCGCCATGGGGAGCCCCGATCTTGTTTGTGAAGAAGAAGGATGGGTCGCACCGTATGTTCATAGACTACTGGGAGTTGAACAAGGTAACGGTGAAGAACCGTTACCCACCCCCGAGGATAGATGACTTGTTCGATCAGCTTCAGGGAGCATCTTGGTTTTCCAAGATTGATCTAGGCTTCGGTTATCATCAGATGCGGGTCAGGGGTGAGGATGTTCAGAAGACAACTTTTAGGACCTGTTATGGTCATTATGAGTTTGTGGTGATGTCGTTTGGGCTCACCAATGCGCCAGCCGCGTTCATGGACCTCATGAACCGCATGTGTAGGATGATGTTGGATCGGTCTGTGATTGTATTCATCGATGACATATTGGTTTATTCCAAGACTCAGGGGCAGCACGAGGAGAACCTGAGGGAGGTACTAGAGGTCTTGAGGAGGGAGAAACTTTTCGCGAAGTTCTCCAAGTGCGAGTTCTGGTTGCATGAGGTGCAGTTCCTTGGGCACCTCGTCAACCAGAAGGGTATACTGGTAGATCCGGCCAAGATAGAGTCCGTGATGCAGTGGGAGGTCTCGAAGTCTCCATCAGAGATTCAAAGCTTCCTAGGTTTGGCAGGGTACTACAGGAGATTCATTCAGGATTTCTCCAAGATAGCAGTTCCACTCACCCGACTAACCAAGAAGTCGGTGGTGTTTTGTTGGGGGCCTGAGCAGCAGGCAACATTTGAGACCCTCAAACAGCGATTTTGCGAGGCACCGATTCTTACACTGCCAAAGGGAGTGGATGATTTTGTAGTCTATTGTGATGCCTCGATCACGGGTATGGGGGTAGTGTTGATGCAGCGGGGGCATGTGATAGCTTACGCCTCGAGACAGTTGAAGCCTCACGAGGCTAACTATCCGACGCATGATTTGGAGTTGGGGGCAGTGGTGTTCGCCCTCAAGATTTGGAGACACTACCTCTATGGGGTCCGTTGCACCATCTACACGGATTACAAGAGTCATAGGTACCTCATGGACCAGCCGAATCTTAACATGAGGCAGCGTCGGTGGTTAGATGTGGTGAAGGATTACGATCGTGAGATCATTTATCATCCGGGGAAGGCCAAGGTAGTGGCCGACGCCTTGAGCCGCAAGGTGGCAGTGGCCCTGATCAGGGATGTATGCCTGAGGATGTGTTGGGATTATTAGATTGCGTCATGGGCTCGGTTTAGCCCAGTTTTGAGTGCTGGTATTGGGCCTGTCCAACCGTGCATGTTTTTGTACTAGGGTTTAGTATATAAGCTGCATGCATGCAGTCTTAGAAGTTATCGCTTTTATTATTATTTCTCTGATTTTTGTAAACCCTAGCTTGCCTCTACAGCGGAAGTTCTTCATCAAGATCTGCTGAGGCGTGACTTTATTTGAATCATAAGCATACATTTGATACCATTCTGTGTTCATTCTCTTACTGGTTTTTGTCTTGTTCGATTTCCATAATCATACCTGTGAAAGATCTAATCGATCTAGAGTTTAATTCTCATCAATTGGTATCAGAGCAGGAGACTGTGTAACTCATACACATCTCTTCTGTCGAAGAAGTTATTAGGGTTTTTAATTCCGCATTGATTGATATTAATTGAGCCGTCACTCTATATTGACGTATCTCATTAATTGTTGATCTAACCCTAACAATATATTACAAGTCTGATCTTTTACAGGTTATCGATCAAAAGTCATTACAATGTCCATGGATGATTCACAAACCAATCTGATCAACATCTCCAACAACATTGGTTCTACGACAAGGATACCAATCTTGTATACACAAGACTATGAAGTTTGGACGCATCACTTTGAAGATTACGTGATTGGATCGGAGGATAATGGATACTTGATCTGGGAAGCGATTACTGTAGGCCCATTCTCTCACTCAAGCAGCTCTAAGATTGTCAAAACTCAGAAAGGGTACAATCAGCTTGTTAACGATGTCAAAGATATTCCTCAGGATGAGAAGGAAAAGTTTCAATGCAACATCAAAGCCCTGAGGATGATAAGGTTTGCGCTGCAGTCAGATACGTTTCGTTTGGTAAGTTCTTGTGCCACGGCTAAAGAGATCTGGGACAGATTAAAAGAATTTTATTCCACTGACAAAGATTTGGAACATTCAATTCAAACTCTCTTGCTGTCTGAATTTGGAGACTTTAAGCAGAAGCTTGAAGAGAAACTAGTTCAAACCTTTGATCGCTTCAATCATCTTTTAAGTAAGATGATAAAGCATGGGATTGAAAGGAAAGTTATCGAGCAAAAAGTTACTTTCATGAATGGTCTCAGACCCGAATGGATGGCTGTTGTATCAACAGTTAAAGTTCATGAACAGTTCAAGTCATATTCTCTGGCAAAACTAGTGGGTATTTTGAAATCCCATGAGAGTGCACTGTCTAAGGAAACGAATGTGGTTTCCAGTCTGGGTTCTTTAGCTCTTGTCTCTAAAGGAAAAATCTCGGTTGAAGAAGAAGAGGAATTGGATCTTGCCAATTATGATCTAACCGATGAAGAATATGCCATGATGGTGTCCAATCCCAGAAAATTCATTAAGAAGAAATTCCCAGCCAACAAGAACCGAAACTGGTAGGGTATTTACAGCGCCAAAAGATCAAGGAGGAACCGAAGATGGGGTCAAAGTTTGAAGAGTCAAAGAAAGAAGCGAAAGTTGGAGGAGACTCAGGATTCGACTGCCATTACTGTGGAGGCAAGAATCATTTTGCAAAAGATTGTATGCTTAGAAAGAAAGAAGAAAAGAAAAATGAAGAAGACGAGGAAGCGAGCCTCCTGAGAAGATTGGAGGAAATCAAGAAAAGAAAGTCTGCTGCTAACAATACTACCAAATGCTTTAATTGTGCAGGATACAAACAACTGTGATGAATTTGGTGGTGTGGAAGTTTGGTCCACAGATTCTGAGGATGATGAAGTCCGGAAGCCCACTCATGGGAAGGCTATGCTGGCAAAAGAAGAACATGTAACAGGAAGGTGCTTTGTAGTAACCGAAGGTGTGTCTCAAATGAGAGGATACACAACCGACGGGGGAGTAGAAGACGAGAAGGAGTGAGAGGACATGTGTTTTGCTGCCAAACCTATCAGTGCACAGATCAACGAATGTGATGAGTTGATAAAAAAGGTACAAAATATTCTTGTTTCTCTAAAAATACCTGTTACTGACTATGAAAAGGAATTAAATAACTTAAAATCAAAATTCTCGAGCATAAGTAGCAGTCTCACCCAAACCCGTGTCACAAATTCTAACCTAACTGATCAAATCAGCAGGATTTCATCAAAGAGTGAGGAACGGAGGATGTGGATCGAGCAAAAGGAAAATGAGTTAATTAGGTCTAAGGATGATTCAATTTATTTGCAAAGAGACAATCTTAAACTTCTTAAACAGTGAAATGTGTTTTGTTTAATTGCTAAAAGGCTCTATTTTAACATCACTCAGTTGCATCTTGATTGTGAAATAGGAAAGAAGATACAATCGCATGATTTTGCTCTTCCTTGAATTAAAGGAGGATGAAATCGATGCTGAAGCCTACAACTGTGAAAGCGTTGTATCTTCTGACGAAGTTTCTCCAGCATATAAAATAAGTCTAGACAAAATTGAATCCTACATAAAGTCCAAAGACCACAAGGACATGCTCAAAAATCTGTTAGACGAAAATGATGGACTAAAATTAAGAACCGAAACCGTACAGAAATTTGACTCTTTGAATGCCAAATTAAGTTCAGAAAATAAAATTGATGTTGAAAATGCATATGAACTTAATGAGGGTGATGATCTGAGTGAAATCTCTATAGAGGATATGGTGGACTGTTCAGAATTTGTCAAAAGCGAACCTAAGTCACGCAAAAACCTGATTTCTGAAAACTCTGTTGAGTTTGCTCGCTCGTCTACTGACAAAACCAAAGTTCTCAAAGCTAAAGCTGTTGTGTACCAAAAGGTGAAAACCACTCCAAATCAAGTCTATACAGTTCCAGGTGTCACTCCACAACAAACTGCAGAATTAACAGCTATGGTAGAAGAAGACAATGTTGGCGGATGTGACGAGTTTTTCTGGTCGGCCCCAATAGACAACGCTGAAGAGACTAAGGGTCTATCTCAGAAAACTTCATGGAGAGTGAAAGGTAGATATATACCCGAACCACTAAATGAGCCTACAAGATATGATGTGCCGAGCACAAGTGGATCCAAAACCCCATTGAGCGAACCTGTGCAAACCACTAGTGAAACATCCTTAGCAAAAAGTGAATGTTGTGCTCATACTTCGAAAAGAAAGGCCAACATTCACAGAAATCCAAAACAGGTGGCTGATCGAAAGCATCAAAGAAATCTGAGATACAAGAAGAATCTCTCAGAAAGAAAACAGTTTTGGAAATCTCAAAATCCTCACTTTGTAAGGATAGACAGAAAGCACAAATCGCAAGAGGAATCAAGGAACCGAAAAGGAGTTTCGGACCCACGATGGAAATGAAACGAAAGAGTAGTTTCGGTCCTCAGAACAACACCAACCGAAAGGGTAGTTTCGGTCCCTCGATTGAAAGGAACCGAAAGGAGAGGTTCGGTCCCTCGAATGAAAGGAACCTAAAGGATGGTCTCGGTCCCTCTACCGAAAGGAACCGAAAGGAGAGGTTCGGTCCCTCGACCGAAAGGAACTGACATGATAGTTTCGGTCCTCGAAGTAATATCATCCGAAAGAACGGTCTCGGCTCTTCATCCAACTGCAACCGAAAGAGCAGTTTCGGTCCCCATCCATACAAGTCCAATCAGAAACACAGGGGATCCAAAGTCACTTCTGAATCCAACACTTCCCATTCAAATTCTCGTCCTTCAATTGATTCAAAGGGAAAAGGAAAACTCTTTCCTGAAGATAACAATCTTTCAAAAGAGATTCAAAAGCATGCTGACATGAACACCACAAATTCCAATCCTACTAAATCAACCATAATTAAAGTTTTCACCATAAAAAGAAAAGATGAAACAACTTTAGTTAAACGCACATACTTGGTTGATATTTCTCTTATTATTCTGTGTCTTGTAAAAGGCTCACAAGGACCCAAGAAACTTTGGGTTCCTAAATCTACTTAATATTTTGTAGGTTATTCGTGACGAGCAGTTTGACGAAGAATGGTATATTGATAGTGGTTGCTCACGTCACATGACAGGAAGGAAGGAAGAACTGAGGGAGTTTCGGTCTCTCAAGGATGGTGGTATTGTGAAGTACGGCAACAACTCATTTGATACTATCAAAGGCTATGGAATGATCACTAATGGCGAGTTATCTATAAGAAAAGTGGCTTATGTTGAAGGGATCCAACACAATCTTATCAGTGTATCACAGCTGGTGGTTGGCACTGGATTGAAAGTATCATTTGACAATGAATGCTCAGAGATTGTCGAGAAGAAAACTAACAACGTTATGCTGAAGTCAAAGCGAAAGGGGGAAATTTATCCTTTGAACCTCAACCCAATTCGAGGTAAACCAGCAGTTTGCTTACTCACAAAGGCTCACTCTGATGAAAGCTGGTTATGGCATAGAAGACTATCTCATCTGAATTTCAAGGATATCAACAAGTTGGTTTTGGGTGATCATGTTCGAGGTCTTCCAGTTCTAAAATTTGATAAAGAACATCTTTGTGCAACATGTGAAATGGGAAAGCAGAGTAGGCAGAGTCATCCTTCTATTATCAATACTAAGGTGATAGAACCGTTGGAGCTGCTGCACATTGACCTGTGTGGTCCATCGTCCATTGAAAGCATTGGAGGGAACAAATACATTCTGGTTATAGTGGATGATTTCTCTAGATTTACATGGGTATTCTTCCTGAAGCAAAAATCTAAGGCCACTCCAAAGCTTAAGCTCTTTATAAAACAGATAAAGACATAACTAAGGAAGGTCGTTCGTAATGTGAGAAGCGACAATGGCTTGGAATTCAAGAACAATGATGTTGAAGACTTTCTTGCTGAAAAGGGGACGACTCACAATTTCTCAGCCTCTTATACTCCATAGCAGAATGGTATCGTTGAAAGACGAAACCGATCTCTGTGTTAAGCAGCTCGAACAATGCTATGCTTCACGTCCTTACCTATGTATTTTTGGGCTGATGCAATTGCCGCTGCATGTTACACTCAAAACAGATCATATTTGAACAAGCGATTCTCCATTACAACTTACGAGATTTTGAATAATCGTAAACCAAATGTGAATTCTTTCATGTGTTCGGTTCAAGGTGCTTCATCTTCAACTCAAGAGAGAATCGAAATAAGTTTGATGTTAAGGCTGATGAAGGAATTTTCTTAGGCTACTCCTTGAACTCCAAGGCGTATAGAGTTCTTAATAAGCACTCAAAGAAGATTGAAGAAACATACTATGTCACCTTTGACGATAGTTATGTTAAGAAGATGAAATCAACAGAAGGTGCAACGCAGGAGATCTTTCCAAAGAATGGTCAAGTTACGATCTCTATCTCGAATCTTTTCGAGCAATACATGCTTCTATTTGATGAGCCTCAAAAAGTGATTGACTCTGAATCAACTGCAAAAGACAACAAGGTTGATAATCTAAAACAAGTTATCGACGACACTGCTCAAAAGATGGCTTATGATCAATCCAAAGAAACCGAAAGGCCAGAAGCAAGCGAACCTTCATGTAACCGACCTGATGTCCAGGGGGAGGGTCCAACTCCTCATCATGATCAAGGTTCATCGTTCCAGGGGGATAACTTATCATCTCATTCTTCAAGCTCTACTGAAATTCCAATCAAAGAAGGGAATACCAATACTGGTCCTGAACATGAGTCATTCTTCGAGGGGGAGAACACCAATGTCGGTGATGATGACATTCTGTCTGAGCTAGAGGAAGAAATAAATGCCGAATTAGATCCCATCTATGATCCAAATTTCCCTCCACTTATCAAATGGACCAAAGATCACCCTCACAGTAAAATTATCGGGGAATCTTTAGAAAAAGTGTTAATTCATTCTCAAATCAAAGCGAAACAGGCTGCACTCTTTTCTAAAGTAGAGTTTTTCATGTTCAACTCCTTTGTTTCCAAAGTTGAACCTAAGACTGTTAACTCAACACTTGATCATTCAGACTGTGTTCAATCCATGCAAGATGAATTAAATGAGTTTGAAAGAAACAAAGTATGTCGTCTTATCCCAACTCCAAAGGATGCTTCAGTTGTCGGTCTCAAACGGGTATTCAGAAACAAGATGGATAAGGAGGGGAATGTCATTCGTAACAAAGCAAGGCTGGTGGTCAAAGGATACTGTCAGGAAGAAGGAATCGATTATGAAGAGACCTTCACTCCAGTTGCAAGATTAGAGTCTGTTCGTATCTTTCTTGCCTATGAAGCTCACAAGAACTTTGAAGTCTATCAGATGGACGTCAAATGTGCCTTCCTCAACGGGGAACTTGAAGAAATTGTATATGTTGAGCAACCAGCAGGCTTCGTGAACGAGAAGCATCCAAATTATTGTTATGTCCTTGACAAAGCTGTATATGGCTTAAAACAGGCTCCTAGAGCATGGTATGAAACTCTCACTCGTTTCGTAAAAATGTCCAAATTCAAACAAGGTTTGGTTGACCCAACCTTCTTTCGTAAGCGAGAAGGTAACCACCTTATGATAGTCCAAATTTATGTTGATGACATCATCTTTGGCTCCACGAATCCTAGCTTAACAGCTGAATTCAGGAAGTTGATGGAAACTAAATTTAAGATGAGCTCAATGAGTCCAATTAACTTTTTTCTTGGATTGAACATTAGACAGGGACCCGAAGGAATTTTTATTAATCAAGAGGCATACGCCAAGACTCTATTAGCTAAATTTGGGATGATTGGAGACTCCAAAGTGAAAGTGCCTATGGTCTTTGGGACTAAGCTTACACCCTCATTGGAGAAACCAACAGCTGATATGACGCGCTATCGACAAATGATTGGGTCTATGATGTATCTTACAGCCAGTAGACCTGACATCATGTTTTCAGTCTGTTACTGTGCAAGATTTCAAGCCAACCCACGCGAACCTCATCTACAAGCCGTGAAAAACATCTTTCGCTATCTGAAGCAAACCTCCTCTCTCGGTCTGTGGTATCCAGCCAACTCAGGATTCTTTGTTCAAGCATTCTCAGATGCTGACTTAGGTGGTTGTGGATTAGATCGTAAAAGCACAACTGGAGGATGTCAATTTCTAGATGGTAAATTGGTTAGTTGGCAATCGAAGAAACAAACTTGTGTTTCTCTATCCACTGCAGAAACTGAATACATTGCTGCAACATCATGCACATCTCAAGTCGTATGGATACAAAGTCAACTTAGGGATTACGGGCTAAAAATGAAGAAAATTCCACTATATTGCGACTCTGAAAAGCGCAATTAGGATTTGTCACAACCCAATGCAACATTCGAAGACTAACCATATAGAACTGAGGTACCACTTCATCAAGGATCACGTCGAAGATGGTAACGTAGAAATTCACTTTGTCAGAATGACTGATCAACTGGCAGATATATTCACGAAGGCCTGACCTGATTCAAGCTTCAATAAGATTCTACAAGGCCTAGGAATGATGCATGCCGAATCTGTACCAAAATCACCTTCGCTTTCATAAAGGTAACAAGCGAAATAGAGCGAACCGAAATGAACTGAACGTTTGGTCTATTTCGGGTGAAGTTTGACCATGAACCGAAATGAACCTAACGTTCGGTCTATTTCGGTTTCGGTCCTTCTTAACTTGTTCGCTTCTTTTTCTTAACAAGGCATTTTAACTGTATTCTTTTGTACATTTTTTCTTTACTTCTTTTCTACTTATAAAATCCCAAAAATATTTTTCTCTTTTATTCTCATAAAATTCTTATGAAATCCAAAAATATTTTCTCTTTCGTTCAATTGGTCAATTCTCACAAAATTCAAAAATATTTTATTTTATTTTATTTTTTTATATGATTTTTTTTATATATCTAAAGTTTTTATTTTTTGTCTAAGTGTGATTCTCGATGGCAAAGCTAAGGCAGGTAAATGGTTTTATTAGTTAGGAGTCCCTAGAAGCATGTTGTTGTATGTTGAGTAAAGCCTCGAAAGATTTTTGAGTGAAGCCTTAATAACATGATATATACCAATCATGTTTTCCCAATCCAGGCTGTCAAATTCACTCTAATCATGAGCTACCTTACTCTACTCACATTGAGTTTAGAGTTTTCTGCTTGGTTCTTCTTTTCTTTAGAGCAGAGGTACATTCGCTTCTTATACTATCTCCATCACTTTTCTCCATTATACTTCGTTTCACCAATATAACCCCTGAGACTCTCAGTGTTAACCACTGAGGTTTACGGTTATACAAAATCTGCGTTCATGATCTTAGTTTCATGCCATTATGTACTAAGTGAAACCCAAAGTTCGACACCACTAATGAATTGACGGTGAATTCCAATATTCAAAATCTTACTTGTTACCTAATGAAATCTCTTTTTTCTTTTGAGTGATCTTTATGAGTTTGTCTTAAACCAAGGCTTCTCTTACCCTAAAGATCCAGTTTATTTTTTTTTTGAGATTTCCTTACTTCCTTTCGTTACTATAAAATTTATCCTACCTACTTGTTCAACATATCACAATGATCTCACAAGTACTTCATTCAGTTTCGGTCTTATGTCAAGTATCGAAATTATGAATTGAAGCGAAAGCCACCCTTTTATAACCTTCAAAAGATGCCTTTCAATACTTCTCAACAAGTTATTCATCGTTATTTAATGGGAAACCAAACAAGCACTTTAATGTCTCTCTTGACTTTGAAGGAAGTGATTTATGCCCAGAATCCATAATTTTATGTCTACTTAAGGCATCACAGATTATCCCATAAATTTTGCTTTATTTCTTTATCTTTTACACCCTATGCACGGAATTTTTTAATTTTCCACACTCAAGTTCTTTTATGGCTGTTCAATAAAGCATTACAGGCAACAAAGATGCAAACGTATTTTGTAATGACGATTGGGATAAAGTGAAAGCTGACTCAACGGTTATCCAAACGGTTTGACGATTTGAAAACGTGAATTTTATGGAATGGCGTGTAAAAAGGAAACATCCTTTCTCTTTCCTGCGTCATCTTCGGCATGCCAACTGTTCATCCATCAAATCAGGCGCTAGTTTTGAGAAAATCCAAGATCTCAGTCGGATTTTTCTCTCTCTTCCTTGTATGTATAAAAGGAATTGGACCGGTAGTCACTCAACTTTTACCACTTACCATTCTCTCTCAAAGAACACAGGCGATTTTCGCAAATGTTCATCATCTTCTCAAAGCTACTACAATGTCCGACTCTTCATCCGTTCATGATAATTCCGTTCGTCAACCACTTCTCACAATCAAACCCCAACAGAACCTGATCATCGATCTCACTCCATTTATCTATGAGCCATATATGCTATACGTTGTTGAGTGTCTCAAATACTCACCTCTCGTCGAAGCGCTGACTAAAGTCGAAGTCGTACCAATGTTTTGCCTTTCCCTTGTCTAGTCTACTGCCTACTACGACAAGGTTAATGAAAGGATTCACTTCGAACTCCATGATGAGAAGACCTCTATCTCCAAGCATCGATTATGTTCCCTAATTGGTCTTTCTCAAGAACAATCTCTGGTAAACCTTGACTCCATCACCACTGGTCAATTGTTTTCCATGTTTTATCAGATGGGGTATACCGAAACCCTCACCACCATCACAAAGTTCAAGAAGTCCTGCCTTCCTCCTCAATGGAATGGCCTTTTCACGTTGCTGTTCAAGGGACTTTCTGAGCGAAGCGCTGGCTCCGATGGTGCGAGCAAGTCTTTTATGACTGTGCTGTATGGGCTGTACCATGGGATCGAATTAGATTATGGGTCTATTATCTGGAAGCAGTTGGTTCAAAGCTTGGTCTCCTCATCCAGGCACTCTGAGATCTTATGTGGGCGATTTTGGTCGATCATCACCAACTGGGCAATGGATCGCCTTCGTGTTCCAATAATGGCAGATTCTCTTCTCTCATCCATTGCTACTTTTCACACTACCAAAATCATTGTCACAGATCCAACCAAGTACTCCTTTATTGGATCTATTCCTAAAGCAATGCTCGGTCGTATCTCTGCGTCGAGTAACGTTCTCCAACAATACAGGAAGCATCCATCATCAGGTCCAAGGGAGCTAACGCCAGCCATAGTATGCTCCATTGAAGAAGTTGACAAGCCAGCTAAAAGGGGCAAGAAGACTGATACTCAGAAGGATGGACCTGTCTCTAAACCAACCAAGGGGCAAACCCTCAAGAAGTGAAAGTGTGACAAGGCTGCAACATCACAGGCTCAACCGAAGAAACAAAAGAAGCCCGCTAGGAGGCTTATTCTACAATCCTCAAGTGATTCAGATTCAGAGTATGTTCCTCCTAAACATAAGAACGCTTCTCCTTTAGAATCTGAGAGCGAAAGCTCTAATGATGAGGCGGTCCATTGCCGAGGTGATACTTGATGGGTTTTAGCCATAAGAACTTTCCTATGTGCGCATGCAAAACCCTAATGCTTGGATCTAGGCTTTCTAATAAACATGCATTGAATCCAAGTCTTCTAATGACTAATTAGGTTAAATAACAACATTGAAACAGATCTAGAATCATACCTTTGAGTTCCTTGTTGATCTTGAGGTCTTGGAGCTTCTAGAGTCACAAGTGTCACTCCTCTAATGGCTTACAAACACCAATAGCAATAAGAATGATTTAGGAGAGAGGAGAGGGGAGGAATTCGACCAGAGGTTCCTTGCTTTTGGAGATGTGTCGAATTCCCTATGCCATAGGGTCTATTTATACTTGTAGACTCCTTAAGGGTTACAACCTAAACCCTAATTGGATAATCTTCTCTTAAGGCTATCCAAATCCATTCCATAGATAAGTATATGGACGATTTAAGCTATCCTAAACCTCTTAGAATTCGTCCATACCATATCCTAATGGATTTACAGTCTAAAGCTTAACTATCAAACAATTGACAGTTTATACCCCTTTATTTAATTAATCTCTTTAAGTCACCAAATTAATTCTAATTAATTCTATGACTTATATAACAATATATTATTCATTATATTATTCACATAATATATTAATAATATTTACTCTCTCTTAATAAATCATCCTATCAAGTTGCTATGGTGAAGGCAACCCAAAAGGACCATGCACAACCGGATCAAATACTTGCCTAATATAGTTGCAGCCTTAGACACTATTCCAACAGTCTCCCACTTGGATAAGTCTAGTAACTATACAAGTACAATTCGGTTTGCAATCATAGCTCTCAAAGACGCTGTCAACTCTGATCTAATCAATCTTTTCCTTTAGATAAGGGAACGTACAGTCCTCTGTTAGATATCATGCTGACAATCCTATGGAATGGTTAGTCAAGCATTTAGGTTTCTCGATCTCTGATTTATTTGACATAGAACTTAATCGAACACATCAATTCAGTTCTGACCGGGCCCGGCACATAAGTCAAATCAAATCATCGAGCGGCCGAGATATCGCTTTTACCTTCTTAGATAAAAGTTACAGATAAACTTCGACTTATATGCATTTACTTATTCATTAACCAACTATACACAACAATACGTTTTATAACACCAAGTTACTGATGCGTTTTCGTATTATCAATGTACAACCAATTAACAAATAATAAACCATATATCTAGGTTTTAAGACTATATGATATTATCGTCTTGCGATAACCTTTTATATCGTATTCCACAAGGTGATTCCAGCAAGCGTGGGTTTATTCCAATGCTCAAAACTAGTTCATAAGCACTCATGAATGTTGCAGCAATCCTTTGCTATGTCTAACACCATTTAGACACTCTACAAACCAATTCATGACAATCTTCTTTCATATCTACTCCCAACATATGAACGATTGTGGACCATTTGAATAATTCGATTATTCCTAATAAACTCAATTATTCTGGAAGTCAAAACATGCAAAGTGAAACAATAGCTAAACAATTAACATAAGATAGTATCATTACTCATAAATAAAACTCCTTTATTTAATCATCAAATGTCAATTTACATTTATCTATTACACGTTTCTAATACTATCTAATCTATGCTAATATCATCCTTCAGCCCAATACTCCTAGCATGCTGTAAGTGCTTAACCCTACTCAGTCCCTTCGTAAGCAGATCTGCTGGGTTATCTTCTGATGATATCCTCTTCACTACGAGTTGTCCTTCTTCTACACGATGTCTGATGAAGTGATATTTTCTGTCGATATGTCTTGATCTACCATGATCCCTCGGTTCCTTGGTTAAGGCAACCGCACCTTCGTTATCACAGAAAATCTCCATGGGCTCCTTTATGGCAGGTACGACTCCAAGATCACCGATGAAGTTCTTTAGCCATATTGCCTCCTTCGACGCTTCGCTCGCTGCAATGTACTCTGATTCGCACGTTGAATCAGCTACGGTTTCTTGCTTGGAACTCTTCCAGGTCACTGCTCCTCCATTTAGGGTAAAGACCCAGCCCGACTGCGAACGGTAGTTGTCCCTGTCTGTCTGAAAACTGGCGTCACTATACCCTCGCACCTTCAAGTCATCACTCCCTCCGAGGACTAAGAACCATTCCTTTGTCCTCCGAAGGTACTTAAGGATATTCTTCACCGCAATCCAATGTGCTTTGCCAGGATTCCCTTGATATCTGCTAACCATGCTCAAAGCGAAGGCTACATCAGGGCGAGTACAAGTCATAGCGTACATGATTGAGCCTACTGCGGAAGCGTATGGTACTCGGCTCATTTCTGCTATCTCAGCTTCGGTACTCGGACTTTGAGTCTTACTCAATTTGGCATTACTTTGTATTGGTAATTCTCCCTTCTTTGAGTTTTCCATACTAAAACGTTTCAGTACCTTCTCCAAGTAAGTGTTCTGACTAAGTCCAATTAGTCTCTTACTTCTTTCTCTCACTATCCTTATTCCCAAAATGTAAGAAGCTTCTCCGTGGTCCTTCATAGCGAAGCACTTCCCGAGCCAGGACTTAACTTCCTGCAGAGTCGGGATGTCGTTTCCTATGAGCAATATGTCATCGACATATAGGACGAGAAAGCTTACTATACTCCCACTGGCTTTGACATATACACAAGACTCGTCTTCGCTTCGTACAAATCCAAACTCTTTGACTTTCTCATTGAAGCAAAGATTCCATCTGCGAGACGCTTGCTTAAGTCCATAAATGGACTTCTCAAGCTTACACACTCTATTCGGATGCTTCGGATCCACAAACCCCTCGGGCTGAGCCATGTAAACATCCTCAGCCAACTTCCCATTAAGAAAAGCGGTCTTGACATCCATTTGCCAAATCTCATAATCATGAAATGCGGCAATAGCTAGCATCACTCTAATAGATTTAATCTTCGCAACTGGTGAGAAGGTCTCATCATAGTCAACTCCAGGAGTTTGAGTAAAGCCCTTCGCAACCAATCGTGCTTTATATGTGTGTACGTTTCCATCCACGTCGGTCTTCTTCTTGAAGATCCATTTGCACCCAACGGTCTTACGTCCGGGAACATAATCAACCAAATTCCAAACTTGGTTATCATACATGGATTGGATCTCGCTATCCATTGCCTCTTTCCATTTTGCAGACTCCGGGCCTGCCATGGCTTCCTTATAGCTATTAGGTTCATCAAGGTTTACTAGTGTACCATCACTAATATACGTGTCCCCTTCGGTAGTAATATGAAAACCATAAAACTGGGGTAGAACTCTAACTCTATCGGAACGTCTAAGAGGTAAGGATTCGTCAATCGGTTCAACCGGAGTTTCCTCCTCGGGTTGAGTGCCAGCGGTAGTGGTTCCTTCATCTATCGACTCTTGAATCTCTTCAAGCTCGATTTGCCTCCCACTGTCTCCTTGGCTTATGAGTTCTCGCTCTCGGAAAACTCCTCTCCTTGCAACGAAGACAACATTGTTCTTCGGTCTATAGAAGAGATATCCAAAGGATGTCTGCGGGTAGCCGATGAAAATACATCGCTCACTTCGAGGTTCAAGCTTGTCGTGAGTATCTCGTCTTACGAAAGCCTCGCAACCCCAAACCTTGATATGTGCCAACGAGGGAGCTTTCCCTGTCCACATCTCGTGAGGTGTTTTGGCAACCTTCTTAGTAGGGACTCGGTTAAGGATATGGGCGGCAGTCTCTAAGGCATACTCCCAAAAAGAGATTGGTAGCGAAGCACGACTCATCATAGAGCGAACCATATCCAATAAGGTTCGATTACGCCTTTCTGCCACACCATTCAACTGCGGTGTCCTAGGAGGCGTCAATTGTGAAACTATTCCACACTCCTTGAGATAATCGTGGAATTCAAGACTTAGGTACTCTCCTCCTCGATCGGATCGAAGCATCTTGATTTTCCTGCCCAATTGATTCTCCACTTCATTCTTGAACTCTTTGAACTTTTCAAAGGTGTCTGACTTTTGCTTGATTAAGTAGATATACCCATATCTACTATAGTCATCGGTAAAAGTCACATAGAAGCGGTTCCCATCCTTCGTGGTTGATCTAAACGGTCCACACACATCGGTATGTATTAGGTCCAATAGACCCTCCCCCCTTTCACATGTATTCGTGAAGGGTGACCTAGTCATCTTTCCAAGCAAACAAGACTCGCATGTGTCATCTTCCCTAAGGTCGAATGAGTCCAACACTCCATCCTTTTGGAGTTGGGCTATGCGTTTCTTGTTGACATGTCCAAGACGATAATGCCACAAGGATGCTTTATCCATACTAGAATCAATATTCAAAACATCATTTCCTAAGTTATCAACAATCATAACGGTTTCATATATTCCATTACATGGTATAGCTTCAAAGTAAAAGACACCATTTAGATAAGCCAAAATAGAACCATTCTCATTATTAAAAGAAAATCTAAATCCTTGTCTATATAAACCATGAAATGAAATGATGTTTCTTGCCATTTCTGGCGAATAGCAACAATTGTTCAAATCTAAAACTAAACTATTCCTAAGCACTAAGGAATACACTCCAATCTTGGTCACAGGCGACGATCTTCTGTTCCCCATGATTAGATTGATCCTTCCTTGCTCCACATCCCTACTTCTTCTTAGTCCCTGCACATTAGAACAAATGTGATAACCACAACCGGTATCAAGAACCCAAGAAATAGCATGATTAGAATCGTTAGATTTGATTGTATATATACCTGCGAAAGATGGCTTGATCTTTCCTTCTTTGATTGCTTGCAGGTAATCCGAGCAGCTTCTCTTCCAATGTCCTATCTTGTGGCAGTGGTGGCACTCTGCCTCCTTCGGGTTAGAGCAGGGCTTGGCGGGATCAACTTTGGTCCCACTAGAAGAGGCACCATCTCGAGCTTTCACCTTGCGATAGTTCTTCGATGAAGCTTTCCTCTTCTTTCCCTTCCCTTGTCCAATAGCCAAGACAGGAGCAGCAGGCGGATTGGGAGTGGGTGCAACAGACTTGTCGTTGAAGTTGCTCTCAGCAACCCTCAAGAGACCTTGGAGCTTGCTTAGGGTGACCTCTTCTTTGTTCATGTGGTAGGTCATCCTAAATTGGTTGTACATCGGAGGCAAAGAGTGAAGCACCATGTCGATCGCCAAGTCTTCACCGAAGTCAACATTTAACTTGCGGAGGCGGTCAACATACCTTTGCATCTTTTGCAAGTGCACGGTAAGAGATTCTCCATGACCCATCTTCGCGGAAATCATGTTAGTGAAAATCTCGTACCTCTCTTGTCTCGCGTTTTGGTGGTACCTCTCCAATAAGTCTTGATGCATCTCGTACGGGTACATGTCCTCGTAGGACTTTTGGAATTCGGAGTTCATGGTGGCGATCATGATGCAATGTACCTTCGTTGCATCTCGCTCATGAGTTTCAAAGGCGGTGATTTCGGCGGGAGTAGCAATTTCGGGGTTGATTTTCTCGAGCTTCTCATCGAGGACATACTCCTTATCCTCATAGCGAGCAATGGTGCGAATGTATCTTATCCATTCGCTAAAGTTCGTTCCATCGAAGGTGACCTTTTGGCAAAGCCTCATCAACGTGAAAGAACTAGCAGCAGCGTTGTTTGCGTTCGACATCTATAATTAGAAAAGGACAAAGATAGATTAGAATAAGAATCCCTAATTATCACCCAATAAGAAAATTAGGGCTAGGATCCAACAATAACATTTACATACTAGAAAAGGGATGCCGTAATCTAACATGCAAATAAATTGAAGGTAAGTGAATGACGATTCACTAATTCTCCATCATAAAACTTACACTATTAGTCCTAAGTGTTTTTTTTTTGAGAATTCCTAGGTTCGGATGAGATTCATTGAAACTATTCAATGGCATGTTTAAATCTCGATATGCCCCTCTCGTTTGTGACTGGGATGCCGAGGATCACAAAGCGGGTGTGAATTACCATGCAAATTCACATGGTGCCTTCATTGTAACAATCACCTATTCGATGTGCCGGTAAACCACACACGCTCCATCGAACTATGATAAACAATGAATCACCCTTTGCCACCTTCGCTTAGAACCAATTAGTGTGCCGGTAAACCACACACGCTCCACTAACATCTTAGCAAGGTGCAAAGTGTAATTTCATGGGATTGCATCAATTCACTTTTCCTAAAGTAACTAGGATTGGGAAATTTTAAAAAATATATGTAGTTACTTTATATTTCTTATTATACTTTTAAGGAGAGAATGAGGTTGCCCTATCCTACCCGTTCGGCTAACGACCCTCCACCAATCAAGCAAGCGGTGGGTGTGAGTGTACACCCATTAAGCGCCATTTTATAGGACGCAACCTTATACCCACCTTATAGATCGGCTTCGTGAATGAGGCCTACTAACGGTAAGACTAGCATTCAGTTATACATATATATATTATTCTAGTAATATCATATTTGTATAGTGTTGTATTTTAAAACTTTTAAAATCTAGGATTTGAAATTTAAGTTGTCTAAATTAAAACTTTTAATCACAAAAGTAAATTTCAAAACAAGAGGGTAGGTTTTAAACATTTAAAACATGGAGGATCAAATAACAAATAATTCCAATTAACAATTAATATCCTAATTATCTATATTTGATTTATTCAAGATTTCTTTGAAAGATAATTACCAAAATAGTTAAATAATTAATTAATTATCATATAAGGAAATTAAATATTTAATTAGTTGATAAATATCCTTTTCTAGATCAAGATAATAGTCATACATATCATAAAATCGGATTTAGGTTGATCTATTATGATTAAGGTAAGTTTCCATAAGATAAACACAAAGAAATCCCAAATCTGGCCATTCCTGACGCTTTGACTCGCCGAGTGCACAAGGGGACTCGCCGAGTCAGGCCTACTCGCCGAGTCCACCTTGGGACTTGCCGAGTCAGTGACACAGAAACCAAAAAATCGAATTTTGTAGGTTTGTTTCAGTTAATCAAGCAACAATTTAAAGAAAACCAAGCTAGGCTCTGATACCACTGATGGGTTTTAGCCATAAGAACTTTCCTATGTGCGCATGCAAAACCCTAATGCTTGGATCTAGGCTTTCTAATAAACATGCATTGAATCCAAGTCTTCTAATGACTAATTAGGTTAAATAACAACATTGAAACAGATCTAGAATCATACCTTTGAGTTCCTTGTTGATCTTGAGGTCTTGGAGCTTCTAGAGTCACAAGTGTCACTCCTCTAATGGCTTACAAACACCAATAGCAATAAGAATGATTTAGGAGAGAGGAGAGGGGAGGAATTCGACCAGAGGTTCCTTGCTTTCGGAGATGTGTCGAATTCCCTATGCCATAGGGTCTATTTATACTTGTAGACTCCTTAAGGGTTACAACCTAAACCCTAATTGGATAATCTTCTCTTAAGGCTATCTAAATCCATTCCATAGATAAGTATATGGACGATTTAAGCTATCCTAAACCTCTTAGAATTCGTCCATACCATATCCTAATGGATTTACAGTCTAAAGCTTAACTATCAAACAATTGACAGTTTATACCCCTTTATTTAATTAATCTCTTTAAGTCACCAAATTAATTCTAATTAATTCTATGACTTATATAACAATATATTATTCATTATATTATTCACATAATATATTAATAATATTTACTCTCTCTTAATAAATCATCCTATCAAGTTGCTATGGTGAAGGCAACCCAAAAGGACCATGCACAACCGGATCAAATACTTGCCTAATATAGTTGCAGCCTTAGACACTATTCCAACAATACTCTGCCTCGCTCCCTTACCCCAGAAATTCCAGCTCGCTCTCACCCTCCTTCACCTCCACCTATAACCATCCCAGCATCCATCCCTCCCATATTTCCAATTCCAACCACTCAACCATTCACTACAATTCCCATCCCTACTCCTATATTCACAGACACTACTACTACCACTACTACCACAGGAGCTCACTCCACTGCTCCCAATCCACCAGTAACAACCGAACCACCTATCACAACCGAACCTCCAGCTACTTCAAAACCCTTATCTCCCACTTAATCCACTGAAACAACTCATATTCTTGGCGGCGAGGACTTGGAATTTGATTCCACGTATTTCAGTCCTTATAGAGTGTAGAGTGATGATGATGACGATGAGCCTGTTACAAAGCGTCATCTCAAGGCAGTAAATAAGAAGCTTGATCAACTGCTCTCATCCTCTTCCTCCGGAGCTTACTCTGAAGCTGCATTGAAGGCCTTGTTCTCCTTTGTTTTTACCTAACACAGTGCCACACTCTCCACTGCCGCTAAAGCAATTGAAGCCTCTACTTCACAGTGTCAACAAGCCTCTCTTGTTGTTGATGCTTCTACTAAGGAGTGCAAGGAAGCGACCGCAAAATTCGATAAAGTAGTTTCTGAAGCTCACCTGTTTTTAGATTCCTTGCAGGTTGCTGCTGCAAAGAATGCTCAAACCTTCAATGCTTCGGTGGAGAACCTTCAACGGTCTCTTCAATCTGAACGTTCCAATCTTGAAGCTGCACGCCAGGCCATTGAATCAGCCAACGAAACTCTACATGCTATCGTCAATGACCGATTGACTCAACTGGAGGCTGAGTTAGCTGTAGAGAATCGTATTATGGATGAGCTAGACAGGCGCACCTCACAGCTCAAAATGCAAAATCACAAGCTGCGTACTGCTACTGTTGAGGTTAATGACCTAAAGTCAGAAAAGGAGGTCATTTGGAGTTCTGTTGCTGATGTTCACTCCATCCTCCTTCATCTCATTGAGGCTCACGATCCTATCATCACCATAACCATCAGGTGCCATCTGGCAGACAAGCTCAGACCAGCATTGGACATCCTTAGTCGTATCGAGGGTGTTTCGGTGACTGGGGTCTAACCGAAACAAGGGGGAGAGAAGGTGACAACTCAACCTCCTTTTGGACCGAAACCATCTACTGAACCGAAGGGTAATGAAGCTTCGTTCAGTAACAAGGAGAAAAAGAAGAAGAAAATTGGCAAGGATAACACAGACAATGAGGATGATGTCTATGTCGAGAATCCCAAGAATCCCTTTCAGAAGGTAAAGCCCTCCGAAAAGGAAATGGAAGAAAGCTACAACAAACAAAAAGTTGAGCTCGAGTAGAAGCGAATGGAGGCGGAGCTCCTAGAGAAGAAAAAGTCCATGTTTCCTGTCTGGACTATGGATTCGCTTCAAAGATGCGCAATCGATGAGCCAAGCATTCTCTGGCTTGATCCAGTAATGTGATTTGGGCTCGAGAACTCCAAGGATGCACAGTTCGATATGCCAATCACACGAAAGACATTTATTTTCCATTGCTTCAATTCGACTGCTGCTATTCCTTCCCCAGACCCGAAGGTAGACAGGGATCTACTGGAGTTTTACTTGGAGTTTGCTCAACCTCAGTACTTGACCTAGAGTTCCAAGAAGATTACCACTGTCATGGTTCTGAAGCCCTACTCAGCGGGGAAATTTATTAATGTCAAATTCAAGGTGACTCGAGGAACCGAAGGCTCAGTCTACAACTTCACCCTTGCTGATCTACCGAACCTTAATCCCCATGACTGGATACTCCTCAACAATATTCTTCTGTCAAATCCTCAGGAGTACCAACCAATAATTGATCATGTCAAGCGTATGCTTGTATGCTACATTCACGAGGTAGCGAAGATGGACCAGGAGATTGCCTCTGCCATTCACAAGCGAACCACGATCAAGACTATGGGAAGAGCAGGCAACGTCAACACTATGGTCAAGGGGAAGATAGATTCAAAGTACCACACTGTTATGTTCATCAGAGGCGAAGGTCAAAAATTCCTGTTTGCTCTCGTTGACAAACACCTCTTCTCAACATCTTGCCTGGAGCATATCTTGGAGATCATTCAGAGGTGTGATCAGAATAGTGCTGCTGATAAGAAGTTGTTCTCTGACATGCTGAGGTGGTATATCCAGTTTCGACAGACACTTTTCGCAATAATTCCTCGTCTGTTTAAAGTAATAAAGACAGTGAAGCTAACATAGAAGAAATGATCTCTCGCCTCATTTGACGTAAAGGGGGGAGATTGTTGGGATTATTAGATTGCGTCATCGGCTCGGTCCTTAGCCCAGTTTTGATTGCCGGTATTGGGCTTGTCCAACCGTGCATGTTTTTGTACTAGGGTTTAGTATATAAGCTGCATGCATGTAGTCTTAGAAGTTATCACTTTTATTATTATTTCTCTGAGTTTTTTAAACCCTAGCTCGCCTCTATAGCGGAAGTTTTTCTTCAAGCTCTGCTGAGGCGTGACTTTATTTGAATCATAAGCATACATTTGATTCCATTCTGTGTTCATTCTCTTACTGGTTTTTGTCTTGTTCGATTTCCATAATCATACCCGTGAAAGATCTAATCAATCTAGAGTTTAATTCTCATCAGGATGACAGTGATTACTCCATTCTTGGAGCAGATCAGGGAGGCACAGGTCGAGGGCCTCAAGGAGGAGAGGTAGAAGTGTGAGAGAATCGTGGGCCGAGTAGCTTCCTTTGATTATGATAGTCGGGGTTTGTTGACCCTTCATGGGAGGGTTTAGGTATCGTACTGGGGCGGAGTACGGCAGGTGTTGATGGACGAGGCTCATAAGTCTCGATTTTCCATCCACCCAGGGGCAAAGAAGATGTACAGAGATCTTCGACCCGACTATTGGTGGCCCTGCATGAAGCGGGATGTCGCCTGGTATGTGGAGAGATGTCTAACCTGCAGGAAGGTCAATGAAGAGCACCAGAGACCCCACGATAAGATGCAGCCGTTAGATATTCCCGTGTGGAAATGGGAGGACATTACCATGGATTTTGTCACCAAGCTTCCCAGGACCGCACGGGGGAATGGATTCGATTTGGGTCATAGTGGATCGGCTGACCAAGAGCGCGCATTTTATACCGATCCAGGAGAGCATATCGGCTAAGAAGCTAGCCGACATCTATGTGCGCGAGGTAGTAGCATGGCACAGAGTTCCTGTTTCGGTAGTGTCAGACCGAGACGTCCGTTTTACTTCCAGATTTTGGAAGCGGTTTCATGACGAGTTGGGGACTCGTCTTCATTTTAGCACCGCCTTCCACCCCCAGACGGACGGGCAGAGCGAGAGGACGATTCAGACTCTCAAGGACATGCTCCGAGCATGTGTTCTAGACTTCGGGGGTAGTTGGGATACGTATCTTCCACTAGCGGAATTTTCGTATAACAACAGTTACCACGCTAGCATTGACCGTCTTCCGTTGGAGATGCTATACGGAAGGAATTGCAGGACCCTGATTTGTTGGGGCGAGGTCGGTCAGCGAGTCATTAGGAGCACTGAAGTGGTGCTCAAGACCACAGAGTTGATCCAGCAAGATCGTATCGGACTGCAGACTGCGCAGAGTATACAGAAGAGTTACGCTGACAGGAGGCGTTCGGACTTAGAGTTTCAGGTGGGCGATATGATCCTCCTGAAGGTATCACCTTGGAAGAGTGTTATCAGGTTTCGGAAGAGGGGCAAGCTGGGTCCCAGGTTCATCGGCCCTTTTAGGGTTTTGGCCTGGGTGGGTCGGGTTGCTTATCGGTTGGATCTTCCGGCAGAGCTTAGCCAGATCCACAACACTTTCCATGTTTCTTAGATGCGAAAGTGTTTGGTGGACGAGTCAGCAGTTGTACCCTTGAAGGATATTCAGGTTGATAGCAGCCTGAATTATATCAAGAGACTAGTTGCGATCTTAGATCGGAAGACGAAGACCTTGAGGAACAAGGTGGTTCAGCTAGTGAAGGTGCAGTGGCAGCACCAGAAGGGTTTAGAGTGGACGTGGGAGTTCGAGGGAGAGATGAGGGAGCATTACCCAGAGTTATTTTCAGCAGCTGCAACAGCAGACTTCGAGGACGAAGTCTGAGATAAGTGGGGGAGAATTGAAAAGCCCCATTTCTGGTATGTAATTCAAATAAAGTATTTTCATTTCTGAAGGGGGTACCCGACGAGTCTGTAGCCTGACTTGTCGAGTAGAGACGGGACGATCACGCGTTTTGAGCTGGCTACTGTCTGGATGAAGCCCTAATTTCAAGGGTTTGCACCCTATTTAAACACACTTATGCGCCCCCAACCTCGCCTCTATAACTCTCATAACATTTCCCCTGTAAACCCTAGCCCCATTGTTGATTTTGAGTGTGCTTGTGATAGCTTGGAAGCTTTGGGAAGGAAAGAAGGTCCATAGAAGTGAAGGAAGATCCAGGAGTTAGCTTACATCTGTTCTTCATTCAGGTAATGAAGTTATGACCTTGTGCATTCCTCCATTATAACCTCCTTTATGCTTGTTATGCCTTCTTTGGAGCCTTTTATGATTCAAAACTTGAAATATGGACTCTCCTTGGATGAAAACCTAAGATCCGGACTCTCATTGCATTCTAGAAGTGTAAAGTTTCAGTTATGGTTGTGATTGAGGTCCCTATTGAGCTTGGAACCCCATTAAGAGCTTAGGGTTGGCATTTGAAGCCTTTAAAGCCATGCATGCACGTAAAGTTTGCAACTTTACGTGATAAGCATGCCCTAGAAGCTTGGATTTGTAATTTGGAGCCGCTGCATGGCTCAAATCAGGTTTGTATGGAAAATGGACTGAATCGACTCGGCGAGTCGCAAGCTTGATTCGACGAGTCATATGAAGATAGCCGTGGACTCGAAGAGTTGGATGAACAACTCGGCGAGTCCGATGAAGATTGCCTTAGACTCGACGAGTTGTTCATACAACTTGGCGAGTCGGATGAGTTTTCCCGAGAAAAGTAGTGTTTTAGTGAAATAGCTTCATTCCTTCTTAGTTACACGTAAAGTTAGCAACTTTACGTGTTCAGATGGTTCCAGGGGCTCAGATCTACAAGTTAGATGCTCTGGAATGGTTTGGAATTCAAGTGTATGGGATCTGTAAGACTGGACTCGGCGAGTTGTTCGTCGGGCTCGACAAGTCGAGTTGCGAGTCCCCGTTTTTTTTCGACCTGTGAGTTCAAGGTGAGTCAATGAGTGGGAAAAGGACTCGGAGAGTTAAAGTCAGAGTTAGTAAAGGAGGGACTTGGTGAGTCCAGTCAACTGGAAGTTGACTTTGACAAGGGGCAAAATAGTCATCTTACCCTGAGGGTATTTGCACGTAACTAATCTGGTGTTTTTGGGATTTGTAGTCGGGCAGTTTCGGAGCAGTGGTCAGCCACTTTTAGAGTTAGCATCTCAGCAGCTAGAATTACGAGGTGAGTTTCCTTCCAGTAGGAATGGGTCTACGGCCACAATGCCGGCCCTTCTAGTTAGCAGTAGTCCCGGACTTTGGTCCGATGGAGTAGTTCAGTGTGCTTGATGTCTTTGTGACTCAAGCATGTCCTTTTATATGTGTTCCAGACTTCGGTCCGATGCAGTATGCAATATATGTGTTGATGCTAGTTGATATGTTTATGCTATGCTATGTTTGCTCAGTCAGTTTCCGGACTTCGGTCCGATGCAGGGGACAAGGTCCCGGCCAGTTTCGGATTTTGGTCCGATGCAGTTAGTTCCGGACTTCGGTCCGATGCAGGTGACAAGGTCCCAATCAGTTCTGGACTTCGGTCCGATGCAGTTTCCGGACTTCGGTCCGATGCAGAGGGCAAGGCCCTGGTTAGTTTCCGGACTTCGGTCCGATGCAGTTTCCGAATTTTGGTCCGATGCAGTGGGCAAGACCCAATATGTGATTTATATGTTATTGTATGGTATGTGGTAGTTTGGGGGGAGCTCACTAAGCTTTGTGCTTATGGTTTCAGTTTTGGTTTCAGGTACTTCCGCAAGCAAAGGGAAGAGCTCGGGATGATGACATTGCACACACCACAGTTTCAACTTTTGTCCTGGGAGTTTATTTCAGATACTATGTTATGTTGACACAGTTCTTTTGTCATGACACATCTATTATAACTTTTGGGATTTATGACGTACGATTTCATGATACATTATAAATGGTTGATATCCTTAGTATTATTTAAACAAAAAATTTTGGGTCGTATTTTGGGTCGTTTTATCATTAAAGTTAATAAATTATAAATTTATCTCACTTCCTACTCATCCAATTTTTCTCATTGCTACAACATCACAAGTTGATCATATCGCATATTTTTCTAAATAAGATACATTAATATCAACAAAAGAAGCTATTTAATTTCGTAATAAAGTTGAATTAAAAAAGTAAATAAATAAATAAGAAGATGAAGAACCTTGTATCACCACCATATTTTATGTTTGACCTCATCATCATATTTAAATCCTCCTATAATTTGAGACATTGTGATTAACCAAAATGCAACAATGCTTGGATCTTTCATGCTATCAATAATATGTTGAAACACAAAAACAGATGTTTTGAAGTTTTGAAGTGAGATAATTGTTACAAGAGGAAAATAGGTAGAATCGTAATTGACATTTACCTCATAACGGTTTTTTGTTTTTTTCATTATGTTGTAAGCTTTGCATGGAGGCTCGATAATATGCAAAGTAAATAAAACTTAGGGGGTGTTTCTTTTTTCCTTCATTAAAATCTGTAGTGAATGACTTTATGGATAAAGTGTTCTATACATAAAGATTGTAGATAAAGATGGAAAATAAAAAACAATGGATTATGAGAAATAAAAAAAAATAAGAACCAAACCTAGGAACCAACATCGAACAAAAACCCTACTTTCTTTACTCCAAAAAAAATCAACGTACCTGCACATACTCAAAACCATAAAACGAATTTCACAAAAAAATTATTATTTCAAAAAAAAGGAGCTTGAAAAAAAAAAGATGGTGGTAAAACGAAGAAGACATATTAAAATCAATAAAAAAAAACGAAGATATAAACATAAATGATGCACCTGATAAATGATTTTTTTTCATATTATCCCTAAAATAAAAAAGAAGCCATCAATGAATCTTAACATTGTCGATGATAGTGATAATAACTCAGATTAAGGAAAAAAGACATGATATTAGAGATGAAGTGGATGGAGATGATTAGCTTCGTTGCAGATTTATTGGTTATAGTTTCTTTATATTTAATATTGTGGGAGGTTTTATGTGGTTCATTTTGAAGGAACATAAATAAGTTGCTATTTTTTGAAATATACAGTACTATTTCGCAATATAGTCATAAAATAACAATGTATTTTGAAAGTACATTGTCAAATGTTGGATTATACTTGTGTAGACTCATTTTCACGCAAAGTTAGCTATATATAGTTGTTTTCCGTGTCACAAGTAAAAAATGTTTGAAGGTACTTATATGTGACGAGCAAGGTCATTGAACTAATAAAACAAAAAATGTTGTCTATGAAGAGGTCCTTTAACGCTATATATATATTTACCAATTTTAGTGTAACTTCTACACATTTCAATAATACCAATAACCGTGCTTTTTGTATGATTATTCTGTAATATTTATATAAATTTGTATTTTATTTATGTGTCCCCCGCATTTAACGCGGGTGATAATCTAGTTCTAACATTAAACAAAAATTTTTAGATAGTAACTGCAACAAATTAAACATATATTATTTCCAATTTCATTCGTAATATCTTCCACCATCCAAATACACCAGGTATATTAAGAAACAAAACATATCAACACTCCACAACCTATATATGCAAATTTCATATTCCTACAAATTTCAAGGCACCTTCACATAATACTAATCTCCTATTTAATTTCCTTGATTATAGTCAAATAAACCCGACACTGATTCATTATCCCACCAATAACACTAATATTACTATCAAGCATGCAACATGTCTCCTGTCTTGCGACTTATAACATGTTTTATCTTGTTTATCCTCCTCGTAATTCAACATAAATAAACATGCACCTTAAAATAAAATATGGATATTATCATGTAAAAATTTTCCTCCGATCTTATGTTTCAAACTTGATTAGCAGCTAAATATACATATGTAAACTATATATATATATATATATATATATATATATATATATATATATATATATATATATATATATATATATATATATATATATATATATATATATATATATATATATATATATATATATATATATAGTAGTGTTGTGGATAATTAGTAGCAAGTGTAAGAGTTGGGAGTTTAAAATTAGAGAAATTAAATTACCTCCTACCTTTTATGCCTACAAATGTTCCTACCCAATAAGATTATGACAAATCACTATTTAATTTAATTTAATTTAATACATTCCTAATATAACCTTAATGAGTTAGTTAAAAAAATATGGAATGATGACACTTGTCATAATCTTATTGGGTAGGAACATTTGTAGGCATAAAAAGTAGGAAGCAATTTAATTTCTCTTAAAATTAATATGGTTCAAGATTAATGACTTATCTTGAACCACATTAATTTGGATACCTTTTTTATTAGATGTATAAATATAAAGATTCATCTATGTTGACTTCTTTGTACATGTACATATTTAAGATCTCAAGCGAACCACAATGCAATAAATACTACAAAATTTCATAGCTTTGACGCTTTTTATCATTTTAATTCATACACTACATTGAATTAAATGATGGGTTTTGAGCAAAACATACATTTCTATATGTGCATGCAACCCTTAATTGATTGGATCTAAGTTTTCTCTATTGAACATGCAAACAATGAACAGAATACAAGAAACCCTAGGATCTATGTACTATAATCGAAATTCACATCATAAGGATCAAAATACATACCTTGATTATTATATTGTAATAACAATCTAAAATCTTGTAGATCTTGAACTTTGAGAACTTAGTGTCATAAGTGTAACACCTCTAATGGCTCATAAACACACTTAGCACGAGGATGATTATGAAAGGAGGAGAGAGGAGATAATTTTCGTTTTTTCTTAAGGTTTAGGAACCTTAGCCTAGCTGAAATCCATAAGGGCTATGCCTTTTACATATTTGTTGGTTGCTTAGAGCCAAAGCTAGGGTTAAGATAAGGAAGCCCTAATCCCTTTGCTTAAGGCCTAAGCAGCTCATCGAACCTCATCCTTAAGGCCATGAACAAAATTCCTAGGGCCTTCGCTAGAGAACTTCATCCATCCCTCCTAGTGAAACATCCCAAAAATATGGTCCAAAAATTTCGTTTTGATTTTTTTTATAGAAACCATAAATACCATTTGTCATCTCATAAAAAAGAACATAAGTAATGTATCTCAAATCATCATAATGAAATACTGTATCCAAAATCACGTGTCAAATATCAGAGTCTAAACATCCCAGGCTGAATCAATGGTGTGTGCACTGCAATCATCCCAAGCTCTTCCTCTTGCTACCGGAAGTACCTTAAACCAAAATTGAAAACTGTAAGCACGAAGCTTAGTGAGTCCCCCCAAACTACCACATACCACACATATACATGCAACTTCGAGATACGGGCCCCACCCACTCTCATGGAGATTTGGGCCCAGCCCACACTCCGTTCTCTAGGAGATTCGAGCCCCACCCACACTCTGCTGTCTATGAGATTCGATCCTCACCCACACTCCATTGTCTAGGAGGTTCGGGCCCCACCCATACTCCGTTGTCTTAACATGCATACAAGTATCACACAGAGAACAAGTATATCTATTCCTAGCAATAATCGCATAACTATACTCAATAATAATATGAGATTCGGGCCTCGCCCACACTCGGCTATTATGAGATTAGGTCCCCGCCCACACTTAGCTACTAACATATCACATTTACGGGCCGACCTTGGTGCCTTAGACCCATTCCTACTGAAGGAAACTCACATCGCAAAGCTCACCGATGAAATCTCGAGTGAGGAATCTCTGACGGCTGCTCCCACGACTCCCCAACTATTATTATCAAAATAACACTTAGTCAAAACCTGATAATTATCCTTAGGGTAAAACGACCATTTTACCCATAGTCAAAGTCAACGCTTTGGTCAAAGTCACCTTCTGGTTGACCCAACTTGTCGAGTTGCTCCATCATCTCGTCGAGTCCTAGAACCTAAAATCGCAATCTAAATCGTCGAGTCTCCCCTCCCCCCCCCCCCCCCCGACTCGTCGAGTTCCTAGGCTACTCATAGTTGTGATCTACCGAATCAACTCATCGATTCCCTTTACCGACTTGTCGAGTTCTACCATAAGCTAAAACGGGAAAAACCAACTCAAATCATCGAGTCCCTCTATGGACTCACCGAGTTCCCCTGTCTAGTTGAGCCATCTCAATGGATTAAGCTCCTACCCTTTAGATCCAAACTCCATACTTCATCTACACATTGGAAATACACTTTTAAGGGTAAAGTTTCCAACTTTACCCGCTATTAGAAGAGAAAAATGGGAGAAAATACCTCTAAATGCTTGAACTTGAGGGGATTTGACTAAGGGTTTAAACATGAACTTCAAGCATCATAACTCCATAGATTTAAGGTAAGAAAATGTCCATAGGGGGAGGATAGGGCTGATTTCATGACGGAGAATAGATATACAAGAAAGGGTAAGGTCACACCTTATGATCTGATGAGTAAAACACCACACACTGACCACCAGCGCCAACATCAGCGTCAACGCCAACACCACACCTTATCAGCGTCAACGTGAACCAATGATCTTGTTGATCTTATCTATATTCGACATTTATACGTATATATAGAATATATATATCTGATCCGTAATCTTAATGATCAGGACCCGACCTTTACTTAGATAGGTATACATCCCTTAATTAGTGGTATTTCATTTATCGTAATCGTATTTAATCAGCATTAGGGTGAAACCCTCATGTAATTCTTGGTGACGGTCTTTGTGACCTCATTCTATTGATGAGAACATTCTTTCTTAGTGAAAGCATCTTTGTGATTACTTCTGTTCTTTTGTTTTTATCTTTAATCTTTTTCTTAGTTTGTTTAGTTATTGTTATTCATACTTGAGAAAACCTTCAATTGGTATCAGAGAAGGTTTTTGATACACTCAAGTTATCATTTCGACCTCCTATAATGCCAATTAGTCTGCTCTCAACAAGATCCTTGATTTTGATGAACAAAAATTTACTTCTTGGAAATCAAAGGCCATGGATGTTCTAAAAATCATGGACTACGACATGCTTGATATCATCAACAAGGGTCCCATCGTCTCCATGCATCAGTTATCCAATGACAATACATATGGTAGTAAAGTAAAAAAGAAATCTGTACCAGGATACAACAAGGAAGAAACAAGGATCGTAAATCTTGATGTAAAGGCGAGGATTTATGTTTAAAATTATTTCCGTTTCATGTCTATCGTTTGGTTCAAAATTGCTCAACTACACATGAGATGATGATCACTCTATCATCCACCTTTGACAGAGAAGATCTATCAAATAATGAAGTATCAAAAGGTAAGTATATCATGGCTCAAATCATCGAGTCTCCTTCTAAAGCACCAAGGGACAGTGTTGGTACATTTGCCACTGACCTTTCTCAATCTGCTACAAACTCTAAGTCTCAGGACTAGGAATCTGGCTCAACGTATCAGGTAAAGAATTTTGTTAACTATTCTTCCATTGAAAAGGTTGGCATGTTTCATCATTTACATTTTGATCTATCTATCTCTAATAAAGAAAAATCTTCTCTGAAAATAGAGTTACAAAATCATAGAGAAAATCTCTATTTGTTTAGGACTCTCTTTCTCAATTAAAAAAGGAAAACACTTGTATCTCACTAACCAACAATTTTCTTCACACTGAGAAAGAAAAAGTTGTTGATCATGCAATAAGCATTCAACTTATTTAAAATAATTGGGATTCTTCACATTGTAATGTCACGGGAATTATTAATGATCAAATTTCTGGTCAATGTGAGAAAATTCTTGGGGTGATGTTGAAGGCTCTGTTTCATTAATCAGAAAGGTCGAGACTAAACAAGATTTTTATAACGTGAAAGTCTCGAGAAAGATTTAAAAATAGATTTGTAAGCCCCTATTTCATAAATCTACTCTTGATCCTTCTTGTCAACTTCCTCATCGTGAGTATGTTTTGCCCTCTACTAAGATCCTGCTAAAATTACCTATCTCAAATGGTGAAGTTCATTCTATAAACGAAATTCTCAGCATGTTTCCTCAGTTCTATTTTAGCAACGTTGAATTGGGAGATCAATCAAAGCCTTTTATTTCAGATAATTCTTTAATCTCTTATGTGTCTCATGGCGAAGAGTCATCAAAGCATATCATCGATGACATTCCATGGTCCAGAACAAAAGCAAGAGTTTTTAAATCCAATGATCAAGGCTCTTCAAGTACTATTGTTAAAACAAAACAAAGTTCTAATGTTAAAAAAAAAAAAGAAATCTCGAACCAGAGTTTGTTATCAATGTGGTGATGCTTCTCACAGAGTCAGCAAGTGTAATTTTGAAAAGAGCTTTTTTTTGTGCTGACAACATCATTACTCGAAATGACAAATGGATCAAAAAGGAAAACACATTAAATTGTCTCCCTGATGCTTGTTATTAAATTTTCTCCTAAGTGGCCTATTGTAAGATCGATCAGTGTATACTAATTGAATAATTTAGTTTTTTGTTTGTTTTTCATGGTAAAGAACATATTTAGTATTTAGATAGTGGTTGTCAAGACACATGACATGTTCCAAGTCACTTTTGGATGACTTTGTAAGGAACAATGGTCAAACTTTTACATATAGAGACAATAACAAGAGAACTACAAAGGGATATGGAAGCATCAAGTGCAATTATGTTGTATTCACGAATGTTTCATACGTAAAAGGTATTCAAAACAATCTTATCTCAATCAGCCAACTATGTGATGCTGACTATGAAGTTCACTTTAACAAGAAGGAAGGAAAAGTTGTTGATCAAAAGAATGTTACTATACTTACTGAAAATAGACATAATGACAGTTTTTGGACATGTTTTCTACTGCCAACTCTCTACGGTGTTGATTTTTTTCTCGTGCGCAGTCTCATTTAAATTGTATTTGGCATAGGACTATCTCTCTTGAATTTCAAGAACGTATCAAAGATTTCTGAGAATCAGCTTGTGTGAGGAATTCCTAAGATGCAGTTTGTCAAAGATAAACTATGTTTAATGTGTGAAAAAGGAAATAAAACCAAGTCCTCCTTCAAGCCAAATTCTTTTTCATCCATCATCAAACACTTTCATCTCTTCCATATGGACCTTTTTGGACCGATCCCAATTAAGTCAAGAGCTAGGAAGAAGTTGACTCTATTCATCGTAGATGAATATTCAAGAGTTACTTCTGTAATCTTTTTAAGAAAGAAAAGTCATGCCGATGATGAAATCAAATAACTCATTAAGCAATGGGAAGTTCTTTATGATCATAAAGTATTCCCTACTTTCATGTACTTGGATGTGTCGACTACATTTTGAAACAAAAATATCAACGCTCAAAGTTCAAAGCCAAAGCTGATGGAGTGTTTCCAGGATAATTTAGTGTGTCCAAGGCCTTCAGGGTATTCAATCTTTCAACACAAACTGTTGACAAAACTGCTCAAGTCAAGTTCAATGAAGATTCATTCATCCATAATCGAATTGATCATCTTTCTTCCATTACAAATGAACTTATTTTTAGCTCTTCAGACCTTGTTCCCAAGTTCTTACCTAATGTCACTAAGCATGTTATTCCCAATAATGATCAAACCGTCAACTGTGATTTTGACTTTGAAGATCAGGTTGTTGTTTCTGAAGAAGCTAAGCCATCTAACTCCTCAAATTAGGAAGATTCATTTCCAAACAACATGAATGAGAGTACTAATCCTAGAATCCTTTGAGATCATCATGAATCTCAAATCAATGGAGAATTAAATTTTGGGATTTTCACTCGCAACAAAGTCAACGGTAATTCCTGCATGTTTGTGAATTTTATCTCGATGATCGTACCATATAATGTTATTGATTCTCTCATGGAAGTTGACTGGGTAAAAGCGATGCAAGATGAGCTGAATGAGTTTGAACGTCATCGAGTGTGGACTCTAGTTCCCAAGCCACAAGGAAAAACCATCATTGGTACCCGTTGGATCTTTAGAAACAATATGGATGAAGATGGAATCGTCATTAGAAACAATGAAAGACTTGTCACCCAAGGGTTTTGTCAAGTGGAAGGGTTAGACTATGATGAAACCTTTGCCCTTGTTGCTAGACTTGAAGCCATTCTTCTGTTCCTTGCTTTTTCTTCATTCAAGAACTTCAAAGTCTATCAAATGGACGTAAAAACTACGGTCTTACATGGGGATCTTCAAAAAGAAGTCTTTCTAAAGCAACCTCCAGGTTTTTAAAGTGAAGAATTTCCCAATCATGTACATCGTCTTGATAAATTTGTTTATGGTTTGAAGCAGGAACCCAGGGCGTGTTATGACACATTGGCGAGTTATCTTCTGCAAAGTGGATACAAATGAGGAAACACTGATAACACCTTGTACATAAAGCATTTAGGATGTCACATTATCCTTGCTCAAGTGTATGTTGATGATATCATTTTCGAATCCACTGATGAGAAACTAAGTTCTGAGGTCGTTGAGGTTATATCAAAGAAATTTGAGATGTGCATGATGGGTTAACTAACTTTATTTTTAGGTTTGCAGGTTAAACAATTAATAGATGGAATAATTGTTTTTCAAGCTAAATGTCTTACAAACATATTGAAGAAGTTTTGCTTTTCTGATAGCAAACCAACAAAGACTGCAATGACTTCATCAACATTTATCTTTGTTGATCCAACTGACGCTGATGTGAATGGAACCCTGTATTAAGGAATGATAGGTTCACTGCTCTATCTTATTGTCAGTCGTCCTGACATTATGTTTGCCACCATATTGTGTGCTCGATATCAAACATATCCAAAGGAATCTCTTATTCTCGCTGTAAAAAGGATCTTTCGTTACTTGAAGCATACACCTAATCTTAGGTTATGGTATTCATGCGATTCTGAGTTCAAGCTAGTAGGATACACTGATTCAGATCATGATGGATGTAGTATTTATTGAAAAGTACTTCAGGAGGGGCTTAAATGTTAGGAGACAAAGTTCTGAGTTGCTCCAACAAGAAGCAAACATCAGTGGCTTGCTCTACCGCTGAAGCTGAATATGTATCCGCTGGAAGGTTTTGTACTTAGATTCTGTGGATTCAAAATCAACTCTTAGACTATGGTCTCAACTTCTTAAAAACTCTCATTTGTTGTGACAACAGCAGTACCATTCAGATAATACAGAATCCAATGCACATTCCAAGACCAAGTATATTAATATTCTTCATCACTTCAATAGGGACATAATTCAAAAACGAAAAGTTGAGTTGTTCTACATTCCATCCATTAATCAACTGGCTGATATTTTCAATAAAGCATTGAATGAGAAGACCCTGAATAAATTGATTGCAGATCTTGGTAGGCTTTAAATGACTTGATCCTCTTATAACTTGTTTAAAATAACTTTGCTTTTATTTTCTTTTTTATGCTCTCGTTAAAGAAATTTACATAGTTTCCTCTAGTTTTGCATCTAATGTTTACAAGTATTTTCTTTTCTCTATTCTCTATTTTCAGGTCAATCACTACTGCACCTCTTCCTTCCAACGTTAGAAAAAATATAGGGTCATTCAGAATGTTCTGAATGTTCGAGTTGTTGAGAAGAATATTGGCATCAAGTCTTCTTCTTGTTGACAATGTCCTCTTTCTCCTCCACTCACCATTATGGATGCAAGAAGCCAACATAATTACAATGCGTCTTACTTTCATCTACTGACTTATAATTTGATAAAACCTTGAGTGTGCTCATGTTGATCTTGTCAACTTGATGGTTATATATTTTAGAGCCCATTAACTCGGTGGTTATAAAGATTGGTTCATTTTCTTCTCTTGTTCTTTATGAACATGAAGTTTGGAATATATCCGCAACACTTCAACGACTAAAGACATCTTCACTCTTGGTTTGTGCTAAATCATATTTGGTATGGATGGCTTTGTTCTTGTTTGTGCACTACTTTATAGGTTGTATCGAAGGGGGAGATATCTCGAAGAAAGTAAACTAATTCATGAGCTTTGAAATAAAAAGATTTTCTTGCATCAGTTTTATGATTCTCCAAAAAAAAGGCTATGTAAAGGTCCTCTTAAATAGCTGCATATTTTTTAACTATTCATTTGTTGACCATCTCTTCAATATTATCTTTTTTACCATTTTTTTCTTGTACCATAATAAATGAATTGATGGTGATCTATAATTTCTAGAATGAAACTTAACTTTAAGATAAAGAATATAAACCACTTCTCATTGATAAGTTTAAAATGTTTACGGTTCACGTTGATACCACCTCAACGTGATTAAAAGACTTCATTCTCTCCCCCAATTTCTTCTTGATATAACTTAACGATTCACTATGATATAGTACACGCTAATAAAAGTTTGAAACTTTATGTCGATATTTAGTCTATGTACCGTAGGCTATCACACGCACCAACCCCTTCTTGGCCATAAATTCTTTTTAAAAGCTTTATGATTCAACGTAAAATACCATACACAGATGAGAGCTTGAAACATCTTTGCCGATGGTTAGGCTATGTACCATAGCTTATCACATGCACCAATCCATTCTCACCATACATTCTCCTTTAGAATTTTGTGATTCGACGTATGATACCAGACGCTAATGAAAATTAGAAATTTTTTTATCGATGGGTATATCATTTTTTGTGATATATTACATGCCCCTACCCATTCTTTCCCAACAAATATTTTATTAAAGAATTTAATGATTCATTGTATTTGCCATATACTGAATGTCACACCCCCAAAACGGAATAGCGGAAATGTTCGGGGTTGGATGACGTCATGTACAGTATCATAACAATTCAATAATAGTAATCAAAGCAACACAACCATCATATTGAAATATATATAATTTACATTGTGTTCGAAACATTGTTTGTTTGACAACAAAATTATAGCAAAAAGTAAGATGTGACGATACTATGCTCCGTCTTCTGAAAACCTGTGTGTGTACCTATCTACTGATTTCCAGAGAATACAAGTGGTTTTAAAAAAGTGTCAACATTTAGGTTGGTGAGTTCATAAGCATTTTGTATGAAAAGTATGTTTCTTGTTCCTTGCAAATGTTAATGTGTTCTTCCAGAAAATCGAATATTTTCTTTGTAAATGAGTTGTAGTCTTAGTACCTTAAGACCAAAATATATAATTTTCTTATCATTAAAATTTCTAATACGAAGTTCTAGTTTATGCAGTGGTGTGACCCATACTGTTTCCTCCTATTATCACTTAGTGTATACCAGTTATACATAATCAAGACCAAAAGGACAGTCGAATGGGTGGATCTGCACTAAGCCCACAACCAAACAAGGAACAGGAAGTAAAGCAGAAATCACACATTTGACTGCCTATCGGATCTTCATTGTATATAGCCCTAACATATACCCTAAGTAATCACAACGTTAACAATAATGGTGGTTTCATAAATATAAGTTGTATTGTACTAGAAAATAATGTTTTATGGTTGTATTTGTATGTATGTTCCCTGAAGTGCTAATCGTACCGTATTAGTAAGTAGTATAATGTATTACTTGTGGTTTAACCGTGTGTACTTCTAGAAATCCGATACCTTTCTTCTCCAATCCCTTAGTGTATACAATTTATATAAAATCAAGATTTAATATGTCGTCGAATATAATGGGTCTGCACTAAGCCCACAACCAAAAAAGGAACAGGATCTAAGGCGGACCCATCAATTATAAGTCGATCGGGTCTTAAGTTTATGTAACCCTGGCATATACAATAAGCAATCATAGACGAAAATATGATTCTTTGTTGTCCTAAACCGATATGTATGAATATTGTACTTGAAAAATAGTGTAATATACTTTTATTATTTAAATAAAACCATTGAAGTTAAGTTTGTCCCGTAAACCAAATGTTTTAGTTAATGCTTATTGTGAGAGTTCATTATAACCATGCTAAAACGACTAATGGTCTGCACAATGTTCTTCAGGTGTCGGAAAGTTATGACATTTTTCACCCCAAAACTTACGTTCCAACTCTAGCTAACAGTCAAGGTGCGGGATTGTCAGTCCCGTATAGATATACAAACATGTTTATGAATAGTTCTTTTATTTACACATTATTATGTGTTTAAAACAGTTAGGATACGACAACCTTCCCGTATTCTAGCTCGAAGGTCACCATTTTACCTCATTATCTAAACCGCGATCACACATAAGGTGAGTTTATACCGTCACATTTTTCCAAGCTTTTCTATGTTTTTTTTTTGGGTGGGGGGGGGGGGGGGGGGGCAGGGGGAGTACAAGTAAAACACAAGAAATATTTTGTTTAAAAATATAAATTGCTTATTATGTTTTCATGTACTTTATATATATATATATATATATATATATATATATATATATATATATATATATATATATATATATATATATATATATATATATTATGCAAAGATGCTAAAATCATTACAACCAAACTTATAAACTCTTACGTACAAAGTTGTTAAAAATACAAAGGTTTTACCATTTCATCAAAACCTACATTTTTAAACTATAATACGTATAATTTGGGGAACATTCACGTTATTTTACTCTTTTGTGTCAAAGGAATGGTTATATGAAATTATGATTATTTTATACATTGTAAACACTATAAAAGGATACTATATACATTAACAAGGAAAAGAAAACTTCAACACACTTTATGTAAACTAGTTAATACATGATTGTGAGCCACTCCTTCGTTGTACCAAACAAGGTACCCATTAAAATCCTGAATTATAACTAGAGTCTCCTGGAGGGAGAGCGTGAGTTTGTGTATAGATCTATACGGGACTAACAATCTCGTGCCCTGACTGTTATCTACAGTTGGAATGGAAGTTCCGGGGTAACAAATGTCATAACTTTCCAACGCCTAAAGAACGTCGTGCAGACCATTAGTCATTTTAGCATGGTTATAATGAACTCTCACAATAAGCATTAACTAAAACATTTGGTTTACGGGACAAACATAACTTCAATGGTTTTATTTAAATAATAAAACTATATTACACTATTTTTCAAGTACAATATTCATACATATCGGTTTAGGACAACAAAGAATCATATTTTCGTCTATGATTGCTTATTGTATATGCCAGGGTTACATAAACTTAAGACCCGATCGACTTATAATTGATGGGTCCGCCTTAGATCCTGTTCCTTTTTTGGTTGTGGGCTTAGTGCAGACCCATTATATTCGACGACATATTAAATCTTGATTTTATATAACTTGTATACACTAAGGGATTAGAGAAGAAAGCTATGGGATTTCTAGAAGTAAACACTGTTAAACCACAAGTAATACATTATACTACTTACTAATACAATACGATTAGCACTTCAGGGAACTTACATACAAACACAACCATAGAACGCTATTTTCTAGTACAGTACAACTTATATTTATGAAAGGACCATTATTGTTAACTCTATGATTACTTTGGGTATACGTTAGGGTTATATACAATGAAGATCCGATAGGCAATCAAATATGCAATTTTCGCTTTACTTCTTGTTCCTTGTTTGGTTGTGGGATTAGGGCAGATCCACACATTCGATTATCCGTTCGATTTTGGTTATATATAACTAGTATACACTAAGTGATCATAGGAGGAAACAGTATGGGTCACACCATTGTATAAATTAGAACTTCATATTACAAATTTTAACCATAAGAAAATTATACATTTTGGTCTTAAGGTACTAAGACTACAACTCATTTATGACGAAAATACTAGATTTTCTAGAAGAACACATTAACATTTGCAAGGAACAAGAAACATACTTTTCATACAAAATGCTTATGAACTCACCAACTTAAACATTGACACTTTTTGAAAACCACTTGTATTCTCAAAACATCAGTAGACAGGTACACAGACAGGTTTTCAGAAGACGGAGCATAGTATCGTCACATCTTAGTTTTTGCTATAATTTTGTTGTCAAACAAACAATGTTTTGAACACAATGTAAATTATATATATTTCAATATGATGGTTGTGTTGCTTTGATTACTATTATTCAATTGTTATGATACTATACATGACGTCATCCACCCCGAACGTTTCCGCCGTTCCGGTTTGGGGGTGTGATAGATTGGTGTCAAAGCATTGTTTATAGTGAACTTAGTATATCAACCCATATAAGATATACAACTATAAATACAATGGGATAAAAGCACTCTGACCAAGAGTTATATTTGTAAAATATAACAATATTTTTATAAAAGTATACATACATGCATACATACTAGAACAATATTACAAGAAGAGCAATACAAAAGTATTTAGAAAGTTGAACAACACGAGTAGGCCTAGAGATATATAATCAAGTTTGGAAGAATATAGCATGATCAACTATATTTATTTGAGAGGTGATTAGCATATGCCTAGGAATGGTCATGGTGTTGCAACAAGTCTAAAACTTACCAACTGTCATGCAAAGGAACATTAGAACCAAACATAAAGTTCAAAATACTATATGAGTATTTTATGATACTATACAATAACAACAAATCTAAAAACTTATCAACTTCGTATACCAAGAAACTTTAGAATCAAACATAAGGTTAAAATACTATAAGAGTATTTTAAGGTGTTATAAATATCTTATGTGAAAACCAAAAGACCCTTACTGGTAGGTCTATAATTGCTTAGTGTACATGCTAAGGTTATATATAATTAAGATTTTATAGACTTAGAATTTTGTAATTTTCGCTCTACTTCATGTTCCTTGTTTGGTTGTGGTCTTAGAGTAGGATCACTTATTCGAAGGTCTATTCGATCTTAATTATATATAAATGGTATGCACTACGTGATTATAGGAGGACCCGGTAAGGATCATGCCGTAAAATTTTCATCAGAAATGCTTCTATTAACCTCAGAGATTCTTTATAGACCTCTATTCTCGCACCAACATATGTAGAAAACACAACCTTACCACAACAACCAACAAAGGATCCGAGGAAGAACCAGGAGGGGTTCATGAGGAGGATTCCTAGAAGGGATCAGACGAAAAGATAGCCACCAAGATACAACAAATCTTTACAGGTAAAACTAGGGCAATCATAGCAAGGACAGAGAGCAGAAGATACCATTCGCGAGACATGCGAAGAGGCAGAGCACCTTATGCGTCACGCTAATAATTAATAAACTAATATAACCTAGTGAGCTAGTGATTACACTACCCACACTATGTGTTAGGCTTATCGACTCTTTCATAGCAACTAATTCTAGTAAATCAAATCACATAATTTCTTTCCAGAGTGGTTACTATTAAAAATTCATAAGTTTAATTTACGTAGACTTCAGTTATGAATTGTTTACAAAACACTTGGAAAGTAGAATTATGATACACACAAAACTAAGATAACCTATTTCAAATAACATTCGACTTATAACCACTACTGAAGACCTAACACCATTTCATCTTTTAAACCTTACGATAGAAAGATGCCTCCACGTAGAACAATAAGGCGTGTCATCAACAATACGTCAGCAAATCCACCGCCACCACCACCACATTACAACCCTGCTGTTTTCCAGGCTGCTATAACAGCCGTAGTGACAGTCGCTATGACTCAAATCCACACGAGTGGTGTTAGTGGAGCTGGTAGCGGTGCCAACCCATCCAACCATGGAGACAGCCACGGACACCCAAGGGAGTGTTACTACAAAGACTTCACCAACTGCAAGCCCAAATCCTTTAATGGAGGTGGGGGAATCATTGCTTTAATGCAATGGTTCGAGAAAAAAAGTCGATTTTTGAGATATGCGTGTGCCTAGAAGGGAGAAAAGTGAAGTTTGCTACCTACACCCTCTCAGACAGGGCCCTTACATGGTGGAATGGCCATGTCAAGTCACTGACCCTTATAGTGGCTAACTCAATGGGCTGGGAGAACTTAAAAACAACGATGATGGAAGAGTATTTCCCGAGGGGCGAAGTACAAAAGCTGGAGCAAGAGCTTTGGAGCCTTGCCATGAAAGGCTCAGACATAGTAGCCTACACCAATAGATTCAGCGATCTAGCAGCACTATGCCGCAAGATGGTTACCCTGGAGAGTAAGAAAGTAGAGAGATACATCTGGGGACTATCCCATCAGATTGAAGGGAATGTCTTGGCTTCGAACCCTATTACTTTCGATAGTGCCAAACGCTTGACCCAGAGACTTATCGACCATGGAGTCCGCCAAGGCGTGATGGCCCTCGTTCTTAAGCCAACCAAAGGGGGTGACTATAAGCGAAAGTCTTGGAGCAAGAAAAAGGGACAACCAACACAAGAGCCCTCGAAGAAAAAATAGATTGTTGTTGTTCATGCTGCCACTGCCCTTGCCGCTCCAACACCAGTAAGACAATGTGTTGGGATTCGTCCAAAATACAATGAGTGCAACTTTCATCACTATGGAGCCTACCGAGAGTTGCACTGTAAAAATTGCAACAAGAAGGGGCACACTGCCCGTTTCTGTAGGGCACCGGCACAACCAATCTCCCGGGTCCCCAACATTGGTGTAAGTCAAGCCTATTACGGATGTGGTGAAACTGGACACTTCAAGAGAGATTGTCTAAAAGCAAGGAATGCTGGTGGTAATGGAAGGGTACTTATGATCACTTCAGGAAAGACTCACCTGGAACCACCAGTGAATAACGGTACGCTTCCAAATAAAAATACTTCAAGCTTAAAATCTTTAGTAAAAACTAGTGCCAATTAAATCGTAATCATGAATTGCTTCCTCATCTGAACAAATCACATTATTCATATAAAAACAAACAATCCTTACAGGTGAGCTATAATGGCTTAGTGTAAACGTTAAGGTCATATATAATTAAGATTCTAACATGCTTAGAATGTGTGATTTCGCCGTATTTCCTGTTCCTTTTCTGGTTGTGAACTTAGGGCTGAGTCACTCACTCAAATCTCTTTTCAATCTTAATTATATATTACGATTTTACACCTAAAGATCATAGAGGGACCAAGTAGGGATCATACTAGGAAATTTTATCACTTTTTATCAAAGCACTGTCACCACTAGTATTCACTGGTTTCAATACAAAGTATTTGTGGTAGTAATAACAAAGATAAAATTGAAAGCATTACAGACATACACATAGAATGCACTATCATTCTAAACAATCACCCTTCTAAATCTTCATTTGACATGGATTGGCTTGGTCCTCACCATACCAATTTCATGTGCTACGAAAAGACCCTTCACCTTAACCGACCGACTAACAAAATCTTTTCAATCTACAATGACAAACCCGACACAAACCTACGTATCGTCTCTTGCTTCAAAACTCAGAAGTACCCATGCGAGGGTTACCACACCTTCCTAACCCACTCCGTAGACAAGAAGCTTGAAGTGAACAACATCAAGGATGTTCCAGAAGTCTGTGACCTTCCCGAAATATTTCCCGCAGACCTCCCAGGGATACCACTCGTACAACAAGTCAAGTTCAAGAATATAGGCTAAGGACCCATACAACTAGTCTATCACTACTAGGTGTATACGCGAGGGTGGTATATAATTAAGATTCTACAGACTTAGTATGTGTGATACCACCCTACCTCTTGTTCCTTTTCTGGTTGTGGATTTGGGGCGGAGTCACCCATCCGACTGTCTTTTCAATCTAAATTATATACGATTTGTATACATGAGGTGATGATAGATGAACCAAGTATGAGTCCTACCATGAACTTTAGGACAAAGCTGCCCAAGACAACGAGTAGACATGCTACCATTCGAGTGAACGTAGACAAGTAAACCAAACCCACACACTCCCTATTGAGTAGAATAGCAGACGAAATAGTGAAGATTTGCTGGAACGCCAAGCGAGGATCTGAATTCACATAGGGACGAAAAGATCAACAGGAACAGAAATACACACCTCTTTCCCCAACCCTTGATGTCCATTTAGAATGTTAATTTCGGGAGGAAATTCCCTCTAACGGGGGGATAATGTAACAACCGGAAAATTTTAGATCAAGTTAGGTCTAAATCTTAACCAAGTATAAGTGAATTCACAACACAACTTGATGCAATAGAACTTTTAAAGCCTAGAGTGCATGTTTATTTAACTTATATATAAGTATGTATGGAAAACCATGTTGAAGTAGGCTAATATAAGTCTAACACTTAAATGAAATCATGATATTACTTAATATATTTATGGTTTTGGGTTTTGGGAATCAATTCCCAAACCAAAACCGAAAATTCCTTCTTGATAAAAGCCAAAACCGAAATCCCTTTTCTAGTTTAAGCCAAGACCGAAATCTATACAAAGTCACACACACGGACCAAAATCTCATTTCTAGGAACCACTTAGGACCGAAAACTCTTCTTGGATCATGTCTATGGCCAAAAACTCAAACCATGGACCACACCATACCAAAATTAACCTCCTTTTTGGCTGAAATCTTCTTAAAATATCTAGATATTTAGCCACTTGACTAGGTAGTTTGTCACACCCCAAAACCGAGAACGGCGGAAACATTCTGGGGTGGATGACGTCATGTCAAGTATCACAACATATGCAGTATAGTAATCAAAGTACAACAACCATTGCATTAATAATAATAATTTTACATAGGTTACATTTAGCAACAACAACAAGGTAAATACAGAGAATAATCATATAATGCAGCTAGGTACTAAGCTGTCTTCACAAAAGCTCCCGGAGTGTACCTGTCTACCGATGACCTAAGAATACAAGTTATTTTGAAAGCGAGTATCAACATTTTTAAATGCTGGTGAGTTCATAAGTATTTAATGACATTGGTATAAATACATGTTTTTCTTCAAAAATAATCTCACGTAATGATGGTGAGTTAAGTTTACAGAGTATTAGTATCCTTTCCAAAAAAATTACTATATTTTATAATAAAAGTAGTCTTCTACCAAGACTCAATTGTTTTATGTTTAAACCAAAGAGTATCTCTATTAAAAGCAGTCTTCTACCAAGACCCATCTGTTTTATGTTTAAGAAACATTTTCCCCTTAAAGGTACTATCATTATCAAAATATGATTTATACTTTAAAGAATATGTGAGAAGATCATAATCATAAGTAATAAGGAAAATAATATTTTTACCTCAGCAATAACACTGCTGGCTAAAAGTAAATAAAACATAGACTCCAGGTGGTATTGAATGAACAACACGCCTCGGGGAGTCTAAAAGCATGAAATACAGACTCCAGGAAGTATTAAATGAACAATACGCCTAGAAAAGTTTAAAAGGTAAACAAAACATAGACTCCAGGCAGGATGCCTCACAAAGTTTGAAAAGAAGGAAATAAATATAGACTCCAGGTGATATTGAATGAACAACAAGCCTAGCAAAGTCTAAAAGGTAAACAAAACATAGACTCCAGGCGGAACGCCTCGCAAAGTCTAAGAGGATCAAATATAGACCCCAGGGTAGTGTTGAATGAACAACACGCCTCGGAGGGTCTAAAAGCAATGAAGTACAGACTTTATATGGTATCGAATGAATAATACATCTAGCAAAGTCTAAAAGAAAGAAGTACAGACTCCAAACAGTATTAAATGAGCATTACGTCTTGCAAAGTCTAAAAGAATCTTTAATCCTAAGTAGGTTTATTTAAAAATTTAAAACGTGGCCTAGTGTATAACTAGGAAGATATATATAATGATAATTTTATATATATAGGAAAATACCATGATGACACTTATTACCTTAAAGCCATGAATTATAAGGTAAACGTAAAGATACTCGTAACCATACTGATTGACGATCGAATACTTGACGACCTACTGGCGTCGGAATGAATGTGACATTTGTCACCCCTTGGCTTGGTTGGTCGTGACTGTAGCTAGCAGTCAGGATGTGGGAGTGTCTGTCCCGTATAGATCAATACACACAATGCTCCCTCCAGGAGACTCTGGTTACCATCTTGACGACGGTGGAATCCGTGTCATGAGGATATATCTCGTGTTTCGAATTCTATAACCTTTCTCTTTATTAAAAAGTATGAGTGTTTAGAATTTAGATATAACTAGCTTCTCTTTCATGAATGTTATGGTTGGTTTCTAAACTATACCTATTATAGTTTACTTGAGGAGTTATCAAGATGCCTTTGCTACCCAAAGGATGATGATCTGGCTGAGGGAACCTTTATGACTACATATGTATACATGATATATAAAAACTATTTAAATGAACTTCGGACGGATAACTGATACCCTAAAGCCACATCCAAACAAGGAAAAGGAATTAAAGCGAGTTAGCCTTCCTAAGTCCTTTAAGCATTACTTATATAATTATACATATGCAGGCATGCATTTAACGATACAAGAGTATAAAAAGAAGTTTTGGTAAAACCTTTGGAAAAACTTATAAATAAAAATTCATGAATTGATGTCGGTTTATAAAACAAGCTTTGCAAACCTTTAACTGGATAAAACCGTTTAACATGCGGAAATCTATTTGCTATACAGTTATTAATCACATGTGATTGATATAATAACTCTATAGTTCAACTTTTATTCCCACCCCCCCATAAAAGCATTTAAAATCATTTAAAAGGTTAATTCATGGGTATGAACTCACCTGACGTGGGTGATTCGGATGAACGGATGGTATAGGATGCTATGTGTCAAGTGAGGACTTGACCACACACGCGAATCCTATTTAACATCTAATGATACATTTAAGTATCTAATTAGTCATTTAATAACTAATTATGTGAGTAAGAACATCCTAATGCATGAAAACACTTTGCTACAAGTGCTAGGGGTACCAAGGGTTGTATATAAAGAGAATATGGCCTCACATTGGAGTTTACTCCTCAAATGGTGGCCCTTAGGGGTGTTTACGGTTTCTGGACCACTTCCCCAATGAGTTCACGGCTGTAAACTCATGGAAGTGGTGCCATTGGGTGTTCAAAGTGTTGGATTAGTGTCTAAGTCCATAACTATTTTGGTATGTACTTGAAGCGATGGTGCATGGTCCGTTTGGGTTGCCTTCACCAAAGCAACTTGATAGGAAGAATTATGGAGAGAGAGGATTAATTATGATTTATTAATATATTATGAGAATAATATATTAAAGGAAAAATCATATTGTTTAATTAATATTAGTCAAGAATTAATTGATAGTTAATTTTGTGGCTAAAAGAGATTAATTAAACTTAAGGGACTGGAATTGTAATTATAAGATAATTGCAATTGGGCTATGGATTATCTTATAATATAAGGTTGGACGAATTCTATGGGGAAACCCAGTAGAAATCGTCCAAGGCTTATTAAGGAAGGAGTCCATGGGTTGCTTAGGGCTTAAGCATCCAAATTAAGGTTTCCTTGTTAGATAACCCTAATAGCCTCACTATTTAAAGGACCCTTAAGCCCCAAAAAACGTGGTGAACTGGTTCCTTAGGGTTTCCACACGTTTTGGGCAGCCTCCTTCTCTTCTCTTCTCTTCTTCATCCTCTTGCTCTTGGTGTTTGTGAACCATTAGAGGAGTGACATTTGTGACTCTAAGCTTTCTAAAGTCATTACAAGGAGGATTTGTGATTGTTATTGCTACATAACAATCAAGGTAATATCTTAAACCCATTGTTATGTTAATATTGATTATCATATGCTAGATCTAGGGTTTAAAGTCTTGGATGAATTGCATGTACAATAGAGAAACCTAGATCCAAGCATTAGGGTTTGTATGAGCACATAGGATGTTCTTATGGCTAAAACCCATCACAAAGGTCCTAAACCACTCAAGGAATTATGCTAGACTCGAATGGTTCCTTTTTGGTTATGTATTCTTAGAATTTGCATGTTGCCTCTTCCTTGCATCTCCAATTATCACACCTCTGTTTTGGCTTCACACAAATCTCTACAAAATGAAGCAAGCATCTCCTTCAAGACATCTTTTGAAAAAATATGTCATCACACTACTAGAAAAAAGGCCTTTAATGACGCGCAAACAATGACACTCGCCGATAGAGGGCGCGCATTTGTGGGTGCCCTAAAAAATAGTGTCAGTTTTGCAAAATTTGAAGGATAGAAGACACGCATTTGTGCGTTCCCTAAAATTAGTGTTAGAAAAGAAAAAAAAGAAAATGCGGAGGGCGCCTTTTATAAAACGTGCGTCATGTAAGTATGTCGCTTTATAAATTTTTAATGAAACACGCCTTTTAGGCGGGAAATGATCGATTGACAAAAATCCCCAAAATTTTGGAGGACCCGCTCATTCATTCCTCTCCACTTGCTGATGACCTTCATTTTCTCCCCCTCCTTCTCTCTGTAAAACCTAGCAGCCGCCACCACCAGAAACATGGTTTTATGTTGGCCTCGTTCTGTGTTGTAAGAACGAGAGTCTGATCCTCCATTAATAGCTAAAGGGGGGAAATCCCCCAAAATTTTGAAGTACCCCGCTCACTCCTCTTCACCTCTACCCTACTCCATCTACAACGACTCCCCATGTTTACAAACCCTATAATTCAAAACGATTTTCCATTCCTCACGAGTGCTTTCCAGTCAACGACCTGATCAGCCTCATCGGCAACCTCGGTCTCACCTCACCTCGTCAGCGAGCTGAGGCTCACCTCTACACACATGCGACTACAACTCTTCAAATCACCTAAGCCCTACCCTTTCTCTCTATTCACCCGCCTCTTTACCCACGTCCAACGCCTCCAACAAGAAGCCCTAGGGCCTCCGCCTTCACCCACGTTCTCACTGTTGATCGTGAATCAGTTTTCAGGTTATTCCAAGATTCAACCAACACGGAGGTGGAGGTAGGTTCCGATTTCGTATCAAAAGACTTCACCTTCAGGCGGAACAAAAAACTAGGGATCAATTCGATTAATCAGTAGCAAAATTAAGACATAATCTCAAAACTTGGCATGAAAGAGTCTTGAAATCCACTTCATGTAAGTTATTAACATGGATTGTCCTACTCCTGCTTCTTCTCTCAAATTAATAGCAGCCGACAAAAGAGCTTTGAGAATGATATCTGGTGCTTTCTTGATTCTCACCCAAATTGTGTTTTCTTGCAGGTTCGTTCATTAAGTTTCTACCCTCATCGACGCACAATAGAGGCTGGTTTCGTGGGTTCTTTCACCTTTACACCAACGACGGTGGAGCTAGAGAGAGAGTTTATGGTGTGCAGTTAATGCTATTCAAATATGTTATTTACCACCCTCATCCAGGTTTCAGAACCAACTTATTCTCGAATAATCTCTACTCAGATCCAATACCTTCCTTATTCCTCATTCAGTATCCTCATTCCTCACCTGATCAGCGAATCCAATTCCCATCCACCTTACTCCAACTCGATCAGACTTGACTCACTTACTTATACCCACTGGAACCGATCAAGTAAGTTTATCTTACACAAATAAGACATAACTAAAAATAATGATGTTGAAGTTGAAGCACAAAGAGGCAGATGGAAGGGAGAGGTACACTAACTTATTTCTCTTATCTGTTTCTTTCACAGTCTCATCATTTTGCTCTGTTTTGGGTACTTATTACCTATAACATCTATGTTCTATTATGGTCATTCATTGTTTTCTTTTGTGTTTTTACAGGAGCATGATAGTTACTGCATGTGAATGCAGAAGTATGTAGGTGTTGATATCACATCAATGGTGACTCTACCAGTACTCATTTTTGAACCCATGACAATGCTACCGAAAATGGAAGAGGTATTTCCCAACACCAAAATGTTTCTATAATCTATATCTTCTTCTTCTTTTATAATTGTTCATAGTAAATTAGTAATGAGTAAGAGACTTTTATTGTTTTTGTAGTTGATGGAATACGCCCATCTTTTAGAGCAAGCAGATAATTGTGAGGATCCATACCTACGATTAGTATATACAGATAAGAATCATTACTCTTAATTCCTTATACACATAGACACACACTACGCTGATACACTCCTCTTTCTATATAGACACACACTACGCTGATACACTCCTCTTTCTATCCTCTTGGAAGGTAAATAACTAACTCTATCATGTTTTTTTTTAAAATATAAAAAATATGGATGATATATGTTGTTATAATTGCAGAACTCGTTTGAAGCTAAAGAAAGATGGATTAATTCTAGAATCAGTACCCCCTCCAACAAAAGTCATCAATTTAATATTTGGAAGAACATAGTTGGTTCGGGTGCATGATTTTTAAATACACAAAAGTAAACTTCAATTTTTTTACATTGTATATAAATTTACTTGCTTTGTTTTTTAATTCGTGTGCAATGCTGGATGATATGAAGTGTATGGATATGTATACAATTCGAAAGAACCAAAAATATTAATGACAGGAAAATAGAATGAATCCATGGGCTATCAGCTTTGTGATTATGAAGAGGAACCTGTCCCAAATACTGAACTTACACAGGTGTTGTCCCACTAACCATGTCTACCACTATCATAAAAAACCTACCATAATGTCAAAGTACTAAAATACCCCTTCACTAAAATACCCTGCCAAAAATATCACAGTGATATTTTGCTTTTCTGTTGAATATTTTATTACTATATCAATTACAATATAGTCTTGCGCTTTATACTTAACAAAAATGTAAACATGGTTGAATAAAATACAAGTGTTAAAGTTCCCAAATGAGTCTGCTATATTTCATGTATATTTTAAGAATGACAATCATGCCCTTAGCTGTATGTTTGGACAACATGTGATCTTTACTGAACATGCAGCTGTATCATCTACTACTCATCTGTGTCCATACATTGCATATGTTCAACCGGTTCACCCATCATGATATATATATATATATATATATATATATATATATATATATATATATATATCAACCATACTTCCCATAATTTTCTGCAGATATTATTGAAGACCTATACAGTCCTAGGACCGCAGCAATGGACTTTGTGAGCGAACTGGTAAGAAAACATGGAAAAGAGAAGCTTCAAAAGTTCATATTATTTATTGTGGAGATTTTTAAAAGGTATACATACCAATCTTTTAGCTATTTCATAAACAACATGTTAATTTGTCTTAACAATTATGGTCCTACTTTGATTGATTAGATATGAAGTATCATTGGTTGTTAGTTGTTATTATGGTCAACTCATTGAGTTATTTCTTTACTATCCATTGAGCAGTTTGTGCACAAGAATTGGCTTAAGCTCCTTGAACCGAGTTTCAGCAAGATCAAAACCATCCTTCCGGTGTTCCTGCAATAAAAAAAACAAGTCAAAGAAGATTTACTGAAAAGAAAAAAAGTATTAATGGTGTAATTAATGGCTATTCACTACAGGTAAATCGATAAAATGGTGAAAGTAAACCTTTCCGGTGTGAGCAGTATGTTCATATGCTGCCATTTGCCAGTAACTGTTTGTCCGCTTATAGAAGTCCTTTAGAGCTTCCCCGGGCTTTTTAACACAAAGAATAATAATTTATAATTCAGCAATCTTAGAATCAATGTTTATATTTAAAAAAAATTCTGCAATTAAAAGTTACCATTGGAGTTCTCTGTGAGTCAGATATCCCCAAACTAGCTCTTCTTTGATCAATTCTTGCATTGCCTAATGAAAATATGACCCTTAAGTCTGAGATTAACCGACTCATTGGTGCACTTACATTTTGATCAAACATACATACTTTATTCCTTATACACAATAATATACACATTAATGTAGTTTACCTTCTACGACTACCTACTGTAATGATGCACTTACATTTTGTTAGCCATAATCACAACCAACTTGTAACTAAACCCATAATAGCAAGCAACCTGTAAGTACATTCTTTTACACACAATAGGAATTTAATTTTGTTTTTACTATGGTGTAAAAGATATATGTACGTTGCCCTTATTGGTAGAGAGAGAGAGGGGAGAGAGAGAGAGAGAGAGTAAATGAGCATGTTGATATATTAATTACTTAAGTAGATTGATTTAATTGGGGTTGGTTGTTAATATTAATATTATAGAGCGGGAGCGGATGACAAGCCTTTGTGGATGGTGAAAACGGTTCTTCATGAGCTTGTAAAGCTTCGTGGGACAGTAATAAATGGTCATCTTTCCATGGTCCCAATTGACATGGAACCCCAACCCATAATCCTTGCCTACATCGATCTTAATCTTCAGGTATGCACCTATTCTATTATCTCTTTAATATTATGCATTATCAACATCTTATTTATTATGTATTAATTGTAATTGTTTTATGAACATTGTTAGACATTGGCTGCTGCCAGAATGTTGACCCCTGCTGGCCCTGTTGATCTTGAATAAGCAAAGGGGCAATGAATTGTATTTTTTTGTATCTAATTCGTTTGTAAATCTTTGTTACAACTTCTATTGATTTGTTTTATCTTTCCATGGAACGATTATTTGTATGAAATTAAATTTATGCAATGGATTCTATTTTTTGTATATGATATTTTATTTTCTATTATGAAACATTAAATACAAATTTAATTTGAAAATAAGTAAATCTATAAATAATATTTTTTTAAACATTTAAAATTACGATACGCAAAAATGTGTGTCGTCTTCATTTATGACATGGCCTTTCTTGACAGGGGCTTCCTTGATACGCATTGCGTGTCATAAACACGCGCGTCGTAAGGTTAGGACACGCAAATGCGTGTCGTCTTCCTTTATGACAGGGCCTTCCTTGATACGCATTGCGTGTCATAACCGCGCGTCGTAAATGCGCGTCGTCTCTCTTTATGACAGGGCCTTCCTTGACACGCATTTGCGCGTCGTCTGAGCGTTTTACGACGCGCAATGAGCGTCGTAAAAGGCCTTTTTTCTAGTAGTGTCAAATAAAAACATTGTCTATAATACCAGAGTTGTGTTATTTGAAGTTACCTTTCGAAGGTTTGTATCGATTAGATACACTCAAGTATGAATAACAATGAATAAACAAACTAAGCAAAAGATTAAACAGAAAAACGACAGAACACAAGTAATCACAAAGATGCTTTTACTAAGAAAGAATGTTCTCACCAAGAGAATGAGGTCATAAAGAAGGTCATCAAGACTTACATTAGGGTTTCACCCTAATGTTGATTATATATGATTACAATAACTGAAATACCACTAATTAAGAGATCTATACCTACCTAAGTAAAGGTTTGGTCCTAATCACTAAGATTATGGATCAGACATCTATTGTATATATACGTATTACTGCCTAATATACATAAAACCAGGAAGATTATTGATTCACGCTGATGCTGATAAGATCTATGTTGGTGCTAGCGTTGGTGTTAACGTTGGTGGTCAACGTGTGGTGTTTGACTCATCAGATCATAAGGTGTGGCCTTACAATCTCCCCTATCTGATGATTTCAAAACTAATCTTCAACAACTTCTTCTGATTTTTCTCCTCCTAAGAGTATGATTGAAGGTTTAAGATTTTCCTTTCCCCCCCCTCCCTCACCTTTGATAAACAAGAGTTGAGTTTTGCCCCCTAGATGTATAACCCTCTTGTTTCAAGAGTGTTTGATATTGAATGATCATAACAGAACTTAATATTTCTCCCTCTTTTTGTTATCATCAGAATATTATAATCATAATAATAGTAGTAGAATCAGTAAGACATAAGAGCAGTGGAAACAATCCGTGTATCATAAGATGCAGCTGGTAATCAAGTGAGATTGCGATGTCTCCTGATAGTATGCGTTTGATGTCTTGAAGGAGATACTTGCTTCATTTTGTAGAGATTTGTGTGAAGCCAAAACAGAGGTGTGATAATTGGAGATGCAAGGAAGAGGCAACATGCAAATTCTAAGAATACATGACCAAAAAGGAACCACCTTATTGTGCTACATTCTGTTATGAACACGCAAAACATCAATTGAAGCACAACCATTGACATGAAGACGAAGAGGATTAGGGAATTATGGTTTAAGAGAAAAACAAATAGAGGAGAAAAATGGGCGGCTATTCATGTTTCAGGCCAGATTTATGGAGAAACCGATACTTCATATATAAATAGAATGATATGCTTTAATTGATAACATATTACTGCTTTTAAAGATTCTATAATTAAATGTAATTATGCTCGAATTGTGAAATATATTTTATAAAGTATGAATAGATTCTATAATTAAATATTCTATAATTAAATGTACTTGTGTTTGAAATATAATTGCTAAATTTAAAGATTCTATAATTAAGTGTTTGAATTTTATTTGGAGAAGATGATGTCATCAATTTGATTTAAGGGTGGAAACCATATAATTGAGATACAATCTAAAGATGTGATTGTTGTATTGGTGAATTAAGAGTTTTCTTTTAATAATATTTAGAGATCACGACTTACTGGAGGGTTGGAGATCATGTTTAAGAAGCAACATGTAATTAGTTAAGACAAATAATATTATTATTTTATGTACACAATTATAATTAATCGTCTACCTAGATATCATAAAAGATGCAGATGGAAAGTAGAACGGCAAATGTGTATAATAAAACGTAAATACCGGATGATAAATGTGCAAAGTTATCTCTGAAATGTAACAAAGGTGATACTTGTGAGAAATGAATAAATGAATTTTAAAAGCAGGGCCTCCTAATATCTGTCCAGGTCATATACAGTGGTGGGAAGTGATTAATCAGTCGTGATTGTATTGAAGGTAGGAGATTTGCCTTTGAAGCTTAAGTTGGTGATAAAAATTAGCTATGAACTCTTCAGCCTTAACATCAATCCCTTCTTCCTCGCACATTTCTTCATCATTTTGTTCATGTTCTTCTCCACTTGTTATCAAGAAACTCCGTCTTGGCTGATGATAAGAATAGTCGATGTCACTTTGATCGTCGAAGTCATAGGCATCAAAAGCATCAGCAGCTTGTGGGTTGATGCAAGGAATGTGAGGCAAATGGAAACGCATGGAGTTGGGTCGATGCATCCTTACATGGATGATAGGGGTGGCATCGAAAGAGAGTTGACGGTCACCATCTTGTAGTGATCCTACGCCTTTGTTGGAATGGGATAACTGCAGCTGCAGTTGCATCAGCTTTTTCTTTAAAGCAAAGACTCCACCTTTTCTTGTCCATAACAAAGCTAATCTTAGTATGTTCCATGCTCGACGACCCATGTCTGATTTGGAACTCTTGTACATTTTCTTTTCTTTGCGTATCTATAGCAAAACTCGAACTATGATATATAATGGAGTTGAATTGAATGAAGCAATAGATCGACGTTTGTGTGTGTATATATATTCCTATCTATTTTGTTTGGTTGTGAAATGAATACGCGGTTATATGTTGCGAGTCTAATTTTTTAAGAAAGGAAGAATGGTTGGGTTTGGGTGTGGAAATGGTGGCAGCTGGGCATGTGCTCTTTCCAGCGACTGCCATCTGTACTACGTTGTATGGGTTGGTGGAGATGTGGGAAGGGCCATAATAAATGGCAGGAAGTTTCCTTCGTACTAAACAATCAAATATTTTAGGAAAAAATATTAAATTAGTGTCTCCCTATCATTGATTATCCACGGGGCTTCTTGACTTCATGTTATGAATTTTGTCCCTATTTGGGAACCAAGCACCGCGTATGTACAATAGATGTATCATGTATGTATTGTGTGGACACATTGGCCTTCATTCACCGGCACTTCATCTTTGGAATAATAATAAGGAAAAATGACTTACCAAGGTAATTAACTTTTTTGTATGTTCACATCTGAGTAACTATTTTTTTTTTTTGTACAAATCTAGGTAACAAACTTGTTGGAAGTGTTCACATATGACCATTATGACCTGCTGTAGCAGGTTATATCCTAGATATGAACACTTTCAACAAGTTCGTTACCTAGATGTGTACAAAAAAAAGATAGTTACCTAAATATGAACATAACGAAAAGTAAGAGTAAATTACACGAATGGTCCCTATGGTTTGGGGAAATTTGTGTTTTTGGTCCCTAATTTATTTTTTTTAACTCGAATTGTCGTTACTGTTTATTTTTGTTGCGCGTTTGATCACTATCTTATCTAAAAAGACTATTGTGCCTTTATTAATTTATTTTTTAATTAACTTTCATATTTATGTATTTATTTTTTTACATATTAAAAAAATTAATAGACCTCACATATTTGTATCTCCTCACCATTCCATTTCCCATCCTCATCAACTTCTATTTATTTTTCATCTCTAGTGATATCGACATCTTCACAATCTCTTTTTTTCGTTCATTCACCTCCGTCGAATCAACACCACAACTAAGGGTGTTCGTTTGGATGGATCGGTTCGATCCGATCCAATTAAGTAAATCCAAATTGATTTCGATTTTCAAAATATGGATCCAAATAGTCCAAACTAAATTCAAATCCGATCCGATCCGATCCAATTACAATTCGGTTGGATCGGTTTTTATAATTCGGTTTTCAAAAACCATAACATTTTAAAAGGACAGAGAATTATAATATAATCTAATTTTACAGAAGAAGCAAAAACAAATTATTTTTTTGTGATTTAAAATTTATTAACAACTACTAAAAAGACATATTATAGTTTATTATTTAATAGATAAAAAAACTTTTGAGAGAAAGTACATATTATTGTCTTTTATTAGGTAAAAACTTTTGAACTTATTTAAAAAAATTATATAATTAATAAATAATTTTAGATATATTGAAAATAAATACATAACAAATTGTTATTCGGTTTTTTTGGACAATTCGGTTTTATTGAAAATCAATCTGAAATCCAAAATAATAATTCGGTTTTATTGAAAACCAATCCAAAAATCCGAATATCCGAATATCCGAACCAAATAGTCCAATCCAAATTGTCCAGTTGGACAATTCGGTTTTATCCAAATAGTGAACAACCCTAACCACAACCCACTAAAGATGAAGAGACAGTAGAAGGACCGAAAAAAAAGAGATGGTGAAGATGTCGATATTACTAAAGATGAAAAATAAAAAGAAGTTGAGGAGGATAAGAGATGAGATGGTGAGTAGATACAGATATGTGAGGTCTATTAATTTTTTTAAATATATAAAAAATAAATACATAAATAAGAAAGTTAATTAAAAAATAAATTAATAAGGGCACAATAGTCTTTTTAGGTAAGACATGACCAAACGCGCAACAAAAATAAACAGTAGGGACCATTCGAGTTAAAAAAATAAGTTAGGGACCAAAAACATAAATTCCCCCAAACCACAGGGACCATTCGTGTCATTTATTCTTACTTTTCGTTTTGTTCATATTTGGGTAACTATGTTTTTGTACACATCTAGGTAACGAACTTGTTGAAAGTATTCACATCTAGGATGTAACCTGCTATAACAGGTCATAATGGTCATATGTGAACACTTCCAACAAGTTTGTTACCTAGATGTGTACAAAAAAAAAAATACTTACCCAGATGTGAACATACGAAAAAGTTAATTACCTTAGTAAGTCATTTTTCCTAATACTAATTAACTATCTTAATTACTCTTTCAAAAAAAATAATTAACTATCTTAATTAATGATTGATTAATAGTTGACAACACAAACACTTTCCTTTAATTTCAAAACCATTATTATCTTTTAAACTAATAAAAGAAGAAAAATAACAAAGTATTTCGAATTTGCACATTGAGTCCTAAATTTTTTTGATGATTTATGGAGGCATAAAGTAGATGTTTACCAGCTTTTTCGGTCACTGTTACCTCATATAACAGGTTGTATAAGTCACTTCAGCTTTGTTGACCAAAAAAACACTAATTTCCAAAATCAAACCCCTATTCTTGTCTTGTATCTTAAGTCTTGGAGCTTCACTCGTTTAACATCAATCGCTTCCATCACCAAGCTTCGATTACTAAACTCATGTAATTGTCAAAAACTTTTTCTAGTACATCAAATTCAAGCTCGTCATTTCTCATCAATCCTAAACCCTGATTCCACCACTCCTCTCTCCAACAAAGAGAAATCACGAGCCACTCTTTCTCTCCTCAAATTCGATAAAACCCCATAAAGAATAATTGAAATCTCTCGAGCGGCTTCACTCACGTCGAAATCTCATCTCGACCGTGTTTCCTTCTTAGTCGCCATTTCAAAGCTCACTGAGTTAAATTACTTCAAGGGCATCTGCAAGTTCATCGACGAGTTTCTTAAAACTCGACCAGATTTAAACAACGAGAAGTTCATCTCCAACATGATTATTTACTCTGGTCAAACTAGGCTGTTTACCAATGCATTCCAACCGTTCAACAAAAATGTCCCGACTAGATGTTGTTCAAAACGTGAAATGTCTAAATGCTCTATTGTTTTCTTTTATGTTGGCAAAGAAATACGACAAGGTGAAGCATGTTTACCTCGATTTAAAAAAAAATCAAGTCCTTTTGCGAATTAGGCTCATTGAGTTTATGCTACTTAGTGACTACAAAGATGACAACTGATTTTGACTTTTAGTAGGTTTAATTGTGTTGATTAAAAAAATACAACAAATCTGATGTGGCTTATAAAACCTACTATATCAAGTAACAGTGACAAAAAAACAGTTGATCTACTTTATGCCCCTATAAAGCACCAAAAAACATTTTAGGACTAAATGGGCAAAATGAATTACTTTATTATGCTAATATGTCATTTTCCCCCTTAAAAAACAAAGAAGGGGAGGAGCACTTATATATGTAATTATGGTCTTTGTTGGTCAGAGAAAGCACTCTCTTTTCTTTATCAAATTCCGTCTTACGAAAAAAATTGACTTCTTACCAACATCACATACAAGTGAGCCGGAAATCTTATGGACATCTCTCCCTCCTCTTCCCCCCATTTGACAATCGTGTCTAGTTTGGATGATTCTCTTAAACCCCTTACCTAATATAGAGACAGACGAAGGGAAGTTCAAAAAAGCCTAGCATACGAGATTATCAACCCCTTTATTTAATCCTTACGTTGGAATATGAATAAATAGATGAAAATGGATTGACATTAACATATTGTTGCTTAGGCACCCAAACAAAAGTGACACCCTTCCGGGTCAGTCTGGTGAGAGGAACCGCAATCTTGGAGAAATATTTGATAAATCTCCGATAGTAGCTGGTCAATCCCAGAAAACTCCTGATCTCGGATGGGGATCTCAGCACCTCCCATGTAACGCCCGTAGATCAGGGCTAGTCAATTTAGAGATGATAGGCGTCAAAAATGAATTTTTGATGAAAGATTATTTAGAATGAATAATCTTAACTAAGTTGTAGTATATGTTACAAGGATTCCGTACATATAAAGAACGCCGAAATCCGAGTTATAACGAAGAAGTTATGACCTGTCGAAGTTTCGCGACAGAATCGGCACGACACAGCGCGACGTAAAAAGTGAATTTACGTTAGAGTGATATTTAGCCTTAGAAATCTAAATGAAATTCGTATAATACGTTAAACCATGAGCGTGCATAAAAAGAACGCCCAAATCTGATTTTGTATGAGGAAGTTATGATTTTTCTAAGTTTCGACTTAGCGGTATGCAGCCCGAAATACTCGATTTGAGATCGAGCTGTTTTTAGCCGAAACAATCTAAACGAGAATCGAAGATCTCGTTGTTGGTATCGAAGCGATGAAAAGTTAGGCGAGAACGGACGTCAAACGAAGAAGTTATGAATTTATAACGAAGTTTTCCTGTTCGGGCCTACTAAAAATAAATAATAAAAATAAAGTCAAAATTAGCCGACGAAGTCTAAACGAAAGTTGTAGAGCGTAGTCTCACCTACGCGTGGATATAAAGAACGTCGAAAACGGAGTTCATATGAAGAAGATATGATTTTCCGAAGTTTATTAAATAATTAATATTTAAATTTAATTATAAAACCCGGTATTATTCGAAGGGGGAGTCACCGGGCATATCCGAAGTACGCCCAGCGTACTGCTGTACGCCCCGCGTACAGCGAAGCATGACGACCTTCGCACTCGAGTTCTTCGGATGACGAACGCAATGACGATTTCGGACCAGTACGCCACGCGTATAGGCGTACACCCCGCGTACTCCGAGGCTCCAGCCTCTAATAAATAGGATGCGAGGGTTCCAGGCTTAGTTGCTCATTTCTCCTTGTTTTTGTGCCGAAGCTCTGCGTGTAAACCCCCGAAGCCATCCCGACACCCCGGATCTCATATGCAAGTTAAGAAGGAAGTTTTACGCTCCCGAGATCCCGTGAAGTGTGATTCCCGAGCCGAAGCTCTGCCCGCGAGAAGTCCGGTTTTTGTGGAGATCTTCCAGATCTACCGAAGAATACTACTTCTTCACGTCGTAGTGCTGTCCGATCATCTTCTGATCAAGTGAGTGTATACTACCTTTCATAAACACAATAATAATACAAGTATGGTTTGAGTGTATTAAGTATATTGTGGTTTATACGTGTGAGTGTGTAGTTATTTTCTTCTAACACATAAATATGAAGTATTTGTTATAAAATACGTGCTATGTGTTTATATATTGTTGTTTATTTGAGATGAGTATGGAATGAATGTTTCATATAGTTTTTAAATGAGTTAAACTGTATATGTATTTTATATCTACAAATATGTTGGGTAGAACATGGGTAGATGAGATAGTTGGTAGGTGATAAAATGATGAGGTATGAAAGATGATTAAGAATGATATTGGTAGATGCACCAATTAAAGAATGTCATAAAACTAGCAGATGCGCTTGAGAATAATATCAGTAGATGCACCAAGTAGTGAATGTCGTGATCTTGGCAGATGCGCCAAATAGAGATTGTCATAACAATAGTAGATGCGCTTATAGGATAATCTTGGCAGATGCGCTTATAAAATAATGTCGGCAGATGCGCCTAAAAGAGAATATCGTAAACCTGGCAGTCGCGCCTCATAGTGTATGACGTAATCCTGGCAGAGGCGCTTAAAGGATAATGTTGGCAGATGCGCCTTATGTAGCAATGGAAGTTTGTGTAAATTCCTTAGGTCAATCCTTAGGAATGAATGAATGACGAGTAGTTGAATTCCTAGGCTAAAATCCTAAGAAAGATAATAGAGATGAGTAACTGAGTTGATTGTTTGATGGTTGAATATAATAATTTAATTATTGTGGGTTGAAGACCCTATATGCTCACCAGGCTCCCAAGCCTGACCCACTCAGTTTTCTTTGCATTATAGGTAATGGCACAAGAGTATAAGTTGGTGGACTTGACGAGAGATTTTGGATTATAGGCCATTAGTTATGAATAACTGTTGTAAGGTCTATTTTATATTGTTTATGCTTTTGGTCTGTATCGGAACATGACATCCCGAGGTTTTATTATTTAATGAAAATACATTCTATTTGAGAAACGTTTTGATAAATGGTTATCATATTTGACTTTGGGAACAAATTCCACAACCGTTTTCTTTAAACGATCACTCTGATTTATAAAACAAAGCATAAACAAATCGGTCTTTTCTGGCCGTGAAAATGGGGATGTCAGAGTTGGTATCAGAGCATTAGTTTAAGCGAACTAGGAATTTGTAGGATTTCTAAACTTAAACTTAGAATGCTAAGTGGAATTTTGAGATGAGTGTTTGTTATGTTTTAGACACGAGCACTAGTTTATTTTTAGGAAAGTTGCCTAAAATGCTTTATGTGCTAAATGTTATATGTTGCCATAAATGATATTATTTGTTCGGATCTATGGTTTGTTGCCGACCGGATCTAGAAACCTTATGTGTGTGGGATTCTAAGCGTACGTATACGATATTAGAACTAGCATGTAAACGTTTCGGAGTGATAAGGATGATTTGAATATCTATCGTGAATGAGGATCTAATTTCACCTTAGTCGGTGTGTAGATCAAAAATGGTGAGAACAAGAAGTGGAGTTGGAAATGCTGATGAAAACAGGAATTAACCACCAGTGATTGAGCAAATACCTGTCGTAGCAGCATCACCTGAGCCAATAACCATGGCTGGTGTGCAAATGATGATTCAAACAATGTTGGATCGTCAGATGGATGAAACCAAGCGGTTGCTTCAACAAAATCGTGAAGAACTGTCAATTCAAGTGGAAGAGCCTGAATTAATGGAAGGGCACTCGGAAGGAGGAAACTTCAGTGGATCTGTTGGTCAAGCCAACCCACCGATAGTTAGGAAAAACAACCAGAATGGAAGGAATGATGGAATGGGATGCATGTATAAGGATTTTCTGACTTGCAAACCATCGACCTTCACTGGAAAGGAGGATCCGATCGGAGTTATGGATTGAATATCGGAAATTGAGCTAGCCTTCATGACGTGTGGTTGCAGAGGCAAGTTCCAGACCACTTTCGCAGTACGTCAGTTCAGGGGTGGGGCTGTTCGTTGGTGGAACACTTTGGGGAAGATCCTAAGTCCTAATGAGCCACTGCAACTGACCTGGGCGGAGTTCTTGGTGCAATTCAAGCGCAGGTTCTGCTCGGCCCAAAACCTGCTAGAGTTGGAGAACAAATTTCTGATATTGAAGAAAGGCAGCATGTCGGTGGATGAATACACTAATGCCTTCACAGACAAGATGGAGTTTGCTTTGCACATCGTCCCAGACGAACTGACAAAAGTCGACCGATACGCAAAGGGACTCCCTTGGGAGTATGCGGTGCCAGTGCGTCAGGCACCTACTCTAGAGGCAGCTATTTGGGCTGCCAAGTCTGTTGAGAATATGATCAAGGGGAGGACTGACAGTAAGGTTGAAGTTGGCGAGAAGAGAAAGTTAGAAGGAACTTCACGTTCTAATGAGAAAAGAAAATTCTCGAAGTCTGGAGGAGGAGGAAGGGATGAGGCAAGGTGGTGCGATAAGTGCAAGAAGAAGCACTCAGGAAAATGTGGCGTGAAGGTGACATGTTTCAAGTGTGGAAAGCATGGGCATTACGCCGATGAATGTATTTTCAACAAAAAGGTGTGTTACGAATGTAAAGAAGAGGGGCACTTCAAGCAAGACTGCCCAAGGAAAAATCAAGCAGCAAGGCTAGAGGCGCCGCCAAAGCTAAAGGCAAGAGCATTTCAAATGATCCTTGATGAAGTAGATGGTAATGCAAGGAATCAGGAATAAGGATCTTATATCTAAAGATCAAGTTATAAAGTAGCGATATGAAAAGTATCATGTGTGTAGCCTATTAGAGGCATAGTATTGGGTGAACTTGGACTTTTGTGTAATCGTTTCAAGGAATTAATATAAACCCTAGTTTTGCTAACTGATGTGTTGAATGATTGTCTGATTTTCTTGTATGGTGACTTGGTCGACTGCGGGACAATACTTGGGACGAGTATGAGTAGGTGTGAAAGGTAGTAGATGCATATACTACCGGAAGCACAGGACTCACACTTGGATCAGGGAAAGTCACAAGGTTACCAAGAAGCTAGTGATTGATTCCGTTTTGTTTAAGTGTGTCATTATCTTTGTTTCGGTAGTGACTAGTAAGATGTTTGTTGTTCCGACCCTAGTGGTCATATTTAAATTTGAGTTCGACTACGATGAGTATGTTACGTGGTCTAGAGGACCAAGTTAGATGTAACATCTGACTTAAGTCAGAAGGTTGAAGTTAATGCGATTGATAGTGTCGTGCTCGTTGTTAAAAGAAGTTTGTAGGTAGAAATGCTACATGCTGAAATGTGATGATATCACAATAGAATATGAAGGAAGGTATATTCCATTTTGGAATTTAACTCTAAGAGGCCTGAGTCTAAGCATTGCATCGTTCGATGAGAGGTCAGTAGAGCACGACCCATCGGTTTGTTACAATAGATAAAGGAAAGTATTTATCCTGAGAAGAAGAAGGAGTCCATAATAACGACTTATTTGGTAACTCGAGGGTTACGATTGAAAGTACAACATAGTACGATAAGCAGATGCAAGATTAGGCATCGTCTGCGGTCAAGAAAGCCATAGAGTTAAATACTCTTTCGAGGAAACATAGAATTTACGGTTATTACCTAGGATAAAGAGATAGCGTATGGAATCATTTTACAAGTTCTATTTTCGTTGATGATTCCAGGACGTAATCATCCTAAGGGGGATATAATTGTAACGCCCGTAGATCAGGGCTAGTCAATTTAGAGACGATAGCCGTCAAAAATGAATTTTTGATGAAAGATTATTTAGAATGAATATTCTTAACTAATTTGTAGTATATGTTACAAGGATTCCATACATATAAAGAACGCCGAAATCCGAGTTATAACGAAGAAGTTATGACCTGTCGAAGTTTCGCAACAGAATCGGCACGACACAACGCGACGTAAAAAGTGAATTTACGTTAGAGTGATATTTAGCCTTAGCAATCTAAATGAAAGTCATATAATACGTTAAAACATGAGCGTGCATAAAAAGAACACCCAAATCTGACTTCGTATGAGGAAGTTATGATTTTTCTAAGTTTCGACTTAGCGGTATGCAGCCCGAAATACTCGATTTGAGATCAAGCGGTTTTTAGACGAAACAATCTAAACGAGAATCGAAGATCTCGTTGTTGGAATCGAAGCGATGAAAAGTTAGGCAAGAACGGACGTCAAACGAAGAAGTTATGAATTTATAACGAAGTTTTCCTGTCCGAGCCTACTAAAAATAAATAATAAAAATAAAGTCAAAATTAGCCGACGAAGTCTAAACGAAAGTTGTAGAGCGTAGTCTCACCTACGCGTGGATATAAAGAACGTCGAAAACGGAGTTCGTATGAAGAAGATATGAATTTCCGAAGTTTATTAAATAATTAATATTTAAATTTAATTATAAAACCCGGTATTATCCGAAGGGGGAGTCACCGGGCATATCCGAAGTACGCCCAGCGTACTGCTGTACGCCCCGCGTACAGCGAAGCATGACGACCTTCGCACTCGAGTTCTTCGGATGACGAACGCAATGACGATTTCAGACTAGTACGCCCCGCGTACTCCGAGGCTCCAGCCTCCTATAAATAGGATGCGAGGGATCTGGGCTTATTTGCTCATTTCTCCTCGTTTTTGTGCCGAAGCTCTGCGTGTAAACCCCCGAAGCCATCCCGACACCCCGGATCTCATATCCAAGTTAAGAAGGAAGTTTTACGCTCCCGAGATCCCGTGAAGTGTGATTCTCGAGCCGAAGCTCTGCCCGTGAGAAGTCCGGTTTTTGTGGAGATCTTCCAGATATACCGAAGAATACTACTTCTGCAAGTCGTAGTGCTGTCCGATCATCTTCTGATCAAGTGAGTGTATACTACCTTTCATAAACACGATAATAATACAAGTATGGTTTGAGTGTATTAAGTATATTGTGGTTTATATGTGTGAGTGTGTAGTTATTTTCTTCTAACACATAAATATGAAGTATTTGTTATAAAATACGTGCTATGTGTTTATATATTGTTGTTTATTTGAGATGAGTATGGAATGAATGTTTCATATAGTTTTTAAATGAGTTAAACTGTATATGTATTTTATATCTACAAATATGTTGGGTAGAACATGGGTAGATGAGATAGTTGGTAGGTGATAAAATGATGAGGTATGAAAGATGATTAAGAATGATATTGGTAGATGCACCAATTAAAGAATGTCATAAAACTAGCAGATGCGCTTGAGAATAATATCGGTAGATGCACCAAGTAGTGAATGTCGTGATCTTGGCAGATGCGCCAAATAGAGATTGTCATAACAATAGTAGATGCGCTTATAGGATAATCTTGGCAGATGCGCTTATAAGATAATGTCGGCAGATGCGCCTAAAAGAGAATGTCATAAACCTGGCAGTCGCACCTCATAGTGTATGACGTAATCCTGGCAGAGGCGCTTAAAGGATAATGTTGGCAGATGCGCCTTATGTAGCAATGGAAGTTTGTGTAAATTCCTTAGGTCAATCCTTAGGAATGAATGAATGACGAGTAGTTGAATTCCTAGGGTAAAATCCTAAGAAAGATAATAGGGATGAGTAATTGAGTTGATTGTTTGATGGTTGAATATAATAATTAAATTATTTTGGGTTGAAAACCCTATATGCTCACCAGGCTCCCAAGCCCGACCCACTCAGTTTTCTTTGCATTACAGGTAATGGCACAAGAGTATAAGTTGGTGGACTTGACGAGAGATTTTGGATTATAGGCCAGTAGTTATGAATAACTGTTGTAAGGTCTATTTTATATTGTTTATGCTTTTGGTCTGTATCGGAACATGACATCCCGAGGTTTTATTATTTAATGAAAATACATTCTCTTTGAGAAATGTTTTGATAAATGGTTATCATATTTTACTTTGGGAACAAATTCCGTAACCGTTTTCTTTAAACGATCACTCTGATTTATAAAACAAAGCATAAACAAATCGGTCTTTTCTGGCCGTGAAAATGGGGATGTCACATCCCATCTCATAACCGCCTCGATCTTGGCCGGATCGACCAATATCCCATTCTGATTAATGAGATCTCCCAGGAACTGGACCTCTCGTAACCAGAAATCACACTTGGAGAATTTAGCATACAGCCTCTCCGACCTCAAAACCCCAAGAACCACTCGCAGATGCTCCTCATGGTGCTCTCTGGATCTCAAATATACTAAGATATCGTCGATGAACACGATCACCGAACTGTCCAAGATAGGTCTGCACACCCGGTTCATGAGATCCATGAATACCGCCGGTACATTGATGAGCCCGAAAGGCATCACCACGAACTCGTAATGCCCATAACGAGTTCTAAAGGCCGTCATCTGAATATCCTCCTCGCATAATCTCATCTGGTGATATCCGGATCTCAAACCAATCTTGGAAAACCAAGATGCCCCCTGCAGTTGATCGAATAAATCATCGATCCTCGGAAGTGGATAACGGTTCTTGACCGTTAGCTTGTTCAACTCCCGATAATCAATGCACATCCGGTGCGAACCATCTTTTTGCTTGACAAAAAGGATCGGTGTAACGACCCAAAAATCATGACTAAAAATTTCTTTTAAACATTACTAAAAATAGATTTGTAACAACGTATCATAAGTCAAACATAACCTTTGAGTATTAAATTCAAAACGTAATATCATTATCAGAGTCAAACATTCCCAGGCTAACTGACTATGGTGTGTGCTCTGCAATCTTCCCGAGCTCCTCTTTCGCAAACCGAGTACCTGAAACCAAAACTGAAAACCGTAAGCACGAAGCTTAGTGAGTTCCCCCATCATACCATATACCATACAATCACATAGCATACATACTGTCGGGCAATTCTGGGGTGCCCGACCTACCCGTGTCAAGCCATTCTGGGGTGCTGACCTACCCGTGTCAAGCCATTCTGGGGTGCTGACCAACCCATGTCAAGCCATTCTGGGGTGCTGACCAACCCATGTCAAGCCATTCTGGGGTGCTGACCAACCCGTCGGTCCTAACAACCGACCCTCGGGGACTATTCCACCCCCTACTGCTACTATCACATATATCATAACATAAACATACTATCAGACATATATGGGGTGCCTGAACTACTCTTCGGTCCTAACAACCGAACACTCGGCTACTAACACATACAACATATCATGCTAGCATATAACATATCAGGTACTAGCGAACTTAGATGATATCACAAAGACAATCATCTATCATACAACTCCTACTGGTGGGTCGGCATTGTGGCCTTAGACCCACCGCTACTGGAAGGTAACTCACCTGATATTGCCGAACTGCCGCTGCTAACCCCTTCGACCGCTACCTGACCGCTAACTCCGAATTGCTGCCCCGCTAGCTCCCTGAGCTACCAACAACAACCCAACACTTAGTCTAACTGACCTCCAAAGGTTAACCAAGTCAACTCTGGTCAAAGTCGATGTCCTGGTCAAAGTCAACCCTCCAGGTCAACCCTACTCGCCGAGTCACCCTGCTGACTCGCCGAGTCCATAAATCCGAAGTCCTTCCACTCGCGACTCTACTCGCCGAGTCAGCCCCTGACTCGCCGAGTTTACTGGTTCTCGATTCCTGTCCTGACCAACTCACTGAGTCCTGGCTCGACTCGCTGACTCGAGTCTTAACTCGAAGGGTTTAGGACCACTCGACCTGACTCGCCGAGTCTAAGAACAGACTCGCCGAGCACACGACAAACTTCATCCAACTCGACGAGTTGTTCATCCAACTCGCCGAGTTCATGCCCATCTTCATCCGACTCGACGAGCTGTTCATCCCACTCGTCGAGTTCCTCCTCATCTCCAAACTACTCGCCGAGTCCACTCGAAGGACTCGTCGAGTCCACTAAGATCCACTTACATGCAGAGGACTTCCGAGTCATGCATGAGCTTCAAACTATAGATCCACCCTCCCCAAGCCTATTTCCCACGTAAAGTTGCAACCTTTACGTATAGAGAGTGAGATCTAGGCAAAATACATCCATAGCTAGGGTTTAGGACCAAGAGACTCCAATTTCCACCCAATGGCTGATACTTTATGGGATTACATACCAAAATAAACATGGATCTGAGGTAGCAACCTCAGATCTGGACCTCAAGCTCAAGATTGGTCTTAAACATGGCTTAAAAGCCCCAAAACTCATAACCAAGGAAAAATATGGAGGAGAGAAACGAATTGATACCTTCCAATGCTCTGAAATGCTTCCCAAACTTCAGATCCAAAGCCACTCCCTGATGCTTCAAGGATTCCCACTCCTTCTTCTTCCTTAAACCCACTCAAAAATGGCTAGAAGCTTGAATGAACACAATGGGGGCTTAAGGTGCGGCGTTCTGGGTGCAAGAGGCTGTAAAGGAGCCCTAGGAAGAAGATTAAGATGCTTAAATAGGCTCCAAGCCCCGGATTTAGGGTTTTCCTCGCACAGACCAGACTCGCCGAGTCCACTTGGCCGACTCGTCGAGTTGATCACTTTCTTATCGACCCGGATCCCGCTCCGACTCGCCGAGTCCTTCCTTTGACTCGTCGAGTCCCTCTTAAATTTAGGGTTTCCTTTACTTTCTTGGCTTTCAAAATCCTGGGTGTTACAACTCTCCCCCACTTAAACTAAACTTCGTCCTCGAAGTTTGCTATGATCAACTGCCTGCGAACTGCCCCCAATTCTCTGTCTGGAAAACTAACACCCCTTTTGTCCGACACTCCAGCCACTCACCATGCCGATCATTACCATTGGAACATGCTGAATCCCTCTCTTTTCCATAATTTCCTCAACGATACTTCCTCCGACTGAAAATCCTGCTGCCTCCCATTTGCCTACCGGATGCACTGAGACTACTCTGGTCTAACCAATCTCTCTATATCTGAGTTACCGGACCCCCACCGGTCACTACACTCCATCGCAAACTCCTAGTCTCTTCCAGCGACTCCTGAAGATACTTCGACTATCTATAATTGTTATATCTATTATGCCGCTCATACTGAAACGATGCTGCTGGAACAGCTTGCTTATATCCCATCTGATTACTCAACTCCTACTAACTCGAGCCTTCCATCCTGAAAGAAAGGCTACCTGCCTAGCTATCCTTACAGATCACTTACACTTGGCAGAAGGTTCAACTGATCCTGCTGAGAAAGACTTGCCATTTCCAAATCAACCAACTATACCGACAGCACTTGCATTCCAACACAAAACTAATACTGACCCGAAACCCTGAAACCTTCCAAACACTAAACTGCCTGCAATAATGAACATGCCTGAAACACTAAACTGCCTGAAACGCTAAACGGCCTGAAACACTGAACTGACTGAAACACTGAGCTGCCTGAAACACTGAACTCCAACCCAACTGTGGAGTCAAGGGACTCCTCACTTAGTCACTTCCACGACTCCTGAACGAAATCTTCCTCTAGGACTAGTTTCCACTAGTTATCCTGTCACTGTGGCTCTAGCAACCTTCCGATCCAACCGATCGGGTTCATATGTCACATCCTGACATCCTCAGTTCCACGACTAACAACATGGTGGCTCCCAGACTGACGGTAGCCCACAACATACCCGAACCCCAACGGTCCACTGCGACTCTGATCTCATAACTGATGTGACGATCTATAGCCCAAATTGCTGACTTAGCCATAACTGATCCCTTTGGGAAATCCGAAAGCTAACCCGTGGATTCCCATATCCTCACTGCTGCACCCGAACTGGTGGGTACAACTGCTTTCCCGCGTCTAACATGCGCTCATGCTACCTACCAATCTGATAAAAGGTTGCGACTACGCTCGCGGACTTACAACTCCCTAATACTATCTGGCTGCTAGTGGATGCTACGGCTACCCCCGCAGACTTACAACACCACTACCACTACTATCTGACTGCTAGTGAATGCTACGGCTACCCCCCCGCAGACTTACAACACTACCACTATCTCGAGAACATCCTGACTATCCCTAGTCCCGCTAGTGATTCCTCATCCCGATTTCTAAAAAAAACAGTCCTTAGACTTTGAATTCTGCATCATCCTCGACATCTTATATCCTTGATAAACTAAGCGCTTCGTCGAGGAATCCTTCGGCTTGGTTCCCAAACCAACCGTCTACTAATCCGGATACAAGAAGCTATTGTTGGGAAGTTTCCAACCTCCCAAGTCCTGAATCTACGCAACCTGCATGCTGCCTCAGACACTGGCTACTAATACGAAAACATCTCTTGTTACCCGTTCTCAGGATCTTCATTCCGACTCTCATGCGTCCGACAGGTGGTCCTCCAATCTTGGATTCCCAACCAGCTTCTAACCATCTCGATTACATGAACTAACTGCTGGGAAAAATTCTCGAACTCCTAATTCTGAACTCCTCAATCCATCCATCACTGTGCTACTACCATTTTTTTTTTAAAAGGTCGCACACTCATTCTGAGTCTGCGAGACTCTTATCCATATACACCCGGAGGGTTCTCCCCCACTTCGATCCTGCTTACCCCTTGCTGCTTCACACTCAAAAGAGATCCCGATCTTTGCTGCCATTCCATAATCATTCTGCTAAGGAACCCAAGCCTGCCATAGCTAGGGATCTAACCAATCCATCTCTTAACACTATGCCACTCCGAACTAGCGTGACGCACCAAATCCCTCCCAAGCATGCTACAATTTCCGCAACCTAGATAACCTGCTCTATTGGGGAGCAACCGCTGACTATCAATCTAAAACCAAGGTATGCAAATGGCATATAACTCATTCACAAGCAGGCAACATAATACTCATAGATACTTGCTTACTAACATCGATGCAATACCATAACCATAAAGTTACTACAAAGGAAGGAATTCAACAACATACCTGAGATCTAGTGCGGCTCAATCTTGACTTCCTATGGAACGATGGGTGCCTGACCCTGAACTCTCTCCACCACCAAGACGGGACAGCGAGACCTGAAATGACCTGGCTGATGACAATGAAAACATCTCTGATCTTGCTTACAATCCCGATACACATGCCCCCTTTTCCCGCACTTGAAACACCTGAACTTGTGACAAGCAAACCCATGAGTTCCTCCACACTTACCACACACCTCTAGGTCCTCCCGACGTCCAGCGCCCGAGTCAGCTGAGTAGGACTCCACACTTCTTCCCAATCTCCCTGCGACACATACTCGCTTCCTTTTCCCGAGTTGCCCATCCAAACCAATCTCCTGCTCCTGAGTGACCCCGACTACTCCATCAACCGTATGAAGAGCAGTTGGTTGTCCCTGGAACTTAACGGCCAAACGATCAGTGACCCGCTCAATGATGTTGGGTAACTCCTCACGAATGACTAGCGAAACCTCATTAGCTACCCAATCATGCAAGGGTCTCTCCCGGAGGCAGGGTGCCCCACTCACTCCTGACCCCTGATGGTAAAAGTCAGAAATGGAATCCCCCTCTCTGATGGATCCCCGATCTCCATAAGAACCGGGCTCTAGACGAGCCCCAAACTGCCCTGAAACTATCCCGGCCCTAAAGGCCTCAAGATGACTGTCCATGAGCTCCACAATGGCCTCTCTAACTGAACCGAAAATCACTGGAGTCTGATCGATGATATTACGCATGATCTCTGCAGAAATGAAATCCCTCATCTGATCGTCAAGCTGCCCAACTCCAAAACCTGAGCCAGATCCCTCCTCGACGCCTGAACTGCTAACTGGTAGCTCGCGCAATGTCACCATGCTGAAAATATAACAAAATCCTGATCAATTTACATACTACTGCTGAGGGACCTCTCGCACACTCTACCATTCCCTGGTTTCGTCTTGGCCCCTCTTGAATCGAGTACGGATCCTCTGCTTTCAGTAGTATGGGCCCCTACTACCTTCCACATCTATCCGTACTTTCCTCAAGAGTTACCTCAACTCCACCAAATCCCCTTTTCTCTACTACTGATCTCTGCTACTCTCATCCTAGGCTTGCCCTAGGGAACTTCTGACTCCACCCCAACCCAGTCCTCAGCTGCTGAAGGCCTCCTTGTAATGCCAATTAGCCACCACCTGAATACCATCACATGCAATGAGGCTCGGATAATCCTTCGAGTAAAAGTCTCGTCCCTACAACGGTTAGACTCAGACGAGAGCTGCGCAGTAGGGCCAAATCCAGCACTCTGAGATTATTCAACCCTGATCACATGTGATGTGACGTATTCACCTAATGGCTAACTCCCATCACTCAGAGTCCCACAAAGCACAAAGCAAGCAACATTCGGATAAAGGAAACATACTCAGGCAAAACTATTCTTATAACAAGAAACTACACTAACACATAATGCTAAGCTCATACTATCAGGCATAACCTACACAGGCTATCCTATTACCGTCTACTCATTACTAGCATGCAATTCTCATCAAGCTGGAACACATAAAGCAGGCACATAAGGCATCATCCTAGATCCTTAGTCCTATTCTAGCATGCTGTTCTACTGGAGCTGGAACTGAAACTGAACTGAAACTGAAACTGATATTGAAAATAATAACATAACTTGTGTGGGTAAATTGGGAGTACTCACTTGAGCTCGGTTGATTGCATGCACCACACCTTTTTCTCTTTTCAAAGTTCTTTTCTTTCTGGATTCTTTTTGCTTTTCTAAAACTGTTTTTCATTCTCCAAAATTCTTTTTACAAAAACTGTCTTTTCACATTTTGAAAACTTTTTTTTTTATCCGACCCCTCAGTTTGAGTTCAGGCACACCCGAGAGTATGCCCGAATCCCTCAAACCAAGGCTCTGATACCAACTTGTAACGACCCAAAAATCATGACTAAAAATTTCTTTTAAACATTACTAAAAATAGATTTGTAACAACGTATCATAAGTCAAACATAACCTTTGAGTATTAAATTCAAAACGTAATATCATTATCAGAGTCAAACATTCCCAGGCTAACTGACTATGGTGTGTGCTCTGCAATCTTCCCGAGCTCCTCTTTCGCAAACCGAGTACCTGAAACCAAAACTGAAAACCGTAAGCACGAAGCTTAGTGAGTTCCCCCATCATACCATATACCATACAATCACATAGCATACATACTGTCGGGCAATTCTGGGGTGCCCGACCTACCCGTGTCAAGCCATTCTGGGGTGCTGACCTACCCGTGTCAAGCCATTCTGGGGTGCTGACCAACCCATGTCAAGCCATTCTGGGGTGCTGACCAACCCATGTCAAGCCATTCTGGGGTGCTGACCAACCCGTCGGTCCTAACAACCGACCCTCGGGGACTATTCCACCCCCTACTGCTACTATCACATATATCATAACATAAACATACTATCAGACATATATGGGGTGCCTGAACTACTCTTCGGTCCTAACAACCGAACACTCGGCTACTAACACATACAACATATCATGCTAGCATATAACATATCAGGTACTAGCGAACTTAGATGATATCACAAAGACAATCATCTATCATACAACTCCTACTGGTGGGTCGGCATTGTGGCCTTAGACCCACCGCTACTGGAAGGTAACTCACCTGATATTGCCGAACTGCCGCTGCTAACCCCTTCGACCGCTACCTGACCGCTAACTCCGAATTGCTGCCCCGCTAGCTCCCTGAGCTACCAACAACAACCCAACACTTAGTCTAACTGACCTCCAAAGGTTAACCAAGTCAACTCTGGTCAAAGTCGATGTCCTGGTCAAAGTCAACCCTCCAGGTCAACCCTACTCGCCGAGTCACCCTGCTGACTCGCCGAGTCCATAAATCCGAAGTCCTTCCACTCGCGACTCTACTCGCCGAGTCAGCCCCTGACTCGCCGAGTTTACTGGTTCTCGATTCCTGTCCTGACCAACTCACTGAGTCCTGGCTCGACTCGCTGACTCGAGTCTTAACTCGAAGGGTTTAGGACCACTCGACCTGACTCGCCGAGTCTAAGAACAGACTCGCCGAGCACACGACAAACTTCATCCAACTCGACGAGTTGTTCATCCAACTCGCCGAGTTCATGCCCATCTTCATCCGACTCGACGAGCTGTTCATCCCACTCGTCGAGTTCCTCCTCATCTCCAAACTACTCGCCGAGTCCACTCGAAGGACTCGTCGAGTCCACTAAGATCCACTTACATGCAGAGGACTTCCGAGTCATGCATGAGCTTCAAACTATAGATCCACCCTCCCCAAGCCTATTTCCCACGTAAAGTTGCAACCTTTACGTATAGAGAGTGAGATCTAGGCAAAATACATCCATAGCTAGGGTTTAGGACCAAGAGACTCCAATTTCCACCCAATGGCTGATACTTTATGGGATTACATACCAAAATAAACATGGATCTGAGGTAGCAACCTCAGATCTGGACCTCAAGCTCAAGATTGGTCTTAAACATGGCTTAAAAGCCCCAAAACTCATAACCAAGGAAAAATATGGAGGAGAGAAACGAATTGATACCTTCCAATGCTCTGAAATGCTTCCCAAACTTCAGATCCAAAGCCACTCCCTGATGCTTCAAGGATTCCCACTCCTTCTTCTTCCTTAAACCCACTCAAAAATGGCTAGAAGCTTGAATGAACACAATGGGGGCTTAAGGTGCGGCGTTCTGGGTGCAAGAGGCTGTAAAGGAGCCCTAGGAAGAAGATTAAGATGCTTAAATAGGCTCCAAGCCCCGGATTTAGGGTTTTCCTCGCACAGACCAGACTCGCCGAGTCCACTTGGCCGACTCGTCGAGTTGATCACTTTCTTATCGACCCGGATCCCGCTCCGACTCGCCGAGTCCTTCCTTTGACTCGTCGAGTCCCTCTTAAATTTAGGGTTTCCTTTACTTTCTTGGCTTTCAAAATCCTGGGTGTTACAATCGGCGCTCCCTACGGCGAGCTACTCAGCCTAATAAAATCGTTCCCCAGCAGCACCCGGAGCTGTGAGGATAACTCCTGCATCTCTAGAGGCACAAGGCGATAAGGTTCCTTGGCGATAGGCGCCGCTCCCAGAACCAAATCAATCCGGAACTCCACTTGCCTCTCGGGAGGCATACCCGGTAACTCCTCGGGAAAAACATCCAGAAATTCACTCACTATCGGAACCTCGGGTAATGGAACTCAGTCTCTCGGTAGCAACCCGTGTATCCATCATATACGCTAGAAAACCCATACAATCCTGCTGCAAACTCTGCCTCGCCCTGGAAGTAGAGGAAAAAGCTGACGCAGATCTGGTACCCTCGCCATACACTGTAAGCACGCCCCCAGTAGGGTCTCGTATAGTCACCAACTGACGCTCGCACTGCTCCAAAACGGCTCAACCAATCCATGCCCACGATGACACAGACATCCCCCATCACAATCGGTACCAGATCAATCAGAAATTTGACAACAAAGATCTCCAACACACACCCTCAGAACACATCAGTAGGAAAAACCGCATGCTCGTCTGCTATAGAAACCTTTAGGGGTTGACTCAACGTCTCGCGTTGGACATAGATGTGATGACTAAAAGCTAAAGACACAAAGGATCGACTCGCACCCGAGTCAAATAACACCAAAGAAGGTATAGAACTCACAAGAAATGTACCTAAATATAGCACATAATAAGCACAATAAATCTCAAAATAAATAAATAAGGAAATACATACCACCCATGACATCAGGTGCTGCGCGGACCTCCTCCGCTGTCAGCTGAAAAGCTCTCCCACAAGCCCTCGGAACCTCAGCCTTCACCGGCCGAACATCAGCAACTTGCAATGTAGCAGGAGCGGAACCCCGGGCTGATCCCTAAACAAGCTAAGGGCACTCGGCCTTCCGATGGACAATCTGTAACGATCGTCTTCCGAGGTATAAATTTATTTAGATTCCCAAGTTTTATGTGGGGTTATAATAGAATTGTATTTGGGATAAGGCCTCTTGTTTTGGGCCGAGCCATAGTCTGCCCATAAGCCGTACGCGGGGCGTAAACCCGTTGTACGCTGGGCGTAGTGACTTAATGAAACGCGGGGAGGAGAAGCGTACGCGCAGCGTACCATATGGTACGCCCAGCGTACGCAGACAGAGGAAAATCCCTAATTTTAGGGTTTAAGGCTATATAAACCCCATTATAGCCTCCTTCCCTGTTTTCCCATCAACCTCCTCACTCTCAGAAAACCCTAGTTCGTCCCTTTCTCCTTGTTGGGTGTGTGTTTGATCTTTCAGGCTCATTTTTGTGAAGAAAAGTTGGGAATAAGAAGAAGAGAAGTGGAAGAAGGAGAACTTGAGCACCTTGAGCTCATAGATTTGGGATCATTCATTCATTTGGCATTCAAAAGAGGTATAAAGCTTCCAACTTTCCTCTTGTAAGCTTAGATCTAAGATTTTTTGGAAGTTGGACCTTTTAGGTCCAAAGGAAGGACCTTTATCATGCAACTTTGTTTCTGGGGCTTGGGATTGCTATCCTTGAAGCTCAAGTGCCCCCATAGCAATAAAGTTTCGATTTTTGAGGCTCTCATGAATCCATGCATGAGATCTAGCCACCTTCTTGGTTATAAATGGTTGTTTTTAGAAGTTTGAGCTTAAAAGAGTCTTGTAAGCCATCAAGTAAGCAACTTTATGGTTTCAGACATATGATAAGAACTGGATCTAAGATTTTAGCTTCTGACCCGGATTATTAAGCACTTAATGAGACTTTGGCTTAACAAGGTTGTACGTTGGGCATACAAGGAGGTACGCACCGCGTACCAGCCAGTAGCCAGTACGCTCAGCGTACCTCGGTGTACGCCCCGCGTATGCTGCCAGTTTGGGCTTCGAGCGTTTGGGCCTCGGTGTGGGCTGAGTTTGGGACTTAGGGTCTTTGGGCCTTGGTGGCCTTCAGAATTCTGTAATATGGGCCAAAGGTTAGTATTGGGCTTGGGTAAGGCTCAATAAAGGGCTTTGGGCCTAATTGAGCAAATTGGGCCATTAGTGGGCCTTTACTAGGGCCATGGATGGGCTTAGAAGGAATTGAGGGTTTTGGGCCATGTTGTGACCCATGCCATGGCAGGGGTAAAATGGTCATTTTACCCATAGGAGAATCCCTATTCTGATTTAGTATTTTATTTCCCATGATAGCTGGGAAGCAGTCAGAGCAGCAGTCGGGGATTTCTCATTCAGGAGTTTAGCAGTCAGCATCACGAGGTGAGTTTCCTTCCAGTAGGAACGGGTCTAACGCCACAATGCCAGCCCGTTTAGCTAGCAGTAGTTTCCGGACTTCGGTCCGATGCAGTAGTTAGTATGTTTGATGCCTTCGTGGCTCAGACAGGATTTATGTGTTATGTGTTCTGGGCTACGGCCCGATGCAGTATACAGTTTATGTGTTCATGCTAGTTGATATGTTTATGCTATGCTTTGTTATGCTCAGTCAGTTTCCGGACTTCGGTCCGATGCGGGGGACAAGGTTCCAGTCAGTTCCGGATTTCGGTCCGATGCAGTTAGTTTTGGACTTCGGTCCGATGCAGGCGACAAGGTCCTAGTCAGTTCCGGACTTCGGTCTGATGCAGTTAGTTCCGAACTTCGGTCCGATGCAGGGTACAAGGTCCCAGTCAGTTCCGGACTTCGGTCCGATGCAATTTCCGGACTCCGGTCCGATGCAGAGGGCAAGGCCCTGGTTAGTTCCGGATTTCGGTCTGATGCAGTTTCTGGACTTCGATCCGATGTAGTGGGCAAGGCCCAGTATGTGTTTACATATTGTTGTGTGGTATGTGGTAGTTTAGGGGAGCTCACTAAGCTTCGTGCTTACAGTTTCAGTTTTGGTTTCAGGTACTTCCGCAAGTAAAGGGAAGAGCTCGGGATGATGGCATCGCACACACTACAACTTCAGTCTTTGTCCTGGGAGTTTGTTTTGATTCTTAGTTTGATTTGATACAGTTGTTTCACGACATTTTATTATGATTTGAGATATTTGGCGTATAGTTTTGTGATATGTCGTTAAGTATATGATTTTTAATATTATTAAAACAAAAAATTTGGGTCGTATTTTTGAGATGTTTCACAATCTGATTGCAGTGGAAACAGACTGCAAATCCCTTGGGGGCAATCCTTCGCCATATAACCCTCCTTTACATATTTGTAGTAAATCTCCGCCCGACAATATCCCTCATGACTCTTGTCGCACTTGCCACAAGTACGGCCCTTCTGGCCCTCAGATCTCGATTCAACGGGCTTAGCCTGCTTGGCTGCCTGCTGCGACTGTACCGGCTGCCGGTCTCTCCCCTGAGACTCTGCATCCTCCGTGGCCTGAGTTTCCAGCTTGATCTACCTCCTCCTGGCATTTTCCTGAAGCTTAACAAATGTCCGATAAGACGAGTTCGACACGAACTCTTGAATATCCCTCCTCAGAATGCTCAAATACCAGCTCATGCGTGCTTGCTTGGTCGACACATGCTTAGGGCAGAACAAACGCCCTCTCGTGAAACATCAGCGTAATCACAGTCACCGACTCTATCTTCTGCCTGAGAGACAGAAACTCATGGGCCAACAGTTCCCTCTCCACCATGGGAACATACTCATCTCGGAACATCACAACAAACCTCTCCCAAGTAACTACAGTATGCTCTGCAGGAGTAAAACTGGTCGTCACAAACTTCCAGCAGTCCTTCGCTCCCAAGCGAAGCTGGTTCAGCATGAACCGCACCCTCAAGTGCTCTAGGCATGAACAAGTGTAGAAACAACCCTCGATATCAAAGATCCATCTAATCGCAGCAATCAGATCCTGAGTCCCATCAAACTCTGGTGGCTTCATGTTGTTGAACTCCCGGTATAGCAACGAGTCACTTCCCTGTGGGTTGGCAGCAACAACAGCTGCGGTGGCTGCAACAACAGCCGCCTCAGAGACTGCAGCATATCGCTCATCAAATGTCTCGATCAAAGTGGTCTTAATAGACCTAAACATCTCCGGAATTGCCTCACATATGGCCGCGGCCACCTTGTCATGAATCATCCTGCGAGTCTTATCATCACTAACTCCACTACTCTCTGGGGTGTGGCATGTACCTACCATGATGTCTCTAAAACACAACACAAAATCATCAGAGACTCGCTCGAGCATAATCACACTCGACTACTCATCCTTACTTGCTCTTTAGCATCCTAAGGATTCTTACTTTGATCGCACACATACCAGGTGCTTTTAGTAGTACGGGCCCAATACTACCTTCCACACCCTACCTGTAGTCACCCCAAGTCCTCCTCATAGGATTCTAATTCACAAATACTCTATATCTCATGATTCATAAGCTACTCTCTCACTAGACCCCTTTCTTAAGCTCATCTAAGTATCTCTTCCTAGATCATCTCCCAACTCAGAACTCAGCACATATACAAGCAAATAACAGATAACACTGATCAAAATATCTCCTAGGCTAAGGCATCATAAATCAGGCAACTCTAGCCCTAGAATATGAAATACCTAGCCTACCCTCTAACATGAAATCTTAACAAAATATCTCATAAATATCAATAAGTGAGAGTATTTTGGGAAATCACTGTTTGGGCTCTGGTTGATTGTACACACCGCTTCAACTTGTTTTCTCTAAAAACTCGTTCTCGTTTTGGAAAAAATCTTTCTTTTGAAATTTCTTCTCAAATCCTCAGTTTGAGTCCAAACACACCGGGAGGTGCGTCCGAATCCCTCAAACCAAGGCTCTGATACCAACTTGTAACAACGTAAATTTTCAAACCAAAATTTTCAATTTCAAAACACATTTATTCGAATAATAAAACCACAAAGTGTCACAATGTCAAATCATCAAAACTCATCTCCAAAAACTGTATATATAGAAAATTCCAGGATCCTCTCAATCATAAATCAAACTCTGATGTGTGTACAATCAAGTCGGGGCCTTCCCGTGATCCTGAGATGTACCTGAAGCACATAACGCATAACATGGTAAGCACAAAGCTTAATGAGTTCCCCAAAATACCACACACAAACAGCTCATTATGTGACATCCCCATTTTCACGGCCAGAAAAGACCGATTTTGTTTATGCTTTGTTTGAAAATCAGAGTAACATTTTAAATAAAAGTCTTGCGGAATTTGTCCCAAAACAAATATGATAAAGATTTATCAAAAGCATTTCCAAGGAAATGTATTTCATTAAAAGACTTGGGATGTCATGTTCGATACAGATCAAAAGCATAAACAGTACAATATAAGCCTTACTACATTATTTCGTATCTACAGGCCTATATCCGTAATCCCTCATCCAAAACATCACATCTATGCTCATGCGCCACTACCTATAATACAAGAAACGAAGTGGGTCAGGCCGGGGAGCCTGGTGAACACATAGGGTTTTCAACCCACAATAAATAAGTTTATTAATTTCATCAATCAACAATAACCCGATTACCCATTCCCGTTATCCTCACTTTACGTCCCTAAACACCTATCATAAGGGACCTAGCCTAAGGATCATCATCGGGATGGACACTACTGCTAAGGGGATTCCTCAGCAATAAATGTCCTCAAGGAAACCATGTGGGGGATGGAGTACACCGGTGAACACATCGTTCACAAACACCTACAGGTTGCGAGCCTGCTAGTGTTCCACTGGACTGTCTAGAAGAGTCTGTGGCCGTCATCCATATTCCGCTAGATGACAGAATCAACAACATCAACATCGAGGTCTCTCATCATTTTATCACACATCACCTATTACATCTACGCATGTTTTACCCCAACATTTTCGTAGATATAAAATACATATATAGTTTAAATCATTGAAAACATGTATAACAATGTTCATCCATCATAGATAGCAAGTTTATGCACACATAGCACATAATTTATATAAAATACTTCATATCTATGTGTAAGCTGAAAGTGACTATGCACTCACCTGAAAGGTGGTGATTCAGCACTCGAACAACGCTTCGATACTCTTAAAACAATTTTCCTTCGATAAAACCTAGTATCAATACCACTAGGGTTTAGTCTAATGATAACCGCGACAAATTAATAGTCCGACTATTATTATTATTATATAAGCGTTAAATAACACTCAATATAACTCATAATAATAACCCAAATAATTATTTTAAGGACCTAATAACATTCCTATAATTATTTGATAACTATATTAAAAATTGCGTAAGCGTAGCTCACTTACAACAGATTTTAAAGAAAACCGGGCTTTGCTCGGAGCAGCATTTCCGAAACCGAAAGACCCTTTTTCTCAGGACTCCGGGAGCCTCGGGGCTTCTTCGGGTGCTATGGGGTTTACCTAGGCTTTTAGGGGGGTTTGGGGGGGTTAGAGAGAGAGAGTTTAGAGAGAGAAAGAAGTGGGGAAAGGTGTGAGAAATGAGGGTGCCCCAGCTCCCTTTTTATAGGATGGAAAAGCCAAAAACTCGTCAAGTTGGCCTCAAACTCGTCGAGTTCCAGCCCAGGTGTCACCATTTGGTGGCTAGCCTTGGGGAGGAAGCAACGGCCAGGATTGCGCCACTTCACCCGATTTCGCACAGCAGCCTCACGACTACCCAAATCATGTCGTGTCCGTTCTTCGTCCTGGGCAGTTTAGTCACAAAATCCATGGTGATGTCTTCCCATTCACCCATAGGTACAGGTAAAGGTTCTAAACTCCCATACGGTTTCTGATGTTGTGCCTTAACCCTTGCACAAGTTACACACTCGGCCACATATTTCGCAACATCGAGCTTCATCATCGGCCACCAGTAGTAGGGTTTTAGGTCCTTATACATTTTAGTGCTACTGGGATGAATCGAGTACATGGTCTTGTGTGCTTCTTCCATCATAAGGTCTCTAATTCCTCCTGTTTTAGGTACCCAAATTCGATCTTGGAATACCTTTAGTCCTTGACTGTTTGTACCGAACGCTAATGTTTTGCCCAAACGTTCTTCCTTTCGGTCATTCTTCTCTAAAGCTTCTTCTTGAGCTTTCCTGATGCTTTCCACAATCGTCGAGACGACTTCAATTCTCAACGCTCTTGGCCTTTTCCTTTCAAGGTTGACTTTCCGACTGAGAGCATCAGCGACAACATTTGCTTTACCGGGGTGGTAAAGTATCTCACAGTCGTAGTCCTTGAGTAACTCTAGCCAGCGTCGTTGCCTCATGTTTAATTCTTTCTGATTAAAGAGATACTGGAGACTCTTATGATCAGTGAAAAGCTTGCACTTCGTGCCGTAGAGGTAATTCCTCCATATCTTTAGAGCAAAAACTACCGCTGCAAACTCCAAATCGTGAGTGGGGTAGTTCTTTTCGTGCTCTTTCAATTGTCGAGATGCGTATGCTATCACCTTTTCTCTTTGGGTCAGAACACAACCCAACCCAACTCTAGATGCATCACTGTAAACCACGAAATCTTCAACTCCATCGGGCAGAGAAAAGTATCGGTGCTTCACATAACTTCTTCTTTAGCTTCTCGAATGCCTCATCATGTTTCTCACTCCATGTATACGTAGCTCCTTTATGGGTCAAAGCTGTTAATGGAGCGTCTATCGAAGAAAAGCCTTGGATAAATCGTTGGTAATATCCAGCTAATCCTAGAAAGCTCCGAATCTCCGTGGGACTTTTCGAACGTTCCCACTTCATCACAACCTCAATCTTTGCGGGGTTAACCATTATCCCTTCTTTGTTAACCACGTGACCCAAGAACTGGACTTCTCGTATCCAAAAGTCGCATTTGGAGAACTTAGCATAAAGCTTCTCCTTCTTCAATACTTCCAACACTTCTCGTAGATGCTTGCCATGCTCCTCCTGGCTTTTCGAGTATATGAGAATGTCGTCGATGAACACTATCACGGATTTATCGAGGAATGGTTTACAAACCCTGTTTATCAAATCCATGAATGCTGCAGGAGCATTGGTTAGTCCAAATGACATAACCAAGAACTCGTAGTGTCCATATCGAGTTCTGAATGCAGTCTTCTCAATATCCAGCTCTCTCACCTTTAGCTGATGATATCCTGACCTAAGATCAATCTTTGAGAAGTAGCTCGAACCTTGCAGCTGATCGAATAGGTCATCGATCCTCGGCAATGGATACTTGTTCTTCACAGTTGCCTTATTCAGCTCTCGGTAGTCTATACACATTCTCATACTTCCGTCCTTCTTCTTTACGAATAACACCGGAGCTCCCCAGGGTGATGAACTAGGTCGAATGAAACCGTTGTCCAACAACTCCTGAATTTGCGTCATAAGCTCCTTCATCTCTGTTTGTGCTAATCGGTATGGTGCTTTCGCTATCAGTGTTGTTCCTGGTAACAAGTCTATACGAAACTCCACTTGTCTATTAGGTGGTAATCCGGGAAGATCTTCGGGAAAGACTTCCGGATAATCAAACACAACCGGTATATTCTGCACCTCTTTCTTCTCCTTCTTAGCATCGATTACGAATGCCAAGTATGATGCACATCGTTTGGACAATCATTTCATGGCTTTCATCAGGGAGATGATTCCAGAATTCACTCTGCGTTTGTCCCCGTACACAATAAATTATTCCTTTCTGGGTGGGTTTACCCTTACTATTTTCTTTCGGCATTGGATCTCAGCATCGTTGGCGCTAAGCCAATCCATATCTAAAACGATGTCGAAAACGTTTAGCTCTATGGGTAATAGCTCCTCGTGGAATTCGTTTCTGTTTAGGTCGATGAAGATGTTCCTAATGCGATTACTAACAGGTACGAATTTGCCATTGGCAACTTCTACAATCACGGCATTATCAAGTTTTTCTACAGGCAATGCTAATTTCCCACCAAATTTATGTGACACAAAGGAGTAGTTGGCTCCGGAATCAAATAGTATATTTGCAGGCAAACCATTTACAAGAAAGGTACCTGAAGCGACGTCTGCGGCCTCCTTTGCAGCCTCGAGCGTCATCTGGAAGGCTCTCGCCTTCAGCTTCGGTGGTATCTTGGGTCTTCCTTCCTTCTTCTTTGGGCAATCCTTTGAAATGTGCCCCTCGTCATTGCACTAATAACATACCTTCTTAGTGAATGTGCATTCGTTGGCATAGTGCCCAGGCTTTCCACACTTGAAACAAGTGATTCCTCCATCACATTTCCCCTGGTGCTTCTTCTTGCATTTGTCGCACCATTTTGCTTCGGTTCCTCCTCCTTTCGAACCAGACTTCGAGAATTTACCCTTCTTACTTGACCTCAAGGATCCGTCAAATTTCCTTTTCTCTCCCACCTCCGCTCTCTCCAGACCCTTCTCTTGTATCTGGGTCTCCACATTTTTAGCAGCCCAGATGGCGGCTTTCAGAGTGGTATTTTGCTTGACCATTGGACCAAAGTCCGCTGGTAATCCGAGGGCAAATTTGTTAACCTTGGAGAGTTCAGTTGGGACGAGATGAGGAACAAGCTTCATTTTCTCAGTAAAGCTTGCAGCGTATTCAGTAACGCTCATTCTTCCCTTCTTCAGAATTCTGGAATTCGTTGTTGATCTCCAGAAGATCCTGCTCAGAGCAGTATTGCATCTTCAACTGTACCAGAAAATCCTCCCACGACATCTTGCTTGCTTCACATTTGGGCATTGAATCAGCTAGTAGCTTCCACCAGCTTAGTACTCCAGATTTCAACAGAGGAACCGCGAGAGCGGTCTTCTGCCTGTTGCTACACTCGCAACTCTCAAACATCGTCTCCATTTCAGAGATCCAGTTCCTGACTTCCATCGGTGCCGGGCTTCCAGATAGACTCGATGGCTTGGATGCCATGAAATCCTTGTATTTGCATCCACGTCCGTCATTTCCTCCATCCTGGTGGTTTTTCCTAACTATCGGTGGGTTGGCTTGACCAACAGTCCCACTGTAGTTTCCTTCCTCAGTCTGCCATTCGTTCAACTCGGGCTGTTCGATCTGAATAGTCGCTTCCTCTCGATTTTGCTGGAGCAAACGTCTGGTTTCCTCCATTTGATGATCCAACATCGCCTGGATCATCGCTTGTACTCCGGCCATCGTTATTGGCTCAGTAGTGGCTTCCACAACAGGTATCTGCTCAATCACTGGGGGTTGGTTTTTGTTCCCATTTGCATTCACGTTTCCGTTACGGGTCCTTGCCATCTTGATCTATACACCGAATAAGGTGAATTTAGATCTTTATTTAGGATAGACGTTTAACTCGTCCTTATCACTCCGAAACGTTTACATGCTAGTTCTAATATCGTAGTTGTATGTTTAGAATCCTAAACACATAAGGTTTCCAAATCCGGTCGGCAACAGACCATAGATCCGAACAATTAACAGCATATCAGGCACAAAGCATTTAGCACATAAAAGCATTTTATGCATAATTCCTAAATAAAGCTAGTGCTCACACCTCACAATCATCGCTTAGCATTCTAAGTTTAAGTCTAGAAATCCTACAAATTCCTAGTTCGCTTAAACGAATGCTCTGATACCAACTGTGACATCCCCATTTTCACGGCTAGAAAAGACCGATTTTGTTTATGCTTTGTTTGAAAATCAGAGTAACATGTTAAATAAAAGTCTTGCGGAATTTGTCCCAAAACAAATATGATAATGATTTATCAAAAGCATTTCCAAGGAAATGTATTTCATTAAAAGACTTGGGATGTCATGTTCGATACAGATCAAAAGCATAAACAATACAATATAAGCCATACTACATTATTTCGTATCTACAGGCCTATATTCGTAATCCCTCATCCAAAACATCACATCTATGCTCACGCGCCACTACCTGTAATACACGAAATCGAGTGGGTCAGGCCGGGGAGCCTGGTGAACACATAGGGTTTTCAACCCACAATAAATAAGTTTATTAATTTCATCAATCAACAATAACCCGATTACCCATTCCCGTTATCCTCACTTTACGTCCCTAAACACCTATCATAAGGGACCTAGCCTAAGGATCATCATCGGGATGGACACTACTGCTAAGGGGATTCCTCAGCAATAAATGTCCTCAAGGCAACCATGTGGGGGATGGAGTACACCGGTGAACACATCGTTCACAAACACCTACAGGTTGCGAGCCTGCTAGTGTTCCACTGGACTGTCTAGAAGAGTCTGTGGCCGTCATCTATATTCTGCTAGATGACAGAATCAACAACATCAACATCGAGGCCTCTCATCATTTTATCACACATCACCTATTACATCTACCCATGTTTTACCCCAACATTTTCGTAGATATAAAATACATATACAGTTTAAATCATTGAAAACATGTATAACAATGTTCATCCATCATAGATAGCAAGTTTATGCACACATAGCACATAATTTATATAAAATACTTCATATCTATGTGTAAGCTGAAAGTGACTATGCACTCACCTGAAAGGTGGTGATTCAGCACTCGAACAACACTTCGATACTCTTAAAACAATTTTCCTTCGATAAAACCTAGTATCAATACCACTAGGGTTTAGTCTAACGATAACCACGACAAATTAATAGTCCGACCATTATTATTATTATATAAGCGTTAAATAACACTCAATATAACTCATAATAATAACCCAAATAATTATAATAAGGACCTAATAATATTCCTATAATTATTTGAAAGCTATATTAAAAATTGCGTAAGTGTAGCTCACTTACAGTGGATTTTAAAGAAAACCGGGCTGTGCTCGGAGCAACGTTTCTGAAGCCGAAAGACCCTTTTTCTCGGGACTCCGGGAGCCTCGGGGCTTCTTTGGGTGCTAGGGGGTTTACCTAGGCCTTTAGGGGGGGGGGGGTTGGGGGGTTAGAGAGAGAGAGAGTTTAGAGAGAGAAAGAAGTAGGGAAAGGTGTGAGAAATGAAGGTGCCCCGACTCCCTTTTTATTGGCTGGAAAAGCCAAAAACTCGTTGATTTGGCCTCAAACTCATCGAGTTCCAAGCCAGGTGTCACCATCTGGTGGCTAGCATTAGGGAGGAAGCAATGGCCAGGATTGCGCCACGTCACCCGATTTCGCTCAACAGCCTCCCGACTTAGAAAAATCATAACTCTCGCATACGAGCTCCGTTTTTGATGTTCTTTTTTTCCACGCGTAGGTAAAAACAAGATCTACAACTTTCATTTAGACTACGTCGGGTAATTCTTTACTGATCTTAAATTTAGCAGTAGGAGGAGATTAGACTGCTAAATGACCGCGAAGAATTCGTAACTCCTTCATACGGACTCCGTTTTCATCTGTCTTTTTACCGTTGAGTTCCTATTAAAGAGATCTTCAACTCTCATTTAGGTCGCATAATCCAAAAACTACTCGAACTAAAATTCGAGTTTCGGGTTGTACACTGCTAAGCCGAAACTTCGAAAATCATAACTTCCTCATACGAAGTCAGATTTGGGCGTCATTTTTATGGATTTTCTCGGTTTAAGATACTATACAACTTTGGTTTATATCACTAAGGCTAAAAAGTCTTCTATCATAAATTCACTTTTTACATCTCCCGGTGTCGTGCCGGTTTTGCCGTAAAACTTCGACGAGTCATAACTTTTTCGTTATAACTTGAATTTCGGCGTTCTTTATATCCCCGGAATCCTTGTTTCAACCACTACAACTCTATATAAAGATATCGGGTTTATCTCAAACTTTAATTTTGACGTTTATTTTTCTTCTTTATTAATTATACATTTATAATTAAATAATAAGCACATAAATACACATAATTCACATAATACTCAAATATTTCATCTTTATTACTTCAAAAAGAGTTACAATAGTTGACGTAGACTATTACATTGTCAAAAATGCTTAGCCCTGAAACCCGGGCATTACACATTAGCTACTCTAGGCCATAAGTCAATAAGACCCTCCGGTTAGTGTGTCTTTGTAGGACCCTCCGGTCCCAACTCAATAAACGTATAATAACAATATTCAGCATAATCACAAAGACATAATGCAGAATATCACAATACGCAGATAAGCACATAAGACAGCTCAATCACGCAAATATACCACTCTTGGTAATTATAGTGAGAAGAATCACCTCGTAAGCTAGCAAGTAAAAATCTTGTACTCGGGAATCTTGAACTAGCCTCTGCCTAACATATTGGATACATATCTCTAATCAATACTCCACTCATACTCAAATACACCAAAGGTTGTTCTCTCATTCTCTCTAACTCTTGGAATGGGTAAAAGACCATTTTAACCCTCCATGGTCTCTATTACTTATGTTGACCAAACCCTAAAGTCAACAGAAGTCAAACTCGAGTTCAATAGTCCCAGTTTGACCGGACTCGTTGAGTGCACTCATGTCACTCGTCGAGTCCATTCATTCCTCAGAAGTCATCGTGAGAGTCCAACTCATCAAGTTAACCCCTAACTCGCCGAGTAACAGCATAGCCAACTCATCGGGACAAAACCTAACCGACTAGTCGATTCGGCTCCTCGACTCGACGAGTCCATTCAGACTCTTTTCTCATTCAGATGATTTCAAGGCAGAAAACCTTCCCAAACTCTAGATATACACTCCCAAGGCTCATTTATCACGTAAAGTCACAGACTTTACGTCCATGCATGGCACTTAGGGCTTAAAATGCGAAAACACACCTTAAAAAGGGTTTTTCACTCAATAGAATTATTATGGCTGAATAAAGCAGGAACTTTTGGACTCTAGGGACCTCACATGGTCCATATATGAAGTTCAAACCTCAATATGAACTCAAAACACTCTAGGTCCTCATATTAGATAGAAAAAGCCCTAAACTCCCAAAATCATGAGATCTACTCAACAAAATGAGAAAGGTGCAAGCTTTATACGTTTCCTAGAAGCTCTGAGGTAAAATAGCCACAGATCTAGTAGCTCTTTCTCGTATCTTGGCTTAGAATCCTTATCTTCTCTTCAAAAGATGCACCAAATACTCAAGGTTAGCTCAAAACTCTCTCTCTCTCTCTCTCTCTCTCTCTAAGCTTACAGGCCACTTAGGGTTTACTCTCAGGGAGGTATAGCAGTAAATGAGGCTATAAGTGCCTTTAAATGGGCCCCAAACCCAGGGAGTTAGGGTTTCTCATCACAGTGTCTACTCGGCGAGTCGGCTCTCGGACTCGTCGAGTAAGTAATTAATCCCACGTGCCACATCGCGACTCTACTCGACGAGTTGTAGCACCGAATCGTCGTGTAGCTCAATGGTCTTCAAAATAAATGAATAAATAAATAAATAATATACCTAGAAGTCCAGATGTTACATGCATGGTGTGCCTCCCGAGAGGCAGGGTGAGTTCAGGATTGGCCTAGTGCCATGTGCAACTCCAATTACCAAGGCCTCGTACCGCTTGGCACCACCTGAGATACACAGGTTGTCCTCTCAGCTTCAAGATCTGTTAGGAAATTAGTTCATCATACCAAGCTATTCGCCATGGGGAGCGTCGATTCTGTTTGTCAAGAAGAAATGGTTCACATCGGATGTTCATTGAGTATCGGGAGTTAAACAAGATGACGGTGTAGAACCGTTATCCCCTTCTACAAATTAATGACCTCTTTGATCAGTTGGAGGTTGAATCTTGGTTCTCCAAGATTGACTTGAGCTCAGGGTATCATCATGTGAGGGTGATAGAGGAGGACGTGGAGAAGACCGCATTTCGGACTCGTTATGAGCATTACGATTTCGTGGTGATGCCATTTGGGATCACCAATGTGCTTGCAGTGTTTATGGATTTGATGAATCGGGTATGCATGTCGATGCTCGATCGATCATTCATTGTGTTCATTGATGATATATTGGTATATTTCAAGAACAGAGAGGAGGACGAGGAGCACCTTCTAGAGCTTTTGAAAGTATTGAGGCGAGAACGGCTGTATGCCAAGTTCTCAAAGTGTGGGTTTTAGTTACGAGAGGTCCAATTCCCGGGACATCTCATTAACCAGGATGGGATTTTGGTTGATCCGGTCAAGATCGAGGACGTGATGTAGTGGGAGGTTCTGAAATCTCCCTCAGAGATCAGGAGTTTCTTGGGTTTGGCGGGATATTATCAGAGATTTATTCAAGACTTCTCCAAGATCGTAGTACCCATCACTTGTCTGACGAGGAAGGGATTGGATTTCCGATAGGGCCCTGAGCAACAAGATGCTTTTAAGACGTTGAGAAAGAGGTTATGTGAGGCCCCAGTGTTGACCCTTTCAGAGGGTGTCGAGGATTTCGTGGTATTTTGTGACGCATTCATCATTGGTTTTGGGGCAGTCCTTATGCAGAGGGGACAAGTGATGGCTTATGCTTCACGGCAGCTAAAGCCGCATGAGGCACGATATCCTACTCATGACCTAGAGTTGGAGGCAGTGGTGTTTTCCTTCAAGATTTAGAGACATTATCTATATGTGGTCTATTGTACCGTTTCCACGGATCACAAGAGTTTGCAATATCTTATAGACCAGCTAAACATGAGCATGAGGCAGCGCAGGTGCCTGGACGTGGTCAAGGATTATGATTGTGAGATCTTTTACCATTCGGTTAAAACAATTGTGGTAGCGGGTGCCTTCAACCGCAAGTCAGTTGGACCTTCAATGAGAGAGATGTTTATGAGGATATTCATTGATTCCCCACTTTTGGATTTAATCAGAGAGGCGCATGCAGAGGGAGTTAGGAAGGAGAACTGGAAGCAGGAGAGGATCAGGGGCGAGATCGAGAAGTTTTTCACAGATAGTCGGGGGTTGTTGACCTATTGTGGTCAGGTTTGGGTTCTAGTTTCTGGTGGGATTAGGCCGATAGTTTTCGCGGAGGCTCATAAGTCTCGCTTTTCTATACACCCGGGAGCTACCAGGATATATCGGGATTTGAGATTAAGTTACTCGTGGCTGTTTATGAAGAGAGAGAGATAGACTGGTATGTTGAGAGGCGCTAGACTTGTTCGATGGTCAAGGCCGAATATCAGAGGCTACATGATAAGCTGCATCCTTTTGGAGGTTCCCATGTGAAAGTGGGAACAAATCACCATTGATTTTATCACCAGGTTTCCAAACACTACCAAGGGTTTTGATGTTGTATGGGTCATCGTGGATCGATTGACCAAGAGTGTCCACATTTTTCCCATTCGGGAGAGCTCTTCGGCCGAAAAGTTGGCCAATGTGTATGTTCGGGAGATTGTTGATCGTCATGGGGTTTCGGTCTCCATTGTTTCATACCAAGATGTTCGGTTCACCTCCCGATTATGGTAGAAGTCCCACGAGGAACTGGGCACGGGACTACATTTTAGCACTGCTTATCATCCGTAGAACAACGACCAAAGTGAGCAGACCATCAAAAACTTGAGAATATGTTGCGGGCTTGTGTTACAGATTTTGGTGGGGTTAGGATTCCTACCCACCTCTTACAGAGTTTTCCTACAACAAAAACTCTCACCGCATCATTGGTGCCCCGCCTTTTGAGCTCTTGTATGGTCTGAGGTGTCATATCCCAATTTATTGGGGGGAGGTTGGTCATAGATTCATGGGAAGGAATGAGGTAGCCCTTCAGACCACATAGCTTATTTAGTAGATCAGACAGAGAATATAGACAGCTCAGAGTCAGCAAAAGAGCTATTCCGATCGAAGTTGGAATTTCAGGTCGGTGATATGGTTCTATTGAAGGTCTCACCCTGGGAGGATGTGATATGCTTCAGTAAGAGGGGAAAATTGGGTCTCCGCTATATTAGACCATTCTACGTGATCGCTAGGGTAGGCACGTTGGCCTACCAGTTGGATTTTCCGAGTGAGCTCAGCCAAATCCACAACACTTTCCATTTTTTGCAGTTGAAGAAGTGTGTGTTGGACGATGAGGTTGTGGTCCCTTTAGATGATATTTAGTTCGATGAGCGCCTGAATTATGTTTAGAGGCCGGTAGCAATAGTGGAAAGGAAGATGAAGATTATGTGCAGCAAGGAGATACCTTTAGTAAAGGTTCAGTGGCAGCATGGGAAAGGCTTCGAGTGGACCTTAGAGTCGAAGGCGGACATGTTGGAGCGTTATCCTGAGTTTTTCGCAACGGCCGACTTCAAGGACGAATTCTAGTGTAAGTGGAGGAGAACTGTAACATCCCGTTATTGGGGTATTTTCAATTTTAACCTTGTCTATGAACAAATATTGCATTTTAGTACTTAAGTATTAGAAAGAGTGCAAAATGGCCTATAGTGGCATTTTGGTAATTTTAGGCAATGAGGTAGTACGTTGGGCGTACGTTGTGTATGTTGTGTACGTTGAGCATACACCTTGTATGCAGGGCGTACATGGAGGAAGTGCAAACACTAATTTGTAGGGTTTGGTCCAAATATAAACACCATTATAGCCTCATTTATCATTCTCTCAACATCCCCCATCTAAGATTTAGACCTTCTAGCAAACCCTAAGTGAGAAGAGTGTTTTGGGCTCATTTGTGTGCCTTCTTGGTGTTCTTAAAGAAGGAGAAGTTGGTGCAATAACCTTGAAGCATGGAAGCAACTTAGATCTAGGATCCACACTTGCTAGTAACCTCCAGGAGGTAAAAAGTTGATCACTCTATCTTGTAGATCTAGCCATTTCTTCCTTTAGGGCACTTTTAGTCCCAAATATGATGACTCTTGAGCATAGCATGTTTTTGATCAAATAAATCTTCCTTTCAGACCTTATGGGGGTTTTGAGTCATAAAATTGTGATTTTGTGTATTAAGCACATAATGGACATGCAAAGTCATAAAGTTGGAAATGTTATGACTCTTGTTGGTATTTTAGCCTTGGATTTGCAATTGGACGTGTTAAGTCAAAGAGTTAAGCACTTAATAGGTTAAGAGGGGGGACTGATGTGTACGTTGGGTGTACCGAAGGGTTCACTAAACATACGCAAATCTGACCCCAGATGACGTGCCCCTCATATCGGGCCAGAAGCAGGCGAGCCCCTGGTGAGACGCGCAAAGCGAGAGGTCGGGCCAGCGACTCGACTACCTCAGTGACCAGGACTCCTGCGAGGCGATCACGTAGGAAGTCCGCCCTCGCCAAAATATTTTCCATTAGCTACAGTCCAAGGATAACGACTCCAGGCGACAAACGACAAGTCCAAAGCATTATTTCCTGGACCAATCGTTGGGCCGAACACAAACATGGAGCATGACCCTCCAATAAGACCAGTGGATCATGTCAGAACCGCAGTCTTTGTCCCTTGTACAGACAGAGGAAGATCTTCAGTATAAAAGGTCGATCATTCTGCCTTGGGAGGTAAGCTATTCAACCCCGATCACTTACCTTCATACTCCACATTCACCTCACTAACTTGACCTTCTGAGCGTCTTTCCGAGACCTCCTCCCGGAGGGCGGCTGACGCTTTTTCTCTCTTTGTGGCCTTCTAGGTTCCCTTCTGACGACCATCTCTCGGCAGCTTAGGTGGTTCGGAACCAGGACACATCATTTAGCTCCATCCATTTGTGTGACAACAGCTACGCAAACCCCTTTTTCTTTTCTCTGGTTTTCCAACTTAACCACACATGACGAAGAAGGCAGCGGGTGAGTCATCGGAACCACCACGTAGCCCGATACACTCAATGGCGTCGTTGGAAGCAGTCAACACCCCAACGGTGCCATCTACCGGTGACGTACCACCTTCTTCGGAAGTAGCGCTATCTTCTGGTGGCCTACCACCTCCTCTTGGGGTAGCGCCATCCTCCGGGAGCCCATCGCCACCCTTCGAAGCAGTATTGTCACCTGGTGGCCCACCACCATCTCTTGTGGCAACACAGATATCTGGTGATCCGCTACTATATCCCGCGACGACGCTGCCACCAGAAGGTCCATCACCCTTCATCGCAACAATCATGCAATCGATTTTGACCCAGAACCAAGCACCACCATTCACTCCAACTCACACTACAACCCTTCCTCCATTCCCAAACAACGGTTTGTCTAATCAATACATAGTACCCACTTCTCCACCATTTTTCTCCAACAATGTCAATCCTAACATCTTTCAAACAACACCCATGACACCTCTCATAAATAGTTCACATGCGAACAACGTTATAACTGGCCCAAACATCACACCACAACCATAGAGCCACCCGTCCTCAATGACGGGCACCTTGTCAGCATCACCACTCGCGCTTTACCAGCAAATACCCATAGCCCAACAGCAAATACACATAGCCCATCAACCAATACCCATGGCCCAACAACAAATACCTATGTGTCATACCTTCCCCACTACGTTTCAGCCATCAAACTTCTACGGCTCGACGACACCGGACCTTACAGCCTATAACAACATGTTAGTACAACCTTTCTTGACAATGCAACATCCTGGGTATCACCTCAATAAGCGAACCCCAACCCACGATTGCCTAACATGAAGTGTCACATCCCCAGCCGTTAAAGAGCTCCTGGAATATGAAATCCCTAACACTTCCAAATTACCCCACCTTAAAACGTACGATGGCACTACCGACCCAGATACCCACACCGATACATATGAACGGACCATGACGTCCCTCAAGCTAGATGAACAATTTTGGTGCACATACTTTCCCACCACCTTATATGGCAACGCAGAGACATGGTTCAAGACACTACGACCGGGCAGCATCAACAACTTTAGTCAGTTGAAGTACCTTTTCCTAACTAACTTTATGCAACTTTGAAAATACAAAGGCGATTGCCACTTGATCATTGGATGTAAACAGTGAGAGGGGGAGACAGTCAAAGACTATTTCACCAGATTCACTAAAGCGACGCTAGACGTTCCTGAACATGACACAGGTCTAATTGCAGAGGCGTTCCCCTGGGGAATGTTGCCGGGATCGCTATCCCAGAAACTCATGGGCAAGCAACCTCAGACAAGGGTGGAACTAAAAGAACGAGTGGAATGATTCCTGCGCCAGGAAAAAGGCAAAGTGTCGAAACAGGCATACCTAAATGCCATGATAGCTTCCACCGGAAGACGAAGCCATCATCCTACCCCCCACCCCGACCCTCGGGAGGCGGCAGATTCATGGGACGAGACAGAAGATTGTCAGGACATTTCAGACCCTTCGTTAAAGATGAAAGGCGAGGAAGACGAGCAGAAATCTATGCGGTAAACGAGAAACTAGCAGTAAAAGGCACGAAAACACGATATTGTGAGTACCACAAAAGCAGGACGCACGACACAGTTAGTTGTGCGGTTCTAAAGAGGGAGATTGAAGAGAAACAACTAAAAGGCAACGTTATAGAAATCGCCAAGAGCCTACGAGCTAAGTTTGACACAAAAAACCCCAAGGACGCCACCAGAAAGACAAAACGCAGGTTGGAAATCTTGACGATACACCACAAGAAGGGGAGAGCGAAACGCATGGAGAGCACATGGAGCATCAAAGAGGCGATGTAGGGGATAACATTCTCCATACACGACCCAATCCCGTCTGGTTGGAGTGGGGACAACCCCCTCGTCATCCAAGGATCCATCTGAGATATCATTGTGCACCGAGTATACGTCGATACTAGAAGTTCCGCTGATATCATCTACGAGCACTGTTTCCGGCGGTTACCCGATGCCTGGAAGGAAGGACTAGGGCCTACTACAGGCCGACTCACAGGGTTCACTGGCCACAGTTTTTGGCCCTTAGGTACAATCCACTCGCCATTTATGCTAATTAGCCAAGACAAAACCAGGCGACGGACTGCTCTAGTAGACTTCGTGGTCATACGACACCCATCAGAGCGTAACATCATATTGGGGCGGACGATAACATGTCAATTTTCAAGTCCAAAAATTTCTTTTTAATTAACAGACTCATAAAAACATTCATAAGAAAATACTGTGAAATCCCATCATCTCATAAAACAATGTATCATGTCTGAAAACCCAAGTCATAAAATAATAACATGTTAGAGTACAATCCCAGAATATCCATAGTGCGGAAAACAATGAATGTGTGTATGATGTGCAACTACCGTGCCAGCTCCTTCCCCATTCGCTAAAAAGGTACCTGAAACCAAAACTATAAACTCTAAGCACGAAGCTTAGTGAGTTCTCCCATCGTGCCACATAGCATACATACTACCGGCCATTACGGGGTGCCGACCTACCCGTACGATAATTTTGGGGTGCCGACCTACCCTTGCGGCCATTGTGGGGTGTCGGCCTACCCGTGTCAAGCCATTCTGGGGTGCTCACCTACCCATGTCAAGCCATTCTAGGGTGCTGACCTACCCATCGGTCCTAACAACCGACCCTCAGGGACTATTCCACTCCCTACTGCTACTATCACATATATGATAACATAAACATACCATCAGACATATTTGGGGTGTCCGAACTACCCTTCGGTCCTAACAACCGAACTTGTGGACTATTCCCCTCCTACTACCACTATAACATATAAACATATCATCACATACTGTCAGACATATCTGGGGTGTCTAACCTACCCTTCGGTCCTAACAACCGAACTATACTACTATCACATATAACATATCATGCCAGCATATAACATATCAGGTAGTAGCAAACCTAGATGATATCACAAAGAGAATCATCTAATCATACAACTCCTACTGGTGGTCCGGCATTGTGGCCGTAGACCCACCGCTACTGGAAGGTAACTCACCTCGTACGAGTAGCTGCTGATAATCTGTGCGGGAAACCTCTGTCTGTTGCTGCTCCAGAAATCCTCTGGCTATAATCCCCACAAAACAATCAATCAGAAACCGATATCTACTCTTGGGATAAAATGACTATTTTACCCCCAACCAAGTCCAAGTCAAAGTCCACTGCCAATTGACCCGAATCGCCGAGTGGGGCCATCAACTCGTCGAGTCCCTAACCCTTTACCCGTCCATATCCATGACTCGACTCGTCGAGTTTGGGAATGACTCGACGAGTTCCTCCTCTATATGAACATCGAATGAACCTTCATCCGACTCGCCGAGCTGTATGAACAACTCGTCGAGTTCACCTTCATCTGATGAACAAGTTCTGAATTTAACTCGCCGAGTTGTATGAACAACTCGTTGAGTTCATCTTCAACCATAAGGAGATTGCCTTGGACTCGCCGAGTCTGTTCTACCACTCGTCGAGTCCCATGAAATCTAGGTCTATGGCTAAATCCAATACATTGGGTCACTCCTTCGGACCTTCTAGAACCCTTCTAACACCCAACTGAGTTCTTTTGACCCTCAACAGACATGGGACTTTATGCCTTGGACTCACCGAGTCCCAAGAATGGACTCGTCGAGTCGATAATGTCCACACCCTAAATCCTCGATTTCTGATGTACAACCTTTGACCAAAAGATAGATCCAAGCCCCTAAGCTCGATCTAGCATGTAAAGTTTTGAACTTTACGTGCATGCATGGGACTTTTGAGCCTAAAAGGCTCTAAAATGGCTCTTATGTTGCATGGGACCTTCCTTGGGTGCAAGAGCAACCCAAATCTGCCTTGTGACTCCTCCCAAGACTTAGATCCGAAGTCTTGACCCCCAACCATGTTTGCAATGATGGTTGGCTACCTCATATGGCTTAAAAAGCCCTAAATCTTCCACAAAAGGGATCTAACAAGCAAGCAAGCAAGGTACAGACTTTATACCTTTCAAAGACTACAAATGATGAACCAAACTCAAATCCTTCAGTCTCCTCTTGATCCTTCTATGCTCTTCCTTCTTCCTTGAGGTCAAAACCCACAAAAATCACTCAAAAGCCTTAGATCTTGCACCAAAACACTTAGGCTTTGCTATGGACGGTTTCTGGGAGCAATAGGGACGAGTGGTGGTTGAAAGAGATGATTAAATAGGGTGAAAACCCTCAGATTAGGGTTTTTGTCCAGTCAGAGCCTACTCGTCGAGTCCGGGACCCAACTCGACGATTCCAATACTTAAACCCCATGTCCCGTCCCGCTTCTACTTGGCAAGTTGGTCCTTCAACTCGCCAAGTCCCAGCCCAAAAATGCAAAACTCTTAGATGAAAATACATACCAAGAACCAGGTGCTACAGTTGGTCCAGCTCCTACAGAAGTATAAACACGTGTTCGCCTGGACGCCCACAGACATGGTGGGAGTCAATCAGGGGATAATAGAACACAAGATGATGATAAAACCATGAACCAAGGAGATAAGGCAATCAACACAGAGGTAGTCAAATTAACCAGCGCCGGAATCCTCAGAGAAGCGATTTTCCCCACACGGATCGTTAATCCGGTAATGGTAAAAAAGCATGACGGAAGCTGGCAGATGTGCATCGATTATTCAGATCTCAACAAGACATGCCTCAAAGACCGCTAACCATTGCCAGAAATAGACCAGAAGGTAGAGTCCCTACAAGGATTTCAATGGAAATGCTTCCTAGACGCGTATAAGGGGTATCATCAAATTATGATGAGCAAAAACGATGAAGAAAAATCAACCTTCTACAGGGACCATGGTACTTTCTATTATACAAAAATGCTGTTTTGGCTAAAGAACGTTGGAGCAACTTACCAGCGGCTCGTCAAATCTTTGTTCGTCAACCAAATCGGCCGAAACACTGAAGTCTACGTCGATGACATGGTCATCAAAATCCCAGACGAGAAGAAGTTGTTACAAGATGTAGAGGAGACACTACAAACCTTGGAAAGAGCTAAGATGAAGTTAAACCCCGCTAAGTGCACGTTTGAGGTAGAAGAGGGACAATTCCTAGGGTATTACGTAACAAAGGAGGGAATTCAGCCAAGCCCAACCAAGATAAGTGAGCTCCAGGACACGCCTTCACCTAGCACGGTAAGAGACGCACAGGGCATGAATGGAAAGTTAATAATGCTTAACCATTTCATTTCCATGTCAGGCGAAAAAGCCATGCCATTGTTCCATACACTCAAAGGGTGCATAAAAAAGAATAATTTTCAATGGACAGTAGAGGCCGAATCGGCGCTACAAGAGATAAAAAAAGGCGCTCCACGCACTCCCACTCTGGCTAGCCCAATACCCAGGGAAATGCTGCAAGTCTATCTGTCCACATCAAGGGAGGCCATTTCATCAGTACTGGTAAATGAGAGGCAGGGGAGGCAACTCCCGATATACTTCGTGAGCCGGACCCTGCAGGGACCCGAAACTAATTACCCAATCATCGAGAAATTGGTTCTCGCCCTAATTTACGTAGTGCGCAGGCTTCATCGGTACTTCCAGGCTTACCAAGTAGAAGTATTGACCAGCTGCCCGATCAAACAGGTGCTCCTGAAACCGAAAACGTCAGGTTGACTCGCAAAATGGGCCATAGAATTAGGAGAACACGACATCAGCTATCACCCCAGAGTAAGCATCAAGGGACAAGCGTTGTTGGACTTCTTACTCAAAATCCCAGGAGAACTCCAGCAGGAAGCAGCCGACACGACCCCACAAGGGGGTCACAAGGGAAGACTGACCAGCAGTGGGCCCTTTATACGGACGAGGCTTCCAATAAAGAAGGGTCAGACAAAGCTAATCCTTACCAGCCCCATAGGCAAAGAAGTCACATATGCTTCACGTTTTGACTTTGGTACCTCCAACAACGAAGCCGAATACGAAGCCTTGCTTGCTGGCCTTAGGTTAGCAGTAAAAATGGGGGCGAAAAGAGTTATGGCCTTAACCGATTCTCGCCTAGCGGCCAACCAAGTCTTAGGGGAATTTGAAGCAAAGGATAAACGAATGGAGAAATATGTCAAGGCGGTACAACAAATCATGATCTTGCTAAAGAGTTTCACAATAAAGTAGGTTTCGAGAGGAAACAACAGACGAGCAGCTGCTCTCAGCAAGCTAGCGTCAACATGTTTCAGACACCTCTCGAAAGAAGTATTAATGGAGGTACTAAAAGAAAGGAGTATCAATGAACACCAGGTTGATTCCTTACCAGTAGCACAACCCAACTGGATGACACCCATCATGGAGTACTTGTAGCACGGCATACTCCCCGATGACAAGGAGAGGCCCAAAAAACAAGGATACGAGCCCCCAATATACAATCCTGGGGGAACACTGTACAGAAAAGGCCATATAACCCCATGGCTCAAGCGCATACATGGTGAATTAGGGAAGAAGGCCCTGAAGGAGGCCCATGCGGGGTCAGCTGGAGCCCATGAGGGAGCGCGAGCGCTCACAGGCAAAGAGCTACGCATGGGGCTTTACTGGCCAGATATACACCAGGACGCAGTGGAATTAACCCGAGTTTGTGTAGAATGTAAAACTTTCTCGCCGGCACAAGGGGTACTACCATCCAAATTAACAAGTATAGTTAGCTCGTGGCCTTTCTATCATTGGGGGATCGACATCATCGGCCCTTTCCCAGAGGCGCTAGGAAAAGTAAAATTCTTAGTTGTAGCGGTCGACTATTTCACAAAGTGGATAGAAGCCGAACCGCTGGCGTGTATCACTAGAAAATAGATAATTAAATTCGTCTGGAAGAACATCATAACAAGATTTGGAACACCCAAAATTCTAATCAGTGATAATGGTTTGCAGTTTGCCGAAAATCCCTTCAAGGGATGGTGTAGCGAAAGAAGAATAGAGCAGAGATCCACATCTGTGGCGCACCCTCAGGCCAACAGGCAAACAGAGGTGTCCAATAGGACGCTGATGAAAGGGATCAAGAAGCAGCTAGGCAAAGAAAAAAGTAACTGGGTTGACGAGCTACCGGAAGTCCTCTGGTCATATCGAACCACTCCACAGACTATCACAAAAGAAACACCGTTCAACCTGGCTTACGGGACTGAAGCGATGCTACCAGCAGAACTTATGATAGGGTCAATACGAACAGAGTATTGCCAGGGTTGAGAAAACAGTGAAAACCTAAGCGAAAACCTAGACCTCCTAGAAGAATGGTGAGAGCGCTCGAGCATGCACCAGGCCGCCAACAGAAAGGTAGTGGAAAGATACTACAATCAGCTAGTCAAGGATAAGGCCTTCCGGGTCGGAGACTATGTCATACGGAAGAATGAAGTTAGCCATGTACAACCCCACGGGAAGTTGAGCTAGACATGGGAAGGACCATACAAAGTAACGAAAGCACATCGCAACGGATCTTACTCCTTAGAAACCCCGCAAGGAAGACAAATACCGAGGACATGGAATGCAAGGAACCTGAGAATGTTCCACTTCTAAGCAATTACAAACCCCTATACAGAAGGGAGGATGATGGCATGACATCCCTATATACCAGGGAGAGCAAGGAAGATATCTCGTGGCCGGATTGATCACCCGGACCAATAGGTGGACACTTAGGGTAGTCCGATAGGGAACTAAAATGCAAAGTACTATGTATCAGCATCACATGAATGAAATAAATTGCATTATCTTTAGTATGAAATGTAGTGAGCATGCCCGACATATCTCTAAGATAGAAAACACAACACATAGGATACTTAGAGAATCCACATGCACACGATAAAATAGTAGAATATAGCACACATACACAAAAAAAACAAACAAAACAACCTACACGGAAGGTTCAACATGACTAACACAAAAAAGCATGTTCTAGCAAACAAAACCATTGTCCATTCATACATGAGGGCCTTAGAGGCCACAAAAGCAAAATTACCAATACACTAAAGGCCTTAGAGGTCACAAAATGATCAAAACATAACAAGACAAAGCTTCAAAAGACTTTTCACACCCCTAGCAGGGTAGCTCTAGACAACTTCACACACCATCATCACCGCTAGCACCATCCACTTTACCTCCTCCACCAGCTCCACCAACATCATCAACCTTAACACCGTCACCTGCCTCACCATCCCCAACACCCAAATCCTCCATAGTGTCCTCACCTTCATCAAAAGCACATAGTGCACATACCCCATCCACATCTAGGTGCCCCAACCCAAGCAAGCCAGCAAAATCCATGGTTGCGAAAACCAAGAGAGCATCATCCAAAGCCGAAGAATGACTAGACCGCAAGTCACTGGCAGAAGGGTCATAAGTCCCAGCGTCGACCTAGGCTTTCAAGTTAGCCCAACCAGATTCTTCGTGGGATTCTCAAGAAGTTTAACCATTACAAGCATAAAGCCAACCCGAAATAACCAATTGCGGTCAGCCCTCAATACCTCCAGCTCTTGCACGCGGTCAACAAGATCTCGCTCCAGACTCTCATTATGTATCATCAGGCCTTCATTTGCCTTGGTTAAAGAATCCACTTGGCCCTCCAAGGCACTACGAACATTCTCCAAAACCATCTTCTCCGACACTATAGATTTGTTTTCACCTTCCAACCGTCGAACGGTAGCACCAAGGCCCGAAACCTCATCCTGCAAACCAGCCTCGCTCGTGGAAAGAACAGAGTGTGCGTGCTCCAGCTCATCGAACTGTTGCACGTGGCGGGACCCAGCGGTCAAGTATGTCATAGCCTGTGTAGCGGCATAAGTAAGGTTATGATCCAAAACGACGTTACTCATCGAGTCCATATCGTCAACGGTAGCAGGAGGAAGAGCATGGAAAGTAAATTCCAACGTGACAAAACGCACAGAAAAATAGGAGTCGGATCGCAAACTCCACCTTGGGACAAATGGAGGTGCACAGTAAAGTACCCTTACAACAGCAGACTCTTGAAACAATTTTAGTTTTGTTTCAGGTACTTGATAGGACCATGACAAGACGAAGGTGTGACCATACACATCCTAAGTTTTATGTTATTGATCTTGGAAGACTATGTTTTTAAATATTGTATTGAAAACAATGGTTATGTAAACACTTCTTTTAGTAAATGGGTTTGAAACATCCCAAAATTCTAGACAAAAATTTCGTTTTAAACCATTTAATAAACCATAGTTATCAATCATTTCATCAAAATATAAGTCATGTATTTCAAAACGTTATCAGAGTATCATATCAAAACATTAGAGTAATCATCCTAGGCTAAATCATCATGGTGTGTGCAATGCAGTCATTCCGAGCTCTTCCCTCTACTACTAGAAGTACCTGAAACCAAAACTGAAAACTGTAAGCACGAAGCCTAGCGAGTCTCCCCAAACTACCATTATACACATATCATATAACATGAAGCTAGGAGATACGAACCTCGCCCAAACTTGGCTAACTAGGAGATACGGGCCCCCACCCAAACTCGGCTAACTATGAGATACGGGCCTCGCCAACACTTAGCTATCTCAGAGATATGGGCCTCGCCCACATTCTGCTAACTAAGAGATAAGGGTCTCGCCCACACTCAGCTGGATAGGAGGTACGGGCCTCGTCCACACTCCCCTAACCGAGAGATACGGGCCCCCACCCACACCCCGCGAACTAAACATACATACAAGTATCACACAGACAACAAGTATAACTATAATCTACCAGTTCAATAAGATACTCAGATGATACTAAGATACGGGCCTAACCCATACTTAGCTATAAGTCATAAATGAGTCTAAGATACGGACCTAGCCCACACTTAGCCACTAAACATAAAACATTCTAAGATACGGGCCCAACCCACACTTAGCTACTCTACATGGACCGACATTTGTCCCTTAGACCTGTTCCTATTGAAGGAAACTCACCTCACAAGTTGACTATAGAATTCTGCGAATAAACCTCTCGCTGCTAGCTGGCAGATCCCCGAATTGCTGATCTCTCGACTCCCCGAGCTACCATTACCAAAATAACAATTAGTCCAAACCAACAATCCTCCTTTGGTTAAAATGACCATTTTACCCTTATCTAAATTTCTCCAAAACTAAGGCCCAAAAACCATAATATGAAAGGCCCCATACTAGGTAGACTTCCCAAGCCCACTAGTGGGCTAATTTGCTAAATTGAGCCCAATCCCTTTAATGGGCCTTACCCTAAGCCCAAATATATTCTTAGCCCAAATTATCTGACTTCTGATTGCCAACTAAGGACTAAAGAACCAAAATCCAATATATAGCCCGATATGAGGCCCAAAACATGCAAAGCCCACTACTATTGAGTACGCGGGGGTACTCCTATGTACGCTAGGCATACAAGTTGCATGGTGTGTAAGCTGTGCGTACATATATGTACGCCCGCCGTACTTATCTGTTAACTCAATTTTCCCCTTAAGCACTTAATACTCTATTCCAAAGGCTAAAATCACAGATCCAAGTCCTCTTCAACGTCTTAATCCATAAAGTCACTAACTTGGTGACTTTACATGACCCAACTAAGCCCAAACTTCAAAAATGGTATTGTATTTCCATGAAAGTGATATTAACTCATGCATGAACCCATTAACACATCCAAGATGGTAACTTTCTGTCTTAGGGATTCATTTGGCACTGAGAGTGGCAAATCTAAGCTTAGAAACCGGATTTGAACCATAAAGCTCCATTCTTGGGACCAAAAAGGTATAAAACATCATTGCACTAGATCTAAGCATACTTGAGGAAATTTGAAGAATTTATACCTCAAGATGATCTGAAATGAAACAACAATCTCGGATCCACAACTTCTCCTTTGAAACACCACCATGCTTTGCTCTTCACTTGCTTGGAAAATGGATTCACCACACCAAAATGCTCTCCAATGGCTTTCTAAGCTCCAAGAACACTCAAAGAAGGGTTAGGGTTTCGTGGTGGTTGTCTAAGGGTGAAATGGAGGCTGACAATTGAGGCATATTATTACTTTTATAGTGGAAAACCCTAAAATTTAGGGTTTAAGTCTGAATGGAGTATGCCCCGCATACCTCTATGTATGCCCGACGTACTCACAAACCACATGCGTCTATTTTGCTCCTCTACTCTAGGCATACTTCCACGCATATCACCTTGCATGCATGGTACCTTCTTGCCATCTTTCACCATTAGGGACCAATAATGCTAATAACTTCAAAGTGCTATAACTTCTACATTTTAAGTCTGTTTCCGACAAAATTTATATCCATGAAAAGGTGGCGGGAAGGCCTATGCTCCCAGCTACACCCCCATGCCTAAAACCATCCGAGTAAGACCCGAGACCAATAAAAGACTGAATCATCACATTACGCCTGTACCATGGCATCCGAAGCCACAACCGAGTACTTTCAAAACTGGGTGTTACAACTCTCCCCCACTTAAATTGAATTTCGTCCTCGAAATCGCTCCTTACTCACATCCTAATTCAACTAACGATATGAGGAACACAACTGATGGTTCTATGCGTAATCCATTCTTCTCTAGATAACCGAAAAATCAGTCGAACTTCCATTCCGAAGAAAGCGAATTGCAAGCTTCAGCAACTCACTTCTAACCTTTTAGAGTCCAAATCCATACTAATCTATCTCCCTGACAGATTGCCCCTGCATAACCACCTGCAGGACAATTATACTTGATAGAAGGCTCAGATAATCCTTCGAGTAAAAGATTCATCCCTGCAATGGTTAGACTTAGACGAGAGCTGCGCAACAGAGTCAAATCAATTACTCTAAGATTATTTAATCCAACTGCAAGTGTCTTCGCATTTTCGATCAACAACTTATTCCTCACACAAGAATCCTCACATCACTACTTTTACCTGAACATCATGTTGTCTCTTATCTACCTTCCAAAGGAACCAGGACCTCCTAGGTCCAAACTTATATGTCTACTATCTTGAATACTGGATTCCACCCGGTTACTGAACCAATGAACACCCTCTCAGTCGCTCCCAGCGACTTCCGATGAAACTTAGGCTATCGAAACTACTCTATCCACATTGCCAATCTTGGCTCTATAAATCCTCAAATCCCCGATCGTATATCTCGACCCCACGGTCTCTGACAGGTCCCATCTGCCTTGCTAAGTTCGCATGGGATTCACCCACGGGTCTCACCCAAACTGTACTATGGAGTGACCTTGCTCCCAGGTCTCACCTATCTAGGGCATACGCAGTACAACTCCCTCGAATTCTATCTACCTATCCTTTCCTGATTCTGATCACACTAACTAGGAGATACAGGCCTCGCCTACATTCTACTAACTCGTAGATACGGTCCCTCGCCCACACTCTGCGAACTAGGAGATACGGGCCCTCACCCACACTCCACTAACTAGGAGCTACGGTCTGCCGCCCACACTTCGCTAACTAGGAGATACGAGCCCCTGCCCACAGTCCGCTAACTAAGAGATATGGGCCCCCGCCCACACTCTGCTAACTAGCCGTTAATGAATGTTGAGGCTATCCTACAGTCTTACAACATTTCCTACGTTGTCTGGCTGCTAGTGAATGCTACGGCTATCCCGCAGTCTTCCAACACTTTCCATGCTGATCATGCACACGGCCTAACATCCTGGCTGAACTCGTGTCCTAACAAGAATTTCCTTAACCTGTTCCCCAAAGCCAACTATCGAACACCAAAAAGGAAGCGAACCCTACGTTGGGAAGTTCCCCAAACTCCCAACTCACATACCCCTCAATCCAATCAGCCACTTAGACGGCCTTCCTTCCTGACGAGAATGCAAACTCATCCTATATCCACACTTCCTTCTGGTCCTGAGCTCTTGGAGAACCCTCCCCCACTTTGGTTCAACCAACATCTTACAGCACACCCGGCTGGAAAGATCCCCAATCCTTTGTATCATCCAATGATCAATCTTGTTGACAACCAACTCTTACCATTATTAGTGTTCCCAAAATTAACCGACACGAAAGCAGTAAGACCCCTGAAGACTGTCCGAACACTTCCCAGGTTCCAATCACACTTTCTATAGATACCGCATCCTGAGAACCCTCTTTATACGAAGACGTCCCCACACTACCACCCTAAGACCCATGGTATGCAGATGGCATATAATATGAACATAATCAGGAAGTATAACCCTAAGATATAACTACTCATATGGATGCAAGAAAATAGTAATATAATCATAGATAAAAACTGATAGGAAAGCAAAAGATACACACCTACAACATCGGAAGTTGCTTGTGTCTCCTTTGTAACAAATTGGAAAGCCTTTCTCCTCACCGTAGGTGCATCGTCTTGGCCCTGACGGCCATCTGTGATCCTCAATGTCGCAGGGGCAGGTGTTATCACCTCTCCCGCTGTAGCCAAGCTTGGACATTGGGCCTTCTTGTGGCCCCGCTGACTGCAATGGAATAAGATCAAGTCTGATCCTTGTGTAGAAAATTACCAATTTGTCTGCACTTGAAGCAACCATAATCACCACCAGTACTGCTCCTACATGCACCCTCGTGTGTCATGCCGCGCTTGCCACAGCGGCTACAGTCCTGATCACCTCTCGATCTAGAATATGATGTCTTGGGCCTCTTGCCCGATCCCATGGATGTCTGCACCTCATCTGGTTTCCTCTTCCTATTTGCCTCTAAGTCAATCTCCCTCTCACTGGCTCGAGCGATCATATCCTCCAGCGTCTTGCAGTTGGACCGGCTCACAGACTGTCTAATGTCGCTTCTCAGCATCTCGTGGTACTGAGCCTTCTTTATCTCCTCGTCCGCCACATACTGCGGAACAAGAAGGGCTCTTTCTCTCTCTCTCTCTCTCTCTCTAAACTTGGCGGTGATCTCCGCCACTGTCTCTGTGGTCTGCTAGAGATCATGGACCTTCCATGCTAACTGCTGCACCTCAATAACTAGTGCAAACTCAGCCTTGAACCTGGCCGAGAAGTCACTCGATGTCATCCCATCCAATGCGGCATCATCTCAAATAACATGTCCAACCTCCTCCCACCAAAAGACAGGAGGCGAGTCAACCCTTGTCCCCCTCGGGACACCGGCTAGAACGGAAGGTGTTGGCGACATCTACCAACCACCGGCTGCTAGCAATGGGGTCCTTAGCCCCATGATAATCTGGAGCTCCACAGGCTCTGAAATCTGTGAACGTCAATATGCGCGCCCCATCATGGCCACCATCTCGGTGCGAATCACATCCAACCTCTCGTCCAAAATCTCCATAATATCCTCCTTGACCGTACGAAAGATCAAGGAGTCTGGTCTAAAATATTGCACGTAATCTCAGCTGAAATAAACTCTTTCATCTGCTCATCTAGCTGCTCGGTTCCAAAGCCCGAGCCTGATCCCTCACCGGTAATTGAACTACCCACTGGTCTACCACATAACGTCACCATGCTGCAAGATATCATAACAACCATCAAAATACTCATCACTATCGAGGGATCACACACGCGCACTACAAGTTTCCCGGTTTCATCGCAGCCTTCCTAGATTCGAGTACGAATCCTCTGCTTTCAATAGTACGGGCCCATACTACCTTCAACATCTATCCGTACTTTCCTCAAGAACTACCTTGACTCCACCAAGTCCCTTCTCACTACTACTGCTCCCATCATTAATCTCATCGTAGGCTTGCCCTAGGGTAATCACCATCCTACTCTCCGCCATCAGATGCATAAGAAGTCCCTGCTATCTCCCCCTAACTAGCTCGCGAATAACATTACATATCACTAAGACTAGATAATTCTTCGAATGAGAGGTTCTACCCTACAACGGTTAGACTCAAACGAGAGCTGTGAAATAAGGCTAAACCTAACCTTCTGAAATTATTTAGTCCTCGTAATATGTAACTTAACATATTCGTTTACTAGTTAGTAAGAGATAACTAGAACTCCTAAAATCCCAAAGCAAGCATCATTCGAGCATTGAGTACACATAATCAAGCATATCCTAATCAGGCCATCATATCACTGACTAATCTGTACTAGCATGCAATATCATAAAGCTCATACACATATAACAGGCACATAAGTCATCCTTCCTAGATCCTTAGCCCTAATCTAGTATGCAGTTCTCATAAGCATATCATAACATAAACTTGTATGGGTAATTTGGGAGTACTTACTTGAGCTTGACAGATTGTATGCACCACACCCTTTTCTCTTTTCAAAGTTCTTTTCTCTTTTCAAAATTCTTTTCTTTTTCTCAAAGTTCTTTTTATAAAAATGATTTTCTTTTGAAAATTTTCATACCAAGTCCTCAGTTTGAGTTCAGACACACCCGAGAGTGTGCCCGAATCCCTCAAACCAAGACTCTCATACCAACTTGAAATATCCCAAAATTATAAACCAAAAATTTCGTTTTAAACCATTTAATAAACCATAGTTATCGATCATTTCATCAAAATATAAGTCAAGTATTTCAAAATGTTATTAGAGTATCATATCAAAACATTAGAGTAATCATCCCATGCTAAATCATCATGGTGTGTGCAATGCAGTCATCCCGAGGTCTTCCCTCTGCTACTAGAAGTATCTAAAACCAAAACTAAAAATCGTAAGCACGAAGCTTAGTGAGTCTACCTAAAATACCACATACCATACACATATCATATAACATGCAACTAGGAGATACGGGCCTCACCCACACTCATGGAGATATGGGCCCCCGCCCACACTCGGCTAACTATGATATACAGGCATCTCCCACACTCAACTATCTCATAGATATGGGCATCTACCACACTCTGTTAACTAAGAGATACGTGCCTAGCCCACACTCATCAGGCTAGGAGGTACGAGCCTCGCCCACGCTTTGCTAACAGGGACATACGGGCCCCTGCCCACACCCTACAAATTAAACATACATAAAATTATCACACAGACAACAAGTATAACTATAATCTACCAGTTCAATAACATACTCATATAATACTAAGATATGGGCCCAACCCACACTTAGCTACTAATAATAAACGACTCTAAGATACAGACCTAGCCTACACTTAGCCACCAAAAACATAAATAATTCTAAGATACAGGCCTAGCCCACACTTAGCTACTCTACACGGGCTGGCATTGGTGCCTTAGACTCGTTCCGACTAAAGGAAACTCACCTCACAAGCTAACTATAGAATCCTGCGAATAAACTTCTCGCTGCTAGCTGGCAGATCCCCGAACTGCTGATCTCTCGACTCTGACAGCTACCATTGCCAAAATAAGAATTAGTCCAAGCCAACAATCCTCCTTAGGGAAAAATGACCATTTTACCCCTTATCTAAATTGGTCCAGAAGTAAGGCCCAAAAACCATAATATGAAAGGCCCCATACTTGGTAGACTTCCCAAGCCCACTTGTGGAACACTAATGGCCCAATTTGCTAAATTGGGCCCAATCCCTCTAATGGGCCTTACCCTAAGCCCAATCATATTCTTGTCCCAAATTATCTAACTTCTGATGGCCCACTAGGGCCCAAAGAACCAAAATCCAATGTATGGCCCAATCTGAGGCCCAAAACATGCAAAACCCACTTCTGCTGAGTACGTGGGGGCATACTCCTCTGTATGCTAGGCGTACATGTTGCATGGTATTTACGTTGCGTGTTCATGCATGTACGCCCGACGTACTTCTCTGTTAAGTCACTTTTCCTATTAAGCACTTAATACTCTATTCCAAAGGCTATAATCACATATCCAAGTCCTCTTCAACGTCTTAATCCATAAAGTCACTGACTTGGTGACTTTACATGACCCAAATAAGCCCAAACACCAAAAATGGTATTCTATTTCCATGAAAGTGATCTTAACTCATGCATGAACCCATTAAGACATTGAAGATGGCAACTTTTTGTCTTAGGGACTCATTTGGAACTGAGAGTGGAAAATCTAAGACTAGGAATCGGATTTGAACCATAAAGCTCCATTCTTGGGACCAAAAATGTAACACCTTGTTCTGAAAATGGTTTTCTATGGATTTCAAAGTCCCAGGCTAAGGGCATTTCAGTATTTTATGGGCCTTGAAGTTTTTATTTAAGAGGTTTAGGGCCAGGGTGCGTTGCTAGAAGCGTAGGGCTTATCACCACCTTTTCGTGGATATAAAGTTCGTCGGAAACGGACTTAGAACGAAGAAGTTATAGCACTTTGAAGTTATTGGCAATATTGGTCCTTAATGGAGAAAGAGGGCAAGAAAGGACCATGCATGCAAGGTGGCCAGCGCAAGAGTACGCCCAACGTATAAGGTCATAAGGTCGCGGGTGTTTTTGGCGTACGCCCAACATACGTCCAGTGTCCAAAAACCCTAACTTTTAGGGTGAGCCACTATATAAGGAACATATTGGCTCAAACCCTAGCCTCCTTATCCGTCCCCTAACCTCAGAGAAACCCTAGAACGCCGCATCTCTTCATCCTTGGGTGATTTTGACCTCAAGAAGCTCATTTTGGTGGTGTAAGCTTGGAAGAAGAAAAGAGGAAGTTGGCAAGGAAGAACTTCGGAAGTTGGAGCTTATAGATCCGGAATAGCATCATCATTTGGAACTCTTTAGAGGTATAAATTATATAACTTTACTTAAGAATGCTTAGATCTAGTGTATTGTGGTTTTGGAGTTATTTTGGTCCCAAGAATGGACCTTTATGATGAAATCCCGTTTGTGAGCTTAGGGTTGCCACCCTCAGAGCTAAAAGGGTCCCATAAGCAGTAAAGTCTCCATCTTGAATGACTTAATGGGTTCATGCATGAGATCTAGCCCTCCTTATGGAAGAAGAATACCATTTTTGGGAATTTGGGCTTGTTTGGGCCAAGTTAAGCCACCAAGTTAATGACTTAATGGATTAAGACATGGAAAATGACTTGGATATGTGTTTGTAGATTCTGTAGTAGAGTATTAAGCACTTAATGGGAAAGTGACTTAACAGGGGGAGTACGATGAGCATACATGTAGGTATGCCCAACGTACACACCATTGGCTAGTACGCTTAGCGTACGTGAATGTTCACCCCGCATACTCTGTCAGTTTGGGCTTCATGTTATTGGGCCTCAGATTCGGCCATGCTTTGGACTTTTGGCCTTAGTAGGCTAGCAGAAGTCAGATGACGTGGGCCAAAAAGATGTTTGGGCTTAGGGTAAAGCCCATTAGAGGTATTGGGCCTGATTTAGCAAATTGGGCCATTAGTGGGTCACTAGTGGGCTTAGGAAGCTCACCTAGTATTGGGCCTTTTCATTATGGTTTGGGCATTAGTTATGGACCAAGTTGGCTTAGGGGTAGAATGGTTATTCTACCCTATGAAGGGTTATTGAATTGGACTAAGTGATATTTTGGTATATATAGCTCGGGGAGCCGAAGGATCAGCAGTTCAGAAAGTTTCAGTTAGCAGCCAGAGGAGCTTTTAGTAGGACTTCAGCAGTGCAAGGTGAGTCTCCTCATTGTGTGCATGGGTCTACGGCCACAATGTCGACCCATTATGTTGATGCATAGTAGGAAGACCCGAGGGTTAGCCCTAGGCATTATTATGATATATGTTCTGGATTACGATTTGATGTCGGGCGAGGCTCGAGGAATGTTAGTATGCTTGTTATACTTGTTGTCTATGTGATACTTGTATGTGCCTGGTAGGGAGGTGAGTGTGGGCGAGGTCCCGCATCTCATCCCTAGCTGAGTATGGATGGGGTTCCGTATCTCATTAGTATCAGAGTAGGGACGGGGCCCGAGATAGGGGAGAAGTGAGTGTGGGCGGGGGCCCGTATCTCACTATCAGCAAGAGTGTGGACGGGGTTCCATGGCTCATCAGTAGCATGTTAGGGGCGAGGCCCAAGTTAGGCGAGGCCTTAGGACAGGAATACAGTAGGGTATGTTTGCTTATATGTTATCATGTTTATATTATTATATGTGTATGGCGGGCGAGGCCTAAAGATAGGCCATGCCTAAGAGAAACATACATGTATACCGAGCGGGGCTCCATGCTAGGCGGGGCTTGATGCCGAGCGGGGCCCGATGCCGGAGCAATTCTGATGTCGGGCAAGTCTCGATGCAGCGGGCGGGGGCCCATTATGTGGTTATATGTCTCGTAGGCAGTAGCATGGGGAACTCACTAAGCTTCGTGCTTACAGTTTTTAGTTTTTGTTTCAGGTACTTCCGGTAGAGGAGGGAAGAGCTCGGGATGATCACATGGTACACACCAAGAAGTTGAGTCTGGGATGTTTACTCTGATAAAATAAATATGTTTGAAATGATACTTGATTTCATATAAGGATTTATGTATGACTTGATTATGGTTGATTGATGATTTTAAAACAGAATTTTTAGTCATGATTTTTGGGATGTTACAAAAAAGGTCCAAAACATCACTACACTAGATCTAAGCATACTTGAGGAATGTTCAAGAATTTATACCTCAAGATGATCTGAAATGAAACAACAATCTCGGATCTACAACTTTTCCTTTGAACCACCACCTTGCTTTCCTCTTCACTTGCTTGGAAAATGGATTCACCGCACCAAAATGCTCTCCAATGGCCTTCTAAGCTCCAAGAACACTCAAAGAAAGGCTTGGGTTTAGTGGTGGCTGTCTAAGGGTGAAATGGAGGCTGACCATTGAGGCATATTATTCCTTTTATAGTAGCACACCCTAAAATTTAGGGTTTAAGTTTGAATGGAGTACGCCCTGCATACCTCTATGTACGCCCGGTGTACTCACAAACCACCCGCGTCCATTTTACTCCTCTATGTTGGGCGTACCCCAACTTACGTTGGGCGTACTTTCGCGCCTATCACCTTGCATGTATGGTACCATCTTGCCATTTTTCTCCATTAGGGACCAATAATGCCAATAACTTCAAAGTGTTATAACTTCTTCATTCTAAGTCCGTTTCCGACGAACTTTATATCCACAAAAAGGTGACGCGAAGCCCTACGCTCCCAGCTACACTCCTAAGCCTAAAACCTTCTAAATAAGACCTGAGACCCATAAAAGGCCGAATCGTCACATTATGCCTATACCCTTGGCCTTCGAAGCCATAACCGAGTACTTTCAAAACTAGGTGTTATAGGGTTGTTTTGAAAAATTTAAATTTGTTGTGATTTTTGAGACGTTACAAGAAGAGGTGGACCAAACGGCTACAATATGTAATAAGAAACATGTTCGTTTTTTAACATCTACCGACTATTACAGTAAACTGAAATTTAAATAAACTAATTTTATAAACTAAGAATAGTTCTCAAAACAAAATTTTTAATTCTAGTCTTAAAACATTAAAAGAATACTAAAAAGAACATGTAAAAAACAAAAATATAAAATTTCTTAAAAAATATAAAAGAAGCTATCACTAATTTTAAAAAAGCATAAAAAAAATCAAATAATAAAAGAAATTAAGAAGATATTGCAAACAATGTTTAAAAAGTTCATAAATGAATTACACATGTTAAAAAAGATACAATCGAAACTGAAAATATTATTAATAGAAACGGTAAAAAAATTAAAAAAATCAAAGTTTTTTTTTTTTAAAGAAAATATCAATGTATAAAAAATTGTTGAAACTATAAGAAGAAATCGTATCAAATTCGTAAATTAAAGTTAAAAATAATCAAAGTTTTAAAAGAAAGAATCAAATTTTAAAAATATATATATTAAGTTATACCAAATTTCTAAAAGAAAAAATCAGTTGGAAAAAATAAAAGTAGAAAAGGTTTCAAGAGGCAAGTCAAGTGTTGCGCTACACAGAACTTGCGTAGATGTTTTGTATTTCGAAGCCTTCCAAAAAAACAAACTGATACAAGAGGACAATTGTTGCACATGTGTTGTGACGTGTAACAATAAATTGGTCTGAAAAAGTTTTTTTTTTTTTTAAAACAAACAACATCTTAGATAAAACGTAAACTTGTACATATTGCGATTCATGTGTAAAACACAATATGTGTTTTATACCTAGATTTTGATTTATTATTCTTACCATTTGTGTTCTTTTACACTCAAACACCAATAATAACGAAGATAATCCAACAAAGTAAAGCATCAACATGTAGACTCTTATTTTCACTTAGATAACAAGATAATTATAGTCTAATTCATTTCACATGAATTTTGTAAAACATATATTAAGCAACTTAATGTTGTAGTATTTAACAGAAAAAAAAAACGACCATTAGTTTATGTATTGCATTAACAGCAAAAAGAAAATAAAATCATGGATCATGTAGAATTGTAGTTTAAATCACCGTCATAACTAAAACATTAGCATATAACCCCATCCAAGGCAACCTGCAGCTTCCATTATTCTGCTCTATATGACTATATGTCTTTGGTTAAACATACATGCTCTTTCATGAGCATCTTAATTACACGTACAACCATAATTAAACATGCATTTGGATTTAATTAATTAAACAGAAATATTCTGGGATGGGATCAGCTGGCCTTGCCTCATCGCCAATGTCTTGTAGATCTCCATTATCATCTTCTCATCGTATTCTTTCATTGCCATCGTCCCAAACCCTTCTCCACCCATTGTTCTCCCCCTCACCACAGATGAACTCGCGAGTTTCATCATAATCATCATATAAGCATCACGGATTCCTATAAACAACTTCCTGGGCTTCAGCTTCAAAGTAAGCCTCGGATTTATCCTAAACCTCCAGAACCGCCTTTTCCTCCTCCTCAACCTCCTCGGCTTCGATCCAGACTCCTCCTCCTCCTCCTCTCGTCCTGCACTGTCGTGACTAGTACTGGTGCCGAGGCGTTGGTACCCTCTTGCTCGCCAGCAGCCTTTTACACTTTTGTATGCTGTAGTGGTTAAGCCTTCCATATTTTGAAGATCGATCTGTATTTGTGTGGATACATTAAGAAAATTATAGCTAGCTAGGTGGGGGCGTTGGAGTTATAAGATTAGCTTGCTGCTAGGGAAGTAAGGAGATGTAGTAATTAATGTGGCAGATTGGTTCTGAATCCTTACCTACATTTCTCGCGGATTTCATTATTTGTAGAGAAAGGAGTGCACGGATCATTCACACCATTGGTTCCCACCACTTTGACTTTCCAGGTTTCAGATCTCAACACCAAGCTAGCTAATCCATGCGTTTATTTTTTTAATTTAATTTATTCATCAATTACTTTCTCACCATTCCATTGAATTTGACCATGACCATCTCTACCTTCTTTTGACACCAACAAATAAAATCAGACATAATTAAGACCAACTAAGACTTAAAGAACACGATTTGGGACGTTTCTTAGACTATCAAGGTCACGGACGGAACCATAATTTTAGTATAAGGAGGCTTTCATGTATCGAAAGTTTTTAAAACGAACTTGTTGAAAATTACACAATGACCGTTATATCCCAATTCAAAAGAAAACGTGACTAATTAAGCTAGCTATACACACTTATAAAATTCATGACAAGTGACAAAAGAATGCAATGTGTGTTCCTGCACGTCCTAACAACAAGCTATTTCAATCATTTGAAGCATATACCATTTGATTTATAAAGACAACAAAAATAGAAGCTTTTTCCTTTCACCATAAGCATAAAATGATAACATGTATACCCGATATTGAAATTTAATGCAATAACTTTTAATTATTGTGGAACTAGATGTGTATTCTTGGAAGCCTTGAAATCCTATCAATTAGTGTGTGCATCCGAAAATGTATAATGGTTGATCCAACAAAGATTAAGACCTTTGATAAAAATCTTTTCAAGTTCAAACAAATATTTCTGCTTGAATGGATCGAAAATACTATTTTATATGCACAAAAAAATAGGTTTTTCCCGATAAGATAAGTCTTTCCTAGAAATCTCCAAAACCATATCTTTTTGGTTGAATAGACTGGAACGGCAATTGCGTCCCAAAACCTTGCCTCTTTCTTTCTTGTATTATTAATTTCTTTTAAATAATTTTTTAATTTCTTTTATATTGAATTATATTGGATTATTATATATTGATAAATATTATTTTTAATATATAATATTTATGTATTAATTGAAATTATTTTATTCTATTATTAATTTCTTTTAAATAATTCTTTTTTATTTTCTTTTTATGGATTAATTCTTTTTTATTATATTATTATATATTAATAAATATTATATATAAATATATAATATGTAAATATTAATAAATATTACGTTATTGGATTATAAATTTGTTTTAATTATTTTTTATAATTTATTTTTATTTGATTGATTTTTTTTTTTTTACAATACCACCATCACAAGAGGCAGATTTAAAGTATTATAAGGGCATGCAAATGAATACCCTTGGCTAGTTACTAAAAGTATTGATTTTCTATTGAAAAAAAATATTTAATATAGTATATTTTAAGAATGCATACCCTTTCCAAATTAATTGCATAACCAAATAAAATCTTCAATCTAAGAAAACGGAAACTTGGCCTGACAAACTTCATTTAAGGCGATTGACGCTTTTTAGAAAAAAAAAAAGTAAATACTCATACTTATAATTGATAAAAACTAACAAACACCAAAATTAAAAATCTCACAAATCCTAAATTCCTAATCACCAAGTGTAATTTTCTCTCATTATATAATTCAAGATCTTTATTAAATAAATTCCCTTTATAACAACATATTTTTAATTGATAAAAAATTACTATTTAAATGCATACCCTAATTTATTTTTCTAAATCCGCCACTGACCATCATCCTAATATATTTTAAAAAATTTCATTCATTCCACCACTACCAGACATAAACAGGGTCAAGAATCACACATTGAGTTATAAAAAAACAAAAATGGCTAGAAAGAATAATAGCGGTAACATCAACTTGAAAAACAATAATTTAAAAACAACTTAATAGACGTTCTATTTGGATTTTTAAATGATTATTATGTAATTTTGATTTTGTATGACAATTTGTATGTTTTTGTAATTATTCAGCAACTTCATCCATCATAATATAGAACAGCAGGGTAATATTATCATTTTTCATCATTCTGCACAGTCAATTAGATGTACAATTGAACAACATTGTTTCTTTTCCAGTCAAAAATTTTTCTCATACAGCACTTTTCCGGATAGAAACTATCAAACGGGGCCTAAAGTGGTGACAAAGATTAATTCTTTTTTATTAGATTATTATATATTAATAAATATTATTTATAAATATATAATATTTATATATTAATAAATATTACTTTATTGGATTATTAATTTCTTTTAGTTACTATTTATAATTCATTTTTATTGGATTAATTCTTTTTCTTTTACAATACCACCATCATCCTAATATATTTTAAAATTTTCATCCATCCCACCACTACCAAACATAAACCGGGTCAAGAATCACACATTGAGTTATAAGAAAACAAAAATGGCTAGAAAGAATAATAGCAGTAACATCAACTTGAAAAAGAATAATTTTAAACAACTTAATAGACAATCTATTTGGATTTTTGAATGATTATTGTGTAATTTTGATTTTGTATGACAATTTGTATATTTTTGTAATTATTCAGCAACTTCATCCATCATAGTATAGAATAACATGGTAGTATTGTCATTTTTCATCATTTAGCAAACTCAATCAGATGCATAATCAAACAACATGATTTCTTTCCCAGCCAGAAAACTTTCCCATACAGCACTTTCCCGGATAGAAACTATCAAACGGGGGCCTAAAGCGGTGATGAAGTGGAAAAGACCAAAAAGTCCCACAGAGATTCATAGTTTTTTGGGATTAATTAAATATTACAAAAGGTTTATCCAAGACTTTTCTTCAATAGATGCTCCATTGATAACCTTGGCCCACAAATGGGCTACTTATACATGGACTGAGAAGTATGAAGACGCTTTTGAGAAATTAAAGAAGCAATTATGTGAAACACCGATCCTTGCTCTACCAATGGAGTTGAAGACTTTGCAGTTTACAGTGACGTATCTGGAGTAGGGTTAGGATGTGTTTTGACCGAAGGGGATAAGGTAATAGCATATGCATCCCGAAAATTGAAGATCCACAAACAAAACTACCCCACTCATAATTTAGAGTTGGCAGGGGTGGTTTTTAGGCTAAAGGTATGGAGACATGATCTTTACAGCACGAAGTGTAAAACTTTCTTTGATCATAAGAGTCCTCAGTATCTCTTTGCTCATAAAGGGTTGAACGTGAGATAAAGATGTTGGCTAGAATTAGTCAAGGACTATGACTATGAAATACTTTACCATCCTGGTAAAGCGAATTTTGTAGCAAATTATTTGAGTAGAAAGGTAAACTTAGGGAAGAAAAAAATCCAAGCGTGTTAAGAATTGAAATTGTCTCGACGATTGTGGAAAGTATCAATATAGCTCAGAATGATGCTTTGGAATGAGATAACAAAAAAGAAGAACATTTGGGCAAGACGTTAATGTTTGGAACAAACAACCATGGGTTGAAGGTATTCAAAAATAAAATATGGGTGCCCAAGATAGGTGGAATAAGGGATCTTCTCATTAACGAGTCTCACAAAACCTTGTACTCTATTCATCCAAGCAACACCAAGATGTATATGGATCTGAAACCATATTACCGGTGGCCGACAATGAAGCTCGAAATTACTAAGTATGTAGCTGAATGTGTGACATGTACAAGAATTAATACTCAACATCAGAAACGATATGGGAATTTGGAACCATTATGAGTACCCATGGGTAAGTGGAAGGACATTACCATGGTCTTCGTAACCAAACTTCCCAAAACGAAGGAAGGTCAAGATATGATTTTGGTGATTGTAGACTGATTAACAAAGAGTATACATTTCATAGTGTCCAATGGGACATTGTATATGAAAAATCTTGCAAAAGTTTACGTAAAGAGATAGTAAAACATCATGGTGTTCCCCTGACGATTGTTTCAGACCGAGACAATCGTTTCACTTCTAGGTTTTGGAAGGGGTTACACGAAGAGATTGGTAAAAAACTATGTTTGAGTATAGCATATCATCCATAGACATATGGACAAAGTGAAAGAACAATTCAAACACTAGAGGATATGTTGCGAGCTTGTACATTGGAATTCATGGGTAACTGGGATGAGTATCTACCATTGGCTGAATTTTTCTACTACAATAGTTACCATTCGAGCATTAAGATGGGACCTTATCATGCGTTGTGAGGGCATAAACATCGTACGCCATCTTGTTGGATTGAAGCTGGATAGAAGCAACTTATGGGTCCTGGGATTGTCCATCAGACTGCCAAGAAATTGAAAGTGATGAGAGAAAAAAATACTAGCAGCTCATAATCCTCAAAAGAGATATGAAGATAAGCAGCGATAACTGATCACTTTTGAAGCCGGATACCAATTGTGAATCAAAGCCTCTCCATAGAATGGACTTATCAGATTTAGTATACGATGGAAGCTAAGTCCAAGGTTCTTTAGACCATTCAAAGTGCTTCAACTAATTGGTATTCAGGCATACAAATTAGAGTTTTCAGCTGAACTGGAAAGTATTTATAACACCTTTCATGTTTGTTACTTAAGGAAGTCCATGGGAGAAGTTTTCGATATGATTCCACTTTCATAATTAATAATCGATGAGAATAAGAGATTAATTGAAGAGCCTGAAGCACTTGTTGATCGTAAGAGAACGATATTATGACATGATATGGTTAAATTAGTGCTTGTGTGATGGAAACATACATCAGGGTCGAACCTCACCTAAGAGACAGAAAGTGACATGAAGAGTCACTATCCACATCTATTTGTTGATGCATGATTCCAAGACAGAATCATCCAAAGGGGGGATAACTGTATCACCTACGTTTCTCGCTTGGCATAATTATAAAAGATGTATTTACGTCGGTCGGAAATTGTAAGCTTTTATGAATAAATGAAAGAAATTTATTTGAATATGTGTTTATATATTATGTACATGGAAATTGGATGCATATCGTGTGTATATAATATTTTGTAAACACCTATATTTAAAAGTAAATAAACAAGGCTAAATTAAGCGTCAAAAAAATATTATTTAGGATAAATAGTCTTGATGAAAATTGAAGTAGTCACGATGAAGATCTTGTGCATATAAGGAATGCTTAAATCTGACTTCATATGAAGAATTTATGATTTTTCAAAGTTTCACGTTCAACCTTATATGGCAAAGTGTGCCGTAAATAGTGAATCAGAGATGAGTTCCTTATTAGCCTACGTAATCTAAAAAAGAGTTGTATTAATCGTGAAAGAGAAAGCACACATATAGAGAACGTCCAAATATGACTTCGTATGAGCAAGTTATGATTTTTCGAAGCTTTAGTACAATTGTGTCAACACAAAAATTGAAATTAAGATCAGTTGATTGTTATCCAAAACAATGTAAACGAGAGTTAAGGATCTTGTGAATAGGAATCTGTCAATATAAAGACAGTCGAGAACGGAGTTCATATGAAGGAGTATTGATTTTTTTCACGGTCTTTTGTAGTGTAATCTTCATAGACTATTAAAATGAAAATGGAATGAGAATTAACTGATAGAGTCTAAATGAAAATTGTAGTACTCAGAAATAGGTATGTATGGATATAAAGAACGTCAAAACTAGAGAACGTATGAGAGAGATACAATTTTTTGAATTTTAGGAATTTTTCTTGACATTATGATGTTGCACCAAAAACACCGCGCCACAAGTCATGTTTTTGGAGGAAGACCTTGTCGACCAAGCCAAGGAACGGTGTGCCCCTGGTGTAGGCACAACGTACTTTGATCAAATTTTGCATATAAATAGCAGCCAACCTACTCATTCTTCGTCACACCTTCCTAACATTCTCTCTAGAAATTTTCACCCTTTAATCTGAATTTTCACTAGATATTAGGAATATTTCAGTAAAGCCTTGAGTTGCAAGAGAACCCAAAAAATAAAAGCTCTTAGGTTGGAGTTCTGCCTGCAAACTTTCCAGAATTTTGTCAGGATAGTTTGACAGTTTGATGAGCGCTATGCAGCCCTTGCGGAGGCGGCTGTCACGGCAGCTACTGCAACTGTATCAGCGGCAGGGGTAGGATCCAACCGGGCTTTTCACTATCGGGACTTTGACAACATGAAGACCCCGACTTTCGATGGGATTTAGGACCCTATCATAGCCATGAGGTGGCTATCGGACATCGATGGATGCTTTTTCACATGTTCCTGCCCGGCTGACCAGAAGGTTAGGTGTGCCCTGAACATGTTGAGGTCCGGGGCGAAGGACTGGTGGAGGTTGATGACAGGTTCTTATTCAAATGAGCAGAGAGATACAGTTTCTTGGGATCGGTTCAGGGATATGTTCTACTCCCGTTATATTCTGCGAGTCAAGCGTGAGCGGATATCTCAAGAGTTCTTGGAGTTGAGACAGGGTGCAGAGTTGGTGACGGAGATCACCCATATGTTCATTAATAGGGCGATGTTCTGCCCATAGTTTGCTTCCGAGTAGGCTCAGATGACGCATATTTTAGGGTACAGTTGTAAGAGCAGAGGCAGGCCCCGATGCAGTCTCAACTGACACCGAAGCGGTCCAAGACCGCTGATTCTAGGGTTGGAGGACAGAGCAGTCACACTTGTGCAAAGTACATGAAGGGTCATACCGGAGTTTGGAAGTCTGGTGGTATATGCCGCAAGTGCGGAAGGGGGGGGGGGGGCAGTATGTGAGGGATTGTCGACAGTTGGCCCCGGTTCAGGACATGAGGATTTGTTATCACTTCCATCAGGTTGGTCACGTGAAGACCAACTGTCCACATCTGGTTGCTAGACCGGTGCAGACTCCAACGTATGCTACTTTAAGGATTATTGACGAGGGTCAGGGTAGAGCAGAGCCCCCGAGGGCTCAGGGACGTGCCTTCCAGCTTACAACAGGGGAGGCCAGGACAGCGCTAGATGTAGCCGCTGGTATGTTTCTATCTGTATCTTATTGTTTATAATTATATTGTGAATTTTCCATCCATTCTAAATATGGCATAGGATAGTTTGAGGAATTTAGTAACAAGGGTTGTAGACGGTTAGTATCCAGGGGTCTTGGTGATCAGAAGTTAGGATATAGGATCACCATTCCAGGCCATAAACTGTGAATTGGAGATGCATAAGTGTCACCGGGATTCAGGTTCCTTCTGAAGTTCGGTTACTCCATGCCAGGAGGGTTGTTGTGCGAAGATTATTTGTTCCAGGATTCAACGTTCTATGGTGAAGTGTGGAAATGATTGGTTAGGACGGTTAAGTAGTGTTTTGATTTTGCCACTAGGAGGTAGTGGTTAGTGTCCCAAGTGGGGGAGAATTAAGAATTTTCAGATAGAGCATCAGTTGTTGAGGATTTTGTTAGCTACCAGGGCTCGGCACTACATTCATCATGAGTATGCGGGTTATTTAGCATGAGTGGTATACATGCGAATCAGGGAACAGACCATGGATTCTGAGAGGATGGACGATCTACATGAGGCCTAGGGTTAGGCTGGGGTTTAGTGTCCACAAAATGGGTCAGGAGTTCGGAACCCCAAGTGGGTGAGAACAGTCTGCATGGGAAGGACCTCCATGAGGGGCGGTCCAGAGAGATGCTCAGTAGTTTAGAGCGGTCCGGATAGACTGAAGGTCGGTGGGGCGTACCAGTCAGGCCGAAGGCTCGGAGAACGGTCCAGACAAGCTGAAGGCCCGAAGGAGGGGGAGGTCCAGACATGCTGAAGGTTCTGAGAGTGGTCCAGATAGGCTGAAGGTCTGGTGAGGCGGTCCAGTCATGTTGCACACTTTGTATGTGTTGAAGATCCATGCACGGGTATTGAGTAGACTGTTGTGCTATAGCAATTAGTAGGACTATACCAGGGGGTTAAGCATGCTGCTGGAGTGGACGGGAGACTCCGGTGTATTTCTAGGTTGATCGGAAGTTGTTTTAGAGATCGGATGGAGTACAGAGGATCTTGGCGAGTTCATCAGTTTGGAGTGTCTTCGGGGTTCCATTTCTTGGATCGGTTAATACTCTAGTTGGGGACTGGGAGTAGATCTGGATCGGTATTCCTTAGCTAGGAAGGTTTGGAATTGGAATGTCCTGTCAGTCAGGTTCTGGGAACCGGGTTAGATCTTTCTCCTGATCATCTAGGGACACATGGCATGTGGTTAGGTTTGAGGTGGTCCTGCTCTTTGCAGTAGGCCAAGATACCCAGCCTGATCCTGATCCCTTCCCGGCACCTGAGCTGCCGACTGCTGGCCTAGGGCGTAAAACCACCATTCTGAAAACATATCATGATAAACGTCAAAAACACTGATATATCTCGAGGGATCGCTACTACTACAGGTTTCCTGGTCTCGGCTCGGCCTACATTGATTCAAGTATAGATCCTCTGCTTCCGTTAATATGGGCCCCTACTACCTTCCACATCTATCCATACTTTCCTCAAGAACCGCCTCGACTCCACCAAGTCACTACTACTGCTACTGATCTCTGCTACTCTCATCCTAGGCTTAACCAAGGGGAAGTCTCCGACTCAACAAAAACCAGTCCTCAGCTGCTGAAGGCCTCCTTGTAATGACAATTAGTCATCACCTGGATACCATCACATGTGACGAGGCTCAGATAATCCTTCGAGTAAAAGACTCATTCCCACAACGGTTGGACTCAAACAAGAGCTGTGCAGTAAGGCCAAATCCAGCACTCTGAGATTATTCAACCCTGATCTCATGTGATGTGTCGTATTCACCTAATAGCTAACTCCCATCACTCGGAGTCCCACAAAGCACAAAGAAAGTCGCATTCGGACACAAGAAACTAATCAAGCAACTATATTCTCATAACAAGAAACTTTACTAGCTTACAATGTTAAACTCGTACTGTCAGGCATAACCTAAACAGGCTATCATACTGCTGTCTACTCAATACTAGCATGAAATTCTCATAAAGCTGAAACACATATAGTAGGAACATAAGGCATCCTCCTAGATCCTTAGTCCTATTCTAGCATGTTGTTCTACTGAAACTAAAACTGATAATCATACATAAACTTGTATGGGTAATTTGGGAGTACTTACTTGAGCTCGGCTGATCGCATGCACCACACCCTTTTCTTGTTTTCAAAATTCTCTTCTTTTTAAGTCTCTTTCTCAAAAATTCTTTTGAAATCATTTTTCTTTTGAAAATCTTTTTACTGTTTCCTTAGTTTGAGTCCAGTCACACTTGTAAGTGTGCCTGAATCCCTCAAACCAAGGCTCTGATACCAACTTGAAATGACCCAAAATTTTTTGTTTAAATAAAACTAAGGATATCAACCATTTATAATATATCAAGAAATCGTACGTCATAAATCCCAAAAGTTATAATAGATGTGTCATGACAAAAGAACTGTATCAACATAACATAGTATCTGAAATAAACTCCCAGGACAAAAGCTGAAACTGTGGTGTGTACAATGCCATCATCCCGAGCTCTTCCCTTTGCTTGCGGAAGTACCTGAAACCAAAACTGAAACTGTAAGCACAAAGCTTAGTGAGCTCCCCCAAACTACCACATACCATACAATAACATATAATGCACATATTGGGCCTTGCCCACTACATCAGACCGAAATCCGGAAACTGCATCAGACCGAAGTCTGGAAACTAACCAGGGCCTTGCCCTCTGCATCGGACCGAAGTCCGGAAACTGCATCGAACTGAAGTCCGGAACTAAATGGGACCTTGTCCCCTGCATCAGACCAAAGTCCATAACTAACTGCATCGGACCGAAATTCGGAACTGACTGGGACCTTGTCCCCTGCATCGGACCGAAGTCCAGAAACTGACTGAGCATAACATAGCATAGCTTAAACATATCAACTAGCATAAACACATATACTGCATACTGCATCAGACCGAAGTCCGAAACACATATCAAAGGACATGCTTGAGTCACAAAGACATCAAGCACACTAAACTACTCCATCGGACCAAAGTCCGGGACTACTGCTAACTAGATGGGCCAACATTGTGGCCGTTGACCCGTTCCTACCGGAAGGAAACTCACCTCGTAATGCTGGATGTTGAGATACTAACTCTAAAAGTGGCTGACCGCTACTCCGGAACTGCCCGGCTACAAATCCCAAAAACACTAGATTACTTACTTGCAAATACCCTTAGGGTAAGATGACTATTTTGCCCTTGGTCAAAGTCAACTTCCAGTTGACCGGACTCGCCGAGTCAGGGCGTAGACTCGCCGAGTCCCTCCTTTACTAACTCTGACTTTAACTCACCGAGTCCCCTTCCCACTCATTGACTCACCCTGAACTCACAAGTCGAAGAAAAACGGGGACTCGCGACTCGACTAGTCGAGTCCGACAAACAACTTGCCGAGTCCGGTCATGCAGATCCCATACAATTGAATTCCAAACCATTCCAGAGCATTTAACTTGTAGATCTGAGCTCCTGGAACCATCTGAACACGTAAAGTTGCTAACTTTACGTGTAACTAAGAAGGAATGAAGCTATTTCACTCAAACACTACTTTTCTCGGGAAAACTCATCCGACTCGCCGAGTTGTATGAGCAACTCGTCGAGTCTAAGGCAATCCTCATCGGACTCGTCGAGTTGTTCATCCAACTCGTCGAGTCCACGGATATCTTCATATGACTCGCCGAGTCAAGCTTGCGACTCACCGAGTCCATTCAGTCCCATTTTCATACAGACCTAATTTGAGTCATGTAGCGGCTCCAAATTATAGATCCAAGCTTCTAGGGCATGCTTATTACGTAAAGTTGCAAACTTTACGTGCATGCATGGCTTTAAAGACTTCAAATGCCAACCCTAAGCTCTTAATGAGGTTCCAAGCTCAAGAGGGACCTCAATCACGACCATAACTGAAACTTTACACTTCTAGAATGCAATGAGAGTCTGGATCTTAAGTTTTCATCCAAGGAGAGTCCATATCTCAAGTTTTGAATCATAAAAGGCTCCAAAGAAGGCATAACAAGCATAAAGGAGGTTATAATGGAGGAATGCACAAGGTCATAACTTCATTACATGAATGAAGAACAGATGTAAGCTAACTCCTAGATCTTCCTTCCCTTCTATGGACCTTCTTTCCTTCCCAAAGCTTCCAAGCTATCACAAGCACACTCAAACTCAACAATGGGGCTAGGGTTTACAGGGGAAATGTTCTGAGAGTGATAGAGGCGAGGTTGGGGGCGCATCAGTGTGTTTAAATAGGGTGCAAACCCTTGAAATTAGGGCTTCATCCAGACAGTAGCCAACTCAAAACGTGTGATCGTCCCGTCTCTACTCGGCGAGTCGGGCTACAGACTCGTCGAGTACCCCTTCAGAAATGAAAATACTTTATTTGAATTACATACCAGAAATGGGGCGTTACAAATGAGAAATTAATTTATTACAGTTTTGTTATTGAATTTGAAATACAACAGGGATTATATCAATGAATCCTGAATGTGCAAGAAATTATCCAGTGGTACTAAAGAACATTCCTTACTACAAAGAAAAGAGCAAACTAGAGGCAGAAGTGATGAAGCTCAATCCACCACCATGACCTCAAAACTGGGGGGGGGGGGGGATCAATATAAACAAAAGTTTTTTTACTTATTTTTAGTAATTTACATATTTGGTCCCTGTGTTTAGTTGATTTTTTCAGTTTTGGTCCCTGAAAGAATCACGTTGCAGTTTTTGGACCTTGTTTCACTGTTTCATAAAACTTTTATGATTGCCTAAGTTAACAGCCTAGTAGTTAGTTTTTTTTTTAAAATGACCATTTTGCCTTTGGATCAAAGCTAAAAAAAAGTTTAGCATAACAACAAAATTTATATTTTTCTTTTTTCTTTTTTTTTTTTTGCTTAAGTTTAGAGTAGATTACATTTTTGGTCCTTGAATATACGTGACTTTTTTTCAGAAGGTTATGAGGGGCGTTTTTGGTATTTCATGGTCAAATGTTGACTCTAGTTGAGTACACACTTCTATTATACCGTGCATTCTTCCTGCCCATGTATGGTACCGATTCTTTTTGAACAAAGAATACGGGAGCCTAGTTTCATCTTTCACAACATGCTTATATTTAACTTTAAAGCTCACATCAGTTGTTGAGAAGGTATTCTTCTTCTTCTTCTTATTTATTTATTTACTTTTTTAATTCAACTTTATTACGAAATTTAATAGCTTCTTTTGTTGATATTAGTGTTTCTTATTTAGAAAAATATGCGATGTGATCAACTTCGTGATGTTGTAGCAATGAGAAAACTTGGATGAGTAGGAAGTGAGATAAATTTATAATTTATTAACTTCAATGAGAAATTAATTTATTACATTTTTGTTATTGAATTTGAAATACAACAGGGATTATATCAATGAATTTTGAACGTGCAAGAAATTATTCAGTGGTACTAAAGAACATGCCTTACTACAAAGCAAAGAGCAAATTAGATGCAGAACTGATGAAGCTTAATCCACCACCATGACCTCAAAACTAGGGGGAACAGTATAAACAAAAGTTTTTACATTTATTTTTAGTAATTTACATATTTGGTCCCTGTGTTTAGTTGATTTTTTCAAATTTGGTCCCTGAAAGAATCAGGTTGCAGTTTTTGGACCTTGTTTTATTGTTTCATATAACTTTTATGATTGCCTAAGTTAACAGCCTAGCTGTTAGTTTTTTTTTAAATGACCATTTTGCCTTTGGATCAAAGCTAAAAAAAAGTATAGCATAACAACAAAATTTATATTTTTCTTTTTTCTTTTTTTTTACTTAAGTTTAGAGTAGATTACATTTTTGTCCTTCAGTATACGTGATTTTTTTTTTTCAGAAGGTTATGAGGGGCATTTTTGGTATTTCATGGTAAAATGCTAACTCTAGTTGAGTACACACTTCTATTATACCGTGCATTCTTCCTGCCCATGTATGGTACCGATTCTTTTTGAACAAAGAATACGGGAGCCTAGTTTCATCTTTCACAACATGCTTATATTTAACTTTAAAGCTCACATCAGTTGTTGAGAAGGTATACTTCTTATTCTTATTCTGTTACTACCGGAGACATAAGAAAACTTTCTAATGAGAGCGTTCATGTCTTTTGTACAACCCGTCTGTTATATTATGTCATGTCCTTTCTCGTCTTGTCTATTGATTTGTTACAAAGGTATCCACACACATGTAACATCATAATTTCATTATATATAACATCCAATCTTAACATTCAGTTTACTGTTTTCGAAAATAGGATCATAGTTACCGATCAAAAAGATGGAACCAAGAACCAAACACAACATCAAAAAAAATCAAAAACAACATTATACATCCAAATTATAATTATTCAACAAAGAACCATACGAATGAGTAAAAACATATAAATTTAAAAACAATATCAAACTTACAAGTTAAAAGGATTTAAGGAAGAAGTTGTAACACCTCGAGATCAGGTATACCCTGTGACCCTTGGTCTTTTGAGTATTTGGCCATTTTAGTCCCTTTATGAGAAAAAGGTGGTGAATGAGTACGCAGGGCATACTCGAGTTTACGCTCAACGTACTCATATGCGTACATTTGACGCGGAAGCCACATAGTACACTGGGCATACTAGGCTCAGAGTGGAAACCTTAATTTAGGGTGAGACCCCTATTTAAAGGATACGATGACCTCATTTCTGGCCACCATTCTCAGTCACCAACCCTCCTAAACCATAGTTTCCATTCTTAGAGCTTCTGAGTGCATTAGAGAGCCTTGGGAGCATTCTTGAGTTACTTTGGAGTGAAGAAGGAGTCTTGAATGGGATTTCAGGCCTTGGATCTGGGCTTCTCTTAGTGTGGAGCTTCATTTTGAGGTATAAAGCTCAAAACTTTCTCACTCTTTTGGTTTTTGCATCTTGGTAGAGTATTCTTGGGTTTTGTCCCAAAATTTGGAGACTTTATGTGATATTGCACTCCAGAGACCATGATCCACCCCCTTTGAGTATATTCAGTGGTGTAGAGTCATAAAAATCCTATCTTGGTCGTTGGGGTCAAGCCATGCATGAGATATGTGCTTTTTGTCATAAGAGGGTGAATGTTTTGTGTGTTTGGGACCTTTCCAGCCTTGCAAAGGCTTGAAGTCCCTAACTTTATGGGTTAAGAGCTATTAGAGAGTCTAGATATGAGATATGAGCCAAGGTCTTAATTGTTTAAGACCAAACAAGTGAGATGGGTGAAACTGGAGCGTACGTTAGGCGTAATTCCAGTACGCGCAACGTAGGGGTCGCGCATCCCCGATATTTGCATGGTAGCCGAGTACGCCCAGTGTAAGGAGCTGGTACGCGCGGCGTACTCCCTATCGTTGACTTTTGTTGACTTTTAGGGTTTGGGTCAAATTATGGACAATTAGGGCCATTGAGGGGTAAAATGGTCTTTTACCCTTCTGTGAGAAAGTGTAGCCTCTTGAGAGCCATGATTAATTAGGGATAATTGTTGTGTATGTTAGGCGGAGGCTAGACCGGTGGTTTGAGTTCGAGTTTTTGTTGACTTCTTGCAAGGTGAGTCTTCTCACTATACTTGCCCTGAGTGGTGCCTTGTGTGATTGAGCTGCTTATTGTGATTATCCGTGTATTTGATATTTCGAATTATGTCTTTGTGATTTATGCTGATGTTCGTCCGGTGAAGGCCGAGGTTTTGAAGGCTCGTGGGAGAGCTTTTCAGCTGACAGCGGAGGAGGTCCGCGCAACACCTGATGTCGTGGATAGTAGGTATTCCCTTATTTATTTATTTATTTATCATGATATTCTCTTTTGTGATTATTCTGGGCTATATAGGTACATTTCTTGTGAGTTCTGTACCTACTTTAGTGTTATTTGACTCGGGTGCGAGTCGATCCTTTGTGTCTCTAGCCTTTAGTCGTCACATCGGTATCCGGTGTGAGGCATTGAGTCGACCTCTAAGGGTTTCTATAGAAGATGAGTGTGCGGTCTTCGCTGATGAGGTATTCCGAGGATGTCTGCTGGAGATTTTTGGTGTCGACTTTCCGATTGACATGGTACCGATCGCGATGGGTGATGTGTGCGTCATTGTTGGCATGGATTGGTTGAGCCGCTTTGGAGCATTGATCAACTAAGAGTGCCAGTTGGTGACTATACGAGACCCTAGTGGGGGAGTGCTTACAGTGTATGGCGAGGGTACCAGATCTGGGTCGGCTTTCTGCTCTGCCGCCAGGGCAAGGCAGAGTTTATAGCAGGGCTGTAAGGGATTTCTAGCGTTTGTGATGGATTCACAGACTGTGTTAGAGAGGCCAAGTTCTATCTCCGAGGTTCCGATTATATGTGAGTTCCCCGATGTTCTCCTCGAGGACTTACCGGGTGTGCCTCTCGAGAGGCAGGTAGAATTTCGGATTGATTTGGTTCCGGGAGTGGCACCTATCGCTAAGGCACCTTATCGCCTTGCGCTGCCAGAGATGTAGGATTTATCCTCACAGCTTCAGGAGCTGCTAGGGAAGGGATTTTTTCCACCGAGTAGCTCACCTTGGGGAGCGATGATCCTTTTTTTTCAAGAAAAAAGATGGTTCACATCGGATGTGTATTGATTACCGGGAGTTGAACAAGTTGACGGTCAAGAACCGTTACCCACTTCCAAGAATTGACTGTTTATTCGATCAACTGCAGGGGGCATCCTGGTTCTCCAAGATTGATTTGTGATCCGAATATCATCAGATGAGAGTATGCGAAGAGGATATTCAGAAGAAGGTATTTAGAACTCGTTATAGGCATTATGAGTTCGTGGTGATGCCGTTTGGACTCACCAACGCACTGGCGGCGTTCATGGATCTCATGAACCAGGTGTGTAGGCCAATATTGGATCGGTCAGTGATTGTGTTCATTGATGATATCTTAGTGTATTCGAGATCCAGGGAGCAGCACGAGGAGCATTTACGAGAGGTTCTTGGGGTTTTGAGGCCGGAGAGGCTGTATGCCAAATTCTCCAAGTGTGATTTCTGGCTACAAGAGGTCCAGTTTCTGGGACATCTCGTCAATCAGAGCGGGATATTGGTCGATCCGGCCAAGATTGAGGCGGTTATGCGATGGGAGGTGCCGAGATCCCCATTCGAGATCTGGAGTTTTCTGGTTTTGGTCGGCTACTATCGGAGATTTATCAGGGATTTCTCCAAGATTGCAGTTCCTCTCACCAAGTTAACCCGAAAGGGCATTACTTCTGTTTGGGGGCCTGAGCAGCAGGCATCTTTCGAGACCCTTCGCCAGAGATTGTGCAAATCTCCGGTGTTAGCCCTTCCGGAGGGGGTAGAGGACTTTGTGGTCTATTGTGATGTGTCTATGTCGGGGATGGGTGCAATGTTGATGCAGAAGGGTCACGTGATTGCATATGCGCCGAGGCAGCTGAAGCCTCATGAGATGAGGTAAACCACGCATGATTTGGAGTTGGGGGCGGTGGTGTTTGCCCTCAAGATTCGACGCCACTATCTTTTATGGTGCTAGGTGTACCATCTACACGAACCACAAGAGCCTGAAGTATCTCATGGATCGGCCCAACCTAAATATGAGACAAAGGAGATGGTTGAATGTGGTGAAAGATTTTGAATGGGAGATCTTGTACCATTGTAACACCCCAAAGTTTGGAAAGTCAAGAAAAGAAAGAAGACCTCAATTTTAAGGAGAGACTCGGCGAGTTCAAGGAGGGACTCGGCGAGTCCGAGCGGGATCCGGGTTGAGGTGTTAGCGACCGACTCGGCGAGTCGGCCAAGGAGACTCGACGAGTTGGGTCTGAACGAGGAAAACCCTAAATCCGGGACTTGGAGCCTATTTAAGCGTCTCATTCTCTTTCCTAGGGTTCCTTTAGTACCTCTTTACCCCCAGAACATCAACCCTAGCCGCCATATCCGTTTTTGAGCTAGATCTTGCATTGAAGAGAGCACTATAAGCTTGGAGAAGGAAGAAAAGCCTTGGGAGTGCAAGAAGGGACTGTAGATCCGAGATTGAGAAGACATTTCAGATCAATTGGAGGTAATAAGCTGTTGATTGGACTCCCTTTGCATCTAGATCTATTCTTATGTGTGAGTTTTGGTCATTATTGGTACGATTTGTAACCAATTCGAGTTGGAGGTTCAGATCTGAGGTTGCTACCTCAGATCCATGTTGGTTTTGGTCTTGAATCCCCTAAAGTATCAGCCCTTGGTATGTTGATGAAGCATGTTTGCCATAAACCCTAGTTTAGTGTGTTTTGAGCATAGATCTCTCAATCTACACGTAAAGTTTGCCACTTTACGTGGGGAATAGACCCTAGAAGTATGGATCTATGAGTTGGAAGTTCTGTTTGGCTCGAAAAGCCACTGCATGGATTGAGGACTGGATAGACTCGACGAGTAGCTTGAAGATGAGGAGGAACTCGACGAGTTGGATGAACAACCCGACGAGTTGGTTGAAGATTGCCTTGGACTCGGCGAGTCTATTAGTGGACTCGGCGAGTCAGATCGTGAAACCTCAAACCCTTCGAGTTGAGACTCGAATCCGTGAGTCGGGTGGTGACTCAGTGAGTTGGACAGGACAAGACTTGGAGCTAGTTGGACTCGGCGAGTCATGGACTGACTCAGCGAGTCGGGTCGCGAATAAGAAAGACCCTAAGCTTATGAACTCGGCGAGTCTTTAGGAAGACTCGGTGAGTAGGGTTGACCTGGAAGATTGACTTTGACCAGAGTTGACTTAGTTGACTGTCAGACTAAGTGTTATATGTATATTGATAGCTCGAAGAGCTAGAGGAGCAGCGGTTCAGGAGATTGTCGAGTAGCAGCCAGAGGTTTATCAGTAGGGCTCCGCAGTTCAGGTGAGTTTCCTTCCAGTAGGAACGGGTCTAAGGCCACAATGCCGGCCCGTTTAGCTAGCAGTAGTTTCGGATGTTGATCTGGTACAGTAGTTAGTATGTTTGATGCCTTCGTGGCTCAGACAGGAATTATGTGTTATGTGTTCCGGGCTACGGCCCGATGTACTATGCAGTATATGCGAGTTTATGCCAGTGATATGTTATGTTATGCTGTGTTCAGTTAGCTTCGGACTTCGGTCCGATGGAGGGGACAAGGTCCCAGACAGTTAGCTTCGGACTTCGGTCCGATGGAGGGGACAAGGTCCCAGACAGTTAGCTTCGGACTTCGGTCCGATGGAGGGGGCAAGGCCCCAGTCAGTTAGCTTCGGACTTCGGTCCGATGGAGGGGGCAAGGCCCCAGTCAGTTAGCTTCGGACTTCGGTCCGATGTCAGCTTCGGACTTCGGTTCGATGTAGGGGGCAAGGCCCCAGTCAGTTAGCTTCGGACTTCGGTTCGATGTCAGCTTCGGACTTCGGTTCGATGTAGGGGGCAAGGCCCCAGATAGTCCGGACTTCGGTCTGATGCAGTGGGCAAGGCCCAATATGTGATTTATATGTTTTTGTGTGGTATGTGGTAGATTGGGGGAGCTCACTAAGCTTCGTGCTTACGGTTTTCAGTTTTTGGTTTTAGGTACTCGGTTTTCAAAATAGGAGCTCGGGAAGATTGCAGAGCACACACCATAGTCAGTTAGCCTGGAAATGTTTGACTCTGATAATGATATTATGTTTTGAATTTAATACTCAAAAGTTATGTTTGACTCATGATGCGTTGTTATAAATCTATTTTTAGTAATGTATAAAAGAAATTTTTAGTCATGATTTTTGGGTCGTTACAAGTTGGTATCAGAGCCTTGGTTTGAGGGATTCGGGCACACTCCCTAGTGTGTCTGAACTCAAACTAAGGAAGTGGTATATAGTTTTCAAAAGAAAAATCGTAGTTACAAAAGAATTTTGAGAAAAGAAAACAATTTTAGAAAAATGTAAAGAAAAGAGTTTTAGAAAAAGCAAAAAGAGTTTTGAAAAGAGAAAAGGGTGTGGTGCATGCAATCAGCCGAGCTCAAGTAAGTACTCCCAATTTACCTATACAAGTTATATTATGATTATCAGTATCAGTTTCAGTATCAGTTTCAGTTTCAGTTTCAGTTCCAGCTTCAGTAGAACAACATGCTAGAATAGGACTAAGGATCTAGGATGATGCCTTATGTGTCTGCTTTATGTGTTCAGCTTTATGAGAATTGCATGCTAGTATTGAGTAGACAGCAGTAGGATAGCCTGTGTAGGTTATGCCTGATAGCATGAGCTTAGCATTGTATGCTAGTGCAGTTTCTTGTTATGAGAATTATTTTGCCTGAGTATGTTTCCTTTATCCGAATGCTGCTTGCTTTGTGCTTTGTGGGACTCTGAGTGATGGGAGTTAGCCATTAGGTGAATACGTCACATCACATGTGATCAGGGTTGGATAATCTCAGAGTGCTGGATTTGGCCCTACTGCGCAGCTCTCGTCTGAGTCCAATCGTTGTAGGGACGAGACTTTTACTCGAAGGATTATCCGAGCCTCATTATATGTGATGGTATTCAGGTGGTGGCTAATTGGCATTACAAGGAGGCCTTCAGCAGCTGAGGACTGTTTGGGTAGAGTCAGAGGTTCCCTAGGGCAAGCCTAGGATGAGAGTGGCGTAGATCAGTAGAAGAGTAAAGGGGACTTGGTGGAGTTGAGGTAACTCTTGAGGAAAGTACGGATAGATGTGGAAGGTAGTAGGGGCCCATACTACTGAAAGCAGAGGATCCGTATTCGATTCAAGAGGGGCCGAGGCAAAATCAAGGAACTAGTAGAGTATGTAAGAGATCCCTCAGCAGTAGTATGAAAATTGATCAGGATTTTGTTATATTTTCAGCATGGTGACGTTGCGCGAGATACCAGTTAGCAGTTCAGGTGTCGAGGAGGGGTCTAGCTCGGGCTTTAGAGCCGGGCAGCTTGATGATGAGATGAGGGATTTCATTTCCACAGAGATTGTGCGCAGCATCACTGATCAGACTCCAGTGATTTTTGGTTCAGTTAGAGAGGCCATCGTGGAGCTTATGGACAGTCATCTTGAGGCCTTTAGGCCCGGGATAGTCTCAAGGCAGTTTGGGGCTCGTCTAGAGCCCGGTTCTTATGGAGATCGGAGATCCATCCGAGGGGGGGATTCCATTTCTGACTTTTGCCATCAGGGGTCAGGAGTGAGTGGGGCACCCTGCCTCCGGGAGAGACCCTTGCATGATTGGGTATCTAATGAGGTTTCGCTAGTCATTCGTGAGGAGTTAACCAACATCATTGAGCGGGTCACTGGTCGTTTGGCCGTTAAGTTCCAGGGACAACCAGCTGCTCTTCATGCGGTTGATGGAGTAGTCGGGGTCACTCAGGAGCAGGAGATTGGTTTGGTTGGGCAACTCGGAAAAAGGAAGCGAGCATGTGCCGCAGGGAGATTGGGGAGAAGTGTGGAGTCCTACTCAGCTGACTTGGGCGCTGAAGGTCAAGAGGACCTAGAGGTGTGTGGTAAGTGTGGAGGAACTCATGGGTTTGCTTGTCACAAGTTCAGGTGTTTCAAGTGCGGGGATAGGGGGCATGTGTATCGGGACTGTAAGCAGGATCAGAGATGTTTTCATTGTCATCAGCCGGGTCATTTCAGGTCTCGCTGTCCCGTCTTGGTGGTGGAGAGAGTTCAGAGTCAGGCACCCATCGTTTCACAGGAAGTCAAGATCGAGCCACACTAGATCTCAGGTATGTTGTTGAATTCCTTCCTTTGTAGTAACTCTATGGTTATGGTATTGCATCGATGTTAGTAAGCATGTATCTATGAGTATTATGCTACCTGCTTGTGAATGAGTTATATGCCATTTGCATACCTTGGTTTTAGATTGATAGTCAGCGGTTGCTCCCCAATAGAACGGGTTATCTAGGTTGCGGTAGTTGTAGCATGCTTGGAAGGGATTTGGTGCGTCTCGCTAGTTCGGAGTGGCATAGTGTTAGAGATGGATTGGTTAGATCCCTAGCTATGGCAGGCTTGGGTTCCTTAGCAGAATGATTATGGAATGGCAGCAAAGATCGGGATCTCTTTTGAGTATCGAGCAACAAGGGGTAAGCAGGATCGAAGTGGGGGAGAACCCTCCGGGTATACTTGGATAAGAGTCACGTAGACTCAGAATGAGTGTGCGGCCTTTGAGAAGAAATGGTAGTAGCACAGTGATGGATGGATTAAGAAGTTCAGAATTGGGAGTTCGAGAACTTTTCCCAACAGTTAGTTCATGTAATCGAGATGGTTAGAAGCTGGTTGAGAATCCAGGATTGGAGGACCACCTGTAGGGGCTCAAGTGAATCGGAATGAGGATCCTGAGAGCGGTTAGCAAGAGATGTTTTCGTACTAGTAGCCAATGTCAGAGTCAGCATGCAGGGTTGTGTAAATTCAGAAGTTGGGAGTTTGGAAACTTCCCAACAATAGCTTCTTGTATCTGGATTAGTAGATGGTTGGTTTGGGAACCAAGCTGAAGAGTTCCTCGACAAAGCGCTAAGTATATCAAGGATATAAGATGTCGAGGATGTTGCAGTATTCAAAGGCTGAGGGCTGTTTTGAGAAATCGGGATGAGGAATCACTAGCGGGGCTAGGGATAGTCAGGATGTTCTCGAGATAGTAGTAGTGTTGTAAGTCTGCGGGGGTAGCCGTAGCATTCACTAGCAGTCAGGTAGCAGTAGTAGTGTTGTAAGTCTGCGGGGGTAGCCGTAGCATTCACTAGCAGCCAGATAGCATTAGAGGGTTGTGAGTCCGCCAGCGTAGTCGCAGCCTTTTTATCAGATTGGTAGGTAGCATGAGCGCGTGTTAGACGCGGGAAAGCAGTAGTACCCACTAGTTCGGGTGCAGCAGTGAGGATATGGGAATCCACGGGTTAGATTTCGGATTTCCCAAATGGATCAGTTATGGCTAAGTCAGCAATTTGGGCTATAGATCGTCACATCAGTCATGAGATCAGAGTAGCAGTGGACCGTTGGGGGTTCGGGTATGTTGCGGGCTACCGTCAGTCTGAGAGCCATCATGTTGTTAGTCGTGGAATTGATGATGTCAGGATGTGACGTATGGACCCGATCGGTTGGATCGGAAGGTTGCTAGAGCCACAGTGATAGGATAACCAGTGGAAACTACTCCTAGAGGAAGATTTCGTTCAGAAGTCGTGGAAGCGACTAAGTGAGGAGTCCCTTGACCTCACAGTTGCGTTGGAGTTCAGTGTTTCAGCCAGTTCAGTGTTTCAGTAAGCTCAGTGTTTCAGCCAGTTCAGTGTTTCAGGCAGCTCAGTGTTTCAGTCAGTTCAGTGTTTCAGGCAGCTCAGTGTTTCAGCCAGTTCAATGTTTCAGTCAGTTTAGTGTTTCAGGCATGTTCAGTATTGCAGGCAGTTCAGTGTTTGGAAGGTTTCAGGGTTTTGGGTCAGTATTGTATTTGCGTTGGAATGCAAGTGCTGACGATATAGTTGGTTGATTTGGAAATGGCAAGTCCTTCTCAGCAGGATCAGTTGAGCCTTTTGCCGAGTATAAGTGATCTGTAAGGATAGCTAGGCAGGTAGCTTTTCATTCAGGAGGGAAGGCTCGAGTAAGTAGGAGATGAGTAATCAGGTGGGATAAAAGCAAGCTGGTTCCAGCAGCATCGTTTCAGTATGAGCGACAGGATGGATAGAACAGTTATAGATAATCGAAGTATCTTCAGGAGTCGCTGGAAGAGACTAGGAGTTTGCGATGGAGTGTAGTGACCGGTGGGAGTCCGGTAACTAAGATATAGGGAGATTGGTTAGACCAGAGTAGTCTCAGTACATCCGGTAGGCGGATGGGAGGCAGTAGGATTTTCAGTCGCAGGAAGTAACGTTGAGGAAATTATGGGAAAGAGAAGGATTCAGTATGTTCTATCGGTAGTGATCGGCACTGTGAGTGGCCGGAGTGATGGGAAAAAGGGTGATGGATTTTCCATGACAGAGAGTGTGAGGCAGCTCGCAGGCAGTTGATCATAGCAAACTTCGAGGACGAAGTTTAGTTTAAGTGGGGGAGAGTTGTAACACCCCAAAGTTTGGAAAGTCAAGAAAAGAAAGAAGACCTCAATTTTAAGGAGAGACTCGGCGAGTTCAAGGAGGGACTCGGCGAGTCCGAGCGGGATCCGGGTTGAGGTGTTAGCGACCGACTCGGCGAGTCGGCCAAGGAGACTCGACGAGTTGGGTCTGAACGAGGAAAACCCTAAATCCGGGACTTGGAGCCTATTTAAGCGTCTCATTCTCTTTCCTAGGGTTCCTTTAGTACCTCTTTACCCCCAGAACATCAACCCTAGCCGCCATATCCGTTTTTGAGCTAGATCTTGCATTGAAGAGAGCACTATAAGCTTGGAGAAGGAAGAAAAGCCTTGGGAGTGCAAGAAGGGACTGTAGATCCGAGATTGAGAAGACATTTCAGATCAATTGGAGGTAATAAGCTGTTGATTGGACTCCCTTTGCATCTAGATCTATTCTTATGTGTGAGTTTTGGTCATTATTGGTATGATTTGTAACCAATTCGAGTTGGAGGTTCAGATATGAGGTTGCTACCTCAGATCCATGTTGGTTTTGGTCTTGAATCCCCTAAAGTATCAGCCCTTGGTATGTTGATGAAGCATGTTTGCCATAAACCCTAGTTTAGTGTGTTTTGAGCATAGATCTCTCAATCTACACGTAAAGTTTGCCACTTTACATGGGGAATAGACCCTAGAAGTATGGATCTATGAGTTGGAAGTTCTGTTTGGCTCGAAAAGCCACTGCATGGATTGAGGACTGGATAGACTCGGCGAGTCCTTCGAGTGGACTCGGCGAGTAGCTTGAAGATGAGGAGGAACTCGACGAGTTGGATGAACAACCCGACGAGTTGGTTGAAGATTGCCTTGGACTCGGCGAGTCTATTAGTGGACTCGGCGAGTCAGATCGTGAAACCTCAAACCCTTCGAGTTGAGACTCGAATCAGTGAGTCGGGTGGTGACTCAGTGAGTTGGACAGGACAGGACTTGGAGCTAGTTGGACTCGGCGAGTCATGGACTGACTCGGCGAGTCGGGTCGCGAATAAGAAAGACCCTGAGCTTATGAACTCGGCGAGTCTTTAGGAAGACTCGGCGAGTAGGGTTGACCTGGAAGGTTGACTTTGACCAGAGTTGACTTAGTTGACTGTCAGACTAAGTGTTATATGTATATTGATAGCTCGAAGAGCTAGAGGAGCAGCGGTTCAGGAGATTGTCGAGTAGCAGCCAGAGGTTTATCAGTAGGGCTCCGCAGTTCAGGTGAGTTTCCTTCCAGTAGGAACGGGTCTAAGGCCACAATGTCGGCCCGTTTAGCTAGCAGTAGTTTCGGATGTTGATCTGGTACAGTAGTTAGTATGTTTGATGCGATCGTGGCTCAGACAGGAATTATGTGTTATGTGTTCCGGGCTACGGCCCGATGTAGTATGCAGTATATGCGAGTTTATGCCAGTGATATGTTATGTTATGCTGTGTTCAGTTAGCTTCGGACTTCGGTCCGATGGAGGGGACAAGGTCCCAGACAGTTAGCTTCGGACTTCGGTCCGTTGGAGGGGACAAGGTCCCAGACAGTTAGCTTCGGACTTCGGTCCGATGGAGGGGGCAAGGCCCCAGTCAGTTAGCTTCGGACTTCGGTCCGATGGAGGGGGCAAGGCCCCAGTCAGTTAGCTTCGGACTTCGGTCCGATGTCAGCTTCGGACTTCGGTTCGATGTAGGGGGCAAGGCCCCAGTCAGTTAGCTTCGGACTTCGGTTCGATGTCAGCTTCGGACTTCGGTTCGATGTCAGCTTCGGACTTCGGTTCGATGTAGGGGGCAAGGCCCCAGATAGTCCGGACTTCGGTCCGATGCAGTGGGCAAGGCCCAATATGTGATTTATATGTTTTTGTGTGGTATGTGGTAGATTGGGGGAGCTCACTAAGCTTCGTGCTTACGGTTTTCAGTTTTTGGTTTCAGGTACTCGGTTTTCAAAATAGGAGCTCGGGAAGATTGCAGAGCACACACCATAGTCAGTTAGCCTGGAAATGTTTGACTCTGATAATGATATTATGTTTTGAATTTAATACTCAAAAGTTATGTTTGACTCATGATGCGTTGTTATAAATCTATTTTTAGTAATGTATAAAAGAAATTTTTAGTCATGATTTTTGGGTCGTTACAAGTTGGTATCAGAGCCTTGGTTTGAGGGATTCGGGCACACTCCCTAGTGTGTGTGAACTCAAACTAAGGAAGTGGTATATAGTTTTCAAAAGAAAAATCGTAGTTACAAAAGAATTTTGAGAAAAGAAAACAATTTTAGAAAAATGTAAAGAAAAGAGTTTTAGAAAAAGCAAAAAGAGTTTTGAAAAGAGAAAAGGGTGTGGTGCATGCAATCAGCCGAGCTCAAGTAAGTACTCCCAATTTACCTATACAAGTTATATTATGATTATCAGTATCAGTTTCAGTATCAGTTTCAGTTTCAGTTTCAGTTCCAGCTTCAGTAGAACAGCATGCTAGAATAGGACTAAGGATCTAGGATGATGCCTTATGTGTCTGCTTTATGTGTTCAGCTTTATGAGAATTGCATGCTAGTATTGAGTAGACAGCAGTAGGATAGCCTGTGTAGGTTATGCCTGATAGCATGAGCTTAGCATTGTATGCTAGTGCAGTTTCTTGTTATGAGAATTGTTTTGCCTGAGTATGTTTCCTTTATCCGAATGCTGCTTGCTTTGTGCTTTGTGGGACTCTGAGTGATGGGAGTTAGCCATTAGGAGAATACGTCACATCACATGTGATCAGGGTTGGATAATCTCAGAGTGTTGGATTTGGCCCTACTGCGTAGCTCTCGTCTGAGTCCAACCGTTGTAGGGACGAGACTTTTACTCGAAGGATTATCCGAGCCTCATTATATGTGATGGTATTCAGGTGGTGGCTAATTGGCATTACAAGGAGGCCTTCAGCAGCTGAGGGCTGTTTGGGTAAAGTCAGAGGTTCCCTAGGGCAAGCCTAGGATGAGAGTGGCATAGATCAGTAGAAGAGTAAAGGGGACTTGGTGGAGTTGAGGTAACTCTTGAGGAAAGTACGGATAGATGTGGAAGGTAGTAGGGGCCCATACTACTGAAAGCAGAGGATCCGTATTCGATTCAAGAATGGCCGAGGCAAAATCAAGGAACTAGTAGAGTATGTGAGAGATCCCTCAACAGTAGTATGAAAATTGATCAGGATTTTGTTATATTTTCAGCATGGTGACGTTGCGCGATTTACCAGTTAGCAGTTCAGGTGTCGAGGAGGGGTCTAGCTCGGGCTTTAGAGCCGGGCAGCTTGATGATAAGATGAGGGATTTCATTTCCACAGAGATTGTGCGCAACATCACTGATCAGACTCCAGTGATTTTTGGTTCAGTTAGAGAGGCCATCGTGGAGCTTATGGACAGTCATCTTGAGGCCTTTAGGCCCGGGATAGTCTCAAGGCAGTTTGGGGCTCGTCTAGAGCCCGGTTCTTATGGAGATCGGAGATCCATCCGAGGGGGGATTCCATTTCTGACTTTTGCCATCAGGGGTCAGGAGTGAGTGGGGCACCCTGCCTCCGGGAGAGACCCTTGCATGATTGGGTATCTAATGAGGTTTCGCTAGTCATTCGTGAGGAGTTACCCAACATCATTGAGCGGGTCACTGGTCGTTTGGCCGTTAAGTTCCAGGGACAACCAGCTGCTCTTCATGCGGTTGATGGAGTAGTCGGGGTCACTCAGGAGCAGGAGATTGGTTTGGTTGGGCAACTCGGAAAAAGGAAGCGAGCATGTGCCGCAGGGAGATTGGAGAGAAGTGTGGAGTCCTACTCAGCTGACTTGGGCGCTGAAGGTCAAGAGGACCTAGAGGTGTGTGGTAAGTGTGGAGGAACTCATGGGTTTGCTTGTCACAAGTTCAGGTGTTTCAAGTGCGGGGATAGGGGGCATGTGTATCGGGATTGTAAGCAGGATCAGAGATGTTTTCATTGTCATCAGCCGGGTCATTTCAGGTCTCGCTGTCCCGTCTTGGTGGTGGAGAGAGTTTAGAGTCAGGCACCCATCGTTTCACAGGAAGTCAAGATCGAGCCGCACTAGATCTCAGGTATGTTGTTGAATTCCTTCCTTTGTAGTAACTCTATGGTTATGGTATTGCATCGATGTTAGTAAGCATGTATCTATGAGTATTATGCTACCTGCTTGTGAATGAGTTATATGCCATTTGCATACCTTGGTTTTAGATTGATAGTCAGCGGTTGCTCCCCAATAGAACGGGTTATCTAGGTTGCGGTAATTGTAGCATGCTTGGAAGGGATTTGGTGCGTCTCGCTAGTTCGGAGTGGCATAGTGTTAGAGATGGATTGGTTAGATCCCTAGCTATGGCAGGCTTGGGTTCCTTAGCAGAATGATTATGGAATGGCAGCAAAGATCGGGATCTCTTTTGAGTATCGAGCAACAAGGGGTAAGCAGGATCGAAGTGGGGGAGAACCCTCCGGGTATACTTGGATAAGAGTCACGTAGACTCAGAATGAGTGTGCGGCCTTTGAGAAGAAATGGTAGTAGCACAGTGATGGATGGATTAAGAAGTTCAGAATTGGGAGTTCGAGAACTTTTCCCAACAGTTAGTTCATGTAATCGAGATGGTTAGAAGCTGGTTGAGAATCCAGGATTGGAGGACCACCTGTAGGGGCTCAAGTGAATCGGAATGAGGATCCTGAGAGCAGTTAGCAAGAGATGTTTTCGTACTAGTAGCCAATGTCAGAGTCAGCATGCAGGGTTGTGTAAATTCAAAAGTTGGGAGTTTGGAAACTTCCCAACAATAGCTTCTTGTATCTGGATTAGTAGACGGTTGGTTTGGGAACCAAGCCGAAGAGTTCCTCGACGAAGCGCTAAGTATATCAAGGATATAAGATGTCGAGGATGATGCAGTATTCAAAGGCTGAGGGCTGTTTTGAGAAATCGGGATGAGGAATCACTAGCGGGGCTAGGGATAGTCAGGATGTTCTCGAGATAGTAGTAGTGTTGTAAGTCTGCGGGGGTAGCCGTAGCATTCACTAGCAGTCAGGTAGCAGTAGTAGTGTTTTAAGTCTGCGGGGGTAGCCGTAGCATTCACTAGCAGCCAGATAGCATTAGAGGGTTGTGAGTCCGCGAGCGTAGTCGCAGCCTTTTTATCAGATTGGTAGGTAGCATGAGCGCGTGTTAGACGCGGGAAAGCAGTAGTACCCACTAGTTCGGGTGCAGCAGTGAGGATATGGGAATCCACGGGTTAGATTTCGGATTTCCCAAATGGATCAGTTATGGCTAAGTCAGCAATTTGGGCTATAGATCGTCACATCAGTCATGAGATCAGAGTAGCAGTGGACCGTTGGGGGTTCGGGTATGTTGCGGGCTACCGTCAGTCTGAGAGCCATCATGTTGTTAGTCGTGGAATTGATGATGTCAGGATGTGACGTATGGACCCGATCGGTTGGATCGGAAGGTTGCTAGAGCCACAGTGACAGGATAACCAGTGGAAACTAGTCCTAGAGGAAGATTTCGTTCAGAAGTCGTGGAAGCGACTAAGTGAGGAGTCCCTTGACTCCACAGTTGGGTTGGAGTTCAGTGTTTCAGCCAGTTCAGTGTTTCAGGCAGCTCAGTGTTTCAGCCAGTTCAGTGTTTCAGGCAGCTCAGTGTTTCAGTCAGTTCAGTGTTTCAGGCAGCTCAGTGTTTCAGCCAGTTCAATGTTTCAGTCAGTTTAGTGTTTCAGGCATGTTCAGTATTGCAGGCAGTTCAGTGTTTGGAAGGTTTCAGGGTTTTGGGTCAGTATTGTATTTGCGTTGGAATGCAAGTGCTGACGATATAGTTGGTTGATTTGGAAATGGCAAGTCCTTCTCAGCAGGATCAGTTGAGCCTTTTGCCGAGTATAAGTGATCTGTAAGGATAGCTAGGCAGGTAGCTTTTCATTCAGGAGGGAAGGCTCGAGTAAGTAGGAGATGAGTAATCAGGTGGGATAAAAGCAAGCTGGTTCCAGCAGCATCGTTTCAGTATGAGCGACAGGATGGATAGAACAGTTATAGATAATCGAAGTATCTTCAGGAGTCGCTGGAAGAGACTAGGAGTTTGCGATGGAGTGTAGTGACCGGTGGGAGTCCGGTAACTAAGATATAGGGAGATTGGTTAGACCAGAGTAGTCTCAGTACATCCGGTAGGCGGATGGGAGGCAGTAGGATTTTCAGTCGCAGGAAGTAACGTTGAGGAAATTATGGGAAAGAGAAGGATTCAGTATGTTCTATCGGTAGTGATCGGCACTGTGAGTGGCCGGAGTGATGGGAAAAAGGGTGATGGATTTTCCATGACAGAGAGTGTGAGGCAGCTCGCAGGCAGTTGATCATAGCAAACTTCGAGGACGAAGTTTAGTTTAAGTGGGGGAGAGTTGTAACACCCCAAAGTTTGGAAAGTCAAGAAAAGAAAGAAGACCTCAATTTTAAGGAGAGACTCGGCGAGTTCAAGGAGGGACTCGGCGAGTCCGAGCGGGATCCAGGTTGAGGTGTTAGCGACCGACTCGGCGAGTCGGCCAAGGAGACTCGACGAGTTGGGTCTGAACGAGGAAAACCCTAAATCCGGGACTTGGAGCCTATTTAAGCGTCTCATTCTCTTTCCTAGGGTTCCTTTAGTACCTCTTTACCCCCAGAACATCAACCCTAGCCGCCGTATCCGTTTTTGAGCTAGATCTTGCATTGAAGAGAGCACTATAAGCTTGGAGAAGGAAGAAAAGCCTTGGGAGTGCAAGAAGGGACTGTAGATCCGAGATTGAGAAGACATTTCAGATCAATTGGAGGTAATAAGCTGTTGATTGGACTCCCTTTGCATCTAGATCTATTCTTATGTGTGAGTTTTGGTCATTATTGGTATGATTTGTAACCAATTCGAGTTGGAGGTTCAGATATGAGGTTGCTACCTCAGATCCATGTTGGTGTTGGTCTTGAATCCCTTAAAGTATCAGCCCTTGGTATGTTGATGAAGCATGTTTGCCATAAACCCTAGTTTAGTGTGTTTTGAGCATAGATCTCTCAATCTACACGTAAAGTTTGCCACTTTACATGGGGAATAGACCCTAGAAGTATGGATCTATGAGTTGGAAGTTCTGTTTGGCTCGAAAAGCCACTGCATGGATTGAGGACTGGATAGACTCGGCGAGTCCTTCGAGTGGACTCGGCGAGTAGCTTGAAGATGAGGAGGAACTCGACGAGTTGGATGAACAACCCGACGAGTTGGTTGAAGATTGCCTTGGACTCGGCGAGTCTATTAGTGGACTCGGCGAGTCAGATCGTGAAACCTCAAACCCTTCGAGTTGAGACTCGAATCAGTGAGTCGGGTGGTGACTCAGTGAGTTGGACAGGACAGGACTTGGAGCTAGTTGGACTCGGCGAGTCATGGACTGACTCGGCGAGTCGGGTCGCGAATAAGAAAGACCCTGAGCTTATGAACTCGGCGAGTCTTTAGGAAGACTCGGCGAGTAGGGTTGACCTGGAAGGTTGACTTTGACCAGAGTTGACTTAGTTGACTGTCAGACTAAGTGTTATATGTATATTGATAGCTCAAAGAGCTAGAGGAGCAGCGGTTCAGGAGATTGTCGAGTAGCAGCCAGAGGTTTATCAGTAGGGCTCCGCAGTTCAGGTGAGTTTCCTTCCAGTAGGAACGGGTCTAAGGCCACAATGCCGGTCCGTTTAGCTAGCAGTAGTTTCGGATGTTGATCTGGTACAGTAGTTAGTATGTTTGATGCCTTCGTGGCTCAGACAGGAATTATGTGTTATGTGTTCCGGGCTACGGCCCGATGTAGTATGCAGTATATGAGAGTTTATGCCAGTGATATGTTATGTTATGCTGTGTTCAGTTACCTTCGGACTTCGGTCCGATGGAGGGGACAAGGTCCCAGACAGTTAGCTTCGGACTTCGGTCCGATGGAGGGGACAAGGTCCCAGACAGTTAGCTTCGGACTTCGGTCCGATGGAGGGGGCAAGGCCCCAGTCAGTTAGCTTCGGACTTCGGTCCGATGGAGGGGGCAAGGCCCCAGTCAGTTAGCTTCGGACTTCGATCCGATGTCAGCTTCGGACTTCGGTTCGATGTAGGGGGCAAGGCCCCAGTCAGTTAGCTTCGGACTTCGGTTCGATGTCAGCTTCGGACTTCGGTTCGATGTAGGGGGCAAGGCCCCAGATAGTCCGGACTTCGGTCTGATGCAGTGGGCAAGGCCCAATATGTGATTTATATGTTTTTGTGTGGTATGTGGTAGATTGGGGGAGCTCACTAAGCTTCGTGCTTACGGTTTTCAGTTTTTGGTTTCAGGTACTCGGTTTTCAAAATAGGAGCTCGGGAAGATTGCAGAGCACACACCATAGTCAGTTAGCCTGGAAATGTTTGACTCTGATAATGATATTATGTTTTGAATTTAATACTCAAAAGTTATGTTTGACTCATGATGCGTTGTTATAAATCTATTTTTAGTAATGTATAAAAGAAATTTTTAGTCATGATTTTTGGGTCGTTACAACCATCCGTGCAAGGATAATGTGGTAGCCGACGCCCAGAGCCGTAGAGCAGAGAGTGCTCCGATTCGAGATGTGTGCATGAGAATGATAGTGATGACTCCAATTTTAGATACCATTTGAGAGGCCCAGGTGGTGGACATGAGATCGGAGAGTCGCAAGAAAGAACGGGTGATTGGGCAAGTGTCCGAGTTTTTGCTCGATAATCGAGGGCTTATTACTTTCCGGGGGCAGATTTGGGTGCCCTGCACTGGTGGAGCTTGCCGTATTTTGATGGAGGAGGCGCATAGATCGAGATTCTCGATCCACCCAGGAGCCACTAAGATGTACTTGGACCTGAAGAGAGATTATTGTTGGCCCTATATGAAGAGGGACGTGGCTTGGGTAGTTGAGAGGTGCTTGACGTATCGTCAGGTTAAGGCCGATCACCAGCGTCCTCATGGTCCATTGCAGTCTCTGGAGATTCCCCAGTGGAAGTGGGAACATATTTCCATGGACTTTATCACTAAGTTGTCAAGGACTACGCGTGGAGTCGATGCAATTTGGGTGATTGTAGACCGGCTGACGAAGAGCGCTCATTTCCTCGCTATCAGCGAGAGCTCTTCTGCAGAGAAATTGGCCGAGATTTGTGTGAGAGAGGTGGTAGCTCAACATGGAGTGCCGACCTTAATAGTGTCAGACTGAGACGTGCATTTTACTTCCAGGTTCTGGAAGAAATTTCATGATGAGTTGGGTACTCGGTTGCACTTTAGCACCACATACCATCCACAGACAGATGGACAAAGCGAGTGGACGATTCAGACGCTTTAGGACATGCTACGAGCATGTGTGATGGACTTCGGAAGAATTTGGGATACTTATTTTCCCTTGACTGAGTTTTCTTACAACAACAACCATCATTCGAGTATGGGTATGCCTCCCTTTGAGCTTCTTTATGAGCAAACGATTCAGACGCTTGAGGACATGCTAACAGAGGGTACGCTGGGCGTACTAGGCTCAGAGTGAAAACCCTAATTTAGGGTGGACCCCTATTTAAAGGATATGATGGCCTCATTTCTGGCCACCATTCTCAGTCACCAACCCTCCTAAACCCTAGTTTTCGTTCTTAGAGCTTGTGAGTGCATTAGAGAGCCTTAGGAGCATTCTTGAGTTACTTTGGAGTGAAGAAGGTGTCTTGAAGAAGAATGAGTGGGATTTCAGGCCTTGGATCTGGGCTTATCTTAGTGTGGAGCTTCATTTTGAGGTATAAAGCTCAGAACTTTCTCACTCTTTTGGTTTTTGCATCTTGATAGAGTATTCTAGGGTTTTGTCCCAAAAATTGGAGACTTTATGTGATATTGCACTCGAGAGACCATGATCCACCCCTTTTGAGAAATTCATGATTTAAAGTATTAAATAAATAAAATATTGTAATTTGAAAGTCTTGTAAAAATATGACATAATTTACATGGTTGATTGAAGATGTATATGACTAGTCGATGCTTTTCTGATTAGTTATAAAACACAAATACATTGTATCAAAAACCATTTACACAAAAATATAATAAAAAGACAAAATGTTGTTCAACACAACACAAAACGGTGTTCATATTTCTCTTTTGTGTATTAGATTCAAGTATTTTAATATAAATCTTTAATTTCAATTAAATGTCTCTTTTATATATAACACGATTTAAGATATATATATATATATATATATATATATATATATATATATATATATATATATATATATATATATATATATATATATATATATATATATATATATATATATATATATGAAAATTTAGTTATCAATGTACATCGAATAAAAGACAAACGAACAATACAATAACTTACGTTGCTAAATGTTTTTGTATGGTATGCCATGTACAATAAATAAAAGATAACGAAATTCACACCATCCTAAATGTATACTTAATTTTTGAATTCATCATTAGCAATATGAGCCATACCATCGAGGGGGCATTTCAACATGACAGTTCATAGGCCAACAAAAGATAACTTGTTTAAGAGAAAAGCCATGCATGCATCCCTACAAAATCACCTTCCATGGTCCCTTCATATGTTCTTGTGCCTTCCCATGGCCATGTCAAAATGTTGTCTTCTTCCTCACCCCCGAACCCTACTATTCCTTCTTCAACATCAAAATCCCAATTCCAATCCCAATCACCCGTGTTACATGAATCTGTTGATGAGCTTGCTGTACCACCAACTTCCATATTTTCGCTTCCTATGGAAGCAATATTGTTTCTTTCGTTTCCACCAATTACGGTTTTCATGGAATCACTTCCATTTGGTGTTTCTTCCTCACCAATGGCAACATCCATCAAGACTCTATCTTTTTCTGTTTCCTCCTCTGTTGACAAAACCCCATTCGGATTCATTAACCCGTCTTTATCCTTAACGTCAATAAAGCTAAGGATATCCTCATAAACCACCTCATCTCCGCTTTCATGCCTTTCCACATCCTCAGGCCAATAGTCCATGGTTTGTCCATCCTTTGAGTACCGGTGATAGCTAGCGGCACTAGGGTCCACGTAATAGTCGCTTTCTTTATCTGCATGCGGTGTCAATGGTGATTTGGGAATCTGACTATTGACAAACTTGGTTTGTTGTTTTATAGGTAGTTCCCGTTGCACCTTTGATGAAGTCGCAGCAAGAACAACCTTATGGTCATTGGCACTAGTATTACTTGACGAGGATCTATAAGTTTCGTTGATCTTCATGGTGGACCGACTTGTTCTTCCTTTGCGTTTGTTGAAGTTGTGTGATGGTAGGTCAGATGGGATTCGCATTGGCAGGGAGTTTGACAACTTTCTTGAAGGGATAATTTTCCGGCTGAGGTGGGAGTTCCAGTAGTTTTTGATTTCGTTGTCTGTTCGCCCAGGCAAGTGGGCAGCTATCAAAGACCACCTGCGAAGAAGCTAGCATGTTAAATGCTGACTATAAAATATTATAATATTTCTCGCGATTGATTAATTATATTTGACACTTTCTGAGGTGAGATGTGAGTTACACAAGAGAAGAGTACTGTTTCGGTTTTCTAGTGACTTTGTGTATTGTATGGGTGTTGCTAACCCTGTTGTCATTATCTTTAAAAACCAAACAGGATGTCTATATAGAAAAATGTCATTGGTCTTAATTAACGAGGGATGAAAAGACAGGGGGCCGCTATTAATAAAGGAAAAACAATATCATGTGAATAATGCAATAAGTTTAAATACATATATATTTAATAGTGTATAGAGAGCGGTGATGAATTAATGACTGACCTGTTACCTAAAGATACATGTAGCCTAGTTATGACATCTTCTTCCTCCTTTGATATATTTCCTCTCCTTACATCAGATCTCAAATAGTTGATCCACCTCAGCCTGCAACTCTTGCCACACCTCAACAATCCTACACGTATGTATGTTTAATCATGTTACCAGAAAGAACTTTTTTTTTTTTAATCGAAAAAGACATTTGAAAGGCATTTCTGTATATATACATACGTACCAGCATTTTTGGGTAAAGAACGCCAACAGCCTTCGCCATGAGCTTGGATGTAATTGGATAGTATCTCGTCTTCTTGGGCAGTCCACCTTCCCCTCTTCAACCCTACTTTCTCACAACATGGCGCTCTTCCCATTTTTTTCCTCTCAAAAACACAAACACAAATTGGGCAGTATTTGATATTTACAATAACTCCAATGCACGTATAGACGTATATATAGTATGTAGTATATAAAAGATTGTTAAAAGGAAGTCTATGAAACCATGTACATAGAGAGAGAGTGGCGTTTTTGTATTTAATGAATGAAAATGAAATGAAAAAAGAGAGTGATGTGATGTGTGAGTGTGTGCGGTGGAATGGTTAGCCACGACTGATGTTGTACTGGTAATAGCCAAGTCCTTTGTCGTGGCTTCTTCACTGTCTAGGGGTAGTGACGGGGCATCCATCTCCCACGTTGATCGTCGCCACTCTCCACATTTTTTCATCTGCTCAACCCCCTTTCCTAATTCACTTCCTCCGACACACCTCCCACTTACCACTAATCAGCATTCTTCTTTACCAAAAATAGAGTAAGACAAAGCTTTTTGAATTTTGTGTCTATCAAGAAAAATCTTTTATATATATATATATATATATATATATATATATATATATATATATATATATATATATATATATATATATATATATATATATATATATATATATATATATATTGAGACCATGCTAATTTTGTAAAATACGGTAATACCAAATTTAAAAATAATTTTAAAATACAAAACAAAAGAAAAAATCAAAAAAAAATTTAATTATTATTTTCGGTATTTTAATTACCTAAAAATTAATAATTATTAATCAATTATTTTAGATAGGTCATTTTAAATAAATTATTAATTAAAAGATGTATCAAAATTTTAAAATTATTATAACTTCAAATTTAACCTATAATTAGAAAATATAACTTTGAAATTTGAAATTAGTTGCCTTATATATCTACATGACATATGTTATAATATTAATGAAAAGTTATATTAAAATGACACTTGGTAAAAAGAGATTAAAACTATTCATTTGTTTGAATAGGAATATATATATATATATATATATATATATATATATATATATATATATATATATATATGAAAAAGTTCAATAGAGAACCATTACTAATAAGGGAACCAATTCAAAACATCGAAATTTAAAGCGATTAACGGTAAAAGAAAGGTTGTAGACTTTTACAATTGACGCACATGCACCGGATTATAACAAAAAACTCACTTCTTTTTTATCATTTAAAATTTTTTTAGTCCATGTTTTTTATAAAAAAAAAATGAATATACCTTTGTTCATGATTTTTCGTCGTCTTTCCATAGAGATCCATTTCATTTAAGAACATATGAAAACACCTAAAATGTTGAGAACAGCTCTGGACCAATCAATATATAAGAACATCTTAATAATTATATATTTTAATTAAATTGAAATAAAATAAAATTCAATTAAAATCCCTAGAATTTTGGAATTAGTTACCAAAAGCAAGAAATATTCGATTTTTTATTTTTCTTATTAATGAAATATAAAAACATTTTTACCAAAATTTATTTTAAAACTGAAAAAAGTTTAATTTTTATGTTTCTATTATTTCATGTTTTTTTTTCCAAAAAAATGAATATAAATTCAATCCCAAATCAATTCATTTGTATTCATAAATGGAAATTTTCTTCAAAAAACCTAGTATAACTCCAATTACAAATAAATACACATCAATTTACAAATAATCCAATGCATCTTTTTCATAAAAAAATAAAAATAGTGTAAAATTATCATTTGTTTATAAAATGAATACCTCTAATCATAAATAAATATATATACTCATTCACACATGAATACATTGTTATTCATAAATAAATAATCATTAACACATGAATACACTGATATTCACAAATAAATACACTGCTATTTATAAATAAATAAAAAATAAAAATATTGTAAAAATTATCATTTCTTAATAGAATGAATACCTCTAATCATAAATAAATACACTCATTGATCAAACATGAATACATTTCTATTCATAAATAAATACAGTCATTCACACATAAATACACTGATATTCATAAAGGAATATAATGCTATTCATAAGTAAATATAAATTCTATCATTAATGAATACACCAAAATATAATACACTTTTTCATTCTCCTCTAGCTCAAATTCTTTACCTTTTATCTTCTCAAAAAATTCCAAAGAACCTCTAGAAAAATGCATATTCAAATACCCATATATCATTGAGTTCAATAAACCATATCTCTTTCATAAATTTCATCAAACAGCTTCCGTGCACAACCTTTTTCTATGAACCCGATTCCAAGTCAGTGTGGCTATCTTTTTCCTTGATTATAAGGATTGGTATGAGAGGAATTAAAACTAAGAAATAAATCATTGGTGTAGAAATAATAAACATGAGTCTTCCCCATTTACCTAGAAAGATGATGAACATGGTAACTTAAAACAAAATCAGTGAACATGGGAGACCTTACTAGGGCGTGAGTGATAATCCTCAAAAGAAATCGAATTGTAAGTGTGGTTATGACGAGGAGCCCCTCCCGATTTGTGTCTCTATGTACATATTTTAATGCCAAACACAAGATCATCATCACCATTGATGGATTTTTTTTATCAATCCATCATCTTCGCCATCATAGACCCGCTAAATAACACCCTTCCATCATCATAAAATGTCAATCAAACGAGAACATCATAAACTCGAATGAGAAGATTTTTTCCCTTAACCTTATCGACAAACATTTTTTTCTTCTCGAACTCTCTCTTTCTCTGAATCCACTTGCAAGTGATGACGTTTAGACCAGGGGAAGGTCGATTGTTGATGTGAAAGTCGATGATGATGATGACATTAGGAGGGAGGCGCCTCATCTAGTTTCATCGGTGCGTGTTATCATCCATGCCTCTTCTAGTGTCATCGATGATGGGTACGACGATGGTGGTTGCGTGATAAGATGATGTTGGACAGATTTTGATGGTAGTAAGTATATGATGGAGAAGGCTTTATTATGAAATCCCAAAGAGAGAGGGTTGAGGAGATATAGATACGAGAAGATGAAAGGAAAGAGGTGAGATAGTGAGAACTTATGGGAAATATGTAAAGTTACAATTCCTAATATGCCATTTTAATCATTTAAAAGTTACATTTTAATTCAAGTACTTTTAGAATTTTTCATAAGTCGACCGATTAGAAAAACCTTAGATCTACGTATTTTAATGGTCTAGATATGTTCTCGCGTTCTGAACCTTTTAAATGTTCTCATTCAATCCTACTCTATACATATATATATATATATGTGTGTGTGTGTGTGTGTGTGTGTGTGGGGGGGGGGGGGGGGGGATATGCATCTATTGCACGAACGTGTTTTATTCTATGAGAATAACTAAAAGAATTTGTTGTTTGCTAATTTGAATATGTTCAACCTTACATAATTATTATCATTATCACAAATTAAATTGTCTATAAATGTATTATCAATTATTTTTATTATTCTCATTCTGTCAAAATGTGATTTGATAACCGTATTTAAGAACAAGAATAATGAAAAAATGTACGTGATAACAAAAGTTAATAAAATTTAGTGAGAATGTATGATAATGACGATGTTTATGTAAGGTTAAACATATCAACATTACCAAACAACCTATTCGTTTAATGATTTTAATAGAATAGCATTGTCTGCACGCGTCCGCATAATAGATGTCATCCACATTTTAGTATATATATATATATATATATATATATATATATATATATATATATATATATATATATATATATATATATATATATATATATATATATATATATATATATATATATATATATATATATATATATATATACACGAGTTGGGTACCCGTTCCATACCACGACCACCATTATTTTTGTTCCGCTGATTAGTTTCTCGAAAGCAATTAGCTTGCTTTCACCTTTCTTTCATGCATGATTTTTTCTCCTTACTTTTAAAGATAACGTCATCAAATGAAGGTCTGAGTCTCTTGAGTAATTTGTAGTCTTTTTATTAGTTGTAAGTTGGCAGGTCTTTTAAACCAATACATTTCGAGTTGCTTGATACATGTTTCGAAAAGAAAACTATTCCCCGTTACTATTTTGTGTGGGTATCATTACATTGCGTTATGAAATAATAAGATCATTTAAAGTGACTACTTCGTAGTTGACTGATTTTAGTCATAGTATATAGAAAAATTCAGTGTGTCTTATTTTAATCGGTTACATAAATAAAATAAAATAAGTTATAAGAAATGTCACTCTATAATTCATATTAAATTGAATAATCATATGGATATCAAATATATAGTATTTTACAAACTATATATATGATTCAAATGTCGATTTAGCATTTAGTTTTATAGACCTAAATCATTAGTGGGTACTCTTTCATTTAGATCGACTGGTAAAAGGCTCATCAATCAAAAAATATGGTGTCAATAATTTTATTTATTTTATATGTTTGTAATGTTTATGAAACATCAAGATTGTGATAAATTAATTTACACGATTTTTTATGAGTATTATTTGTTAAATTAATATAAAATTTTACATATTGTTGTAATAAATCAATTTAAACAACAATTCAAAATTATATAAATTACAAATTAAAATATAAAAAGTAAAATGATTACTTTTATCTAAGTAGAGGAAAGTTAAAGGAAAATAATACATATATCAAGACTAACATCATCTGGTATATCCAAAAAAACTTATAGTATTATTTTTTACTCCAAAGTTTAGGCACCTTGATTTCATACCTGAGAAACTACATGACACAAAAAAAAAGGGTAAAAAAACTTATATACACTCAAATATCCAAGATTTCTCAATGATTTCAAGATTTCTCAATGATTTTGGTGCTAGTCTTTCCAATTAATCGGTATCACATTCCGGAATTACAAACTTATATTTCACATGGATGTTAGACGATAATCATAAACTTAAATTATAGGTTGTTGTATGTTTTATATATATATATATATATATATATATATATATATATATATATATATATATATATATATATATATATATATATATATATATATATATATATATATATATATATATATATATATATATATATATATATATATATATAGGGTTAGGTTCATTTGAGACCACTTATATTTTGTGAGACCGTGAGACGCATTTGTTTATTTTTTTTTATTTTTTTTTTTATTTTTTTTTTTTATTTTTTTTAGTTAATTCATGTTCCGAAAATAATATTTAAAAAAAGAATTTTTTGATTTTTCCATTTATTTTGCATTTTAAAATTATTTTTAGAATATGTACAGTGTAATATCCTATTTAGAGTATTTCACGTATTTTTCAAAAAAAATAGAATTTTTTTTTTATTTTTTTTAATTTTTTTTAATTTTTTTTAGTTAATTCAAGTTCCGAAAATAATATTTAAAAAAAGAATTTTTAGATTTTTCCATTTATTTTGCATTTTAAAATTATTTTTTAGAATATGTCAGTGAAATATTCTATTTAGAATATTTCACGTATTTTTCAAAAAAAAAAAAACGGATTTTTTTATATTTTTTTATATTTTTTTAATATTTTTTTTAGTTAATTCAAGTTCCGAAAATAACATTTAAAAAAAGAATTTTTGGATTTTTCCATTTATTTTGCATTTTAAAATTATTTTTAGATTTGGTCTCACGGTCTCACAAAATTAGAATGGTCTCAAATGAACCTGAACCTATATATATATATATATATATATATATGCTTAGGGAATATATGGTTGTTATGTACCTAATATTAGGTATAGAACCATCAAAAAATACATAATTTTAACAAAATGCAGTCAAATCTACAACATCCCAAAAATACAAGCTAAAAATTTCGTATTCAAAATTATTTATCAAACATAAATATCATTGCCATAGTGTAAACCATAAAACATGTATCTTGAAAACTCATAAAATCTGATAACATATACGGTCTCATAACAAATATCAGAGTAAACTCCCAGGCTAATCAACTGTGGTGTGTGTGTGTCATGCCATCAGCTCGAGCCCTTCCCGTTACTAGCTGAAGTACCTGAAACCAAAACTGAAACTGTAAGCACGAAGCTTAGTGAGCTCCCCCAAAATATCACATAACACACAAAGCACAAATAGCAAATAACATAACTCTGGGACTCTTCCAATTGCATCGGGACGAATCCCGACATCGGCTTACCCGACATCGGACTCCTATCCGACATCGGGCTCACCCCGGCATCCGACCGCATCGGGCATCGTGTGACATCCCCTAATTTCTAGGCCAGAAAAGACCGATTTAATTTATGCTTTTTAAAATAAAACCAGAGAAATCTTTTTAAAAGATGTTGCGGAATTGGTCCCCAAACAACATATGATAAAAGTTTATCAAAATCCTTCATTAAGAAGGTATATATTTTCCATATATATATCAAAACATCGGGATGTCATGTTCCGATACAGATCAAAAGCATAAACAAGATATTATAAGCCTTTCAACAGTTATTTACAACTATTGGCCTATAATCCAAAAATCTCTCGTCGTCCTCCGACTATGCTCGGGGTCCACTAGTTGTAATCATAAAAACTGATTGGGTCAGGCTTGGGAGCCTGGTGAGCATATAGGGTTTTCAACCCACAATAATATACTTATTAAGTTCACCAATCAACAATAACTCTGATTACCCATTCCCGTTGTCCTCACTTTACGTCCCTAAACACCTATCACAAGGGACCTAGCCTAAGGATTATCATCGGGATGGACACTACTGCTAAGGGGTTTCCTCAGCCATACATGTCCTTAAGGCAACCATGAGGGGGATGGAGTACACCAATGAACATTTAATTCATCAACACCTACAAGTTGCGAACCTGCTAGTGTTCCACTGGACTGTCTAGAAAAGTCCGTGGTCGTCATCTATACTCCGCTAGATGACTACAACAACAACAACAACAACAACAACATCGAGGCCTCTCACCTTTTTAACACACATAAACTATTTCATCTACCCATATTCTACCCAACATATTTTGTAGATAAAAAGCATATACAGTTTAAAACTTGTATAAAACATCAATTCAACAGTCACCTCAAATAAACAATCAACATATTTACACATAACACGTATTTCAAGGTAAATACTTCATATCTATGTGTAAATTGAAAGTAACTACACACTCACATATTTTTATGAAAATCGGGCAGCAATTCGTTTCCTAAAACGATCGTTTCTAATAAAACCGAGAGTTTTATTGAGAAACCGGGCTCTGCAAAAGTCGGGCTTCGAAACCGAAAAGATAAATTTTCCGGGCTTCACGGGCACTTCGTGGAGTATTCCGGGCTTTACAATCGGTATCGGGGCTTCGTGGAAGGTTAAGGTGAAGAAAATATGAAGAAATGGGCTAAATATGGCAATTTCTTAAAAATATCCGAGAACGCTCGCAGCCTTCTATTTATAGGGTGAAGCTTCTGACCCAAGGGCTGAGAAGCTTCTGATCCGACGGTTGAGAGGGTTCGCAGGGGGTGGCTCGCACGAGGCTGCGCATGGCTCGCACATGGGTCGCACCTACGAGGGCTCGATGGCAGCTTCTAAGTGGACCAGAGTCTATTGGTGCCCCTGCGAGGTTCGGAGCTAGGCTATGCGAGGCTCGGAACACGCGGCAGGCATTGCGAGGCTCGGACGGAGAGCTGGCTGCTTCGGATTGGGTCTCCTCCTCGGTCGAATCAGGATCCGACACGTGGCTTCGCATGACTCAGCAGCTTCGGTGACTCAGCAGCCTGGTGACTCAACAGCTCGGATGACTCAGCAGGACACGTGGCGCATGCGAGGCGAGGGTGACGTGGCAAAGTGTGACTATGCGAATTTTCTCGATTTTCGCGCCAAAACTTCTAAAATCCATAACTTTCGCATACGAGCTCTGTTTTTGACGTTCTTTATATGCACGCGTAGCTAAAATTACGCTCTACAACTTCCGTTTAGACTTCGTCGGCTAATTTTGACTTTAAATTTTATATTATTATTTTTAACAGACCGGGACAGGAAATCCGTTAAAAATTCATAACTTCTTCATACGACGTCCGTTTTCGTCAGACTTTTTACCGTTGTGCTCCTAATGACGAGACCTTCAATTCTCGTTTAGGTTGTGTCAGCTAAAAATCGCTCGATCTAGAATTCGAGTTTTTAGCTGTCTACTACTAAGCTGAAACTTCGAAAAATTATAACTTCCTCATACGAAGTCAGATTTGGGCGTTCTTTTTATCGAACTTCTCGGTTTAACGAATACTACAACTTTCATTTATACTAAGGCTAAAAAGTAGTTTATCGAAAACTCACTTTTTACGACATTCAGCACCGTGCCAGTTTTGTCGCGAAACTTCGACAGGTCATAACTTCTTCGTTATAACTCGGATTTTGGTATTCTTTATATCCCCGAAATCCTTGTTTCGACCACTACAACTTTATGTAAAGATATCGGGCTTATCTCACACTTTAATTTTGATGCTTATTTTTATTCTTAATTAGTTAAGCCCTAATAATTAAGCATAAAACACATAATTCACATAATATTCACATAATTCCTTTTCATTTCTTCAAAATGAGTTACAAAGGTTAACCTAGACTATCAACTCAATATAAATGCCTAGGCTAGAAACACGAGTGTTACACATCAGGCTCATCGCCTCACCCCGACATCGGGCTTACCCTGGCACATACTCAATATAACATATATATATATATATATATATATATATATATATATATATATATATATATATATATATATATATCATAAACACATAACATAATCACGTAAACTGCATCGGGCTTGCCTCGGCATCGGACCGAAGTCTGGAACATATAACACATAACTGCATACTTCGGGCTTACCCCGAATACATAATACATGGCATAGTGACTAACATACGTCGGGCTTACCCCGGAACACATAACATATAACAAAGTCACATATACTGCATCGGGCTTGCCCGACATCGGACCAGAGTCCAGAACATATGACACTTAACACATAAACATGCATGAATCACAAAGACATCAAGCATACATAACTATTTCTCGGGACCGCCCTGGCATCGGACCGAAGTCCAGAAACTTACAAACTGCATCGGGCTAACCCCGGCATACTCTACTACTTAAACGGGCCAACATTGGTGCCTTAGACCCGTTCCTACTAGAGCAAAACTCACCTCGTATATCTAACTGCTGAAACTCTGAGTGCAAAATCCCTTCCCGCTACTCCGGCAATTTTCCGACTATACTTTCCATAAAAACACTAAGTGCTACTAGTCTGTGACTCGCCTAGTTATATGAACAACTCATCGAGTCCATCTTCATGGTTTCGCCCAGTCAGTTCCTACTCGTCGAGTTTGACTTCCGACTCGCCGAGTAGGTCACTAAATCCCCTGATCCGGAGTCGATCCAACTCGATGATTTAAGCCCCCAACTCGCCGAGTCCAAGAGTAAAATATGGAATTTAACTTGAATTTAAATGCGTACCTTAGACCAGGTGTTACAAAATCTCTCTACCACCCTTCTTGTATCCTCTATAAGACTAGATGATAGGCTTTGTACATATTATAATGGAGTTTTAAATATTTAATTTTGCACCACAAACCATGTACAAGAATACATTATCAATTAACTATAAATCTTCATATTCCAATTTAATATAGAATACTATAGTGAAATATTGAAATTAGTCATTAAAAACACAATAAAATTTTTCCTATAACACATCAAAAAGAACCATACAAGTATACATATGGTAGGTGTTAAAGAAAGTTATGAAACCTACTAGAGGTTTAATATAAACAACACATTTGAAATACATAAATTTTGGGGATAAATTATGAAATCAGAAATAAAATGATCTCAAAAGCAATAGAAAGAAGCTAACAATGAAAAAAATGTGTTTTTTAATCAAAACGAAGTAAATTCAGACGGTTCTATACCTAATATTACATACATGACAACCACATATTCACTTTTCTCTCTCTCTCTCTCTCTCTATATATATATATATATATATATATATATATAATGCGTCTCACGGTCTCACAAAATTAGGCCGTTTCACATGAACCTAACGCTATATATATATATATATATATATATATATATATATATATATATATATTATATATATATATATATATATATATATATATATATATATAGTGTTAGGTTCATGTGAAACGGCCTAATTTTGTGAGACCGTGAGACGGATTTTTTTTATTTTTTTTAGTTAATTCAAGTTCCGAAAATAATATTTTAAAAAAGAATTTTCGGATTTTTCCATTTATTTTGCATTTTAAAATTATTTTTCAGAATATGTACAGTGTAATATTCTATTAGAATATTTCACGTATTTTTCAAAAAAATGGGATTTTTTTTTATTTTTTTTATTTTTTATATTTTTTTAGTTAATTCAAATTCCGAAAATAATATTTCAAAAAAGAATTTTTAGATTTTTCCATTTATTTTGCATTTTAAGATTATTTTTAAGAATATGTCAGTGCAATATTCTATTAGAATATTTCACGTATTTTCAAAAAAAAACTGGATTTTTTATATTTTTTATTTTATTTTATTTTTTTATTTATTTTTATTTTTTTTAGTTAATTCAAGTTCCGAAAATAATATTTAAAAAAAGAATTTTTGGATTTTTCCATTTATTTTGCATTTTATAATTTTTTTTGGGTTTGGTCCCATGGTCTCACAAAATTAGAGTGGTCTCAAATGAACCTGAATCTATATATATATATATATATATATATATATATATATATATATATATATATATATATATATATATATATATATATACTTTTGTGTTATTATTTTTTATTCAAATTTCTTAGTTCTTTATGACTTTTTTTCCAGGACCGTCAAAAAATGATCAAGAAACTAGTTAACCTAATATGAATTACATCCATCATGGAGGTCAATTCTCTACCATTGCTATTCTTTACAACCAAAATTTTTTGAACAAATATTTATCATTTACCAAAATCTTTCGGTTTAGATTGTTTTTAACTATTACGCGTAATAACCAAAACGTTTTGGGTGTATATTTCTTTTATGTTATTGATGCTAAGTTTTAATGGTGGTTTGGTAAGCTTTACACATTCATGGTCCTTATATCTGATTTACCATTACCGGAGATCAACTTAGATGGTATACATATGTCTACCAAAGCGATGATTTTTTTACGTGTATGTGATTCACATGTAAACTTTTGGAGTTTGACAAGAGATAAAGTTATTACAAATTGTTTAGAAAGTAACTCTACAAATTGAATTACATGTGATTCACATTTAAATCACAAGTATATTACATATGAATTAGATATGATTCACATATATGTCACATGTAATTCACATATGAATGATATGTAATTCACATGTAAATCATAATTGAATCATATATGAATTACATGTGATTTACATGTAATTCACATATGACTCACATGTAACAAACAAGTGAATTATATATGACTAACATGTGATTCACATGTAAATCAAAAGTGAATCACATGTAAATCACATATAAATTACATGTGATTTCCATTTAAATCAAAAGTGAATCACATGTAAATCAGATATATGTGAATCACATATTAATTACATGTGATTAATATGTAAATCACATATGAATCTTACTTAATTCACAAGTGAATCACATGTGAACTACATGTAATTCACCTATAAATCACAAGTGAATCTTAGATGATATACTCATATTTGAATATCACATTATATAATCACATTTGACTCTTAGATGAGATAATCATCTTACATGATATATATATATATATATATATATATATATATATATATATATATATATATATATATATATATGCATTTTTGTGAGCGTTTTTGCATTAATAAAAAAAATATTGTTTTTATAGATTTGGAAGAATTTTTGTGGAAATATTGAAGAGGTGAAAAGTGATAAATTGAAGAAAGTATGGGAAACATTTTCTATAACGTTATATATATATATATATATATATATATATATATATATATATATATATATATATATATATATATATATATATATATATATATATATATATATATATATATATAGGATCAGGTCAAAATGTGGATAATATCTATTATCCTGATGTGTGTGGACACTGATATTCTATGAGAATAAGTAAGAGAATATGGTATTTGATAACCTGAATACGTTCAAGCTCACATAAATATCATTATTCTCATGTATTCTCACTAACTGTTAGTTGTTTTTGTTCTCACGTATTGTTTTTCACTCATTCTTAATCTTACATAATAGTATTATATATATATATATATATATATATATATATATATATATATATATATATATATATATATATAAAACAAAAAAAAAGCATGTGAACTTGCGAACTCATAATTAACTCATCATTTTTCAACACCAAAAACACGAATCTTCTCCAAATGTTGCGTCTAAGCCATATGTAGGCTCAAAAAAAGATTTGACGATTTTTTATCTACTTTCAAAATTAGCATGTATGTACAATCAACAGTTGTACGGACTGCTGATGAGCACAATCAACAATCATATGGACTGTAGATGTGTACAATCAGCAGCCATATGGACTGTTGATGAGCAATCATTAGTTAATATCACTGCTGATTGTGCTCATCATCAGTCTATATGACCGTTGATTGTGCTCATAAACTGTTCGTACAACTGTTGATTGTGCTCATCAGCAGTCAAACAAAAAACCCCCAAAAAAATCGTCAAATTTCTTTTTGAGCATAGATATGGCTTAGGCACACCATTTTGAGAAGATTGATATTTTTGGTGTTGAAAAGTGATGATTTTATTATGAGTTCGCAATTTCTCACAGATCTTTTGGTTCTTAAAAGAACCTAACTCTCTATCTCTCTCTCTCTCTCTCTCTCTCTCTCTCTCTCTTTCTCTCTTTCTCTTTCATTCTCTCTCACTCTCAATATATATATATATATATATATATATATATATATATATATATATATATATATATATATATATATAAAGACACGTTAAAATGTTGACGATTTCTATTGTGCTGATGTGTGTGGACAGTGCTATTCTATGAGAGTGACTAAGAGAATATGTTGTTTGATAATATGAATATGTTCAAGATCAAATAAATATCGTTAGTCTCATGAATTTTCACTAATTGTTAGTTAATTTTGTTCTCATTCATCATTTTTCATTCATTCTCAATCTTATAGAATAGGATTATCAGGAACACAATCTGACAGAATGAGAATCATAAAAAGCTCTACAATACCCTTACAAATGATTTGATTAGTGTAAATACATGATAATCATAATAGTTATGTGAGGTTGAACATATTCACATTTACCAAAACAAAAAATTATCTTTGTCATTCTCACAGAATAGTAATGTCTGCACCTCCACACAATAGATGTCTATCTACATTTGAACCTAGCTCTCTCTCTCTCTCACTATCTCTCTTTATATATATATATATATATATATATATATATATATATATATATATATATATATATATATATATATGTAGCATTCCGTTTGAAATTAAATATATAATATACTCTAAGAACCGGAGATGTAATTTTTATTATTATTTTATATTTTTGTAGCCAAAATCAATAATATTAAGCGGAGTGATGGTTTCGGGGATCCAAATTATATAATTTGGATTTTCGGGGGTTAAAGTGTATTTCTAGGATTTATTTTGTAAAGATATTCAGAAGTCAGGAGGTGTTTGGTAATTATTGGACTTTGATTGAAAGGATTTTGGAATGTCGAGGGTTAAATGGTAACTTTTGGGACTTAAATTAAAATGAATTATTAAAGATGGGGGTTATATGGTAAATAATGGATTTAAGTTGAAAAGAATTAGGAGGAAGGGGCTGGAAGTGTAATTATGAACTAAGTTTTAAAATGGACGGGAATTATACCCTTCACCACCTTGCATTCAAACCCTAACCCTGCTTCTAAAGCACCATCCTCCACCCTCCTTTTGCCTCCCTTCACCTCCAATCGTCACCACCGTTGTTGGAGCCGGAAAACCACCAGTCGAGTGTCGTTGTTTTGTGCCGTTGTCGCTCCGCTGGCCATGAAGTTGGAAATCACCGGCCAACATCGATTGGTGGACCGTCATGGCCATCGTTCTTCTCTCCAGTTAAAGCGCCCCACCCCTTTCACCGATTCTTCTTCATCTGTAGCATCGTGACGACCCGCTACTGCGCCTCAACAATTGAAGACGAAGCCGCCGCTAACGTCGGTGGTTAGCGCTGTTGTTGCTTGATGTTCCGCCGTACTCCGATCGTTGCACACCGCCAGGAGGGTGGTGGCGTCCGTTCTTAGTGTGTGAAGTCGAGTGTCGTTGTTGCCAATGGTGTGTGTGCGTATTTTCTATTGGCTGGAAGCTGTTAGGGAACCACCATGGTGGCTGCCACCTTGTACCGCCACCACAAGGATGGTTGTTCGTGTGTGTGTTACATTGTATGTGTGTTTTATTTTCGAAAATATGTTGTATAATTCATTTGAATGGCCGAAAAATATGATGAAATCCACCACCACCATCGTGAGGTGGTGGTTGCCGCCTTCTGCCGCTACCAGCCGCTGTTTTGGGTGGCGGTGTGCATTGTGTGATTGGATTGTCAGGTTAGATGCTTGGACATATTTAGGTGTCGTTTGATAGTTGTTTATTGAGAAAGTGCTGACTGGGAAAGATCTGTATGGGTAAGAAATCCTGACTGAGTAAGAAACTATGTTGTTTGATTGTACATCTAACTGAATGTGTTGACTGATGAAAAATGACCATTTTACCCTGGTGACAATGATGGATGAAGTTGCTGAAAAAAAAAAACCAAAACCTATAAAATAAAAGTAATTACAAGCATACAAGATGTACATGAAACTTAAAAAAAAAAAACTATCAAAAATTTTGTAGTTTATTTATCGATTCACAAACGCTTTTTTTTTTTCTTTTTGGTGGTTTTAATAATGAACAATTTTTATTTAATATAAATTAGTTAAACAGGTTCAGGGGGGTTTTGTGCTATTTCTAGAAACTAGTTTTGTTAAGGACATCAGTATTATGGTAAGTTCTGTCAACATGAAGAGCTTCAGGGACCAGCTGTGACAACCCGTGTAACACCGTGAATTTCAAAATAATTTTTCGCATAATATAAAAACATTTTCATTTAATAAAAAATCAAGTTTAAACCTCCAATCCATATCATACAAAATCCCAAGATCACATATCATAAAAATCCCATGCGTGTGTACAGATCAAGCCGGCGCCTTCCCACAGTCATCACTAGTACCTGAAACAAACAACACTAATACTGTAAGCACAAAGCTTAGTGAGTTCCCCAAAATACCACACATAACACATATTAGCCACTCGAGGCTATAACTCTATGGGTCCGTAGACCCTACTCTGTGAACCCACTGGTTCTAACTCTGGGAACCTTCCGGTTCCAACTCTGTAAACATGCACATCATAAATCACATAGAAATATTGCAGTACAACACATAACATACATATAGCATACAAATACTCTGTCACATAACTCTGGTTACCTACTCAAGGTAAAGTATAGTGAGAAGACTCACCTCGCGTATCTCGATAACTCGCAAATCCCGGAAATCACTCGCGCTCGATCCTCCGAGCTATAATCCTCCTATAACACAATATACCTCTAATTAACATTTTCTCAACTAAGGTTGACTACCCCCATCAAGTCAACACTGGTCAACTCTGGTCAACGGTCAACGGTCAACTTTGACCGGACTCGACGAGTGCACTAGAGCGACTCGACGAGTCTATACGTGTTCACTGACTCCCTAGGATCCTCTTTTGACACGTCGAGTACTCCACTGACTCGACAAGTTCCACCTGGCATGAATCGCGGGGCCACCACGACTCAACTCGCCGAGTCTCAAGAATAACTCGGCGAGTTCCAGCTTGACTCAGTCCACCTGTCAACCCTCTCTAACTCTCCCTGACTCACTGATTCAACCCTTAACTCGGCAAGACCACTCGCTGAGTGGTTAAGGACAATCTTCATGCTACTCGCCGAGTCTGTTCTTTGGACGCGGTGAGTCCATGCCATGCATCAACTCAATCTCGCTTCTGAGGTCAGATCCGCTCCAACAACTCATAGATCTGGCCCTCCTAAGCACATTCATCACGTAAAGTCACAGTCTTGGCTACCATGCAACGCCTACAAGGCTTCTTTTGAAGAAATGACCTCCAAAATAGCAACCTAAGTCTCCAATTCAAAAGGAAAGGCATAAAGCATGGCATTTGGGACTCTCTGGACCTACTAAGGTCCAGATCTAGGTACCATATCCCCATGGGTCCTCTCACACTCCAAATACAAGGCAAACAAGGCATGAAGAAACCCTAGATTTGACCATATCAAGAAAAACACAAGAATAAGCTCTGAATGTTACCTTAAATAGCTTCTTCTGCCGAAATGGGAGTAGATCCAAGTTCCCCAACTCTTCTAGTTTGGCCTTCCTCTTCCTTTCTTGCAATTACACACAAAAATAGTGAATAATGGCCTCTTATCTCACTCACAAGAACTCTCAGCTGCTCTGGTGCTCTCAAGGTCAAAGGTAGCTGCAATGGAGGGGTTTAAGGTCCTTTAAATAGGGCTCAAGGCCGGGAAATTAGGGTTTCATTAAACAGCGCGGACTCGCCGAGTCCATTCCTTGGACTCGCCGAGTCCATGCGCCAACCCGCGTCCAAATCCGTGATCATACTCGGCGAGTCTAGGATCCAACTCACCGAGTCTCCTCACAAATTAACAAAATAAATAAATGAATAATACCTAGGAATCCGGGCTGTTACAATTCTCCCCCACTAGAACTAGACTTCGCCCTCGAAGTCTCGCTCTGCAAATAACTTTGGATGCTGCTCACGCATCTCACACTCCGGTTCCCAAGTCATCTCGGACCCCTTCCGATGCTGCCACTTAACCAAAACCAGGGGTACCTCCTTGTTCCTCAGAACCTTGATTTTATGATATCTGATGGCCATTGGTCTCTCAGCATAATTCAGGCTCGCATCCACCTGAATATCCTCTAATGGAACCGCTGCCGACTCGTCGGCTATACACTTCCTCAGCTGCGACACATGAAAAGTGTCGTGAATCTGCCCCAACTCTGCTGGCAAATCCAAACGATAGGCTACCCGGCCTACCCTCGCGATCACACGGAAAGGACCAATATATCGGGGTCCCAACTTGCCCCTCTTCCTGAATCGAATCACTCCTTTCCAAGGAGAGACCTTCAGGAGTACAAGGTCGCCGACCTGAAACTCAAGCTCGGACTGGCGTCTGTCTGCATAACTCTTCTGTCGGCTCTGAGCAGTCAACAACCTCTGCCTGACCTGCTGGATCTGCTTTGACGTCTGAAGCACGATCTCTGTACTGCCCATCACCCGCTGTCCAACCTCTCCACAAAAAATGGGGTTCCGACACCTCCTCCCATACAACAGCTCAAAGGGTGGCATACCAATGCTCGAATGATGGCTGTTGTTGTAGGAAAACTCTGCCAAGGGTAAATATGCATCCCAACTACCCCCGAAATCCAACACACATGCCCAGAGCATGTCCTCGAGCGTCTGAATCGTCCGCTCACTCTGACCGTCTGTCTGGGGATGATATGTGGTACTAAAATGCAGTCTAGTACCCAACTCCTCATGAAACTTCTTCCAGAATATGGAAGTGAAGCACACATCATAGTCTGAAACAATCGAGATCGGCACCCCATGCCGAGATACCACTTCCCTCACATACACCTCCACCAGTTTCTCTACCTAAGAACTCTCCCTGATAGCAAGGAAGTGAGCGCTCTTCGTCAACCTGTCCACAATCACCCAAATCGCATCAACTCCTTTGGTAGTCCTCGGCAATTTGGTGATGAAATCCATAGTGATCTGTTCCCACTTCCATTCGGGAACCTCCAATGGCTGCAACTTACCATGCGGCCTCTGGTGCTCGGCCTTAACCCTACGACAGGTCAAGCACCTCTCAACAAACCACGTGACATCCCTCTTCATACAGGGCCACCAATACTCCTTTCTCAGATCCAAATACATCTTAGTGGCCCCCTGATGGATCGAAAATTTCGACCGATGAGCCTCCTCCATCAAAATGGTACGCGTTCCTCCCACAAACGGCACCCAGATCCGCCCTTAAATGTCATAAGCCCCCACCATCGGTAACGAACTCTGAAACCAAACCAACAAACCGTTCCCTCTTCTGCATCTCAGGTTGCACAGCCTCGGCTTGTGCCCCACGAATGGCGTCCAACACTGGAGCTATCACGGTCAATCTCAAACATACATCCTGCAGCGGAGTGCTCTCCGCCCTGCGGCTCAATGCATCGGTTACCACATTAGCCTTGCCTGGGTGGTACAGGATCTCACAATCATAATCCTTGACCACATCCAACCACCTTCTCTGACGCATATTTAGGTTGGGCTGATCCATCAAATACTTCAAGCTCTTATGGTCCTTGTATATAGTACACCGAACACCATACAAGTAGTGACACCAAATCTTGAGGGCGAACACCACTGCCCCCAATTCTCGATCATGGGTGGGATATCTCATCTCATGAGGCTTCAGCTGCCTCGATGCATATGTTATCACATGCCCTCTCTACATCAGCACCGCTCCTAACCCCAAAATCGATGCATCACAGTATACCACAAAGTCCTTCATCCCTTCCGGGAGGGCTAACACCGGGGCTTCGCACAACCTTTGGCGAAGTGTCTCAAAGGAGGCCTGCTGCTCGGGGCCCCATGAAAAAGCAACACCCTTCCGGGTCAATCTGGTGAGTGGCACTGCGATCTTAGAGAAATCCTTGATAAACTTCCGATAATACCCTGCCAACCCTAAGAAACTCCTGATCTCGGAGGGTGACCTCGGCACCTCCCAACTCATCACCGCCTCAACCTTGGCCGGATCGACCAATATCCCTACCTGGTTAACGAGATGTCCTAAGAAATGGACCTCCCGCAACCAGAAATCACACTTGGAGAATTTGGCATAAAGCCTCTCCGATCTTAGAACTCCAAGAACCTCTATCAAATGCTCCTCATGCTGCTCTCTAGATCTCGAATATACCAGAATGTCGTCGATAAACACAATCACCGAACAATCCAGCATCGGCCTACACACTCGGTTCATGAGATCCATGAACACTGCCGGGGCATTGGTGAGCCCGAAAGGCATCACCACAAACTCGTAATGCCCATAACGCGTCCTGAATGCTGTCTTCTGGACGTCCTCATCCTGTACCCTCACCTGATGATATCCAGACCTCAAATCGATCTTGGAGAACCAAGATGCTCCCTGCAACTGATCGAATAAATCGTCGATCCTCGGCAACGGGTAACGGTTCTTGACCGTCAGCTTGTTCAACTCCCGGTAATCAATGCACATCTGGTGTGAACCATCCTTCTTCTTGACGAACAGGATAGGTGCTCCCCACAGCGAGCTGCTCGACCGAATAAACCCCTTCCCCAGCAGCTCCTGAAGCTGCGAGGATAACTCTTGCATCTCTGGAGGTGCAAGGCGATAAGGCACCTTAGCGATAGGCGCGGCCCCCGGAACCAAATCGATACTGAGCTCCAATTGCCTCACAGGAGGCACACCCGACAACTCCTTGGGAAATACATCCGGAAACTCACGCACCACCGGAACCTCGTCAACTGAACTTGGCCTCTCGGAATCCACCCGCGTATCCATCACATACGCCACAAAACCCTTACAGCCCCGCTGTAGACACTGCCTCGCCCTAGCGGCCGAACAAAATGCTGATCCTAAACGTGTACCCTCGCCGTACACCGAAAGAACTCCCCCACTAGGGTCTCGTATGGTCACCAGCTGTCGCTCGCAGTCGATAACCGCACCGAATCTGCTCAACCAGTCCATGCCCACAATGACACAGACATCACCCATCGCAATAGGAACCAGATCAATCGGGAACTCAACACCGAAAATCTCGACTACGCACCCTTGGAGAACCTCCGTGGCATATATCACCCTCTCATCGGCTATGGACACTCTCAGAGGCCGACTTAACGCCTCACGACTAACACTGATATGCTGACTAAAGGCCAAAGATACAAAAGACCGACTCGCACCCGAGTCAAATAACACCAAGGCAGGTACAGAATTCACAAGAAAAGTACCTACGCACAACATAATATAAGCATAATATCTCTACATCAAAATAAATACACGAAAGAATATATACCAGCCACGACATCGGGCGCTGCGCGGACCTCCTCTGCGGTCAGCTGAAAAGCTCTCCCTCGTGCCCTCGGCGCCTCGGCCTTCACTGGCCGACTCTCGGTAGCTCTGATGGCGGCAGGGGCAGATCCCTGAGGTGCACCCTGAGATGATTCTCGCAACTGCGGACACTCTGCCTTCCGGTGTCCGGTCTGATTGCAGTGAAAACACACCGTAAACCCCTTGGGGCAGTCCTTGGCCATGTGCCCCTCCTTGCCACACTTGTAGCAAGATCCCGCTCTACAGAATCCATCATGACCCTTGCCACACTTCCCACAAGTGCAGCCCTTCTGGCTCCCTGGTTTGGGATCAGCAGGCTTGGCCCGCTTGGCTGCCGGCTGAGACTGTGCCGGTCGCCGATCCCTCCCCTGAGACTCCGCCTCCTCCCTGGCCTGAGTCTCTAGCTCAATATCCCTCTTTCGGGCATTTGCCTGAAGCTCAGAAAATGTCCGGTACGAGGAGTTCGCCACGAACTCCCGAATGTCTCGCCTCAAGATACTCAGATATCGGCTCATACGTGCCTGCTCGGTGGACACGTGCTCAGGGCAGAACATCGACCTCTCATGGAACATCCTGGTAATCGCTGTAACCGACTCAGTACCCTGCTTGAGGGTCAGAAACTCCTGGGCCAAACGCTCCCTCTCCACCTGGGGAACATACTCATCTCAGAACATGGCAGTGAACCTCTCCCAGGTCACTGCCGCAAGCTCAGCAGGCGTAAAGTGCGCCATCACAAACTTCCACCAGTCTTTCGCTCCCAAGCGAAGCTGGTTCAGCGCGAACCGAACCTTCAAATGCTCAGGATATGAGCAAGTGAAGAAACACCCCTCTATGTCAGAAATCCACCTCATAGCTGCCACCGGGTCCTGGGTCCCATCAAACTCTGGCGGTTTTGTGTTGCTGAACTCCCGGAATAGCAACGCATCACCACCTTGCGGCCTCGCGGTAGCAATAGCCGCGGTGGCCGATGCAACAGCAGCCTTAGAAAGAGAGGCATAACGCTCGTCAAAGGTCTCAATCAGCGTGGTATTAATAGACCCGAACATCTCTGGTATCTCTGCCTTGATGGCCGCAGCCACCTCCTCATGGATGATCCGACGGATCTCCTCATCACTGGTATCACTGCTCTCAGGCATCAAACGTGTCCTCACCATGATCTACCTCTGAAATACAACATACGATAAATTAGAACCCATTCGAGCATACTCACACTCGACAACTCATCCCTACTTGATCCTTGGTATTCCGAAGATTCTTACTTGGGCTGTACACTGCTCCGGTGCTTTCAGTAGTACGGGCCCAATACTACTGTCCGCACCGTATCAAAATACACCCCGAGTCCTCCTCTTCGGATCCCAAATTCCAAGTACTCTATCATGCATAAGCCACTCTCCATTAGATCACTCATAAGCCCCTCTGTAACAACATGAAAATTCATATCACTTCTTGTAACTCAAATTGTAATCCAATTCGACCAACCAAACGTCGTTTCCAAATTCATTTCCGATTTCGCCATTTAATTAAGTCATTAACTTGTATTGATCTAAAATGACGTAATGGGTGTCTTATTATCATTCTAACACCCCATAGTCGTTATCGGAATAATTGTAGAATCGACCATATCGGGTTACGACAAATTGGTCGGGTATGACCAAAAGCCCCACTTAACGCCGGTATCGGGTAGAATTCCGTCGTGTCCAATTCCCGAGCACTATATAAGTGATTCAAAGCTTTCATTTGAAGCTTTTGGCCATTTCTTCCATAATCACTTCCAACCTCTCTCCTCATCCAAAATCATAGGTCCAAAAACAAAGAATTAAGACTCCAAATCAAAGAGGTAACATCCTTAACTTGTTATCTAACCTATTTAGCCTTCAATTTGATGTTTAAATTGAGTTTTAGGACCTAGAACAAGTGTTTACGGCCAAGGATCAAGCTTGGGCCGTAAACACCTAAAAATGGGGTTTTTAAGCCAATTAACCCTTCCAAATCATTGTTGGGACTTAGATACGACCTTTAAGGCTTGCAAATTGGGATTAAAACATTTAAAACATGAATTTTGAAGGACAAAAGAGAGTTTATGGCCAAGGCTTGTTCTTGGGCCGTAAACTCCTCAAACACGGGGATTTAACACCTTAAAACATGTCAAAATGCCTTGTAACTCAACCAATAGCTTTGTGATAAATCCTAGATCCATCTAAAAATAGTTTAGGGGTTTGTAACATATCAAAATGCCTCATATAAGAGTTTAAGGCCTAGGCACATACCCTTTGGCCGTAAACTCATAAATCTATGTCAAATGATGCCCCTAATTCACCCCAAAGGCTTGGAAAAATTTCTAGAATCACATGTGATTGTTTTAGGTGTCAAAAATTAATTATTCATGAGCATAGGAGAGTTTACGACCATAGAACATGCTTCTAGGCCGTAAACTCCTAAAATGATGTTATATGGTGCCCAAAATTGATACCAACCCTTGGAAAATTAATTAGAATCACATGTGATTGCTCCTTGTGCTTCAAATCAATTTTTCTTCACCCTAGGAGAGTTTACGGCCGTAAACTCCCAGTTTAAGGCCGTAAACTCCCTTTTAAATGGTATAAATCCAAACAAATTAATCTAAGGCATTTTAGAAGTCCATTCCAACAATCCCCATGTCCATTCAAGCCATTAAACCCTCAAAATCACACCAACATGAGTTTACGGCCATAAACTCATGTGTGTGTGTGTGTTTTGTGGCTGTAAACTCCTTAATATGTTTACTCTTGGGGAGTAAACTCAAGTCCTAAGTCCCTAGTGTCAATATACGTCCGTAGATGTCACCCGGGTCACTCCAAATGCTCGTTTTGAGGTGTTTAACCTCGTTGGAGTGTAATGTTCCATATGATTAGTGATTGTAAATCTAATTAGTTAAATATGGACATTATTACTTTTTACATAGGGACATCGCGAGTAATCAAGCCCCGAACCAACGTCTAATATCCAAAACCATCGCATTTCCGAGTCTGGTGAGTTCATACCCCTACCTTTTTCACTGTTTTTCACTATTTTCAGGGGGAACACAAGCAAAGTACAAGGGTTTTCTTGTACTCAAAACTTATTTTCGTGTGTGTGTGTTTCACATTTCATATGCTTTTAATACTGATATACACAACTGATAACCAGTAGAACATGCAGATCACGTAAACATTTATTTGTGAAATGGGTTTTATAAACTGTTATGTTTTATATATTTCACAAATGGTTTTTCCACATTTTATCAGTTAAAAGCATGACATTAGAACACATGAACAATATAATTTGTACACTGTCTTGTCCTCAGTAACATTCCACAGAGATACGCGAATGGAGGATTATCATATTATTACTAGTAAATTTGTTATTCCTGTATGATTGGAGACACGTCCTCGGCGAACACTCCACAGAGATACGCGAGTGGAGGAATACACCCGTAACCAGAATCTCTGGGATTTAGAGAGCGTGACTTGAGTGTATAGATCTATACGGGGCTGACTACCCCACACCTGGCTGCTAGCTACAGCCGAACCGAAATGGTTCAAGGGTGACGAAAGTCATAAGGTTGTGGACTACTTATTGCCACAGGTTCAGTATTTAGTATGGTTATGGAACTCGCAATTAGGATAACATAGATTTACTTATAGTAATAATGAATAACTTATACATCTTTTACATTGATAACCAACATTCAGGAAAGTATGAGACTTTCCTGGGAAACCTTGTACATAACCAGGTCTAACAGAATACATCTTTACAATGAAAACCAACATTCAGGAAAGCATGGGGCCTTCCTGGGGAACATATACTTAACTAGAAAAGTGTAACAAAACAGATAACATTACATCTTTTACAAATGATAACTCACAATCAGGAAAGTATGGGATTTCCTGGGTATACATTGGAACTCAAGCAAAACAGTTTAACAAACCGGATAATCAAACTATACATTTTTCACATGAGTAACATGTTTTCAGTGTACAAACCTACTATACTTTGTAATTTTGAAACAACAATCAACTTTTAAGAAAATGTGGGATTTTCTTGGCATGTGTTACATTTTTTAGAAAAAGAAAGGAAGCATGAACATTTTCACAAAACAAAACTACTTATGAACTCACCAGCGTTATGCTAATTTTCAAAACCGCTTGTGTTCTCAGGTCAACGTTAGAACAGGTACCGAAGATCCTTTTTGCTCGAAGTTGGAGTGCTCAAAAGACCCGTTTTATTTTGTTTATATATATACTATGTATCACAACTGTACAACTTTACTTTTGAAAACAATTGTAAAACTTTTATATGTAATGTAATGGTTGTTCTACTTTACTTACTATGTATATTGGATTTGATACTCAACGTGGAGTCAACCCCGAAAATGTGTCCGCCTTCGGTTTTCGGGGTGTGACAGATTGGTATCAGAGCCCTTGTTTATAGTGAATAAAGTATACCAAACCTTGCATGGTATAAAACTATAAACACTAAAGGGCCTAAGTGCTATGAAATAAAAGTATCTTCAAACTATAAGTTTTTCAAAAAGTATATAAGTATACTGAACCGTCGAGATCCGTAACTACAAGTAGAACAAAACATAAGTAAATGGGTGTTGTGTACTACGGTTAAACCTGGGCAGTTATGTAGTCGTGTCTAGGATCAATATAGCCTGGCCAACTATATTCATTCGAGACGCGGCCAACATGTGCTTGGGAGTGACTGTGGTATGCGGCATGCCTAAAACTTACCCTAATACCACAAACATCGCGCCAGTGTAGTAACAAATCATGAAATACTATGGGAGTATTTCTCGAGCCAATCTGTTGTAAGAATCCTCGTTCACGTATAGATCCTAAATCATTCCATTAGTGATAGTTTACTTGCTTCGATAACTCTCCTCCGTTTTATCGCTTACTTGGAATTAATATTTGTCATATCTCTCGATTCAATTCAGAGGACTTATTATCCTCTCTTTCTTGATCTTATTAGATCAAGATGCCTCCCAGAAAGAGACCCAGCTCAAAGACCAACAACCCTCCGCCACCACCTCCTCTTGAAATTGATCCCGTGTTATTCCAAACAGCTGTTACCGCCGCGGTGGCAGCTGCCATGTCCCAATTGAACACCGGTAGTTCCGATGGTTCAGGAGGTGGTACTCAAGATCAAGAAAGCAATCAGGGACATCGAAGTTCCTACAAGGATTTCATGAATGCAAAACCAACATCCTTTGATGGAACTGGAGGTGTCATTTCCTTATCCCGATGGTTCGATAAAATCGAATCCATCTTCGAAATCTGTGCCTGTGCTGAGTCCGATAAGGTCAAATTTGCAGCCTGTACCTTCAGTAATAAAGCCTTGACTTGGTGGAATAGCCGAGTCAAATCCTTGACCCTACCCGTAGCCAATGCCATGGGCTGGAACGCCATGAAAGAACTTCTCCTTGCTGAATACTGTCCCCGTGGTGAAATGCAGAAGCTAGAGCATGAGCTCTGGAACCTGAAGATGACAGGTTCCGACATTGCTGCATACACTTCTCGATTCGATGATCTTGACCTTCTCTATCATGGTTTGGTCACTCCTGAAAGCAAAAAGATCGAGAGGTTTATTTGGGGGCTAACCAATCCAACAAAAGGTCATGTCTTAGCTGCTCGCGCCGGACACATATGATAGTGCTAAGACTTTAGCCCAAGCCATAATCGACCACAGTGATGATGTCGAGGAAGCCACCACTGCCCCTGAGTCGACTAAAAGCAGTGGTGAGAAAAGAAAATTCTGGAAGAAGAAGAAGGGTCAATCTTCCCAAGGCTCCTCCAAAAGACAGCAAACAGTAGCGGTCAATGCTGCTAGTACCCCCGTTGCTGCTGCTTCTGTTGTGGGATCCACAACTCCAACTCTTACCAGCCGGTATGCTGGTAATCTCCCTCTCTGTGAAAAGTGCAAGTATCACCACAATCCTGGCCCCTGTCGAGAACTTTCCTGTACTAATTGTGGTAAGAAGGGGCACACAGTTCGATTCTGCAAGGCTCCAGCTCAATCGGCCAATCAATCTTCTGGAACAGGTGTCGTTCAAGCCTGTTACAACTGTGGTGAAGCTGGGCACTTTAAAAGAAACTGCCCAAAAAGTCAACTGCTGATAACACCGGAAGGGTCCTCGCCATGGGACGGGAGGAAGCGGTCGCCGATCCCACTGTTGTCTCGGGTACGTTCCTTCTCGACAACTCATATGCTAATATTCTTTTCGATTCGGGTGCTGAGAGGAGCTCTATTAGTCATGCATTCAAACATAACCTAAAAAATAATTCCCAACCTTTAACTGAAATATTTACCGTCGAGATGGCGAATGGAGAGAAGGAAAGTGCTAGTGAGGTGTTCGTAGGTTGTACCCTTACCCTAAACGACCATTCATTTCCTATCGATCTTCTGCCGGTATCCATAAAGAGCTTTGATGTCATCATTGGCATGGATTGGTTGAGTCCCAATCATGCGGATATCCTTTGTTTCGAAAAAGCCATCCGTCTCAACCTTCCTTCGGGTCAAACTCTAGTAATTTATGGTGATAAACTCGGTTCCAACCTTCGTATCATTTCCTGAATCAAAGCTCAGAAACTCCTGCGAAAGGAGTGTATTGCATTCTTGGCCCATGTAATCAATGAGAAACAGGAAGTTAAAGACCTCGCGAGCATCCCCGAAGTCTGTAACTTTCCTGATGTGTTTCCCGAAGAGCTTCCAGGAATCCCTCCCGAGCGTCAGGTCGAGTTCCGTATTAACCTAATTCCTGGAGCTACTCCTGTAGCGAAGTCTCCGTATCGCTTAGCTCCAGCAGAAATGCAGGAGTTACCCAGTCAACTCAATGAGTTACTTAGTAAAGGATTCATTAGACCGAGTTCCTCACCCTGGGGAGCTCCGGTATTGTTTGTCAAGAAGAAAGATGGATCCTTTCGGATGTGTATCGATTATCGCGAACTGAACAAGTTGACTGTCAAAAACCGATATCCTCTTCCGCGAATAGATGACCTCTTCGATCAACTCCAGGGAGCCAGTTACTTCTCCAAGATAGACCTTCGGTCAGGGTACCATCAGCTACGAGTTCATGAAAGTGATGTGTCCAAGACAGCTTTTAGGACTCGATATGGACACTACGAGTTCGTAGTGATGCCCTTTGGTCTAACCAACGCACCGGCAGTGTTCATGGATCTAATGAATCGGGTGTGTCGTCCTTATCTAGACAAGTTTGTCATTGTGTTCATTGATGACATACTTGTCTACTCCAGAAGTGAAGAAGACCACAAACAACACTTGAGGTTCGTGTTGGAGACCCTGCGTACGCAAAATTTTCCAAATGCGAGTTCTGGATTCGGAAGGTAACTTTCCTCGGTCATGTGGTAAGCGAGGAGGGTATTCATGTAGATCCTTCCAAGATAAAGGCGATAGAGAATTGGTCAGCACCGAAGACACCCACAGAAATCCGACAATTCTTGGGTCTCGCTGGCTATTATCGGAGATTCATCCAGAACTTTTCCAGAATCGCCAAACCTCTAACCACTCTAACATAGAAAGGTGTACCCTTTTGTTGGAGTGATAAACAAGATACCGCATTTCAGACACTGAAGAAAGCCTTGTGTAGCGCGCCTGTTCTGTCCCTACCCGAAGGGACAGAGGACTTTGTTGTCTACTGTGATGCGTCTAATCAAGGCCTGGGATGTGTGCTTATGCAAAGAGGAAAAGTAATTGCCTATGCTTCTAGACAGTTGAAAACACACGAGGTCAACTATACCACACACGACTTGGAGCTAGGAGCAGTGGTCTTTGCGTTGAAAATTTGGAGACATTATCTCTACGGAACCAAGTGCACGATCTTCATTGATCACAAGAGCTTGCAACACATCTTTGATCAGAAAGACTTGAACATGAGGCAAAGACGATGGGTAGAACTACTCAGTGATTGTGAGTGTGAAATCCGTTACCATCCCGGCAAGGCCAATGTGGTAGCAGATGCCCTTAGCCGAAAGGAGAGTGCAGGACGTAAAGTGAAGAACGAGACAATGACCATCCATTCCAACCTACCCATACAAATCCGAGAAGCCCAATTAAAAGCCCTCAAACCTGAGAATGTGTCGAATGAAGCTTTGAGAGGAATGGAAAAGAAACTTGAGATCAGTGGTGACGGAGTCCATTGTTTCATGGATCGGATCTGGATTCCCAAGTTCGGAGGATTCAGAGAGATAGTTATGGAGGAAGCGCACAGAACCAGATACTCTGTTCACCCGAGCTCTGACAAGATGCACTTAGATCTCAAGAAACAATATTGGTGGCCAAAAATGAAGGCTGAGATAGCTACGTTTGTGGGCAAGTGTCTGACTTGTGCCAAGATAAAAGTTGAGCACCAAAAACCCTCAGGTCTGCTCCAGCAACCTGCAATACCCGAATGGAAATGGGAGATGATCACCATGGATTTCATCACCAAACTACCCAGGTGTCCGAGTGGATATGATACCATATGGGTAATTGTTGACCGTTTAACCAAGTCAGCTCGCTTCGTTCCAATCAAAGAATCATACAAGATGGAAAGACTCGCGCGGATTTATATCCAAGAGGTAGTCCGACTGCACGGTGTACCTGCATCCATTATCTCTGATCGAGATAGCAGGTTTACCTCCCGATTTTGGCAGTCTCTCCAGAAAGCTCTTGGAAGCAAACTAGATATGAGAACGGCGTATCATCCTCAGACAGATGGACAGAGTGAGAGAACAATCCAAACTCTGGAAGACATGCTTAGGGCATGTGTCATTGACTTTGGAAAGTTGTGGGACGCACATCTACCTTTGATTGAATTCTCATACAACAACAGTTATTACACCAGCATTAGGGCTGCCCCGTTCGAAGCCCTATACGGTCGTAAGTGCAGATCCCCTCTGTGCTGGGCCGAGGTGGGGGATACACAGCTAGCCAAGAGTTGAGTCCCCGACAGTGCTCTCACTGGTCCTGAGATCATCCGTGAAACCACCAAGAAGATCATCCAAATCCGAGAACGACTGAAAGCTTCACGTGATCGCCAGAAGAGTTACGTTGATAACCGTCGGAAACCACTGGAATTCCAGGTTGGAGATCGTGTCCTATTGAAGGTCTCGCCCTGGAAAGGCACTGTACGCTTTGGTAAGCGTGGGAAACTTAATCCGAGGTACATTGGACCTTTCGAGATCCTCGCCAGGATCGGTCCAGTAGCCTATAAATTTCGTTTACCTCACGAGCTCAGTAACATCCATCCTGTCTTCCGTGTTTCAAATCTCAAGAAGTGCCTATCCGATGAAACCCTAGTGATTCCTTTAGACGAGATCGAGATCGATGAAAACCTCAACTTCGTAGAGGAACCGATCGAAATCATGGATCGAGAAGTCAAACGTACGAAACAAAGTCGCATCCCGTTAGTGAAGGTTCGCTGGAATGCCAAGCGGGGACCGGAGTTCACTTGGGAGCGAGAAGACTCGATGAAACAGAAGTATCCACAACTCTTTCTAGATCCATGATTTGTATTTTGTCTTGTATCTTGTCTTGAATTTCGGGACGAAATTCCCTCTAACGGGGGGATAATGTAACAACCTGAAATTTCATATCACTTCTAGTAACTCAAATTGTAATCCAATTCGACCAACCAAACGTCGTTTCCAAATTCATTTCCGATTTCGCCATTCAATTAAGTCATTAACTTGTATTGATCTAAAATGAATTAATGGGTGTCTTATTGCCATTTGAAATAATTCTAACACCCCATAGTAGTTATCGGAATAATTCTAGAATCGACCATATCGGGTTACGAAAAATTGGTCGGGTATGACCAAAAGCCCCACTTAACGCCGGTATCGGGTAGAATTCCGTCGTGTCCAATTCCCGAGCACTATATAAGTGATTCAAAGCTTTCATTTGAAGCTTTTGGCCATTTCTTCCATAATCACTTCCAACCTCTCTCCTCATCCAAAATCAAAGGTCCAAAAACAAAGAATTAAGGCTCCAAATCAAAGAGGTAACATCCTTAACTTGTTATCTAACCTCTTTAGCCTTCAATTTGATGTTTAAATTAAGTTTTAGGACCTAGAACATGTGTTTACGGCCAAGGATCAAGCTTGGTCCGTAAACACCTAAAAATGGGGTTTTTAAGCCAATTAACCCTTCCAAATCATTGTTGGGACTTAGATACGACCTTAAGGCTTGCAAATTGGGACTTGAAACATTTAAAACATGAATTTTGAAGGACAAAAGAGAGTTTACGGCCAAGGCTTGTTCTTGGGCCGTAAACTCCTCAAACATGGGGATTTAACACCTTAAAATATGTCAAAATGCCTTGTAACTCAACCAATAGCTTTGTGATAAATCCTAGATCCATCTAAAAACTAGTTTAGGGGTTTGTAACATATCAAAATGCCTCATATAATAGTTTACGGCCTAGGCACATACCCTTTGGCCGTAAACTCATAAATCTATGTCAAATGATGCCCCTAATTCACCCCAAAGGCTTGGAAAAATTTCTAGAATCACATGTAATTGTTTTAGGTGTCAAAAATTAATTATTCATGAGCATAGGAGAGTTTACGGCCATAGAACATGCTTCTAGGCCATAAACTCCTAAAATGATGTTATATGGTGCCCAAAATTGATACCAAACCTTGGAAAATTAATTAGAATCACATGTGATTGCTCCTTGTGCTTCAAATCAATTTTTCTTCACCCTTTGAGAGTTTACGGCCGTAAACTCCAAGTTTAAGGCCGTAAACTCCCTTTTAAATGGTATAAATCCAAACAAATTAATCCAAGGCATTTTAGAAGTCCATTCCAACAATCCCCATTGTAAAGTCCCGAAAATAGATCTACCAACGATCAAAGACAATAACAGATGCAAACACGAATTAATAAACCAATAAAGAACAAAATACCAAGCTTGCATACGCTTTAATACTGTAAAACGTCTGATACAACTTGGAAGTATACGGAAGCATCATCAACCCACAAAGACTGACACAACTCGCTATTTAAAGACCTGACTAGGAACCGTAAGGTGTTTACGGCCGTAAAGAGTTTACGGCCGTAAACCCACTTTGCCCATAAACACCGTAAACTCAAAACAAAACACGAACAATTACATTCCTACTGCTATCTATGACTATGCCTAGACCAAACCATTTTACAGGGTCTTTCAATCTCCCCCTTGGTTTGGACTAGCTCGGCCCCATTCCTTTCTTCACCAGCATGACATCCATTTGGCCCATAGCACCATTCCACATCCTTTTGCTCAAAATCTCAGCAACCATCCTGGTATACGCCTTGGCTCCTTGCTCATAGATATCTTCAACCACTTTGATTTGAAAATTGCTCAGATAATGAATATCCCACTTCCTGAACTGCAGAAGGTCTCTTCGATCATACAACCGTATGCACCCATTCTTGAGCTTAATGACCGCACCACAAGTATTTTCATCATAAACCCAGCACTCCATAGAACCGAGAGATCCATCTTTATAACCTTGAACAATGGGAAATTTTTTAACTTGAGTCGTGGGTGGCCACATAACCAACTGTAGTGGTTTATCAGAAGAGGCTTCAAACACATCTGGATGTTCCAGAATGATTGACTCAACAGTTGGCATTGTAGGAAATCTCTTCTTTACTTGCTCATCTAGAAAGAATTTGAACTGTGAAACCTGAGAATTGTTTAATAGATTGATAAACGGAGCTTGTGATAACTCCGTAAGATCAACCCTTGTCAATGAACCAAAAGCACGAATATCCTTGTACAACTCTGAATTACCGCTCTTGCGAATAATAATCCAAAGTCGAAGAGGATCGTGAAATCCCCAAGCAGCTACCCCCGACCGATCTCCAAAAGTATCTCTGAATCGAACAACTTCAAGATCAGTGACAGTGATCAAAGATTCCCCTTTAGAATTGCTCTGAGTAACACTTCGCTTGAACAATAACTGCCCCCTTTCAGTATCATCTTCCTGATTTTTTCGAATGATCTCTTGAATATGAGAAGCCATAAGAGGAACAATTTTAATACACTCAGCAGAACCAGAAGACTGACCAGCTGGCACATCTACTGGATACGCTTGTACATGTAAATTTATTCTTTGTTCTTCTACGCTTGTTTTATACTTTTCACCAAAATCATCCTCCAGTTTCTTTTTCAGTTCGAAGTAGCTTGAAGTCAGCAGATTGAAATGTTCTTGAAGATCAGAAATCTGCTTATCTTTTAATTTTCTATCCCTCTTAACTTCTGCAAGTTGTCAGCCAAGATAAGTTCTATCCGACTGAAGTTTAGACACTTGAGAATGTAGCTCAATGTTCTGAGCACGAAGTTCAGCTACCTGAATGTCAAGCTCTATGTTCTTCTGACTTAATACCGAGATCTCCTTTCGTAAACTAACATCAGATGAATCATCATCAGGAACACCCCCTTCACTCACAGAAATGTTCCTTTCTTGAGGGCTAGACGAACGAAGCTGTTCCTCTGCCATATGCAAAGCTAGTCTCTCGGAAGCAGCATCCCTATTAAATCTTGGAACAGGAAAACCAGGAGGAGCTGAAGGGCCACCAACATCAAAGACTGAACTAGGTCCAGTTGCAAACATCTTTGTTACAGAAAGTCGTGTAGTAGCAGTAGTGATTGGTGGTGTCGGAAGACCACTGACCAAACTAGTAATTAGCTCGGATTGTCTTTCATCAAGTCTTCTCCTCTTAGATTGAGGTTGGTCAGCCTGTGGAGGTATTACACTAACAAATGGTTCAGATGTAGGAGAAATGGACATGGGAGGGGAACATCCCACAACTACCTCCATTGGAATTGAAGTTGACACCATCTGCTCGGAAATTGGAGTAAAAGTTTTGCTCGTTTTTCTCTTCTCAGTTGACGGCAAAACACTATCATCGACATTTTGAAAAATTGTGTCAAATATCTCGTTGGACACAACATTAGCACTACTAGCTAAAGAAGCCGCAATATCATCATTATCAAATCCCGTAAGATCAAGATCTTCAAATGAGTCACGTCCATCATCACCGGTACCTATTTCCCTTTCATCTTGTCTTTCATTCGACTCATGTTCACGACTAGAGGCACTTTGATCTCTCTGAGCTGGTGAATCATCATCATCTTCAGTCACGTCTATCACGAAGTTTGCTGGAGTCGAACCCTCAGTAGACGTTTTCTCAGAAGAAGTCGGTTCTGATGATTCGTATGACACTGGCATCTCATCCAATTCTGTAAACTTACCGAATTTTTCCAATCGATAACGCCCTCGAAAAACAACCTTTCCTCTTCGGTTTTGCTTAATGAGTCCCACTGTGTGTGGACCCAAAGATTTCATATCCAAGGTATCTCCTAACTTTCTAACCTCAGGAAACTGTATCTCGACAAACAATTGAATGAAGCGGGGATATTGGAGAAAAGTATCCCTTGTAGAAGCCCGGATGTTTATGACAAATTCCTCTAGGATGAACTTTGAGAAATTGAAATGAATTCCAGAGGCCAAAGATACCAATGCACCAGTTGTGCGTTGAGAAATTTCATCATGCCCACTCCTTCTACCGGATACACAACTTACGAACACATGAGCCAGAAATCTCCAATATGGATGAAGCAGCTTTTTCAACGTTGGCGGGTAGGTTCCTTCATAGCTCATACGTCGTAGTATTCTCTGAACATCCTCTATTCCAATTTCCGTCGGATAGTTCGGTTGATCATCAATCAGCAACGCATTTCGAACAAAACTTTCATCGATTACAATATCTCGTCCTTGCACCTTCGCCGCGACTGTGAAATTTCCATCATCATCCAGCTGCGTCCTTGCCGTCGCCAAAAACTCACGAACGATGTTCTGATAGATCACCGGATTGACTGTCAAAGCTGATGCAATACAACATTCACGCAACCTGTGAATCATTGAAAGCATGTCGGAATGAACGACAGGTGGATCAGCAAGAACTATCGCCAGATTGTGCATGTCTGCTAACTTGAGATTTTCCATTTTCCTGCACTCAAACACAATTGTAAGAAACCTACACCAATGATAAAACTTATTTTGACAAACATATGACAATAAAATTTGATCAAAATAAAAATTATTTATTAGAGATATATGTTTCTTAAAAATTAAACCTTTTGACAGTTTTGGTTCTTGGGCCGTAAACTCTAGTTTACGGCCTAAAGAACTCCCTTAGAAAAATTTAGGTTCACGGTTTAAGCAAGAAAGAAAACAAGCAATCGTTACCCAGTCAAACAAACAGCTTGAATCGACAAATGTTCTTGGGCCGTAAACTCCAGTTTACGGCCTAGAAATTACTTTGAAAATACGATGCATAATTATCATTGAAATATTTCAAACCGACCAGAAAAGTTACACTTGAATTCACGGGCCGTAAACTGGGAGTTTACGGCCTATGAATGTCTACACCGAAAAAGGCTAAAAATTTGTCTTTCACTTTGAGATGATGAACGAGAAGCATATAGTCGTGAACACAACGAGAAGTCGCATCATAACAAAACAATTTCGAATCCAAATCATCAAGTTTCAGAGTTTACGGCCTAAGCTTACGGCCGTAAACTCCTCGACTTGAGTTTATTTAATTTTAAGCACAATGCGATGAGATTCCGTGAAACGAAATACATATTCGTGATCTACACGATGCTACCTTCACGATGATAAACTTGTTTTTCCGAAAATCGAAGAAAAAATTTTCGACACCTTGAGAGCCTTTTGGGAGAGGTTTGCGGCCGGAAACTTATGAGTGAGGAGATTCCGGCCGTGAACTCCCCCTTTTTATCCTTTTACCTTTCCACCTTTCTTACCCTCCTGCTTGTCAGCTACCCAGTCTGTCTAATTTTTCGCCAATTAATAAAAATAAAATCTTTTGAGGATTAATTTAATAAAAATAAAAAATAAAAAATAACACACCATAAAATTTTAAATGCTAGAAAAATAAAAATAAAAATAAAAATAAAAATAAAAATAAAATAAAATTAACATAAAAATTAGATCAATAAAAATAAAATTAAGAGTAAAATTAAAATTAAATTAAAAAATAAAAATAAAATAAAAAATAAAAAGAAAAAATTAACGTCAAATAAATTAAGAATCCACTTTAACTATTATTTCTTTTGTGATGCTTGGATCAAAGTTATTGGACGGCCTTATTCTACTTGTCGGTACCCTTATTTTCACATCTTCATCTGACCGATTGCCAGTATTGTGGTCCACTTAAACGCGAAGGATTTGTGACATTTTGGACCTTTTACCAATGACATGATTCGGGCATATACCTAATTATAAATTTCTGGTAATTATTATATCTCCTAAATCTTACGTGAAATTACCTTATGACCATTTAATTGACTACAACCAGGGATATTGTTGTCCACCTAAATTGAGCAGCGAGATCTACAGACAATCTGTATGAGTTCAATTTTTAGGTGTACTAGAACGTGTTTCCCGCTTCCTGATACGCCCCAGCCATCAAGAACTTCCAGAGTACTCCTTACACCGGGTGAGCAGACAATCATTCAGAGAGAGAAGGGATACAGAATCCTATTGCTAACTACTTCAGAGGGGTTGAGAAGAAGACGGTTGCATATGCTGTGTACCAGGTCGGATTAGAAGTCGCGCAAAGGAGACAGCATGTGGCTAACAGATGAGAAGTTTTTCACATATACAGTTCACACATATATTTCAAGCGCATATATATTTCCTACAGAGAGATGGAGTTGCATATGTTGTGTACCAGGTCGGATTAGAAGTCGCGCAAAGGAGACAACATATGACTAACAGAAAGAAAGAAAGAAAACTATTTTCTACAGACCTAATTTATCGGAATTTACCAGTCGCTCCATCCAACCGAAATTAAGGACAGAATCCGTACATCGAGGAAAAGTGAGGCCACGGTTCCAAGTACGGGTTCAATTAATGTGACGAGTAGATTCTCGTGTTTATCTCCCTGCTCAACCTATCCGAGCGTCGTGATGTCAGATTAAACGGATCTAACTAGGTCAAGTTTGTCGAGTCCTTAAATTTATTAGGTTCAACTTTCCTAGTCAAGTCCCCTTTTAAAATCTTTTGCGCCTACCAGCACATCGAGCGCAGAGCGTAGATGATTCAACGTAGGTACGTTACGCCGATTCAGGTCGTCCTTTATCACTTATTAATATCATTTCCCATCACACTACTTACAACGAAGGCTGCTTTGAAATAACCCTAATTTAGATTTTTTACTGAAATGACATTATTTTTGGATTTTTGTAATTTTTGTTGTTTTTGTATTTTCTTTCTCCCCCTAAATTTGTGCATAGTTGAGAGTTTTAAACAAAAGAAAAAATGCGCAAATTTAAAGATACCTAACAAAAATTGAAGACAAACTTGGGAAAATGTTAAAAATAAAATTAAAAATTAAATTAAAAAATAAAATAAAAAAACTAAAAACAAACAAAGAAAAAAAAATTAAAAAAAAACTTAATCCTCAAAACGTATCATTTTCAGAAATCCCACAAGCACATCAAAACGAGCTTTGTTAAAAGGTTTAGTAAACAAGTCAGCCACATTGTTATCAGTGTGGACTTGTTCGATTCGAATTAAAGATCGTTCATAACAGTCTTTGATAAAGTGAATCTTAATATCGATGTGCTTGGTTTTAGAGTGTTGGACTGGGTTCTTAGCAATTTGTATGGCAGCCTCATTATCACAATAGATAGGGGTTTCTGAGTAATTCAAACCGTAGTCCAACAGCTGATGTTGGATCCAAATAACTTGAGAACAACAGGCTGATGCTGCCACATATTCTGCCTCTGCTGTCGAAGTCGAGACAGTGTGCTGTTTCTTGCATTGCCATGAAACTAGTCTGTCACCTAGGTATTGACATCCTCCTGAAGTTGATTTCCTGTCAAGCTCACAACCTCCATAATTACTGTCAGTAAAAGCATAAAGATTAAATTTAGAATTCTTCGGATACCAAAGACCCAATTTAGGGTTTCCTTTGATATACCGAAAAATTCTTTTAACAGCAATAAGATGAGAGAGTTTAGGATTAGCCTGAAAGCGTGCGCATTGACAAACTGCGAACATAATGTCTGGTCGACTTGCAGTAAGATACATTAGGGATCCGATCATCGATCGATAAAGAGTTTGATCTACGGGTTTGCCTTCTGGATCTGGAGTCAGGAGGGGTCGTTCAGCCATCGGTGTTGAGGCAGATTTAGCATCATGAAGTGCGAACTTCTCAAGAATATCATCCACGTACTTGGCCTGATGAAGAAGGATGCCGGTTGAATTCTGTTTAACCTGAAGCCCCAAAAACATGGTCATTTCTCCCAAAGAACTCATTTCAAATCGTTTCTTCATTACACTTTCGAACTCCTTGCAAAGTTGTTGGCTTGTTGATCCAAAGATTATGTCGTCGACGTATATTTGAACAAGTATCTGATCCTTGTCGACATGCTTTATAAACAATGTTTGATCGATAGTACCACGTGTATAGCCGTGTTCGAGCAAGTGCTTTGTTAGAGTTGCATACCATGCTCTAGGAGCCTGATGCAGTCCATACAACGCTTTATCCAACTTGTAGACATGATTAGGAAACTTCGGGTCGACAAACCCTGGAGGTTGATCAACGTAGATTTCTTCCTTCACCTTGCCATACAAGAAGGCAGTCTTGACATCCATTTGAAAAACAGTGAAGTTCATATACGAAGCGTACGCCAAGAAGATACGAATGGCCTCTAAGCGAGCTACAGGAGCATAAACCTCAGTGTAGTCAAGACCCTCGACTTGTCGAAATCCGCGAACTACCAATCTGGCCTTGTTCCGCACAATGACCCCTGAATCGTCCTGCTTGTTACGATAAACCCACCGTGTGTCAAGAGACTTTTTGCCCTTTGGTAACTCAACTAACTTCCAAACACCTAGTTTTTCAAATTGATGCAATTCTTCATGCATCGCATCCACCCAGCTAGGTTCATTTAGAGCCATTTCTACATTTTTGGGTTCAATTTGAGAGATGAAACAAGAATACAGACAAGTATTCACGTCTCCACTTTGACTTCTGGTTTTAACACCACTGTCTAGCTGGCCGATAACGTTCTCGAGCGGATGATCTCATTGAATCCTAGAGGGTATTTCTTGGCTAATGTCATTGATGGAGACGGGTAGAGTGTGAATGTTAAGACCTCCTTCATTTGCTTGTGGAGTAGAACTAGATGGTTCTGCAACATACTCATCCGCAATAAGATCAGGAAAGAGTAATTCCATCAGGGTAGAAGAGACAGCGGAAGCATCATTTGGAATGAAATCTTTCTCTAATAATGTGGAAGGTCTTGATTCAACATTCGAAGAAGCAATGAGGTCTGATGGAGGAGTGACATGTTCCAATAACGGCCTCCCTTGAGAAGTAGCAGAAGACTTATTGAAAAATGTTGCAGAAGACTCCCCTTCAATTTCAGCAGACGGCTCCCCCTCAGATGAGGCAGAAGACTCCCCCTCAACTGGAGTAGAAGATTTTCCTTTGTGCGAGTCGGAGGACCCCCATTCAGTTGAAGCTGTAGACCTTCCTTTCAGTGAATTGAGAGGTTTCGATACAGGTTTGTATACAACTTCTTCTACTTCATATTCAGAGATACTCTTCAAATGCGAATCAGTTCTTGAGACATCATTTGAATATATGTTTAAGGATTTGAAAAGTGACGTATAATCAAATAACCAGTCCGGACCCACTCTCGCGTCTGTCTCATTCTCTTCCAACCAACGCACGTCATAGGATTCCACAATCTGTTTGGTTTTCTTGTTGTAGACTCGATAAGCGGTACGTGCAGCATACCCAACAAAATAGCAGTCATCAGCTTTGGCATTAAACTTCGGATTGGCATCTAGGTGAAGAAGGGTGCAAGGACAGCCAAAAACTCGAAAATGACTAACTGACGGTTTGTGACCATAGTAAATTTCATATGGTGTTTTCATTTGAGCTTTGTTGATGAGTACTCGATTTTGAACATAACAGGCAGTGTTTATTGCCTCTGCCCAAAAGAAAACAGGGAGGTTGGAGTCACACAACATCGTCCTTGCTGCATCCTTAAGTGTTCTGTTTTGCCTCTCAGCAACACCATTTTGTTGAGGTGTGTGAGCGGAACTAAATTGATGTAAGATCCCCTTCTCAGAACAGAAGTGATTAAGAACCGAATTCTTGAATTCCGTACCATTATTGGTGCGAATAGCCTTCACCTTATGATTGGTCTGATTCTCAATAAGTATGATGAACCTCTTGATCAATTCAGCGACGCCAGCTTTGTTGGATAGAAAGAAAACCCATGTAAAACGAGAAAAATCATCAATGACAACTAGACAGTAGGAACTCCTATTGATGCTTAGCACATTCACTGGACCAAATAGGTCCATGTGAAGAAGTTGTAGAACCTGACTTATTGAGTTAACTTGCTTCGGTAAATGTGGCTTTCGATGATGCTTTCCTTGAGCACAGGACACACATTTCTCAAACGTGATAAAGTCTTTGACAGGTAATCCTCGGACCATCTCATTCTTTGCAAGACGATTGAGATTTTTGGCATTGGCGTGACCTAATCTTCGGTGCCATAACATTGCGGTTTGCTCAGAGATCTTGGAGAACAAACAAGTAACCTGCTTTGGAAGATTGCTATTCATATCGATAATATAAGCATTTCCATCCCTTTTTGACTTTACGAGAATCCATTCTTCAGGGATGACAAAACCTGGCTTTAAAATCATGCATTCCTTGTCAGTGAAATGCGTAGAATAGCCTTTGTCACAGATTTGCGAAACACTTAGCAGGCTGTGTTTTAGCTCTGGAGCGAAATTCACATTTTCAAAACTCAAGACTCCATTTGATACCGAGCCCTTTTGTGTAATTTTTCCTCCATCTCCACCCGCAAAAGAGACGTATCCCCCATTAAATGATTAAATGTCGTTCAGTTGGGTGATGTCTCCTGTCATGTGCCGGGAACAGCCGCTGTCGACGAACCATGGTCTGACGACATTTCCCCGCAACTGCCCCTGCAAAATGGGTGGGTTTAATTAGATTTGGGCACCCAGGTTATAATCTTCCCGGGTGATCCCGATGCCTTTTCAGATTTATTGAACATGAGCTTCTCTGAGGATACAGATGACGTATTGGGAATAGATTTGGGTTTCCATATATAATTAGGTTTTTTGAAAAATTTAGTCAACTTTGTCATTTTATGTCTGACGATCTGCTTAAAGCATGAGTTACTTCCACCAGAATTGGTGGAAGATCCATTATAGCTTTGGGATGAGCTTGACCTTTGCATGGCTATGCTCCCTTTTGACAGACTGTTCGGGACAAGGTGATTAAAAAACCTTTTATGACTGTGAAATATGCCCCTTTTTCTATTTCTTTTATCTACCCAATAGTCATTTCGAGAGCGACTTCTAGAGGAATTTCTATTTAATGATCTTCCTCTGAATTCGTTCTCTCCTCTTGGAAGATTATAGCTCACAAACATTCGATTAAGACAATTTCTAGCAATATGACCCTTAGTGCCACAATTAAAACAAATCTGATAGTTATTGTTAGAACTTGTGCTGCTTTTGTCAGATTTGTTTTCCCCACAAACACCCTTGCTTGTCTCACAAAAACATGCAGTATTATCAAGTTGTGAGGCAAGTGAGGGTGCTGTATTTATTGAGGGTTGTGAGACTAATGGTATGTTAACATTTTTATCACAGACGTTTAAATTATCAACCAAAGTGTTCAAAGATTTATCAGACATATCAGAAACATTCAAAACTGTATCAGAGATAGCAGCTACTGTATCAGAATAATTTAAAACACCATAAGAAAAATTGTCATTCAAAACATTTAACAAAGAATTGTCTTTATTTAAAATAAAAACTTTAGGTTTGGACTCGATTTTATTTTCAGAAACACATCCTTCAACTTTGTGCTTTGACTGATTCAAGGATTGATCTGCAGGAGAAGTAGAAATGTTAGTACTTTCAACATTAATAAATCCTCCCGAAACAAAACCGGAGGGCTTGCCATAAATCATAAATGATTCATTGGCAATCTCTTCTTTGGACAAGGGCTTGGGCTCGTATGAATGATTGAAGGGAGGAGGTACAAATTTATACCCTAGACCTTTTGATTGATTTCTTTTAAACTGCATACTTTGGTCTATCATATTTGCAACCACCTCACTTGAGAAATCATATTTTCTGACATCAAGTTTGGCGGTCTCAAAGTTTCCTTTCAAGGATTCAACTTCAGCTACAAGCTCAGCATTTTGTTTGACTACATAATTGTAATTTTCACATTTGTTGCTGTAGTCTTCCTGGAGTCTCCTAAAGTCTTTAATTTTTGATTCTAGTTGAGCTTTAAGTGGTTTTTGTCCTTTTCGAAGTCGATACCCTTCATATCTAAGGTCTTCTACGTCTCTTATTAATTTATCATTGAGTTCACGAAGAATCCTAAGATTTTCTACTTCATTACCTAATGTCTCAATTTTATCTTGTAAAGTTTTCACATAATCTATACAAGCCTTAGAACATGATGGAAAACTTACCTTGTATGAGTTAGGTTCATGGGAGGAGGATACCATCAAGCCAAATTGAAGTTTCATCATGTTGTCTTCAGCTGCTGCAGTCCTTGCTTGAGCGTCATTCCTCACTTGTGCTAGATGAGCATTTTCTGGTCCAGACAAATTTAGAGCTTGTATTTGATCATCCCAGTCAAATGATTGTGCAACCATGGCCTTTTCATTGTTTGCTTGACCACTGCTTCGATTATTCCCCACTATAACCATTGTTCTGTCATTACTAACCCTCCTATCAGGGTGTGGGCAATCACGAGCAAAATGCCCTGGCTCGTGGCAATTGAAACATCGAAGCTTTCCTTTGTTGAATCCAACCTTTTTATCAGCACTCATTCCCCAATTGTTCTTCCCTGTCTTTTTGGCAAACTGTTTTGCCCTAAATACAACCATGGCAATTTGCCATGTGATGTCCATTTCCTCCACATCCTCTAGATGGATTTGATCGAGATCTGCAAATGACAGTTGAGGAGGAAGTTCTCCAGCTACAAGAGCATTGTAGCAATTCACAAGTCCTGCTGCAAAGACAAGGTTTTCATCACCCTCCTTTCCCTTTGCTGAAGAGGCCACATTAGAGGATGAAGCATTTTGGGTAGATGTAATTAGCTGTCCTTGTGGGTAAGGAATGACCGGTGCAGAGGAAGATGAACCTGCAGAAGTATAGGATAAAGAAGAGAGAGCATTATTAGATGAAATGCCAAAATTGGTAGATGAATATGAGTTCACATGATTGATCTCTCGCTATTTGTCATCAATATCACATGCTTTGATGACAGCCATCACTTCAGCTAGGGAAAGTCGATTAAGATCCTTAGTCTTCTTGATTACTGCTACATTCATGTCCCAAGATTTTGGGAGAGCATTTAGTAGCTTCTTGTTAATCTCTGACTTTGTATAGAAGATCCCTGCCACAGTCATCTCAGTGTTGAGAGTGGTAAATCTCTGCAGTTGAGCTTCGAGAGTCTCTCCAGGAACATAAATAAACATATTGAAGCGTTGTCTCAGCATATCTTGGCGACTTTCCCGCATGTCTTCATTTCCCTCATATACTTCAATGAGAGCTTCCCACAGTGCTTTGGCAGAAGTATACTCTCTGAATCCTTGAGCAATGTCTGGAGATAAAGCCATAGTCAAAATGGCCAATGCCTTTTCTTGTTCTTCCACACTCTCAAAGTCTTCATCAGTGTAGTTTTCAATTGCCTTGTCGACTACCTTCCCCCCAACTGTAGTGGTGATTCTGACTGGATCCTTTAAAACACATTTCCAAATCTTAAAGTCTTTCATCTTTATATACTTCTCAATTCTATATTTCCACTCGGGGAAACCATCAGCTGATATAAGTCTTGGAATTCGCGTGGTTGTACCCATCACATCATCAAGCTCTTGGTATTGAGTTGAATTTTGTGTATCCATTTTTATTTAAAATTTATCAAAAATAATTTAAGGCTGTAAAAATATTGATTTTGTCGTGTAAATTCAGGCAGAAAATACTAGACCGTAAACTCCCGGCTGTAAACTGGAGTTTACGGTCAAAAGTTTTCTTGTTTTAACAATTAATTTCAATTTTATAAAATCAATCAACGTAGCTGTAAACCCTTAAGCCGTAAATTCTCTACCGTAAACCTAAGGCCGTAAACTTGAGTTTACGGTCCAAGAATACTTATTGATTTAGACTCCGAAAAAATAATGATGCAAATTTCGATTAACAGAAAGTCAATTTTGTGAGAAATTTCAGTTTACGGTCGATGAAGTTCAAATAAAAGGTTCAGTTATAATTTTTAAAACACAACTCAATTAAATCCCAGAACTAAGGTGTGATTACGAAGGCTTGGAGACGATGAAGAATTATCGATTTCGAAGAGTGCAGATGAGGCCGTAAGAGGAGTTTATGGCCGTAAACTAAGGCCGTAAACTTCTAGAAACCTTGATTTCGACTGAAATAAATCTCTATAGTCTGCAGAGGATGTCGATTTAGTTGAAAACGCAGCTGTTAAACGCCTTTGACACTGGTATTGCTCTGATACCAATTGTAAAGTCCCGAAAATAGATCTACCAACAATCAAAGACAATAACAGATGCAAACACGAATTAATAAACCAATAAAGAACAAAATACCAAGCTTGCATACGCTTTAATACTGTAAAACGTCTGATACAACTTGGAAGTATACGGAAGCATCAACAACCCACAAAGACTGACACAACTCGCTATTTAAAGACCTGACTAGGAACCGTAAGGTGTTTACGGCCGTAAACCCACTTTGCCCATAAACACCGTAAACTCAAAACAAAACACGAACAATTACATTCCTACTGCTATCTATGACTATGCCTAGACCAAACCATTTTACAGGGTCTTTCACCCATGTCCATTCAAGCCATTAAACCCTCAAAATCACACCAACATGAGTTTACGGCCGTAAACTCATGTGTGTGTGTGTGTTTTGTGGCTGTAAACTCCTTAATATGTTTACTCTTGGGGAGTAAACTCAAGTCCTAAGTCCCTAGTGTCAATATACGTCCGTAGATGTCACCCGGGTCACTCCAAACGCTCGTTTTGAGGTGTTTAACCTCGTTGGAGTATAATGTTCCATATGATTAGTGATTGTAAATCTAATTAGTTATATATGGACATTATTACATTTTACATAGGGACATCGCGAGTAATCAAGCCCCGAACCAACGTCTAATATCCAAAACCATCGCATTTCCGAGTCTGGTGAGTTCATACCCCTACCTTTTTCACTGTTTTCAGGGGGGAACACAAGCAAAGTACAAGGGTTTTCTTGTACTCAAAACTTATTTTCGTGTGTGTGTGTTTCACATTTCATATGCTTTTAATACTGATATACACAACTGATAACCAGTAGAACATGCAGATCATGTAAACATTTATTTGTGAAATGGGTTTTATAAACTGTTATGTTTTATATATTTCACAAATGGTTTTTCCACATTTTATCAGTTAAAAGCATGACATTAGAACACATGAACAATATAATTTGTACACTGTCTTGTCCTCAGTAACATTCCACAGAGATACGCGAATGGAGGATTATCATATTATTACTAGTAAATTTGTTATTCCTGTATGATTGGAGACACGTCCTCGGCGAACACTCCACAGAGATACGCGAGTGGAGGACTACACCCGTAACCAGAATCTCTGGGATTTAGAGAGCGTGACTTGAGTGTATAGATCTATACGGGGCTGACTACCCCACACCTGGCTGCTAGCTACAGCCGAACCGAAATGGTTCAAGGGTGACAAAAGTCATAAGGTTGTGGACTACTTATTGCCACAGGTTCAGTATTTAGTATGGTTATGGAACTCGCAATTAGGATAACATAGATTTACTTATAGTAATAATGAATAACTTATACATCTTTTACATTGATAACCAACATTCAGGAAAGTATGAGACTTTCCTGGGAAACCTTGTACATAACCAGGTCTAACAGAATACATCTTTACAATGAAAACCAACATTCAGGAAAGCATGGGGCCTTCCTGGGGAACATATACTTAACTAGAAAAGTGTAACAAAATAGATAACATTACATCTTTTACAAATGATAACTCACAATCAGGAAAGTATGGGATTTCCTGGGTATACATTGGAACTCAAGCAGAACAGTTTAACAAACCGGATAATCAAACTATACATTTTTCACATGAGTAACATGTTTTCAGTGTACAAACCTACTATTCTTTGTAATTGTGAAACAACAATCAACTTTTAAGAAAATGTGGGATTTTCTTGGCATGTGTTACAATTTTTAGAAAAAGAAAGGAAGCATGAACATTTTCACAAAACAAAACTACTTATGAACTCACCAGCGTTATGCTGATTTTCAAAACCGCTTGTGTTCTCAGGTCAACGTTAGAACAGGTACCGAAGATCCTTTTTTCTTGAAGTTGGAGTGCTCAGAAGACCCGTTTTATTTTGTTTATATATATATATATATATATATATATATATATATATATATATATATATATATACACTATGTATCACAACTGTACAACTTTACTTTTGAAAACAATTGTAAAACTTTTATATGTAATGTAATGGTTGTTCTACTTTACTTACTATGTACATTGGATTTGATACTCAACGTGGAGTCAACCCCGAAAATGTTTCCGCCTTCGGTTTTCGGGGTGTGACACCCTCGCTGCTACCTACTCACTCTCAAGCATCTCATAGCAGCTCACCTCTTCCTAGGCTATGGCATCACAAATCAGGTCACTCTAGTCCTAATAGGAATACCTAGCCTACTCTAGCATGCGAATACATCATATCAATATCAATATCACATAACATGAGGGTATTTTGGGAAATCACCGTTCGGGCGCAGACCGATCGTACACACACTCTGCTCTGCGTTTTTTTTCCAAAATCTTTTACTCTTTTTGAAAATACTTCTCAAATCCTCAGTTTGAGTTCAAATACGCCCGAAGGTGTACTCGAATCCCTCAAACCAAGGCTCTAATACCAAATTGTAACACCGTGAATTTCAAAATAATTTTTCACATAATATAAAAACATTTTCATTTAATTTTCATAAAACATCAAGTTTAAAACTCCAATCCATATCATACAAAATCCCAAGATCACATATCATAAAAATCCCATGCGTGTGTACAGATCAAGCCGGCGCCTTCCCACGGTCATCACTAGTACCTGAAACAAACAACACTAACACTGTAAGCACAAAGCTTAGTGAGTTCCCCAAAATACCACACATAACACATATTAGCCACTCGAGGCTATAACTCTGTGGGTCCGTAGACCCTACTCTGTGAACCCACTGGTTCTAACTCTAGGAACCTTCCGGTTCCAACTCTGTAAACATGCACAACATAAATCACATAGAAATAATGCAGTACAACACATAACATACATATAGCATACAAATACTCTGTCACATAACTCTGGTTACCTACTCAAGGTAAAGTATAGTGAGAAGACTCACCTCGCGTATCTCGATTACTCGCAAATCCCGGAAATCACTCGCGCTCGATCCTCCGAGCTATAATCCTCCTATAACACAATATACCTCTAATTAACATTTTCTCAACTAAGGTTGACTACCCCCATCAAGTCAACACTTGTCAACTTTGGTCAAGGGTCAACTTTGACCGGACTCGGCGAGTGCACTAGAGCGACTCGGCGAGTCTATACGTGTTCACTGACTCCCTAGGATCCTCTTTTGACACGTCGAGTACTCCACTGACTCGACAAGTTCCACCTGGCATGAATCGCGGGGCCACCACGACTCAACTCGCCGAGTCTCAAGAACAACTCGGCGAGTTCCAACTCGACTCAGTCCACCTGTCAACCCTCTCTAACTCTCCCTGACTCACTGAGTCAACCCTTAACTCGGCAAGACCACTCACTGAGTGGTTAAGGACAATCTTCATGCTACTCGCCGAGTCTGTTCTTCGGACTCGGCGAGTCCATGCCATGCATCAACTCAATCTCGCTTCTGAGGTTAGATCCGCTCCAACAACTCATAGATCTGGCCCTCCCAAGCACATTCATCACGTAAAGTCACAGTCTTGGCTACCATGCTGTAACGCCTGTGTTTCGGGCTTGCCATTTGTAGCAATGTAATAGTCTAGGTTGACCTTTGTAACCCGTTTTGAAATAATAAAAGTGTATTATTGGAGTATTATGTGTTTTGTGCTTAATTGCTTAATTATGTGGTTTGATTAATTAAGAATAAAAATAAGCGTCAAAATTTAAGTGTAAAATAAACTTAATATCTTTGGTTAATGTTGTAGTAATTGAAACGAGGTTTCCGAATATATATAGAACGCCCAAATCTGACTTCGTATGAGGAAGTTATGATTTATCGAAGTTCCGGCTTAGCGATATACAGCCTGTTTTACTCGATTTGAGATCGAGCGGTTGTTAGCCGAAGCAATCTAAATGAGAATCGAAGATCTCATTGTTGGTATAGAAACGATAAAAAGTTAGGCGAGAACGGACGTCAAACGAAGAAGTTATGAATTTATAACGAAAGTTTCTGTCCCGGCCTATTAAAAATAATTAATAAAAATAAAGTCAAAATTAGCCGACGGAGTCTAAATGAAAGTCGTAGAGCGTGGTCTCACCTTCGCGTGGATATAAAGAACGTCGAAAACGGAGTTCGTATGAAGAAGTTATGAATTTCCGAAGTTTATTAATCATTTTGTATTTATATTTAAAATCAAAATTCGGAAGCATTATCCGAAGGAGTCACCGATCTGATCCGAGGTACGCCCCGCGTACTCGAGTACGCCCAGCGTACTCCGAGGGATGTCGACACTCGCACTCGAGCACTTTGGATACGTAAGCAATGACGTTTTGGGCAGTACGCCCCGCGTAACGCTGTACGCCCCGCGTACTCCGAGGCTCCAGCCTCTATAAAAGGAATCCGAAGGCAGCCGAGTCATTTGCTAATTTCCTCTCGTTTTTGTGCCGAAGCTCTGCGCGTAAACCCCCGAAGCTACCCCGAAGCCCCGGTATCATACTCTAGCCCCGAGGCAAGTCCCGAGATCCCGAAGATCCCGAGAAGCGCGGTTCCCGAGTCGAAGCTCTGCCCGCGAGAAGTTCGATTTTCGAGGAGATCTTCCAGATCTGCTGAGGAATACTACTTCTATAAGCCGTAGTGCTGTCCGATCATCTTCTGATCAAGTGAGTGTATACTACCTTTCATAAACACAATAATAATACGAGTTTGGTTCGAATGTATTAAGTATATTGTTGTTTATAAGTGTGAGTGTGTAGTTATTTCTTCTAATACAATAATACGAAGTATTTTATATAAAAATACGTGCTATGTGTATATATTTGGGTGTGTTATGTGTGAATGAGTATTCACTCTCTTCTATCTTATAGATCTGCTTATTTCTTTATGAGATATGTGTTATGTGTGTGTGTGCCTCATCTGTTATGTGATATATGTGTTGATTAAAGCATGCTATACAAGTTTTCTTTAAACTATGTATACAAATGTATATTTTTATCTACTAATATGTTGGGTAGAACATGGGTAGACAGTTGGTGTGTAATAAACAGATGAGAGGCCTCGTTGTTGTTTGATTGAGTCATCTAGCGGAGTTTAGATGACGACCACTGGCTATTCTAGACAGTCTTGTGGAAACATTAGCAGGTTCGCCACCTGTAGGTGTTAATGAACTTGGGTGTTCATTCGCTGTACTCCATCCCCCTCATGGTTGCCTTATTTGACTTATATTGCTGAGGTACCCCCGAAGCATGTGTTGTCGCCCCGATGAAATATTCTTAGACTAGGTCCCTTATGTTAGTTGTTTTAGGGACATTAAAGTGAGAATAACGGGAATGGGTAATTGGGTTATTGTTGGTTGGTGAAAATTAAATATGATATTTATTGTGGGTTGAAAACCCTATATGCTCACCAGGCTCCCAAGCCTGACCCACTCAGTTTTAAATTGTATTACAGGTAGTGGCGGAAGGGCATGAGATGGATGAACCATCAAGTTGTTTTGTTTACAAGTCTGCATATGTTTATATTTGTTATATGACTTGTAATGTATTCGCTTATGCTTATTAGTCTGTATCGGAACATGACACCCCGAGTTTTGATTATAATGAAAATACATTTCTTTTATGAAATGCTTCGGTAAACAATGTTTTATCATGTTTTGTTTTTGGGAACAAATTCCGCAACTCTTTCAAATCAAAAGGATTTACTCTGAAAATATTTAAAAGCATAAATGAAAATCGGTCTTTTCTGGCCGAGATTTTGGGGATGTCACAGTTGGTATCAGAGCATTAGTTTAAGCGAACTAGGAATTTGTAGGATTTCTAGACTTAAACTTAGAATGCTAAGTGAAGTTTTGAGATGTGTGTCTGTTGTGGTTTAGACACGAGCACTAGTTTATTTTAGGAAAGTTGCCTAAAATGCTTTATGTGCTAAATGTTATATGTTGCCATATATGATATTATTTGCTCGGATCTATGGTCTGTTGCCGACCGGATCTAGAAACCTTATGTGTGTAGGATTCTAAGCGTACATCTACGATATTAGAACTAGCATGTAAACGTTTCGGAGTGATAAGGATGATCTGAATATCTATCATGATTGAGGATCTAATTTCACCTTATTCGGTGTAGATCAAAATGGTGAGAACAAGAAGTGGAGTTGGAAATGCTGACGAAAACAGGAATCAACCACCAGTGATTGAGCCAATACCTGTCGTAGCAGCAGCACCTGAGCCAATAACCATGGCTGGTGTGCAATTGATGATTCAGACGATGTTGGATCGTCAGATGGATGAAACTAGACGGTTGCTTCAACAAAATCGTGAAGAACTGTCGATTCGTGTGGAAGAGCCTGAACTGAATGAAGGGCACTCGGAAGGTGGAAACTTCAGTGGGTCTGTTGGTCCAGCCAACCCACCGATAGTTAGGCAAGATAACCATGATGGAAGGAATGATGGAATGGGATGCAAGTACAAGGACTTTTTGACTTGTAAACCATCGACCTTCAATGGAAAGGAGGATCCGATTGGGGTTATGGATTGGATCTCCGAAATGGAGTTAGCCTTTATGACATGTGGCTGTAGAGGCAAGTTGCAAACTATCTATGCCGTGCGACAATTCCGAGGTGGAGCCGTTCGTTGGTGGAACACTCTAGGGAAGACCTTAAGCCCTAACGAGCCACTGCAATTGTCATGGGCAGAGTTCTTGGTGCAGTTCAAGGGCAAGTTCTGCTCGGCTCAAAATCTGTTGGAGTTGGAGAACAAGTTTTTGACATTGACGAAGGGTAGCATGTCAGTGGATGAGTACACCAATAACTTCACCGATAAGATGGAGTTTGCCTTGCGTATCGTCCCAGACGAGTTGACAAAGGTGGATCGGTATGCGAAGGGACTTCCATGGGAGTACGAGGTGTCAGTACGTCAGGCACTTACTCTAGAGGCAGCTATCTGGGCTGCCAAGTCTGTGGAGAACATGATAAAGGGAAGAACCACCGACAAGGTTGAGGTTGGTGAGAAAAGAAAGTTTGAGGGAACATCTGGTTCCGGTAAAAGAAGCAAATTTTCGAAATCTGATTCGAAAAAGTTTGGAGGAAAAGGAGGCGAAGCGAAGTGGTGTGATAAGTGTAGGAAAAAGCACTTTGGGAAATGTAGCGAGGATGTAACCTGCTACAAGTGTGGAAAGGTTGGACATTTTGCCAATGAATGTCCGAACAACAAAAGGATGTGTTTTGGGTGTAATGAAGAGGGGCATATTTTGAAAGACTGTCCGAAGAAGAAGGAGGCAGCTAGGCCCAACATTCCACCAAAGCCGAAGGCAAGAGCCTTCCAGATGACACTTGAGGCTGCGAAAGATGAAGCTGATGTCGCTTCAGGTACCTTTCTCGTAAACGAATTACCTGCTCATATATTGTTTGATTCTGGAGCCAACTACTCCTTTATTTCGCATGAGTTTGGTAGAAAGCTAGCTTTGCCTGTTGATAGACTAAATAATGCTTTATTAGTCGAAGTAGCTAGTGGCAAGTTTGTACCTGTTAGCCATCTTATGAAAAACGTCTTGATCGACCTTAATGGGAATAAGTTTCTCGAGGAATTATTGCCTATCGAACTAAATGGTTTCGACATCGTCTTGGGAATGGATTGGCTTAGCGCCAATGATGCCGAAATTTTGTGCAAGAAGAAGATAGTTAAAGTAAACCCGCCTGGGAAAGATTCGTTTATGGTGTATGGGGACAAACGCAGAGTGAATTCTGGAATCATTTCTCTAATGAAAGCCAGAAAGTGTTTGACCAAGGGATGTACATCATATTTAGCATTCGTGATTGATGCTAAGAAAGAAAAGAAGGTGATGCAGAGTATTCTAGTGGTGTGTGATTATCCGGAAGTATTTCCCAAGGATCTTCCTGGATTACCACCTGATAGACAAGTGGAGTTCAGAATAGACTTGTTACCAGGAACCACGCCAATAGCAAAAGCACCTTATCGATTAGCACCGACGGAGATGAAGGAGCTGATGATGCAACTTCAGGAGTTATTGGACAAAGGTTTCATTAGACCTAGTTCATCGCCCTGGGGAGCTCCGGTGTTATTTGTAAAGAAGAAAGATGGAAGTATGAGAATGTGCATCGATTACAGAGAGCTGAACAAGGCAACAATAAAGAATAGATATCCGTTGCCGAGGATTGATGACCTGTTTGATCAATTGCAAGGTTCGAGCTATTTCTCGAAGATCGATCTTAGGTCAGGATATCATCAGCTGAAAGTAAGAGAGGTAGATATCGAGAAGACTGCATTCAGAACTAGATATGGACACTACGAGTTCTTGGTTATGTCGTTTGGACTAACCAATGCTCCAGCAGCGTTCATGGATTTGATGAATAGGGTTTGTAATCCTTTCCTTGATAAATCCGTGATAGTGTTCATAGACGACATTCTGGTCTACTCGAAAAGCCAGGAGGAGCATGGCAGACACTTGCGAGAAGTGTTAGAAGTTTTGAAGAAGGAGAAGCTTTATGCGAAGTTCTCCAAATGTGATTTTTGGATTCGCGAGGTCCAATTCTTGGGTCACGTGGTCAACCAAGAAGGGATAATGGTTGATCCAGCGAAGATCGAAGCTGTGATGAAGTGGGAACAACCGAAAAGTCCCACGGAGATTCGAAGCTTTTTAGGATTAGCCGGATATTACCGAAGGTTTATCCAAGGTTTTTCTTCGATTGCTACTCCATTAACAGCTTTGACCCACAAAGGAGCTACTTATGCTTGGAGTGAGAAGCATAAAGAAGCATTCGAGAAGTTAAAGAAGAAGCTATGCGAGGCACCGATACTTTCTCTACCCGATGGAGTCGAAGACTTCGCTGTTTATAGCGATGCGTCTGGTGTTGGATTGGGTTGTGTTTTGACCCAAAGAGAAAAGGTGATAGCATATGCGTCTCGACAGTTGAAAGAGCATGAAAAGAATTACCCGACTCATGATTTGGAGTTGGCAGCGGTAGTTTTCGCTCTGAAAATATGGAGGCATTACCTCTATGGCACGAAGTGCAAACTTTTCACTGATCATAAGAGTCTCCAATACCTCTTTAATCAGAAGGAATTAAATATGAGGCAACGACGCTGGCTAGAATTACTTAAAGACTACGACTGCGAGATACTTTACCACCCCGGTAAAGCTAATGTTGTTGCTGATGCTCTCAGTCGGAAAGTCAATCTTGAAAGGAAGAGGCCAAGAGCGTTGAAAATTGAAGTTGTCTCGACTATTGTGGAAAGTATAAGGAAAGCTCAAGAGGAAGCTTCTGAGAAAAATGACCGAAAGGAGGAACGTTTGGGTAAAACGTTGGTGTTTGGTACTAACGGTCATGGACTGAAGGTATTCCAAGATCGTATTTGGGTACCTAAGTCAGGAGGAATTAGGGATCTTCTGATGGAAGAAGCTCACAAGACCATGTACTCGATTCATCCGGGTAGCACTAAAATGTATAGGGACCTGAAACCCTACTACTGGTGGCCGACGATGAAGCTTGATGTTGCAAAGTATGTGGCCGAGTGTGTGACTTGTGCGAGAGTCAAGACACAACATCAGAAACCTTACGGGAGTTTAGAACCTTTGTCTGTGCCTATGGGTAAGTGGGAAGACATTGCTATGGATTTTGTCACTAAACTGCCCAGAACAAAGAATGGTCACGACATGATTTGGGTGGTCGTTGATCGATTCACTAAGAGTGCGCATTTCATAGCGGCCAGGGAGAAATGGTCTATGGAGAAGCTTGCGAATTCTTACGTGAAGGAAATTGTGAGGCTTCACGGTGTTCCGTTAACGATTGTGTCGGATCGTGATAGCCGTTTCACATCAAGGTTTTGGAAAAGTCTACAAGAGGAAATGGGTACCAAGTTATGTTTAAGCACAGCTTACCATCCGCAGACTGATGGTCAGAGTGAAAGAACAATACAAACACTTGAAGATATGCTGAGAGCATGTACCTTGGAATTCCTAGGTAATTGGGATGAACATTTACCGTTGGTAGAATTTTCCTATAATAATAGTTTTCACTCGAGCATTAAGATGGCACCGTACCAAGCTTTGTATGGACAAAAGTGTCGTACGCCGTCTTGTTGGCTTGAGGCTGGGGAAAAGCAGTTTATGGGACCGGAGATGGTTCATCAAACTGCTGAAAAGTTGAAAATAATTAGGGAAAGAATGTTAGCAGCTCAAGATCGTCAAAAGAGCTATGCTGACAAGAAGCGAAGACCGATGACTTTTGAGGTTGGAGATTCGGTTTTGCTTAAAGTCTCGCCGTGGAAGGGACTTATAAGATTTGGTAAAAGGGGAAAGTTGAGTCCAAGGTTTATTGGACCGTTTAAAGTCCTTCAGAGGATTGGGAATCAAGCTTACAAGCTCGAATTACCCGAAGAACTGAATGGAATTCACAACACCTTTCATGTGTGTTATTTGAGGAAGTTCACGGGAGAAGTTCCCGATATAATTCCAATTTCTGAATTGAGAATTGATGAGAACAAAAGGTTGATTGAAGAACCAGAGGCAATTGTTGACCGAAAGACTAAGAAGTTGCGACGCAAAATGGTTGGGTTAGTGCTTGTCCGATGGAAACACACAAATGGGCCAAATCTCACCTGGGAGACGGAGAGTGGCATGTTGAGTCGCTATCCGCATTTGTTTGTTGATGTGTGATTCCGGGGACGGAATCATTCTAAGGTGGAGAGAATTGTAACGCCTGTGTTTCGGGCTTGCCATTTGTAGCAATGTAATAGTCTAGGTTGACCTTTGTAACCCGTTTTGAAATAATAAAAGTGTATTATTGGAGTATTATGTGTTTTGTGCTTAATTGCTTAATTATGTGGTTTGATTAATTAAGAATAAAAATAAGCGTCAAAATTTAAGTGTAAAATAAACTTAATATCTTTGGTTAATGTTGTAGTAATTGAAACGAGGTTTCCGAATATATATAGAACGCCCAAATCTGACTTCGTATGAGGAAGTTATGATTTATCGAAGTTCCGGCTTAGCGATATACAGCCTGTTTTACTCGATTTGAGATCGAGCGGTTGTTAGCCGAAGCAATCTAAATGAGAATCGAAGATCTCATTGTTGGTATTGAAACGATAAAAAGTTAGGCGAGAACGGACGTCAAACGAAGAAGTTATGAATTTATAACGAAAGTTTCTGTCCCGGCCTATTAAAAATAATTAATAAAAATAAAGTCAAAATTAGCCGACGGAGTCTAAATGAAAGTCGTAGAGCGTGGTCTCACCTTCGCGTGGATATAAAGAACGTCGAAAACGGAGTTCGTATGAAGAAGTTATGAATTTCCGAAGTTTATTAATCATTTTGTATTTATATTTAAAATCAAAATTCGGAAGCATTATCCGAAGGAGTCACCGATCTGATCCGAGGTACGCCCCGCGTACTCGAGTACGCCCAGCGTACTCCGAGGGATGTCGACACTCGCACTCGAGCACTTCGGATACGTAAGCAATGACGTTTTGGGCAGTACGCCCCGCGTAACGCTGTACGCCCCGCATACTCCGAGGCTCCAGCCTCTATAAAAGGAATCCGAAGGCAGCCGAGTCATTTGCTAATTTCCTCTCGTTTTTGTGCCGAAGCTCTGCGCGTAAACCCCCGAAGCTACCCCGAAGCCCCGGTATCATACTCTAGCCCCGAGGCAAGTCCCGAGATCCCGAAGATCCCGAGAAGCGCGGTTCCCGAGTCGAAGCTCTGCCCGCGAGAAGTTCGATTTTCGAGGAGATCTTCCAGATCTGCTGAGGAATACTACTTCTATAAGCCGTAGTGCTGTCCGATCATCTTCTGATCAAGTGAGTGTATACTACCTTTCATAAACACAATAATAATACGAGTTTGGTTCGAATGTATTAAGTATATTGTTGTTTATAAGTGTGAGTGTGTAGTTATTTCTTCTAATACAATAATACGAAGTATTTTATATAAAAATACGTGCTATGTGTATATATTTGGGTGTGTTATGTGTGAATGAGTATTCACTCTCTTCTATCTTATAGATCTGCTTATTTCTTTATGAGATATGTGTTATGTGTGTGTGTGCCTCATCTGTTATGTGATATATGTGTTGATTAAAGCATGCTATACAGGTTTTCTTTAAACTATGTATACAAATGTATATTTTTATCTACTAATATGTTGGGTAGAACATGGGTAGACAGTTGGTGTGTAATAAACAGATGAGAGGCCTCGTTGTTGTTTGATTGAGTCATCTAGCGGAGTTTAGATGACGACCACTGGCTATTCTAGACAGTCTTGTGGAAACATTAGCAGGTTCGCCACCTGTAGGTGTTAATGAACTTGGGTGTTCATTCGCTGTACTCCATCCCCCTCATGGTTGCCTTATTTGACTTATATTGCTGAGGTACCCCCGAAGCATGTGTTGTCGCCCCGATGAAATATTCTTAGACTAGGTCCCTTATGTTAGTTGTTTTAGGGACATTAAAGTGAGAATAACGGGAATGGGTAATTGGGTTATTGTTGGTTGGTGAAAATTAAATATGATATTTATTGTGGGTTGAAAACCCTATATGCTCACCAGGCTCCCAAGCCTGACCCACTCAGTTTTAAATTGTATTACAGGTAGTGGCGGAAGGGCATGAGATGGATGAACCATCAAGTTGTTTTGTTTACAAGTCTGCATATGTTTATATTTGTTATATGACTTGTAATGTATTCGTTTATGCTTATTAGTCTGTATCGGAACATGACACCCCGAGTTTTGATTATAATGAAAATACATTTCTTTTATGAAATGCTTCGGTAAACAATGTTTTATCATGTTTTGTTTTTGGGAACAAATTCCGCAACTCTTTCAAATCAAAAGGATTTACTCTGAAAATATTTAAAAGCATAAATGAAAATCGGTCTTTTCTGGCCGAGATTTTGGGGATGTCACACATGCAACGCCTACAAGGCTTCTTTTGAAGAAATGACCTCCAAAATGGCAACCTAAGTCTCCAATTCAAAAGGAAAGGCATAAAGCATGGCATTTGGGACTCTCTGGACCTACTAAGGTCCAGATCTAGGTACCATATCCCCATGGGACCTCTCACACTCCAAATACAAGGCAAATAAGGCATGAAGAAACCCTAGATTTGACCATATCAAGAAAAACACGAGAATAAGCTCTGAATGTTACCTCAAATAGCTTCTTCTGCCGAAATGGGAGTAGATCCAAGCTCCCCAACTCTTCTAGTTTGGCCTTCCTCTTCCTTTCTTGCAATTACACACAAAAATAGTGAATAATGGCCTCTTATCTCACTCACAAGAACTCTCAGCTGCTCTGGTGCTCTCAAGGTCGAAGGTAGCTGCAATGGAGGGGTTTAAGGTCCTTTAAATAGGGCTCAAAGCCGGGAAATTAGGGTTCCATTAAACAGCACGGACTCGACGAGTCCATTCCTTGGACTCGCCGAGTCCAGGCGCGAACCCGCGTCCAAATCCGCGATCATACTCGGCGAGTCTAGGCTCCAACTCGCCGAGTCTCCTCACAAATTAACAAAATAAATAAATGAATAATACCTGGGAATCCGGGCTGTTACAACCCGAAATTTATCCCGTCATTTTAACCACATCTTCCGTTAATAAAACCCGTTTTATTAATTGTCCGTTAACCTTCTGGAATAGGTTAATAAATTTGGGACTTCTATAATGACTTTGTAAGGGTTGAAACAAATTAGAAACACCCTCAATTATCCCTTGAAAAGTTTTAGTTTCAACCAAGTCAAAATACGACCATTTAATCGGGTGCGACTAAAAGCCCCGTTTAACGTCAGTATCGGGTAGATTTTCACCGAGCCACAAGCTCAACCTCTATATAAGGGGGAGTGGACTCCATTTACACCCTTTTCACTCTCTCTCTACACTCTCTCTCTCTCTCTCTACAACTTGCTTTCGATCCAAAAACACCCATTTTTAGCCCCAAACTAGTAAGTAATCTATCCTAACTTGTTGTGTAGCTTAGTTAACATGCAAATTCGTGTTTAAGACATCAAATTGGGTCCAAATCATGTGTTTACGGCCTAAGAACACTCTTGGACCGTGAACACCCATAAGTGGGGTTTTGAAGCCCCCAAACCCTTCCAAATCACTCCTAGGGCTTAGATATGACTTGTGGACTTACACATGCGAGCTTAGAACACCAAAACCTTGCATTTTGGAGAGTAAACATGATTTTACGGCCCAAGAACACTCTTGGACCGTAAACCCCTCTTCAAGGGCCGTGAACACCTTTTAAGGTGTTAGAATTGCCCTCAAACACCTCCTAAGGCTTGGGAAAATGTCTACAATCAACCACAAACGAAGTAGGGGCATTAAACATGAATTAAACCAAGGACATAGGAGTTTACAGCTGTAAACCCCCCTAGGATTGGTCCATGGGCTGTAAACTCCCAAAAAGTGCCCAAATGATGCCCTAACTTCTCCATTTGACATGGAAAAATGCATAGAACTTTATTCTCTATCATTTAGGACCTTAATACACAAAAGGAAGGGGCTAGTAGGAGTTTACGGCCATAAACTCTATGTTTACTTCCGTAAACTCCCAAGGATGGTCTATTTGAGGCCTTAAACCCTTCATAAGCCCTAGATTTGAGCCTAGCTTAATTCCACTAGTGAGATAAGACCATTAAGCATCCTAGAACACCCCCACCACGAGTTTACGGCTGTAAACTCATGGGGAGTTTGTCATTTGGTCCGTAAACTCTATAAAGAGTTTACTCTTGAAGAGTAAACTCCCTAACTAGGCCATACACTCCCTTAGATGTTACCCGAGGCACTCCTAGCGGTTGACCAAAGTGTTTTCCGCACATTAGGATGCGTATACATGTTTAATTAGTATTATAATTACTAATTGTATGTAAACATATGTCATCATATGTTAATAGGTCACTAAGTGTTTTCAAGTCTTTACTTGACACCGAGCACCCAATCTGCACCTTCATCCGATCCACTTACAACAGGTGAGTTCATACCCCTGAATTAACCTTTTAAATGTTTTTACATGCTTTTATGGGGGGAATACAAGTTAAAACATGCTAGTTATCATATCAATCATATGTGATTGATAACCCGCATGCACAAGGATTTATCACACTTTCAGTTGTTTTACCAAGTATAATACTATAGATGGTTTTCCAAAACGTCTTTACTTGTTTAAATCTTTTCTCAAATTATCTCTCGTGATGTTTGTGTTACTTCTACACCAATTACAGCAGTGTTTTAAACAAAGGTTTTCTTTACTTATTTTGTGTTATCAAATTATATTCAAAACGTGTTTATGAACGGTTTTCAAAGCTTGTTTTACATAAAGATATCAAGTCGTAAATTCTTATTTTTAAAGGTTTTCCAAAGGTTTTACCAAAGTTTTATTCTATACTTCTATACTTATACTTCGTTAAATGCATTCCTGTACTTGTATAGTTATATAAATAATGTTTAAAAGACTTAGGAAGGCTAGTTCGCCCTATTTCCTTTTCCTCGTTGGGATGTGTTCTGGTGGGTATCGGATATCCGTCCGAAGGTCGTTTAAACATTAGTTATATATCATGTATACACGAATAGACATAAAGGTTTACATTGACCAGTTCATTTCCCTTGGATAGCAAGGGCATCCTTCCATTCATCATTCATAGACCAGAGACACTAGTGACTATTATAGGAATAGTTAGGAGGTTCTATTCACTCTTTCTAGTATGAGAATTCCAAAGGAGTCTGTTCATTCGCGAGTCTATATCATTTCTCCAGCGCCTCTAATAGAATTCAGAATACGAGATGCATCTTCAGGACACGGATCTCCCCGTCGTCAAGTTGGTAACCAGAGTCTCCTGGAGGGAGAGCGGGCATTGTGTGTATAGATCTATACGGGACTGACACTCCTGCACCCTAACTGCTAGCTACAGTCCACGGCCTACCAAGCCAAGGGGTGACAAATGTCACATTTATTGCGACGCTTGCAAGGCGTCAAATACTCTAGTGTCAATCAGTATGGTTACGAGTATCTCCATGTTTACCTTATAATTCATGGCCTTAAGGTAACGAGAATTAACATTGTATTCTTGAAACAAAACTCTTAGGATTTCCCTTTGTTTTAGACCTTGCTAGCTGTATCGTTCATTTGATACTGTCTAGGGTCTGTGTTTCTCTGTTTTAGACCTTGCTAGCTGTATCGTTCATTTGATACTGTCTGGGGTCTGTGTTTCTTTGTTTTAGACCTTGCTAGTTGTATGGTTCATTTGATACTGTCCGGGGTATGTGTTTCTCTGTTTTAGAATGATGTGCACGAAGGTACCCACTAATTTTAATATTTATAACCTAACAAACATAGACTAACTATGCACTTATAGGCAGTGTACCTAGTCAGATTACAGTATAGCTTAGGTAAGTCGTGTGTCGATCACAGGGAACGGTGGTGAATTAATTTAAAATATTTGATTATAGGTTATAGGTCACACGAAAAGAATAAAGAAGTAGTTTAATAAATCTCAAACGAACAATTAATTGACAACTCTCGATAAACTAACAGGAAAACAAATCTCTTCAGGTACTTTGGTTTAGATAAATTACACCTTAAAAACATAGACAATTGCATACACAAACTCATTAATTCATGTTCACCGATTCCTAAAATGATTAGATTCACGTTTACTATAACTAATCCTTTAGCAAACAAGTTAATTCAAACAGTGATCAATTGATTAAACTAACATGCTTCCTAGTGTTCAGTTCGTATCAAGCAAGACTTGTAAATATAGTTAATCAAATTGGTCGTTCAATTAACCTCTTGTTGATGGTCATCAAACAAGGCTCACACATTAACTTACTTATTTCCATGTTAATCGTAGTTTCACATTCGTTATTCCTAGACTTATAATCTCAATGGTCATCAAACTTATAAGAGACAAGCAATCAAGCAGATGTTCATACAGCTCAATTTACTTAATAATTAACAGCAAACAATTATGATTAATACGTAAGTATCTTCTAACAAGCTTGGCAAGATAAATTAAACATAAACAAACAATTTAATATAGCAATTAGTCTAATAATCAAGGTTTCATTAAATCATAAACACAAAGTAAAAGGTTTTTATACCCAAATCAGAAACTAAATACATAATAGTATCACAGTGGAATGCTAAACATGGTCACGTTAACAACCCATATGATTACTGACATGTATCCGCTCTCTATTCCTTCCGATCTCCGCTCCTGTTAGCTTAACGGCCTTCCGGTCGCCTTCTAGACCCTCAAAACGGCTTAACAGAAGTTAATTATCGACTAAACTAGGTTGGAAGTCGAATTTTCCCTTCTGGTTAGCTGATAATCGTCTTTTATAACCCTTGTAACCGACTTATGTACGATGGGCGTAAGTCGGATTACGCTGGGCGTAGTGAAGATTAATACGCGATGGAGTTATCTGGATGTCAGCCCTTACGCGGGGCGTACACATATATTACGCTGGGCGTAACTCGTATTTGGCTATTACGCTTGGCGTACAAGTCCATTACGCGGGGCGTAAATGGCTCCTCATGCATTTTTCCTTTCTTTTAGCGTCTAAGCCCGATTTCCGTTTCAGTCTTTTCTTTTGTGCTCTATCAACAACGAATAGCTGCTAATCATAATTCAAAGCATTATAAGTACTTTTTAGTTCTAAAAGAGAATAATAAAGGCCAAAATATTAAGATATAATGCATAAAAATATATATAAAAATACACATATCAAAATACCCCACACTTAGCCTTTACTTGCCCCCAAGCAAATTTACTTTTATTTTACCAATATCGTACTAAACAATCTATTTAAAACTCATCCGTTATGTAAAGACCGCAAAGCATGCATTTGTGTCTAAAATTTTCCTGAAGTACCCCCATACTTTAAATACTCACAATCTTCATAAACACTCGCCCACTTCTTTCGAACAATGCTCATTTTATGCATCCCTCTGAATCCATCTGCAGAAAACCTCCTAACCTCAAGGTATTTTTGGTTGAGCAACCCAAGCATACATAATCTAGAATTACAATTTATGATACCACTATGGAGCTTCTTTGAATTCTTCACTTTCTTGATAATTTGATCTTTGATTTCTTTGAATTCACCACCTTGTTGTTTGATTTTTGGTATCTTCAATTTTTTGAATTTCTTGGAATTTTGATCTTTTGATCTTCACTTTAATTGCTCCAAAATTCTTCAAACTTTTCTTGCAATTCTGTCTCTCTTTTTTTTACATGTACCTCTCTTTTTTCACTCAAAACCTACATGCTTAAGCAGGGGCGCTCAACTTCAACCTTTATTGGTTAACGATAATAATTTTCCTGGATACATTTCTGGTACACGATGCTAAACATTTTGCATCCCTCAAACCAGCGGGGTTATGTTTTTGTTCCATGATTTCTCTAAAATAAGGGAGGCCACAAATGCACTATAACGTATATTGGCTCAAATAAACATTTGATTTCTCATCGGATCATCTCATACAATATTAGCAAATTTTTGTTAAATTATCTCTAGATTTTTCTAAATTAAACTATTATTTCAAGTTTTTAAATTTTTAAATTTCCCTAAATCTAGCAATTTCCAAACTATTATATTTTTTATAACTATTATATTTTTTATAATTTACTATACCGACCCCCTACCCCACATTTATTTCATACAATGTCCTCATTGTACGCATAAAACTAATTAAGCACATAAAAACGGAGAAAAAGGAACAGACTCCCCTGGGGTAGTTGTGACGAGATCGAATGGGGCTACTACAAGTTGCTTCAAATACTGATGAAAGACTGAAAACTGGAACTGCTGCTTCAGAATTTGCCGAAAAATAAAATCAAGACCGCCGACTTCGAAAATGTGGTGCACAAGATTGCAAACAAATGCAATGTGTCATAACCATGACGCGGGAAAGTGTCGACCACGTCGTCTCGTCAAGAATGACATCCTCTTCTCGCGATGAAAAATCCCCCACAACATAGGAAAGTGTCAACCATGTCATGACAACCGGGATGATACTTCTTCCTCGCGTTGAAATAAAACTCTATGGTGTGGGAACAACTCATCCATATCATAAGAGTCAAAATATAGTAAAAATGTCAATCTTCTAACTAATCTCTCACAAAATCAATATGCACCCCACACTTATGACAAATTGTGGGTCTTGACTATAATCTCCGAACTCTCACACGGCTCTCTCAAGCAACAGTCGGACCTAGCTATTGAACTTACTGCTAACTTTCTAAAGGCGAAAATTTTGTAGAGATCTAAACAACCAAAGAGCATCAACATGGAAAACAAAAGTAAAACACCCTAAATTAAACTTAATTATATACCAAATAAAAATACTAATACTAAGCAACACAAAAATAAACTAAAAATAACACAAAAATAAAAAGGATAACTAAATCACTCATCATCCCCGTCATCATGTTGTTGTGTCCCAGAGGTACCGGCTCCATCATGTCATGACAGGAATGGTGGAGGAAAAGGAACCGAGTACTGAAACCCCTGGTGGGCAAAGAATACGGTCAACGCATCCCCATACCACTGCTGTTGTCTGTCCACATGTGCAACATACTCACCAAGGTTCTGAACCCCCACGTCAAGACAGTCAATGCGCTGAGCTAGGTAACGCATATAAATCTCTGGCTCAGGTTCCTGTTGCGCTCCCGAGGAGCAGGTCTACACCGCTGGACCCGTCTCGGATGTGGCTCGACGACACCCTCTTCGTCCTCCACATCATCTGGTCGTACCCGCAAGGCACCATCTCCGCTTTGCTCAAGTACACGCATCGAATCCAACAACTGAAGGCTCATCGGCCTCATATCATGAAACACCATCGATCTCGTGATCTAACGCGTCAACACCTGATATGATCTTGCTAATCGCATGATAAAATGCCCCCCGCAAATTGGGCTATCCTCCCGAAGTCCCCTGGCCCTCCTACCCAAATATGCGGCTAAAGCAACTGGAAGGTTCAGGTGCCTCCATGGAGTAACAAGCGCCCACAAGAAATACAAGTCTGTCGAAGGCACTCTCTCACTGTTCCTATGGTACATGAGAGATATGGAAATCAAACGGTGCAGCAGTCTGTATGTAGTAGACCGAATCATCCTCCTTCGTGCAGTAGATGGCGTATATACTCCCCTTGTAATCTCGGCCCAAAAAGTGTTCTCATTATAGTCATCTGGCCGGTCCGTGAGACAATCAACAAGTAATGCTGGGAAGTGGACACTCCTCGTCTCATCTGCTGTATATAACCCCACTCTAGTCGCGAGCTCTATCACACTGCACTCCCGGCTCACACCCCCCAGTCTGAAGGAAAAGGTTGTTCTATCATCGGCTGCCTTCCTAGGGTCATAGGAAACTGTAGCATAAAACTCCAGCAAAAATTCCTGATAAACAGGCTCCTGGATCCTGAACAATCGTGCCCATCCCTGACATACGAACAAATGCACTCCACTCGCGTCCGAGTGCGTGTATTGCAAAAAATCCTGGATCAGCGCAACAAGTCCAGTCTAGGTCGCCAATTCCCAGTCAAATGAAGGTGCTATGTCGATCTCCTTAGTGAGCATCAGACTTAAATTAGTGACATATCGTGCCCGGGTTGCATCGTTTAGAGTTTGCGGAAATTGCAAGAACCGGTGATCGGTCACGTCCTCGGGTGGGTTGGTCCTTTGAGTTCTTCGGGCCATAATCTGCACAAATAAATACCAAAACAAAACCAAACAAAATATCCCCGCATTAACAATTTTTAAACCAAAAATTAATGGTCATTGGGCCTGCTACACGCTGGGCGTACGTCCAGAATTACGAATCTATCTTCTGCTCGCTCAAAGGCGATACAATACACAGGTAAAACCTATTCGCAGGAGTATCTTACAAGATATTCAAATATGTGGTCCAAGGCAGTAAAAAAAACGGGACCACCCTTAAGCATATGTCTAAGAATTCGAACCTGCTTCTTGATCGTTCTTTGTCTATCCGTGATTATCAAACATTTAACAGGGAAACTTCATAGGGGCAGTCAAGATTCGAAGAGTCTATAGGGCGTATGCTAGTTGTCCGTCCCCAAACTCAAATCGATGGTCATTGGACGGGATTAAGACCAAAGTAGGTCTTAGGGTTTAGTCTATTGATCGAAATCGGTCTATTTAAGCCATAATCCAAACATACATTTGTGAAATCGGCCCCAATTCAAGAAATATATGAACCCTAGATTTCGAAAAAAGGCATAATGCAACAAATTTAACGGATTCAAACACAAATCAAAGACATAGAGTAACCGAATAACATACCTTTGTGTCGAATTTTACAAGAAAAGAAGAAAAATCGAGACTTTGTGAAGAAGTTGGCCGTCACAGCGTATGTAGTGAAGTAGAAGAGATTTGAAAGAATAACAAAAAAGTCAAAGGGTAAACAGATATAACCTGTCGTCGATTTACGCTGGGCGTAACCCCAACTCCGTGAAAATGCCATCCGCGATCAATGGTTTATTACGCTTGGCGTAAATTAAAATTACGTTGGGCGTAATCTTAACTGAAATATTTCCTTTTCTTTATTTGAAATTCCTTTCTTTTAACTACTCAATTTGGGGACTTATAATTATTATTATTTTTCTTTTTTTAATTGCTTCGACAACAGCCATGACTTTCCGATGAGTGACATTTTTAAAAGAAAATGAGACGTCATGATCACTTGTCGTTGTCGAGATCAAACAACAATGGTTGATTAAAACCCTTGCACGCAAGAATTGGTTTGCAAAAACAACCACTTTCGGGACCCGTTAGAATATTTCCTTTGTTTTCTTCGGACCTTTAACTAAAAGCGGAACAAGAAGTGACATAACTAGTCAAGAACAACAAGAGCTCGGTCTTCCACTTAACCACCACAATACGCCTTGCTATACTACGCCTCATGGATTGAGTTGGAAAAATCAACAAAGTAGTAGGCTAAGCAGGTCAAAAATTCCCTAATCGCTTGCATTCTCGAAACCCATGCAAAAAGTAAAGTCAAACAATATGTATGATCCCAAATTCCTGCAAATAACATCAAGAACCTTCCCGACAAGTGAAATGATATCAACGAAAATCAAACTAAAAATAAAAACTAACTAAAAACAAATAACGAATAATCAAATAAACTAAATTAATTACAAGCCGTTCCCCGGCAACGGCGCCAAAAACTTGATGTGCACGAAAGTACCCACTAATTTTAATATTTATAACCTAACAAACTTAGACTAACTATACACTTATAGACAGTGTACCTAGTCAGATTACAGTATAACTTAGGTAAGTCGGGTGTCAATCACAGGGAACGGTGGTGAATTAATTTAAAATATTTGATTATAGGTTATAGGTCACACGAAAAGAGTAAAGAAGTAGTTTAATAAATCTCAAACGAACACTTAATTGACAACTCTCGATAAACTAACAGGAAAACAAATCTCTTCAGGTACTTTAGTTTAGATAAATTACACCTTAAAAACATAGACAATTGCATACACAAACTCATTTATTCATGTTCACCGATTCCTAAAATGATTAGATTCACGTTCACTCTAACTAATCCTTTAGCAAACAAGTTAATTCAAACAGTGATAAGTTGATTAAACTAACATGCTTCCTAGTGTTCAGTTCGTATCAAGAAAGACTTGTAAATATAGTTAATCAAATTGGTCGTTCAATTAACCTCTTGTTGATGGTCATCAAACAAGGCTCACACATTAACTTACTTATTTCCATGTTAATCCTAGTTTCACATTCGTTATTCCTAGACATATAATCTCGATTGTCATCAAAATTATAAGAGACAAGAAATCAAGAAGATGTTCATACAACTCAATTTACTTAATAATTAAGAGCAAACAATTATCATTAATATGTAAGGATCTTCTAACAAGCTTGGCAAGATAAATTAAACATAAACAAACAATTTAATATAACAATTAGTCTAAGAATCAAGGTTTCATTAAATCATAAAAACAAAGTAAAAGGTTTTTATACCCAAATCAGAAACTAAATACATAATAGTATCACAGTGGAATGCTAAACATGGTCACGTTAACAACCCATATGATTACCGACATGTATCCGCTCTCCATTCCTTCCGATCTCCGCTCCCGTTAGCTTAACGGCCTTCTGGCCGCCTTCTAGACCCTCAAAACGGCTTAACAGAAGTTAATTATCGACTAAACTAGGTTGGAAGTCGAATTTCCCTTCTGGTTAGCTGATAATCGTCTTTTATAACCCTTGTAACTGACTTACATACGCTAGGCGTAAGTCGGATTACGCTGGGCGTAGTGAAGATTAATACGTGATGGAGTTATCTAGATGTCAGCCGTTACGCGGGGCGTACACATATATTACACTGGGCGTAACTCGTATTTGGCTATTACGCTTGGCGTACAAGTCCATTATGCGGGGCGTAAATGGCTCCTCCAACATTTTTCCTTTCTTTTAGCCTCTAAGCCCGATTTCCGCTCCAGTCTTTTCTTTTGTGCTCTATCAGCAACGAATAGCTGCAAATCATAATTCAAAGCATTATAAGTACTTTTTAGTTCTAAAAGAGAATAATAAAGGCCAAAGTATTAAGATATAATGCATAAAAATATATATAAAAATACACATATCATAGCCCTTGCTAGCTGTATCGTTCATTTGATACTGTCTGGGGTCTGTGTTTCTTTGTTTTAGACCTTGCTAGCCGTATCGTACATTTGATACCGTCATGGGTCTGTGTTTCCTTTTGTTAGACTGAGTCAGGCGTATCATTCATTCGATACTCTCCTGGAGTCTATGATTTCTTTTGCCTTAGTCAGCAGTATTTTCTACTGAGGCATATGTTATTTTCCCCAAGTATTTTACTAGTGATATTCTCCTACTTTCTTTAAAGTCAAATACCGTATTTTGGTAATGATAGCATTTCAGGGAGAATTTCTCTTTAAAACATAACACTATTAAGTCTTGGTAGAAGACAACTTTTAACTAGAAAATGTAGGATTTTCTGGAAAGGACGCTAATACACCGTAGATTCTAAACTACTACTTTTTATAAAGTTATTTTGAATAAAATGCTTACTTACGCAAATGACACTAAATACTTATGAACTCACCAGCATCTATAAAAATGCTGATACTCGCTTTCAAAATAACTTGTATTCTCAGGTCAACAATAGACATGTACACCCAGGAGCTTTTGTGAAGCCAGTCTAGAACCGAGTTGCATCTATATTAGTTTTTGTATTACTTTGATGTCTCTATAACATGTAACTGATGTAAAATTATTACTATTAATGTAATGGTTGTTGTACTTTGATTACTATACTGCATATATTGTGATACTTGACATGACGTCACCCACCCCAAAATGTTTCCGCCGTTCCGGTTTTCGGGTGTGACACCAGCTTTGCCATTTTCAGAAACTAGGATCTGTTTCTTCTCTTCAGCGATACAGCAACAATAGAGGATGTGTCGTTTTTCTATTGTTGAACCTGCAAATTAAAGTTTCATGGAAAGTTATTTGATCCTTAACCTAAAATACTCTCATCGATCATTTTAAAGGAGGCCTCATTCAAATTGGTTGAAACCGGGAGTGAAAGGAATGGAAAGAAGGAACGGTAGGGCAAGGGCAGATCAGAAAAAACTTCACAGTCAGCGATTGTTCTCAGCTTTCTCGCCCAGACTTCTCTTACCGAGACAGACATCCTAATTTGGTTTAACAAACAACCTCATCTGACTGAGTCAGCCAACTACGACTAACCCGACTCGGTCAGACGTATATCAAACAACCCCTTAGTCTAAAATTATAACCACCACCACGAGGTGGTGGCCGCTGCCGTGAGCCGCCATTGACCACCACTAACCGAGGTGGTAGTGGGTGGTGCTCGACTTATTTAACCCTAATTGACCTTATGAAGCCCTAATTGACCTAAAAACCTAACCATTTGACTAATCGGCACGCGATTGGGTTGGAAACCCTAATTTTGGAATTGTTGGTTTGGAATTATCAAGACCCGCGTTTTGGGCCATTGGAATTGAATTATGAATTACACCCGACCACACCGTATAATTTACCTAGTAGAATGATGGACTTAATGAATTAAGTACTTGATGGGTTAAGTAAGAACACTTAAACCTAATCGTCATTTTATATGAAAAACCCTAATTATGATTGGGTTTCAAGTTGGGCCTTCTTTTGGGCTTAGGTGTTTGGGTTCTTATTGGACCATTTCTTGGACTAAGTTGTTATGGGCCTTCATGGGCCAATTGGGAACAAGTTTATGGACTAAGGAAATTATTGGGCTTTAGGATAAGGCCCTTTGGAAAGGCTTGGTCCCAATTTGGAAAATTAGGCCATAAGTGGGCAATATTTGGGCCTTGATGATTATGAGATATTGGAGCATCGAAATGACAAGTGTTTGGACTAGAATAAATGGTTGGGCCTGAAGGTAAGACCCTGTGGAGGCTTGGGCCCAATTTGGAAAATTGGGCCATATGTTGGGGCTTGGTTGATTATTTGGCTTTTGGGCCTTCAGAGTTTGAGTTTGGGCCTTGGTTTTGAATCAAGATAGGTTGGGTTAAAGTAGTCTTTTTACCCCAAGAATGGAGTTATGGTTATGTATTGGAACCTAATTATTAATTGGGTGTTGTTTTGATGTTGACAGTTCGGGAATCTGTCAACCAACAACTGGAGTTTTATCCACGGGACTCCAGCAATGTGAGGTGAGTCTTCTCCCCATACCAATGGGTCGAAGACACCAAGGCTAGTCCATTTTGTGATATGTGGTACACTAGTTGATGTAGTGATATGTGGTATACTAGTTAGTTATATGTTATGTGGTATGATAGTTGTTTATGTGATATTGCATGAAAGACCATGGGGAGAGCCCATGACACTTGGATGTAAGACGATGTGGGGGAGCCCATGGCTTTCCAGTTAAAGACCATGGAGGAGCCCATGTCACTTGGATGTAAGACCATGTGGGGGAGCTCATGGCTTTCCAGGTAAAGACCATGGGGGGAGCCCGTGGCACTCGGATGACCATGTAGGGGAGCCCAAGGCTTTCCAGTTAAAGACCATGTGGGGATCCCATGGCACTTAGGTGTAAGACCATGTAAGGGAGCCCATGGCATCCTGGAGTAAGACCCTGGAAGGAGCCCATGACATCCTTATATGCTTATATACTTATATGCATGGATTATGTGATTGATATGGCTTATGTGATTGATATGCCCTTTGTGATTGATATGGTTTATGTGGTTATGTGGATTATGTGGGGTATGCTCTGGGGAACTCACTAATCTTCACCCTTACAGTTTTGTTTATGGTTTTAGGTATCATCGGTTTGGAAAGGAAGGGCCCGACTTGATCGCAACGCACACACCCATGCTTTCCGCATTATGTGATTTCGGGATGAACTCTGATAAATGTTTTTAATTAGCAACGTTTTTGGAATGTTTAGCTTAAATGATATTTGTGAATTGACTATATAAAAAATGAAATTTTTACCCTCGATTTTTGGGTCGTTACAAGTTGGTATCAGATTGTAACATCCATAAAATACGACCCAAAAATTTTCGTTTATATTGTTATAAAACCCATATCCAACCAGAGTGAAAATAGAAAATCATGTATCATGTATCTCAATCATCATAATAAAATCCACTGAATAAAACATGTGCCAAAATATCAGAGTGAAAATCCCAGGCTAATGATGGTGGTGTGTGCCATGCGATCATCCCGAGCTCTTCCCCTTGCTACCGGAAGTACCTGAAACCAAAACTGAAACTGTAAGCACGAAGCTTAGTGAGCCTCCCCAAACTACCACATACCATACACAAAAATAACATAGATAAATATAACTCTGGGACTACTCCCACTGCATCAAGACGAATCCCGACATCGGACTCCTGTTCGGCATCGGGCTAACCCCGACATCCGACCGAATCAGGCATCGGGCTCGCCCCGACATCGGGCTTGCCCCGGCATCGGGCTTGCCCCGGCACATACATAACATATCATATATCATAAACACATAACATAATAACATAATCTGCATCGGACTTGCCCCAACATCGGACCAAAGTCCGAAACATATCACATATAGCACATGACTAGCATAGCATATATCGGGCTTACCAGGGCATCAGGCTTTCCTCAGAACACATAACACATAACGGATAAACATGCATGAATCACAAAGACATCAAGCATACATAACTACTTCTCGGAAATGCCCCGACATCGGACCGAAGTCCGGATACATACAGACTGCATCGGGCTAACCCCAACATCGAATCGAACTCCGGAACTACTATCATCTAAACGGGTCGGCATTGTGGCCGTAGACCCATTCCTACTAAAGGAAAACTCACTTCTCAATCCGGCTGTTGAAAACTCATGTCAAGTGATCTCTATGTGATGCTCCCACGTCTCCCGAGCCAACTCTATACAATAATACATAGTGAGAACGCTGATGATATTACTAAGGATAAATTGACCAAATTACCCCTTTTCTAACTTTGGACTCCCTCCAAGACCCAAATCCAACTAATCCTCCTAAGTCCGCCAATGGCCTACTAAAGGCCCACTAATGGCCTAATTTTCTAAATTGGGACTAACTCCTTATATGGGCCCTACATAAGCCTAAACATGTCCTTGGTCAAAAATCTGACTTCTGATGAACTTGTTGAGGCCCAATAGCTGACAAGTCCAACAATTTGCCCAATCTGAGGCCCAAAATGCAAAGGCCCAATTCTGATGAGTATGCGGGGTGTACTCATCTGTACGCAGTGCATACCTGTTGCATGGCTTGTACGTTGCGCGTACTAGCTGGTACGCCCAGCGTACTACCCTGTTAAGCTCCTTTTTGCATTAAGCACTTAATACTCAGGCCCAGAAGCTACAACTACAAATCCAAGTCCCTTTCATCACTCTAATCCATAAAGTTGATTACTTGGTGGTTTGCAACCCACCAAATGGGCCCAAACATGGAATAATGACAACTAACTCCATAGAAGTGGCTTAATCTTATGCATGGCCTTATTATGGCCTCAAAGCTTGCAACTTTACAGATAAAGGAACTCATTGAGCCTCAAGGGTGGCAACCCTAAGCTCAAATTCGAAGTTGCATGATCAAGATCCTAACTTTGGACCTAAAGAGGTCCAAAACTTCCAAAACCTTAGATCTAGACTTTGAGGAAGACAGTTAAGAGCTTTATACCTCCTCTAGATGCCAAATTATGAGCTTAATCTAGATCTTTGAGCTCAAGGCACTATAAGGCTTCTCCTCCAACCTCTCATTTTCCTCTCCAAAGCATTCCTTCACCAAAATGAGTTCACAAAGGTCAAACACACACAACAATGGAGTATGGGGCGCAGTAAGGGTTTTCTGAGGGTGAGGGGACTGGTAAGAAGCCAGGGGTGTGGCTATAATGGGGTATTTATATGACTTAAACCCTAAAAATTAGGGTTTGTTATCTGCTTACGTACGCTGCGCGTACATGTGCGTGTCCCCCGAATCCAATGCAGACCACTACGCCCCGTGTACACCCAGGCTAAGCCCAACGTACGTCTTATGGGCAGCCCAAATCTTTAACCCAAATGCTTAAGTACAATCCAATAGTCCTTTTTATCTTTACTTGGCCCAACCATAAACTAAGGAGAATTAAATAATCAATACCTCGAAAGTCGATCGTTACAATTCACCCCTACTTGAATTAGACTTCGTCCTCGAAGTCTACTAGTGCTGCTGCCTCTAGAAATAACTCCAGGTAGTGTTCCCTCATCTCCTCCTCGGACTCCCATGTCCACTCTGAACCCTTTCTGTGCTACCACTAAATCTTCACTAAATTGACTTTCTTATTCCTCAGTTCCTTTGACTTGCGATCCAAGATCGCCATTGGCTTCTCAATGTAATTCAGGTTGTCGTAAACCTGAATGTCCCCAAGGGGTACCACTGCTACATGATCCACCAAGAACTTCCGTAACTAAGAAACATGGAACGTGCTATGAATCTGACTAAGCTCTGCCGGAAGGTCTAACTAATAAGCAGCCCGACCCACCCGGGCCAAAACCCTGAATGGACCAACGAATCTGGGGCCCAACATTCCCCACTTCCGGAATCTTAATGCACCCTTCTAGGGTGACACCTTCAAGAGGACCATATCACCCACCTAAAACTCCAAGTCCGTACGCCTCCTGTCGGCGTAACTCTTATGCCGACTCTGAGTAGTTTGGAGCCTGCTACGGACTTGCTGTATCAGCTCCGTGGTCTTGAGTTCTACCTTCGTACTCCCCATGACCCTCTAACCAACCTCACCCCAACAAATTGGGGTCCTATACTTCCTCCGGTAGGGCATCTCGAAGGGAGGCCGGTCTATACTGGAGTGATAACTGTTGTTATAGGAAAATTCTGCTAATGGAAGGTACGTATCCCAACTGCTACCGAAATCTAGGACATATGCCCGGAGCATGTCCTCGAGAGTCTGAATCATCCTCTCGCTCTGCCCGTCCGTCTGAGGTTGGAAAGTGGTGCTGAAAAGGAGATGAGTACCCGTCTCGTCGTGAAACCGCTTCCAAAACCTAGAAGTGAATCGGACGTCTCGATCTGACACCACCAAGACAGGCACTCCATGACGTGCCACTATCTCCTGCACATAAATCTCAGCCAGCTTCTTGGACGAGATACTTTCCTCGATTGGTATGAAGTGAGTGCTCTTGGTCAACTGATCCACGATGACCCATATCGAATCGACCCCACGTGCGGTCCTGGGAAGTTTGGTAATGAAATCCATAGTGATATCCTGCCATTTCCACGTTGGGATATCTAACGGTTGCATCTTGCCGTGAGGCCTGTGGTGCTCCGCCTTGACCTTCCTACAGGTCAGGCATCTCTCCACATACCAAGCCACATCCCGCTTCATGCAGGGCCACCACTAATCGGGTCGAAGATCTCTGTACATCTTCGTTGCCCCTTGATGGATGTAGAACCAAGACTTGTGGGCCTCATTCTTCAGCACCTGCCGTACTCTGCCCCAGTATAGTACCTAGACTCTCCCATGTAGGGTCAACAACCCTCGACTATCGTAATCAAATGAGGCTACCCAACCCACGATCCTTTCACACTTCTGGCGCTCCTCCTTGAGGACCTCAACCTGTGCCTCCCTGATCTGCTCCAACAACGGAGTCATCACTGTCATCCTCAGACAACTGTCTTGGATTGGGCCACCACCGCCTTGCGGCTCAGTGCATCTGCCACTACATTGGCCTTACCCGAGTGATAAACGATCTCGCAGTCATAATCCTTAACCACATCTAACCATCGACGTTGCGTGCTATTCAGATTTGGCTGATCCATAAGGTACCTCAAACTCTTGTGGTCCGTGTAATAAATTGTATCTATTGGAGATGTTTATTGCCTCAATCTTCCAGCAAGTGGGTTGTTGCATTGGTCATCTGTCTATTCCAGTGAAAGGTTTAATATTCGTTGTCATTAGCAAAGGTGGAAGAATGCAGTTGAATCCAAGTGGGAGAGAACTGTTTTGGTTAATGGGAATAGTTTTAGGTGCAGAACGAGGAGGATTTCCATACCCAAGACAAGTGGAGAGCCAGTTCAAGTGGCGTTCTGGATTGAGTTTTTCACAAGAATATGAGGATTTAGGTTGAGGGTTGTGTTAGAGCCTCTTTGGCTATTCTTTTATGATAAAGGCTTTGAGTTTCGAAGCATGACCCAAACAGCTGATTGGGGTATAGTCTGATGCGGTTTCGACTCATGATTGATTGATTATGGTTTGGTTTGGTAGATGGAGGGCAAGACCATAGACTACGCCCATGGATGTTATTGAAGTGTTATAAGATTGAAGATATTTGTAGCTTACACAAGTTTGATAGAATGTCAGGGTGGTGTTGTAAGTCTACGATGGATTCGTAGAATTCTTCAGGATGAGATAGGTCATAGCAGGAGTGGTTGTTGGGCTATAATAGGATCACAACATAAGCAAGGATCAAGTTGGACCATTTTATTGGTTGACCACTTCTTGTTTGAAATGAGGATTGTTGGATTTATAGCAATTTTTGGGCTTGTATAGCCCTCAAGTGGTTGAGACCCGTGGGCGAGGCCTATTCGATTATGTAGATTGGGTGAGACCTAAGAAAGGCCCATTTGGTTATGATATTAGAGGTAAAATCTAGTAGATATTGGCTTGATTAAGGTGTTGGATCATGTTTAGAGTGGGATGACTCTGTGATCAATGAAATAAATCCATGTGCTACTGAGGCTAAGGTGACCTGTAGCAGTTAGACTTTTGATCAAAGTCTCGTACTGTGGTTCGTGTTAGAGGCTATTAGTTTCGGCAACCGGTTAGGTGTCTGATTCCATGATTAGTTGGTAGATAAGTAAAATTCCAAAGAAATCTCGGTTAGATCGAAGATGCAAATCTTGGTCGGCATTATAGATTGAGGTGTTAGTTTGGCATCAATCCTAGAGGCTTGTGTTGGGAGTCGCCTCTATGTTCGGGTGCAAGGTTATCGACATCGGAAAATGCATAAGGGTTTTGTTTTTGATTGATCAGAAAGATGACTCGGGGTTAAAGGAGATGTTGGTCTGTTTTACGGAATAGATTCAATATGGTTGTGATTCGGAATGATACTGTATGTCTAGAAGAAATATAATTTAAGTAGGGGAGAATTGTAACACCAATTTTCCAAGATTGATTGATTTGGAGTGTTAAGGAGTCAAAAGTTTGATTTTTGAAAAAGATCAGGTGTTTGGATATGAATGGAGGTGTTTAGATCCAAAAAGGGAGTATCCGGATGCGATAGGATGCAAATGGAGGTGTTTGGACACCATTGGGCGTACCAGGAGTACGCAACACATAGAGCTGCAGTGTGCAACCCTAAACTTTAGGGTTGAGAACCTATTTAAATACCTTAAGTCCTTTGATGCCTCTTCATTCTCATTCCCACTCTGCCCAAAGCAGCCATTTCAAAACCCTAGCCACCTTATGAGTTTCTTGACCTCTTAGAGAGAAACTTTATGTGTTGTGGTGCATTTTGAAGAAGAAGGAGTCCACTGGAAAGGTCTTGGGAAGCTTGGAGCTTCCACATCCAGGCTTGTTTTTTTTTCATCTTTCTTCTTCTAGAGATATAAAGATTCAAACTTTATGGATCCTTATTGTAGATCTACTTTTAGGTTACGTTTTGGGCATGTTTTGTTCCTATGGCTTGGATCTGGTGAGTAAAAGTTACTCTAGAACCTTTGTGCATCATTTCTAGTTATTTCTTAGTTTGATAAGTCATAAAAATCATACCAAAAGGGTTGTAGTCCACCCATTCATGAGTTGTTAGTATTTTTATGAATCTATGGACCTAGAGTTTAGATTTGGGTTCTATTAAGCCATGCAAAAGTTTAAAGTTACCAACATTATCAGCTAGGACTTTCCTAGGAGTTAGATTTGTGAATTGGACGTTTGGACTTTAAGCATTAAGAGCTTACTGATAAGTTTTGTTCATCACTAGAGTACGATGGACGTACCCTCTAGGTATGCATGGCGTAACAGTTTAATCCCGATTTCTTTTTCTATCAAAGCCTAGTACATAAGGCGTAATGTGGTGGTATGCATGGTGTACTCACTAGAAGACCATTTGGGCTAGTTTTGGGCCTTGGGTCATTATGGGTTTGGGCCATGGTTAGATGGCTCAACTGGGGCATTGGTAAAATGGTCTTTTTACCCTTAGCATGATAGAATATGATCTTGATCATTTTATGGACCATTACCTTGATTAGTATTTAGGGTTGATTTTGGATATGTTCAATGTGAGGGGTCGTGGTTGCAACAGCTGGATTGTGTGATTTTTTTATCATCATATTGAGGTGAGTCTCCTCACTATACTCGTGGGTCGAAGGCACCAATGTCGGCCCCTTGTAATGTGTAATGTAGGATGCTATTTGTCTTTGTGACACTCACATTGTATTTTGTGTTGGGACCATTGACAAGCATATAGGGCTGGGGCCCATTACATGAGTGGGATAGGCCCAATTGTATGATGGGGAAGGGCCCAATGGTTAGGGAGGCCTAGGCCTATTATTATCAGTTGGGCCCAATGTGCAGGCTAGTACCAGTGAAATGTATGGTTTGTGGGTTAGGAAGGCCTAGGCCCATTTCAGGTACTTCCTGTTGCAAAGGGAAGAGCCTGACATGACTGCACAACATCCTCCATCTTTTTTCACATTGGCTATTTATGAATTTTACTTTGATGTTAAAATGATTTGATCACTGTAACTGATTTTGAAACAAATCAATTGTATGGTTTAAGTGTTTTTAAAATGAGAATTTTATTCTGAATTTTTTGGATGTTACAATTGGTTACATATCTGCTTTTAATAAATTAACAAAAATCTTTGCAGACACCATCTTATGTTTGTGTGATCACGGATTACTGTTCTGGAGAAGAACTTTTCATGCTTTTAGACAGACAACCAATGAAGGTCTTGAAGGAATAGACTGTAAGGCATAAAATCTAATTCGAAATTGATTGACACTAGGTATTGATTAGATGATATTAATATTTTCAACTGATAATTCTAACACAAAAGAATACGTATCTTTTTCTTATAGATTTTATGCTTTATAAGTATATTTGGTTGGTTTAGCTTGGGAATTGGTTATTCTTTTGTTTTCTTTTGCTTAGTTTCATATCAAGTCGTGTTTGATATGGAATATACATTGTTTCATCAACATTTTTACTGCCATTTGTGTTTTATGGTATCTTGAACACCAAAACTTGAAGATAAATGGGAAAATTGGTAAATTTTTACCATTTTGGTTTAAAAGAAACTCTTTTTTGTTATTTTTAGGATTATCAAATAACTAGGAACATAATCACATTATATATCTTCGATATTTGTATTTATGATTTGTAAATGTTGTTTACTATGATCTAATCTTATATCGTTGGGAAACTAAGTACAAGAACCATGTTATCTCTAAATATTACTAAAACAGAACCTTTAATTCTAACCTGAAGAAATCAGGGCCATTGGTTGCATTTCAGTCATATATTTTCCACCATTGGATTATTTGCTGACATCATCTTTGTCAACCCTTTTATTTTTGTCCACAAATTTTATAAAACATATATTACGTTTTAAATTAGGAAGTCTATTAATCACAATTAAATCTCACCAAAAATAAAATAAATTAAATTAGGAATTCTATTAACAACAGTTAAATCTCACCAAAAATAAAATGAATTAAATTAGGAATTCTATTAATGACAATTAGATCTCACCAAAAATAAAATGAAAAAATGCCCCGTCTCATCCCTCATTACCAGTACCCCTACCCTCTTTCCTTTTTTTTATATATAATTTATCTAACCTAAGTTTTGTAGAGAGGAAGAAAATGAGGAAAGAAGAAATAGAATATATGTCGGCTTCGATCTGTGTAGACTAGTCTTGTGTTCGATCATCATTAAAGAAGGAGGAACGATATAGAGATAAAAAATTTTGGATTCTAATTTAATTTGGTTGTAGTTTAGATCGTGTAAGTCCCTAATTTGCCTGTGTATCAATCAAATCTGTTTGATGGTGCGAAATCCTAATCAAACGGATGATGTCAAATAAAATAGAAGGAGAAGAAGAATAATATGAATCTTGAATGTATTGATAATATGAATTAAGTTCCTTACACAAGATTCACCCACACAAACGTTCCTTTCTCTCTGGCCGTAAACTCCTTCTAGTTCATCAAAATCTACTCCTCACCCTAACACCTCTATTTATACTAGGGAACATGGGCCGAAAACAAATGGGCCGTAAATGAGTTTACGGCCGTAAACTCAGCCGTAAACTAGACCAAAAATTCATAAATATTACAGTAAAATAGAATTGCCCAGAAAAGTAAAGTATAAAACATATTTTGACCCAACAATCTCCCCCTTTGTTTATAGCTTTCTTTTTCTTAATGACCCAACAAGCTCCCCCTAAAAAGTAGTTGGCTTTCTTGATAATCTTCATTGGGAACTTGGCTTCAGCATTAATCTTCAAATTCTTCACGGCTTCAAGATGAACTTGATGAATCTTCAATGAATGACTTCATCTTGAGTAGTTGGACATTTCTTCAGAATTTGGCTTTGAACGCACGTCGGGTGAGGAGGCTTGACGTACTGATTCTTGAAAGATAGCGCTTCAGCTTGAGAACATCAGAGAGAACAAATCTTCTGGATCACTTCAGCAATCACAAAGATAGCAACAGACTGATTGAGGAGGCTTCAATACAATCCGTCACATAATCTTCAATTGCAGCTTCACCTTGCTTCTGGGGTTGAAAGATTGAATGTCGAAAGAATAATCTTCATTTCTTGCTCCTTCAAATGAGAATTCTTCAATGCTCACGGACGAAGCCTTGGCTCAGAAATCTTCAACACAAACTCCATGAGTCTTATCTATACCTGAAATCACTATTCAAGACAAAAACAAAACTAAAAGAAAAGTTAGCACACAAATTAAAATAGAAACAAAAATATTTTTGGATTTTTGATTTTTCTGAACAAGAAATAAAACAGAAATAACACTATTTTTGGATTTTTAATTTTTTAATTTTTAATTTTTTTATAAATTTTCTTTATTATTATTAATTTTTAATTCTCCCCTAATATTTAAATTAGAAGAACACTATGAACAAACTTAACAAAAATAAAAATGATATCTAACTTTAAGTGTGATTTGGGATCAAAGTTTTTAGACAGCCTTTATCCACTTGTCGGTACCTTCCATATTCACATCTTCGTCTGGTCGATCATCGGTATTGTTGTCCACTTAAATACGAAAAATTGTGACAAACACTACTAGAAAAATAGCCTTTTACGACGCTCATTGCGCTTCGTAAAACGCTCAGACGACGCGCAAATGCGCGTCAAGGAAGGCCCTGTCATAAAGAGAGACGACGCGCATTTACGACGCGCATTTATGACGCACATTTACGACGCACGGTTATGACACGCAATGCGTATCAAGGAAGGCCCTGTCATAAAGGAAGACGACACGCATTTGCGTGTCGTAACCTTACGACGCATGTGTTTATGACACGCAATACGTATCAAGGAAGCCCCTGTCAAGAAAGGCCATGTCATAAATGAAGACGACACACATTTTTGCGTATCGGAATTTTAATTTTTTTTTTTTTAAAAAAATATTTATAGATTTACTGATTTTTAAATTAAATTTGCATTTCATATATCATAATAGAAAAAATATATATTTATATATTTATTAATTTTTAAATTTAATTTGCATTTAATCTCTCATAATAGAAATAAAATACCATATACAAAAAATACAATCCATTGCATAATATAAAATAAAATTTCATAGTCAAAAAATAAAATAAATTGCACAAATTATAATATGTGTGTAATTGTCTCCTTCATCAGCCTCCATGTCCAATGTCGGATCTACCTTCCTAATCTGTATGTATAACAAAGACACAAGTGTTAAACTTGTTACCATTAACATCTGATCGTATGGACTCGAGTGTTAAACTTGTTACCATTAACATCTGATTCATAAGTCCTTTCAACAAGATTGTTACCTACATAAATGAAAACAAACAGGAACATTAACAGCCCAAATATGAACAATTTCACAGGATGCGCCAAAAATGATGATCATTAATAACTCCTTTCAAGGATAATTTGGTCTAGATAGAAGATTAAACTAAATACAAATCATAAAGAATCTAAAAAACAGTCAAATAGGAGACTGCTATATATTACTCAACTTTATGATCAATTTGAAGCTTACTCTTGTGGTCTAATAAACTGTGTTGCAAGTAAAACTTACTCATGGTTGCTTTAGCAATTGATTTTGACATGTTATGATAGTTTTGTTTGTTTTGGAAACAACAATTCACCGCTAAATGGGAGACTGTTATATATTGTACATCTAATTGTAGTAAATTCTACCAGAATAGTGCATGTGCAGTTCAATCCTAGACACAAATATCCTAGTATTCATCAGATTTTATCTATCTACGATACAAAATAATCAACATGCCATTGAATTTATAAAAGGGTAAAGTCGGAAAAGCTCCAACAAACTATACCTATTGTCCCAGATTAGTCAGGAAACTTTTTATTGTCCACATTAGGTCCTTGAACATGTATTTTTGTGGCTATAGACGAGTCAACATTTTAAAGTTGACTTGATCGGTAAACCTACTATTGCCAACCCATAAGGACCTAATATGAAACAATGGGCATAGTTTGCTGGAGTTTTTCCCTTTTGGTAAAACTGAAATAATAAGTGTGATTATCATAATTGTAAAATTTTTGATTTTTGATTTAAACATTATACCCTTTCCAAAGAAGAGTTGGGAGTTTGTTTCTATTCTAGATTAAATAAACCATCTAATTAATGAAATGAAATGATCATTTTACCCTTTCCAAAGAAGAGTTGGGAGGAAAGAAAAAAAGAAGGGAAAACAAGCATAGAATTAGTGTTTTAATACATTAAGCCTGAATTTTTTTGGCTTAACCCATCAAATCATTTTGTGTAGAATAAATCAAGATTAAGTTCTTAACGCATTAAGCCCATTAAGTAAAAAAAAAAAACAACCCCTTAATCTAATAATATATATAGTATGTAAATGGATGTTTCTTTTTCATTTCTTGTATCTAATAATATATTAATATATACTTATGTATTAATAATTTGGATATAATGAACAATTTAGAATTAAATTCGATTTTGAGCAAGAAAATGACCTTCCTTGGGGACGTGTAGTTTTTTCACTATTGTCCTTTGGTAAGCCTGTTTCTTCATCATCATCCTCTGAGATAAAAAAACAAGGATCATGAGTTAACAAATACTAAGGCTTCATCACGATTACAAATTAGTTACTTAAGCATATATACGTTCATCATGTTTTGTTTGTATTGCTTGCTGTCAAAATATACATGAAATTTTGATTAATAAGATAATTTATGTTAATAAACTTAAAAAAAGAGAGAGAATAGGCTCAGGTGAAGAAAATTGAAGAACTTACCACTTTCAACTTTTTGAGAATATTATCAACATGTGTAGTATAAAATCCCCATTCGTTTGGCTTATCTAAACCAACACCTGTTTTGCATTCAAGTTAGTGGCAAAAAAAATAAAAAAAAAAAACTTCATTTATACTTTCATACTGTGAGAGTGTGAGGCAAAATCACAAAGCAGAGACTGAAAAAAAATGCTAGCCAGCATGTCTAACATTGTGCTTATTAAAAGAAATCACTTCAGTCAAAACCATGGAAGATAGACAAAGATCTTGTAAATGATGTAATGCATCGTCTTTATATAGATTTACCTGAACATAAATGATGATCACTTGAAGCATATCTTTCGGAAGATAACCAGTCACCCAATAGATAGTTGTTTTCGCATTTCCTAGATCTTTTTTTGTGAACCCAACAATTTCAAGCATACCACGTGACAACATTGTGGCGGTGAATGCCATAGGAAACCTGCATGTGATACATAATTAAATCAAACTGAAATAGTGTCCAACATACATAAAGCATCTACCATAGAGTGTTGTACCTAAAAGATAATTCTTAATAAGTCAAAAGTTGGCACTTGCACTAACAAAACCAGCAGAAGCCTGAATTCGGATCTTTAAAGGCACACAATCACTGATATACCTTCTGTTCACAGCTCTAGCTGAACCAAGCCTGTAAATTATATAAAAACCAAAGATTGTCATTATCAAAATAAGGTGTGAGTTTTGACTTTTGAGGTCAAAAGTCAAAATAATGCTGCTAAAGCACTGTAATGAAGTTCATGTCATAAGCCATTGCATACATGACATTACCTATGAAAAGAACAATGCTGCTAAAGTTCAATGGTCTGAAATATGATCTGTTTGACCAAGCACTGAAATAAACAGAAGAAAACAATTGTGCAACAGCCATGACACCAATCACAATCCCAAAAACTGTTGCAGCAGCTCCTAAGCTTGTTGAATAGTCATCTGTTGTTGGCAAAATTTTGTAACAAAATAATAAATATATAGCAAAATATATAAAATTTATGTTCATAATATTTGGAACGGGAAACAAATAAAAATAATAATCAGTTGCAGCTTGGTATACCTTTTTACATGCAGTTATTGGATCATCTGAATAAAATGGAGGTTATCCAACAAGCATCTCATACATTATTGCACCTAGTGACCACCTGCAGTAATAGTAATAGTTAAAAACAATCATAAAATAAAAGAAAATGACAAAAATATCCTCAGCAAATAGTAATACAACACTAACAGCAAATAGTAATACAACACTAAAAAAATCAGACTAACAATCGTGAAGTCCATGTCATGTAGTAAAAAAGAAACTGTATTACAGGGGCTAAAAAAACCAGACCAACAAATAATATTAGAAGATTTCAGCAAATGTGGGTCTGGGATCCTAATCAGACCATACCTACAAGTTTATTTCTTCTAACTCATCAAACATGGAACAAAAGGAAAGGCATCACATTCTCGTTATTATTAATAAGGCGTACCAACAAAGCAATTTTCCCAGAAATTCATTTGTCCCCTGTTCTACTTCCGTTCTCCCCTGTTAATCTGTATTTTTTTCATCTTCTATACCTTGGTAATTTCCAGATTATATTCTTACAGGAGCTAGTCGCACTCTAGGGCTTGTATTACTGAAACTCAAAGGCCTAGAAGATAAATTGTAAATTATCGAATTGATCCTCACAGGCATCAATATTTGGTAACCCTTATCAAATTAGAAGTCACGATATAAAGAAAAAGGATAAATTAAAGGGATAAATATTGAAAACATAAAGATACATGTGAATATAATCAAATGAAGCATTTCTCACTTCATAAAACATATGTAAGAGGTGCTAAAGACTTAATAATATCTGGGGAATTTCATCGAACACTTGGTGTTCGTCTAAACACCATCGAAAGACAAAGGTAAATTGCAGAAATCAAACACATAAATAAAAAAATGGAGTATAGGAGTTGATAATTCGTTGAAATATGAACAAAAACAGAAACAATAGAGATGCACAATGGATTAACATAATAAATCGAGAAGTAAAAAAACAGATGAACTTAAATCGATTTAGGGATGGAAGTTACCACTATGAAGGCCTGAACATGTTTACTCCTTTCTCTCTTTCTCTCTCTCTTCTCGTTAAGCTGCTGGCGAGACTTGGCTGGCGACCCCTTTGGCGGAAGATAGCGGGAGGTGTTTAGCGCCCTTAGCGACCCATGACGACCTTCCTAACGATGCCCACTCCTTTGAGCCTGATAATCATATCGAGAGTGCTAGATTCAGATTCGCTTTCTATTCAAAATGTCCAATTTTTTTGCTGGATACGGTCCAAATTTGTACATAGGAGCCACCAAATCATTCAAAACTAGAAAAAGGTATGTGAAGAAACGAAAAAATAAAAGCATTACCTAGGTCTCTAACACTGAAGTTTCAAAGGTGATGACGAGATGTAATCGGGAAGTTAATGGAGCAAAGTTACAGTTCTTCGTCTGTGTGTTTTTCGATTAATCTTTGGGGAATCTGAAACAAACGAGAATCAAGATTTGCATTCCTAATATTTAGACTTGAGAGTATAATTAGGGCTTTTTCTAACAATTTCAACATCGAGTGGGAGATATGGTGGTTCCAGTAGGTAGAAGTAAGTGAGGGAAGAAGTAGGCAGCAGTCAATGTCGGGAGGGGGAAGGAAGGAGCGTCCATAATTTGGGCAAGAGGGAAAGGAGAAAAAAAAGGAAGGCAGGGTTTTTAATTTTTTCATAATTTCATTTCCCCCCACTGTTAAAGGATGGAACGCGTGTTCCATTAAAAATTATAAAGCGACATCCTTAGACGATGCGCATTTTATTATAGGTGCCCTCCGTGTTTTTTTTAGACACTAATTTAAGGGCACGCAATAATGTGTGTCCTCTATTGTTAAATTTTTTGAAGAGATAACACTTTTTTAATGTCACTCTCTTTTGCGTAACATAAATCAACGAGTGTCGTGGTTTGCGCATCGTAAAAGGGTCTTTTTCTTGTAGTGAAATTTAGGACATACTATTTATTACAAGACAAGGTGAACTTAAGTTCCTAGTTATTATATCTGATCCTAAGTTCCTCAATACTATATCTTAAGGTCCATTCATCTGATGACGACCAGGGATATTGTTGTCCACCTAAATTAAGCAGCGAGATCTATTGACAATCTGTATGAGTTCAATTTTAAGTGTACTGGAACATGTTTCCCGCTTCCTGATATGCCCCGGCCATCAAGAACTTCCAGAGTACTCCTTAAACCGGGTGAGCAGACAACCATTCAGAGAGAGAAGAGATTCAGAATTCTATTACTTACTACTTCAGAGGGGTTGAGAAGAAGAAGGTTGCATATGCTGTGTACCAGGTCGGATTAGAAGTCGCGCAAAGGAGACAGCATATGGCTAACAGATAAGAAGTATTTCACATATATATAGCCTGCAGAGAAATAGAGTTGCATATGTTGTGTACCAGGTCGGATTGGAGGTCATGCAAAGGAGACAACATATGACTAACAGACGGAAAGAAAGAAAATGATATTCTACAGACCTAATTTATCGGAATTTACCAGTCGCCCCATCCAACCGGAATTAAGGACAGAATCTGCACATCGAGGAAAAGTTAAACCACGGTTCCAAGTACGGTTTCATTTAATGTGACGAGTAGATTCCCATATATATCTCCCTGCTCAACCTATCCGAGCGTCGTATTGTCAGGCTGAATGGATCTAACTAGGTCAAGATTTGTCAAGTCTATAAATTTCCTAAGTTCAAATCTCCCTAGTAAAGTCCATTTAAAATTTTTCGTGCCTACCGACGCATCAAGTCAGAGCATAGACCCTTCAACTTCGGGTACGTTACGCAGACTCAGGTTGTCTGTTATCACTTGATAATATCATTTCCCAAAACATCTCCCTCAAGCACATTTCATTTACACCATATTTTCTTTTAATTTTCTAATTTTCTAATGTTTTTGTTTTTATTTCTCCCCCTAATTTTTTGCATAGAAGAGAAACGAAAGTAAAAGCGCAAATTTAAACTATCCTAAAACAAAAATTAGTCTTTAAAGCGAATCAGATTAAGAAAAACTCTGGAGAATAGAGAAGAAAACGCAAACCGTAATTCACCGATTGAATCTGCATTCGGAAGGTCTGAGAACAGCACGCATAATCTCAGAATAGATCCGAAAATTCTTCATATTATTAAGCACTAACCCCATGAGTGATCCCTTCCTTTCTTCCCTTCCCGCAAAGGACACATACTCTCAAATAATGTTCTGAGTGTTGTATAGTTGAGAGATGTCCCCAATCATATGCCAGGAGCAGCCACTACCAACAAACCGAAGTCTGATGATATGCCTCCATCGCTGCTCCGACACAGAGCGGGATTAGTTGGTCCTTGGAACCCAGTCCATTTTAAAACTGGGTCGACCTTTGTCATCAATGCACGATACTCTCTCCCATGACATATCCTGCTTATCACATGTGACATCCCCATTTTCACGGCCAGAAAAGACCAATTTTGTTTATGCTTTATAAAAGTCAGAGTACTTCTTTTCATAAAAATGTTGCGGAAATTGTTCCCAGAAAAACACGATAAATACGTTATTAAAACATTTTCGAAGAAACGTATTTTATTCATTTTAAAACATTTGGGATGTCATTGTCAATACAGAAACATAAGCATAAACAGAACTTACATTTATTTACACTAGTGATCTACATCTCTTTAATCTCTCAGTGTAATGTGACTTCATATCAACACCTGTGATATAAATAAACTGAGTGGCTCAGGTTGGGAAACCTGGTGAGTACATAGGCTTTTCAACCCACAATAATATAATTATTATGTTTAAACAATCAAGCAATTAAACCCAATTACCCATCCCCATTATCTTCTTTACTCTTAAGGATCTACCCTAAGAATCAGCTATTTCTCGTTCATTCATTCCTAAGGATTATCCTAAGGAATCGGCACAAAGTCCATCATTACCAAAGCTTATAGATTACAACTGGTGAACACGTAGTCCAAAACATCTGGTAAACACTTAGTTCAAAAGTAACTAGTGAACACACTTAGTTCAAAATACCTAGTGAACACACTCAGTTCAAAGATACGTAGTGAACACACTCAGTTCAAAATACCTAATGAGCACCTAGTTCAAAAACACCTACAGGTTACGAGCTTACTAGCGTTCCACCGGACCCTCTAGTATCGCCTATGGTCATCATCTATACTCCACTAGATGACTGGATCACTGACAACATTGATGTCTCCCATCGTGTTATCACAAAACAACTATTCCATCTACCCATGTTTTACCCAACACATTTTGTAGATATAAAATACATATATAGTTTAAATCATTTAAAACATGTATAAAAATCTTTCACCCAGCATAAACAACAAGTATTCAGACAATATGCACACACAGCACGTAATTTATATTAAAATACTTCATATCTATGTGTAAGATGAAAGAGACTATGCACTCACTTGAGAAGGTGGTGACTCGGTACTCGGACAGCGCTTCGTTTACTTTAAAATAGTTTCCTTCGACGAAACCTAGTATTATTACCACTAGATTTTAGTATAATATTTACCATGACTAATTATTAGTCTTATTATTATTATATAAGCGTTTAAACAATACTTTCCAACCACTATGTACAGACAGGGGCCAGACATAAAACACCGGAGGGCAGGACCATTTTGGCATATAACACTTCTGAAATCCGACAACCCTATGCGGCCCTTTAAACCAGATTCCCTGTACCGCGAGTAGTTAAAAATATATCATAACGACACTTATATAAGTCATAATAATAGCTCAAATATTTATTATAAATTTATAATAACAATACTAACTTTAAATATAAACTATATTTAAAATAGGGTAAGCATAACTTACTTACAAGGGGATTTTAGCTAGGAGTCGGGCTCTGTAGGGGCAGAACTTCGTCGCTGAATCTTTCTAAGAAAGATTCGTGCAGCGCTTCAGCGCTCACCTTACTATACTAAAACTATAGAAAGAGAAGTCGAATCACGAGGGACCGAAATGCCCGGGGGATAAGGAGAGAAAGACTCTTGAATCAAGAGAATAGTGCAAGAAATATGAGAGCCCAAGCCTCTTATTTATAGTAATTGAATTTACAAAAACTACCCTCCATAATTACTTAATGACCTTATAGTTATATAAACAACTAAACACCCCTTTATAATACTATTTTAAATAGATTTAACAATATTTGCACTAAACTAATGTCAAAAGAACTCAACATTAGTCTTATAATGACCGCATCGTCGATACCTTTCTAATGATATATACATATGTATATATATATATATATATATATATATATATATGTGTGTGTGTGTGTGTGTGTACGTATATATAATTTATACTTTATTTTAATACATAAATATGCTATTATAATTTGTAACTCGTTCATACGAACTCCGTTTTTGACGTTTTTTATATCCACGCGTAGGTGGAAACGTACTCTACAACTTTCGTTTGGACTCTGTCGGCTAATTTTGACTTTATTTTTAAAGTTATATTTTTAACAGGCCGGGACAGGATTGGTCCGTTAAATCCTCATAACTTCTTCATCCAACGTCCGTTTTCGCCCATCTTTTTCTCGTTATGCTACTCTTAACTAGATCTTTGATTCTTGTTCAGTTCATGTCGGCTAAAAATCGCTCGATCTAATATTCGAATTTCGGGCTGTACACTGCTAATCCGAAACTTTGAAAAATCATAACTTCTTCATACGAAGTCAGATTTGGGCGTTCTTTTTATCGAAGTTCTTATTTTAACATATTCTACGCCTTTCATTTAGAGCGCCAAGGCTAAATCTCGCTCTATCGTAAATTCACTATTTACGCCTCCCGGTATCGAGCCGGTTCCGTCGCGAAACTTCGACGGGTCATAACTTCTTTGTTATAACTTGGATTTCGGCGTTCTTTATATGTATGGAAACCTAGTGACATATACTACAACTTGGTTCAAATTATTTATAAGCTTCTGTCGAAAAGTCATTTTCGACACTTATTGCCTCTAATTTGACTAGCCCGGATCTGCGGGCGTTACAATTATCTCCCCTTAGGATGATTACGTCCCGGAATCATCAACGAAACAGGGCTCGTATAATGACTCCATGCGTCATCTATTCATCCTAGGTAATAATTATAACTTCTATATTCCTTCAAGTCTATCTCTTAGACTTATTGACTGTAAGTAGTACTTGATTGTGCACTTGCTTTTTTTATCTGAAATTAGACTCCAAATCATGACCTATCGTCATGTGATGCTCATTTAGACTCAGGTCTCTTAGAGTTAAATTCCAAAATAGGCTATACCTTCCTTCATGTTCTAATGTGATATAATCACATTTTTTTAAATGTAGCATTTCTAGCTACAAGCAACTTTTCTTGATACCTCTATTGGTTGCTTTGATTAATTCTTCCGGCTTGAGTCGGTGCTACATCGAACTTGGTTCTCTGAACCACGTAACATACTCATCGTAGTCGGACTCGATTTGATATGACCACTAGGGTCGGAATATCAACAGTCTTTTTAGTCATTACCGAAACGATGGTAATGACATACTTGAATAAAACGAAATCAGTTACTAGCTTCTTGGTAACTTTGTGACTTTCCCTAATCCAAGCGTGAGTCTTGTGCTTCCGGTAGTATATGCATCTACTACCTTTCACACCTACTCATACTCGTCCCAAGTATTGTCTCACAGTTTTCCAAGTCACCATACAAGAAAATCACATAACAGTTTAACACATCAGATAACAAAACAAAGGTTTTATTATTTCTTGAAACTATTACATAGGTGTTCAAGTTCACCCTAGACTATGCCTCTAATAGGCTACATTATACGATATTATGGCTACTGCATAACTTGATCTTCGGATATGAAGTCCTCATCCTTGATTCTTCGCATGGTTTTCCGCTTCGTCGAGGATCATGTGAAATGCCCTTGGCCTTGGTGGCGTGTTTGGCCTTTCTGCTTCATTCTTCTTTGGGAAATTCTTTGAAAGATGCACCCCTTCTTTACATTCATAACACAACCTCTTGTTGGATGAACACTCATTGGCGTAATGCCAAGACTTTCCACACTTGAAACATGTCACCTCTTCGCCGCATTTTCCAAGGTGTTTCTTCTTGCATTTATCACACCATCTTGCTTCACCTCCTCCTCCAGGCTTTGAGAATTTGCTCTCCTTGTTGGACCTTGAAGATCCTTCAAACATCCGCTTCTCTCCTGCCTTATCTTTTTCTAGACCCTTTTCTCTTATCTGGGCCTCTACGTTCTTAGCTGCCCTAACAGCTGTTTTCAAGGTAGTTGCCATTTTGACCATTGGGCCAAAGTCAGTGGGTAATCCGTTAGCAAACCTATCAATATTGGAGAGTTCAGTAGGAACCAAGTAGGGAAATAGCTTCACCCTCTTGGTGAATGCGGTGGCGTACTCATCAACACTCATCTTCCCTTTCTTCAGGTTTTGAAACTCGTTGTTCAGGTCTATCAGATCTATCTCTGAGCAGTACTGCATTTTCAACTATTCTAAAAACTCTTCCCATGACATCCTTAGGGCTTCTCCTCGTGGCATTGTATCTGCCAGTAGCTTCCACCAGCTCAAGACTCCTGTTTTCAATTGTCTTACAGCGAAGACGGTCTTCTGTTTCTCGCTATAGTCGCAGCTCTCAAACACCATCTCCATCTCGGAGATCCAATCCATAATCTCAACAGGCTTTGGGCTTCCTGAGAGACTTGGTGGTTTTGCACCCAAGAAATTCTTGTACATTCGCCCATCCTTGTCGTTTCTCCTCTTCGGGCCATCCCTTCGTTCAACTTGAGTCTCCACTTGACTCACTTGGCGGCTGTAGTTCCCTTCCTCCGATTGCTCGAGAATCAGTTCGGGTTGCTCAATGGGCATAGTAGGTCCGTCCCTATTCAACATCTACCTCATTTCTTCCCTTTGTTCAGCTAACATAGCCCGAATCATGGCTTGAACTCCAGCCATGGTGACTGGCTCAGGTGCAACTTCTTCTACAACAGGTATTTGCTGAACCACTGGGGGTTGGTTCCTATTTTCATTTGCATTCACGTGTCCGCTACGGGTCCTTGCCATCTTGATCTATACACCGAATAAGGTGAATCTAGATCTTTATTTAGGATCGACGTTTAAATCATCCTTATCACTCCGAAACATTTATATGCTAGTTCTAATATCGTATTCGTACGTTTAGAATCCTAAACACATAAGGTTTCCAGATCCGGTCGGCAACAGACCATAGATCCGATCAAACTATAGCATAACAAATCATTTAGCACATAAAAGCAATTTAGGCATCATTCCTAAAATAAGCTAGTGCTCACACCTCACAATCATCGCTTAGCATTCTAAGTTTAAGTCTAGAAATAAATTCATATTCCTAGTTCGCTTAAACTAATGCTCTGATACCAACTGTGACATCCCTATTTTCACGGCCAAAAAAGACCAATTTTGTTTATGCTTTATAAAAGTCAGAGTACTTCTTTTCATAAAAATGTTGCGGAATTTGTTCCCAGAAAAACACGATAAATACGTTATTAAAACATTTTCGAAGAAACGTATTTTATTCAGTTTAAAACATTTGGGATGTCATTGTCAATACAGAAACATAAGCATAAACAGAACTTACATTTATTTACACTAGTGATCTACATCTCTTTAATCTCTTAGTGTAATGTGACTTCATATCAACACCTGTGACATAAATAAACTGAGTGGGTCAGGTTGGGAAACCTGGTGAGTACATAGGGTTTTCAACCCACAATAATATAATTATTATGTTTAAACAATCAAGCAATTAAACCCAATTACCCATCCCCATTATCTTCTTTACTCTTAAGGATCTACCCTAAGAATCAGCTATTTCTCGTTCATTCATTCCTAAGGATTATCCTAAGGAATCGGCACAAAGTCCATCATTACCAAAGCTTATAGATTACAACTGGTGAACACGTAGTCCAAAACATCTGGTAAACACTTAGTTCAAAAGTAACTAGTGAACACACTTAGTTCAAAATACCTAGTGAACACACTCAGTTCAAAGATACGTAGTGAACACACTCAGTTCAAAATACCTAATGAGCACCTAGTTCAAAAACACCTACAGGTTACGAGCTTACTAGCGTTCCACCGGACCCTCTAGTATCGCCTATGGTCATCATCTATACTCCACTAGATGACTGGATCACTGACAACATTGATGTCTCCCATCGTGTTATCACAAAACAACTATTTCATCTACCCATGTTTTACCCAACACATTTTGTAGATATAAAATACATATATAGTTTAAATCATTTAAAACATGTATAAAAATCTTTCACCCAGCATAAACAACAAGTATTCAGACAATATGCACACACATCACGTAATTTATATTAAAATACTTCATATCTATGTGTAAGATGAAAGAGACTATGCACTCACTTGAGAAGGTGGTGACTCGGTACTCGGACAGCGCTTCGTTTACTTTAAAATAGTTTCCTTCGACGAAACCTAGTATTATTACCACTAGATTTTAGTCTAATATTTACCGTGACTAATTATTAGTCTTATTATTATTATATAAGCGTTTAAACAATACTTTCCAACCACTATGTACAGACAGGGGCCAGACATAAAATACCGGAGGGCAGGACCATTTTGGCATATAGCACTTCTGAAATCCGACAACCCTATATGGCCCTTTAAACCAGATTCCCCGTACCGCGAGTAGTTAAAAATATATTATAACGACACTTATATAAGTCATAATAATAGCTCAAATATTTATTATAAATTTATAATAACAATACTAATTTTAAATATAAACTATATTTAAAATAGGGTAAGCATAACTTACTTACAAGGGGATTTTAGCTAGGAGTCAGACTCTGTAGGGGCAGAACTTCGTCGCTGAATCTTTCTAAGAAAGATTCGTGCAGCGCTTCAGTGCTCACCTTACTATACTAAAACTACAGAAAGAGAAGTCGAATCACGAGGGACCGAAATGCCCGGGGGATAAGGAGAGAAAGACTCTTGAATCAAGAGAATAGTGCAAGAAATATGAGAGCCCAAGCCTCTTATTTATAGTAATTGAATTTACAAAAACTACCCTCCATAATTATTTAATGACCTTATAGTTATATAAACAACTAAACACCCCTTTATAATACTATTTTAAATAGATTTAACAATATTTGCACTAAACTAATGTCAAAAGAACTCAACATTAGTCTTATAATGACCGCATCATCGATACCTTTCTAATGATATATACATATGTATATATATATATATATATATATATATATATATATATATATATATATATATATATATATATATATATATATATATGTGTACGTATATATAATTTATACTTTATTTTAATACATAAATATGCTATTATAATTTGTAACTCGTTCATACGAACTCCGTTTTTGACGTTTTTTATATCCACGCGTAGGTGGAAACGTACTCTACAACTTTCGTTTGGACTCTGTCGGCTAATTTTGACTTTATTTTTAAAGTTATATTTTTAATAGGCCGGGACAGGATTGGTCCGTTAAATCCTCATAACTTCTTCATCCGACGTCCGTTTTCGCCCATCTTTTTCTCAGTATGCTACTCTTAACTAGATCTTTGATTCTTGTTCAGGTCGTGTCAGCTAAAAATCGCTCGATCTAATATTCGAATTTCGGGCTGTATACTGCTAATCCGAAACTTCGAAAAATCATAACTTCTTCATACGAAGTCAGATTTGGACGTTCTTTTTATCGAAGTTCTTATTTTAACATATTCTACGACTTTCGTTTAGAGCGCCAAGGCTAAATCTCGCTCTATCGTAAATTCACTATTTATGCCTCCCGGTATCGAGCCGGTTCCGTCGCGAAACTTCGACGGGTCATAACTTCTTCGTTATAACTCGGATTTCGGCGTTCTTTATATGTATGGAAACCTAGTGACATATACTACAACTTGGTTCAAATTATTTATAAGCTTCTGTCGAAAAGTCGTTTTCGACACTTATTGCCTCTAATTTGACTAGCCCGGATCTGCGGGCGTTACATCACAAGCAGAAGATGTAGAAACGTTAGAAGCATTAGGAGATTTTGGAGTTTTCACCTTTGGTACCCATCTATATTCGGGTTTAACCCATTCCTTGTTCGATCCGATGGGTGCCTCGGCACTTGCTTTGGAAATTGAAGTCATTTGCCGAGATGACTTTGACCTAGCCGGTCTTGGTTTTGTTGGGGCATCTCTTGGATTGGACTTCTTGGTCGGCATTCCCTACTTGCCCTTGGGATTTTGATTCTTGGCCTTGGAAGATTGATTCTTGGCCTTCTGCGCATTCCAATCAGCATTGTCTGAACGTGACCTTGAGGGGTTTCTTTTGGAGTATCTCCCTCTTGGCGCGTTCTGCCACCTTTGTGCATAGTAGGGAACGTATGCGCGATTAGGACAGTTTCTGGCAATGTGTCCAGGTGTTCCACAGTGAAAACAAGTCCTTTTCTTCACTGGAAAATTATTTCTTCCTGCCCCTGGTGGCGTATCCTTGCCTTGTCTCTTGCTTTTCCCACACGCACAGTTGCAACAGGAACTCTGTTTAGCTTGAAATGGTGGCCTGTATTTACCAACGGCAGGTTTGTTAGGAGTAACAGAATTCGAAGCAACAGATTCTGAGTTCAAGGAGATGTTGGATTGTTCAATGGTTTTCTCCTTGTTCTCATCTTCTGTTACTTTGCCTGCACAAGAAGTAGCAACATTAGTATCTTCAATATTAATAACTCCTCCTGACACAAATCTAGCTCATTTTCTATATTGAATATGTGCCTCCCTGTCAATTTCTTTCTTTGTCATGGGGATGGATGTGTAGTTATGATTGAAAGGAGGAGGAACACTATCATACCCTAGACCCTTGCTTTGATTATCTTTGAATTTTAACTGGGTCTCATATATGGACTCGACTGTCTGACTTGACACAGCATAATTTTTGAAACTGACATCAGTTTTTCCACACTTAATTTTTAAAGCGTCAAGTTCTTCAGTTACAGCAGCAAGTTGACTCTTAACATAATCATAATTTTCACACTTGTTGCTGTACTCTTCCTGAAGTTTCCTAAAGTCCTTGGTTTTTGTTTCCAACTCAGCCTTCAGGGGTTTCTGTCCTTTCCTGAGTTGATATCCTTCATATCTCAGGTCCTCAACTTCTTTTTTAAATAAATCAATTTGATCCCGAAGAAATTTAATCGTATCTTCACATGATTGAGAACATGAAACTTCACATGAATGAGAACATGACACTTCATTAACCGGAAGGTTTACAGAACTCTTTAAAGCGTCAAGCTCTTCAATTACTTCAACAATACTAAGACGATTGAGATCTTTTGTCTTCTTGATGACAGCTACATTCATATCCCATGATTTTGGAAGTGAATTCAATAGCTTTTTGTTTATCTCAGATTTAGACAAAAAGATCCCAGCTATATTCATTTCACTAGTAAGGGTAGTAAATCGCTGCAACTGAGTTTCTAGGGTTTCTCCAGGGATATAATCGAACATGTTGAAATTTTATCTTAAAATCTCCTGACGATTCTCTTTCATGTTTTTCAATTCCCTGGTAAAGCACAACTAGATGTCAAACTTTAAATTTAAAAATGCCCCTAGACTATAAACCTCAAAAGTCAACCTTAAAAGTCAAATTCAAAAAGTTAAACTCAAAAGTCAAACTTAAAAGTCAAATTTAAAAAGTTAAACTCAAAAGTCAAACTTAAAAGTCAAACCGAAAAATTAAATTTGAAAGTTTAAAAGTTAAACGAAAAAGTCAAAGTTTAAAGTCAAAGGTCAAACTTGGAAGTTAAAGTCAAAATTTAAAATTAAAAATTAAAAAACAACTATTATTTTTTTTAATTATTATTAATTAATTAATTTATTTATATTTTTTTTTGAAAAAAGAATTTAAAAGTAAAGGAAATTTAAATTTTTGGGTTAAAAGTGTTAAAAAGTGAGTTGGAATCGACAGGGATGGTTTATGAATTAAATTAGGAACTAGCATTACATCTAGTAATCTAGAGGAGTTGGAAGGCGCGTTGGTTTATTAAGCAGGACACCCGGGTTCGAATCCCAACAACCCCAATTTTCGTTTCAATTTTTTTAAGTGCGAATGCGAGGAAGCTGCTAGCGAGGACGCTTCTGGCCGCGAACTTCGGACACGCTGCTGACCGCAACCTCGGACCGACAGTAAACTCCGAGGCCACAAGCTCGAACCGTGAACTTCGGGCAGCAAACTCCGGACCGTGAACCTCGGAAACCCTAGCTGCTGGCCGCCACCCCCTCGCAGGTTTCGACCAAAAACAGTTATTTTTGCCCTTTTTTGCTCCAAAACTCGATCAAAAACCCTTTTTATGAAAAACACAAAGAACAAACCCCCCTTATTTTTCAGATATCTATCCAAAAACGCAAGAATATTTCAAAAATAAGATCAAATAATGCCCCAAAATAGGGTTTACGGCCCAAGAACTCGGTGTTTACGGCCGTAAGCTTGGACCGGAAACTCCAATTATTCAGATCCAGACGAAACAATAAATCCTTTTGACTGATACAACCAGGCTCTGATACCAATTGTAAGTCCCTAATTTGCCTGTGTATCAATCAAATCCGTTTGATGGTGCGGAATCTCAATCAAATGGATGATGACAAATAAAATAGAAGGAGAAGAAGAATAATATGAATCTTGAATGTATTGATAATATGAATTAAGTTCCTTACACAAGATGCACCCACACAAACGTTCCTTTCTCTCTGGCCGTAAACTCCTTCTAGTTCATCAAAATCTACTCCTCACCCTAACACCTCTATTTATACTAGGGAACATGGGCCGAAAACAAATGGGCCGTAAATGAGTTTACGGCCGTAAGGTGTTTACGGCCGTAAACTCAGCCGTAAACTAGACCAAAAATTCATAAATATTACAGTAAAATACAATTGCCCAGAAAAGTAAAGTATAAACCATATTTTGACCCAACAGATCGATTTTGGATACGTTTTAGATTATGTTTCTTTTATTCTGTTTCAACTATGAAGTTCCAATCTATAAAACTTTTCGATTTAAGTTTAAATCCATAATGGTTACATTTTCTGAATTTGCTCTGATTTTTGTTCTTATGATATGTATTGTCGATTTTGATTTTTTAAGTTATAGATATCTGGAGAGCAAAATGATGAATACAGCAGCACCGCTACCTCTCATCCATTGTTTCAATTTGAAAGATATGTCCACTAGGTAGTGAATTTGTATATGTCAATTTTCTTTTTTTATTTTTACATTTTTGTATATTCATTTAGTCAATGATGTTTTTGTGGCTTACCAGGTCGTGAATGGAAGATATACTCGAGCCAATATCTATAATGCTTTACTCATTCGATCCCTTCCTGTATTTGGAGATGGAATTTAAACCCTTATACCAGTGAGTGATGCACATATTCTACAACTTAGCAAAACCAAGTAGTGATATGTGTTTTGATTTATTGTAAAAAAACATCTTTGAAAATACAAAGTGGGCTCTCAGAAATCAGTTATTACTTATCCTTTTTTAATATTATAAAAAACATCTTTTAGACTCAATAGGAAAGAAAAGACAAAGTTTTAGTATACCATGTAAACATATTACATCGATAAATATTATTGGAAAATGTTTGAGATTGATTAATTTTGGTTAATTAACAGGGTTTTTTTTTGGTTAACTTGTGTTGTCTAGGCATGCCAAGAAGCATAGTAAGAACCTTGCACAACCTTATTCTTTTCTTTAACGGGTTTGAATCTTCTTATTGAGTTTACTTTCTCAATGATAAATGAGTACACCCTACACTCTTGAAAATAGGGTTGGTAACATTGTGAGTATCAAGGTTTTCTCAGCAATAAGAGAAGATATTAGTATAAAAGTTGCAATATAAACCATTTTAATTACATAATAATAAATAAACAAAGATATGTGAAGGATTATCTTTATAATTTAAATTGCAATATATAACATAAAAATCGTATGAAATTTCCATTGTTCCATTTCATGCCTCACAAATATGGTTCTGGAATGGAATTACTTATTCTATTATCTTGCTTTTACAATTACCTATTCATTCCATTTCTTTGTTGTTCCATTCTTTACAACCTCACATATCTCAAAAAGGTAATTCAGAAATCCATCATACAGTAGAAAATGTTTTATAAACTCCTATAAGGGAAGAAGAAAGATAAGACTAAATGAGTGTATGATGTTAATCTAATTATGATGTTCTTTCGTCTCTATTTGCATGTTTCTAGGTTGTTTGTAGTATTGTATATAAAATATTATTGTTATATTTGAAAGTTCATTTTAACATTTTCATCTTTTTGTGTGTATATTTTAATCTTTCAGGTTTTTTTAAAGTATTTGAGGGACCGTTTCTGCTTGGGAGTGGGGTGAAGTCAAGGACCCTAAAACTGGAGGGTAGTTGTATTTAGAGCCACTTAAATATTGAAGGTTTTTGTTGACATTAATTTCAATAATCATATGTACCCTAGAAGAGATATCATAAGCATAGTTTATTTTATATAATATTTTTTTGTATATTTATTAAATGTTGTACATGTGATGACTACAAGGTGTTGGTATTTTTTTTTGTTGGCAAGTTATTATGCTATCTAACACTCCAATAATATATAATATTTGTATAAGATGGTGACAATTATTATTTTTTGTTGCAGCTTCTCTTCATATTGATTATCCATTGTGGTTTGAGTTCCGGAATGCTGCCACTGAGAGGATTCCACATTGTGTGGCGTTGGAATTAATTACAGAATGAGGCATGATTTATATACCTTTTTGGGTATTGATGGAAATGTTTAATTCTTGCTCATATAGATCGATAAGTATTTTACAATATGCTCTTTTAACCTTATATAAAGTACCTTTTCTGGAAAAATTGCTTTTAGTATTGAACTTTGAAAAAAAAAAGTTCATATATAGCATCGTACTCTTAAAAAATGACGTTTTTTAAAATTATTTTTAGTTGATATGGAAAATTATATTTTTTGTATATTGAAGATCTTTTAAAGGATTGTCTTCTGGAAAACAAAATATTCATTAATAGCATTAAACTTTGCAAAAAAGTTCATTAATAGCATCGTAGTTTCAAAAAAGGACTTTTTCGTATTCTTTTTGGCTAATCTAGAAAATTTTTATTTTTATTTACATTAGAGCTCATTAATAGGATTTTTTTGAAAACATTTTGTTAATGAAAAGTACATTTTCATTTTCTTTCGCATATAGACCATTTATGTATTTTTGTTCACAAGTGAACCATTTATGTAATATATAAATTTAAATGTTAATTAGTAGGTCATTAATATGACAATTTTCTAGAAAAAATTTGTTTTTAGTATTGAAATTTGTAAAAATAAAAAAAAATTATTAACGGCATTGTACTTCAAAAGAATATTATTTTAGAATATTTTTAGATGATATTGAAACGTTTCATGTTTTCCAACATTGAAGCTCATTTATAGGACAGTGTTCTGGAAGCGAATCTCATTAATAGCGTTGAACTTTCTAAAAAAATTCATTAATAGCATATTACTTTTAAAAAATAACTTTGGAATTCTTTAACTGCAGGTATATTCCTTGAATGCATGCCTTGATGAACATATGTGGAGAAATCTTTTTCGAAAATGATAAAATCCTGATATGACAACCTAAACAAGAAAAAGAAAAACTCAGTTTTGACTAACCCAATTTATTCAAAATCTTTATTCATTTTAGTAGCTTACACACCATTTAGATGCTCTCAAAATAGCATATGAAATAACTTCGAGATATAATAAAGCTAAAATGTTATTTGACATGTTTTGTACTTTCTAATGATCATTACCAGGAAACATTTGAAGGATTTTTTTACTAGAAAGAATGTGATCAATATACAAAACAATGTTGCATATTCATAACCTAATGTTCTTAAGTTACTGTAATAAGGTCTTCCTGTAATAGTTGATTGACCCTACCCAACTATCCCATGCAAGTTAATGGATTTATGTTGTTCTAACTGTGTTAAAATGTTTCACTTAGGTGCTACTCAACACATGGTCTGTGGACTATCCACATTGATATCATGATTGAGAAGAACACATCACATCGACCAAGATCAGACCATCAACCATATTAGTGACCCCCACTTAGATTAGCAATTTAATTTGAGTAATCATCCAAAACAGACAATGAACTTTGAACTGTAATAAATCTAAAATCAATTCCTAAATTGTACATCAAACTTCCAACGTTAAACCTTGAACATTTTCAATTAATGTTATCGAGTTGATATGCATTTGATTATTTAGGTATATCGTAAATTATTTAACTTCCCCTGTTGAATTATGACGTGAATGTACAGTTTTACGTTTAACCGTAAACATGAGGCTTTAGTTTGGTTGTCTAACCATTGATTTGGATGAGACAAAAGTATTTGATGAGTGGATTCTTAAACTAGTGAAGGTAATACTGGTGGCCCTAATGATGGTGAAGTTGAAGTTGAATTTCCAGAAGACGTTGTTGTTCACTCTACATGTGACCATATTCATTCGTTTGTATCCATTATTTGAAAACCATCTTGATGATCCATCATATTTTCAAGATAAAGCTATTTTGGTACCTACAAATGAAGAATTCGATGCTACTAATGATTACATTTTAGATTGATGAATGATGAAGGGAAAACATATATGAGTTCAAACTCTTTATGTGAGACAGAGTTACCATATTTTTTTGAGGAATCAATCTACTCTTAAGTTGTGTTGAATGGTTTTAAGGCGTCTAGAATTTCCAACCATAAACTTACACTAAAAATAGGTGTTCCAATCATGTTAATATATAACAAACCAAAGGATTATGCAATGGTACTAGGTTACATATTGTTAGGATTGGAAGACACGTCATTGAAGCCTCAATCATATATGCTAGATTCTTCAATGAGACTACTTATATACCTTGCATGAAGTTAACTTCGTCTACTTATATACCTTGCATGAAGTTAACTTCGTCTAAGAAAAGAATCTCATTCCGTTTTTAGCGGAGGCAATTCCCCATAGTTGTTTATTTTGTTATGGCCATTAAAAAAAGTCAATGACAATACTTATCAAATGTTGGATTATACTTGCGTAGGCCCGCCTTCACTCATTGTCAATTATATGTTTTTTGTTTCTCGTGTCACAAGTGAAAAATGATTGAAAATACTCATATATGACGATGGTCGTCCAACTAATAAAACAAAAAGTTATGTCTACAAAGAGATCCTTCAACGATTATAGATATTCAAGTGTTTCATTGTTTTTTTCCAGACATTTCAATGTTACCAATAATACTAAATCTGTTTCTGTTACTTTATTTTTTTTTATAGTGCCAACTTTTTTATACATTTATATGTATATTTTTATATGTTATCCGCGTTTTACGCGGGTCATAATCTAGTTCTAGATAAAAAAAATATTAATTATGTTGCTATCTATTTAGTTTCTGGTGGGTGATTGTTGAAACAAAATACAAGAATCTTTGATGGTGGATGCTACTTTCTCTCTTGACCATTTTAACTGCATTTGGAATCGTTGATCATTGCATTTGTTGAACTCGAGTTCTTTCCCAAGTTACTATAGTTTTTTTGCCATATGTTATAAGGGGTTGTGATGTTTCGACTATTTTGCCCATGTTCGACTTGTATGTTTCTAATTTGCCTTTTTGCCCTAGAAATTAGGTGTTTCGACGTCATGTAATTCATAGCCCCTGTAAATCTTGTAACAAGTTTTGTAAACAAATAAAATATTGATGAAACTTAAAGATCTCAATAATCAAACTTACTTAAAACCAATACTTCTGCTAGTTATAATCATCGCATAAAAAAACCCATCGATTTTTTTTTTCAAAAATAAAAGATGTGTCACCTATTGCACCCAACTGGTGATAATACTAAAGGCGATGCTCATAATATGCACCCTACAAGCCGAAAGGAATGATAATATCGAAGAGTCGATCGATATGGAACTTGAAAAGAATGATGTGCCGAATTTTAGACAATTAACAGTAGCTTCTTTGATTCGTGATCATAGACAGTGAATGAGTTTTAGTTGTAAGATATTCAATTTACTAACGTGATGATGATATTAGACGATTATATATTAAACTTAGACCATACCAACTTCAAAAATCAAAGTATCGCACCAGTCGTAGTTGTCCTAACGGTCATTGTGTAATTATCAACAAACTTGTTTTAAAAACTTTTGATAAATGGAAACCCCCTTATACTAAAATTCTAGTTCCGTCCATGCTAATACTTAAACTGTAAAATTATGTCAACCACAAGGGCCATATCAACAATTTAGTCTAAAAAAATAAAAGTATACTGAAATTGATAATTTTATTTTAAAGTAAATTTAATTAAAGTCGTAGTTCCGTCCCTGCTAGTACTAAAACTGTAAAATTATGTCAACCACAAAGGCCATTTCAACAGTATACTGAAAATGATAATTTAAATTAAAATAAAGAGTAAATTACACGAATCGTCCATCGGTTAGGTACCAAAAAACACGTTTAGTCATTATTTTTAAAAATTAACTCGGATCATCCCTATGTTTCCATTTCCTTGCACGGTTAGTCCCTATCGTCGTTAGCCGTTAGTAATTTCCGCTTAAGTGCCCCAAAAACATGTTTAGTCCCTCGTTTCTTTTAAATTTATCATTTTAGTCCTTTGTTTCTTTTTAAAAAATTATATTGCCAATTTTTTTTTTTTAATTTTTGCACTTTTTGTAACTTATCAATTAAATTAGATTAATTATACATTTAAAATCTTGTATCATTTTCATCTCTCTCTCTCTCTCTCTCTCTCATTTTCTCTTTATTCACTTTCCTCTTTCTTAATTCGGGCAACTATGTCATATCATCATCGACAACCATCTCCTTTCACTGTATGCACCTTCACCAACCACCACCTTTCAACACCAAATTTGATACTGTAACGAAAATACAAAACTCAAACCCAAATTTGATACTAGAACCATAATCTAGAACCTATAATCAACACCAGATCCTAATCTAAAACCTTTAATCAGCATTGATTTTCGAGATGGAATCCCAAAACCTAAAATCAGTCATGAAATCCCTACACCGATGCAAAATCCAGAGGGACTGGGATGTAGAATCAAAACCCTAGATTCGTATCCTATCTTCTTTCTCGGCTTTTGCAACCACCTCTTATCAGCACCAGAGAAGAGAGAAGAGTTAACGATAAGTCGAACCTCAACTACTAACAGTAACATTCTCAAGATCAACTGAAACAATATCCCACACCTTATTTGAAACAGAATAGAACCCACCAATGCACAACTAAATCGATAAAACTTCCAAATTCGAAGGAAAATTACAAAATTATCTAGAAATGTTGCTAGAATCCTGATTGGATTAACCCAAGTGCCAACCATGCCGAAACAACTTGCCAAAACTGGAGTCTAAGTAGATCCAAAATCACACCTGAAAAACTGAACAATGCCGCCTCGACATCTGGACTTCTAGTAACTAAGGCCATATGCCGAACTCAGTCTCACTATGAACAATAATTCCACAACCAACAATTGAGGGTACACATACCCACAAACCAAGATATACACCTTATAGAACTTGAAAAAAGGTTGACGCATCAATTGCACTTACAACCGATACAACTCGAAACCTTCTAACAACCTTATTTGTTGACGATGAATGAAATAACCAACGATCAATAATGCACCGACGACTAATCTCAACGATCCCACATACCAGTGAACAAATTCCATGAAAAAATGATCATACCAAACTCTAACGCTGTTTGACAGATCCACAACTGCCCATCCTTGATTATAAATAGCAATATGTACCGTAAGTTAAAAAATCTCTCAATAATTAGTACCCAACCTAAGTAGCCCAAAAGCTTCTTAACCTAATCATTGGCATACCCAATTATAAACACTAGCTATAATGAGCTCCTTGCCTAATAGCTTTCGGCTGTGAGGACAACTCATGCATTCATGAGCACATCACTTAGATGGAAACTTGCTCTGTACCCCTGTCTTAACCAAAACTTGAACCAAAATCTCGCACACCTAAACCTCAGATTCCTATGTCCCATTGTATTGAAACCATAAAATCCAATAGATTGATGATTCTCCAAGCATAATATCTATTTGTCCTCCACTTATGGTTCAAACCACCATCGACTAATGTCTGCAATCAACAAAGCCTCAAACTGACTGAAATAGATAGCTACCAACCCAAGATGATCCTTCAGATAAATAATCATCCAATCCTAAGGAACTCTGAATCTCAGTTGGAGACCTCGAAAACCTTCCCAAGCATAACCACGTTTGCATTCAGAATCATATGTAGATGTACAAGCATTAACCCCGACAGCCCCATCATAGCACTAACTCTCTAGGTAGCAACCATTAGACTATACACCCATCTAGCAAACAGTTTGTCATAAAGAAACTCATCGTGTAATTGACATGAATATATGGGGCTTTATTATCATACTTGGGACACATCAAAGAAAATGAAATTTGACAGTCTCGATTCACTTTTCCTGATTACCTGAAACAATTAGTTAGAACATGACCTAACTGATTTCGTAGAAAGCAGACCCTTGACCTCATCCTCTTACAGTATCAAAAATAATGACTTCTTTTCCCACATCTAAAATACTTCTAGCCAACCGTGCAAAAAGAATCCTCTTGTGCATTCGTACACTTGCCGCAGAAACCGTAACAATAAATTCCTATGCTGGGTCTACATCCTATGTCTGAAATCATATGCCCTCTCTCTCTTCCCTTCAAACATGAAAGGTTGGAAGAACATAATCCCCATCATAAAAAACAACATCCTAAGCCATTTGCTGACCACTCAACCTCATGCTGCAATCCTTGAGTTGATCATCACAGTCACTTCCTTCTTAAGTCTTGCGACTCAAAATGGAACCACTTTGAGTAAGGCCCTCAAGACCTTAGAATCGACTAACTCACACATGTTTGAACCAATCATACATGAACTGCCATGACCACTAAGGCCCTAACAATTACTAGACTCATTCTCATTTTGAAAAACCAAAATTGAAAGGTTGATAAAGACGGGAATACATTGCAATGAATCATGGTGGAAACCACACTATCTATGTTCATCTCCTTAAAATCTCCATGATTTTCATCAATTCGAGTATGGATCCTATGCTTGTACTAGTACGGCCCTAATACTACCTTCCAAACCTATCGTAATTTCCTCAAGAATTATCTTGGATCCTCCAAGTCACTTCTCTATGACCATCCTCTTAGATCCTTTTGTTACACAACGTACTAAAGCACTTCCTAGGCTCTCCTAGGAATCCACATCACATATAAGCATGTTCTAGAACTATTTCTAATCCGCTAGGAACCCTACCCCACCCTTCTCTCAATTACAAAGGAAAGTTCTACCAATTTCAATTAACCATCTTACGAATACACTTACATGAAACAAAGATTGAATAATCTTTCGACTGAAAGATCCCGCTCTACAACGGTTGGACTCAAATAAGAGTTGCGTAATAGAGCCGAATCAAGTCATCCAAAATTATTTAGTCCTTATGGCATGCAACTAAATGTATTCTCTTAATACCCAATTAGTATCAATGTAGGTCTCACATAGCACAAAGAAAGCAACATTCGACCAGTGAAACCAATTGGCAATAAGGCATCATAAAGACCAGGAAATCCTCACATGCAATTACTGAAGATCCTCTCTATTAGGCATCTCTACCGGTTCACATATCAGGCATAAAAGGCATATCTCCTAAGAAAGCATTCTAGCAGGTATCTCTAAGCAGATCCTTATTCTAACTTCTAGCATGTGTATCATACTATAAAAAATATAAAATATCACATGTATGGGTATTTTAGGAATCACTTACTTGAGCTCGACTGATTGCATGCATCACACCCCTTTTTCCTTTATAAAAACCATTTTAGAAAAATTGTTTTTTTAAAAGATTTTATTAATTCCTCAGTTTGAGTGCAAACACTCCCGAGAGTGATCTTGAATCCCTCAAACCAAGGTTGTGATACAAACTTGTAACATCCCAAATTTCAAACAAAAATTTTCATTTAAAAATAAAAGTATTGATTTGTTAATTTATATAATTTATAAATTAATATGAAATCAGTTAGAATTGATTAATTATTAATAAAAATTAATCTGGAATTAATTCGAGATTAGTTTGAATTAATTAAAGGTGAAATGGGAGAATTGTAATTATTCAATAGTTGAACAAACGAGACAATTCTAGAACCATCCAATGGAGGACGGTTTTGGGAGCCTCCTTGGGGTTTTCACAATCCTCTTGGATACATATAAGGAAAGGATTTTGATTGCGATTAAATCCATTCAAATCTTGCTTTGTCCCTAAGTTACCTAAACTATAAATAGGAACCATTGGGCTATATTTTTCGGGGTTATTCTTTTCTAGAAGTATATGAACAAAAAATCCTTCTCTTCCTCTCTCCTCAAGTGTCTTCTAGTTATAGGATTTGGGTGCGAGACATTAGTAGCATCATCCTTTTTTAGCTAGCTTTCCAAGCTCTTCAAATGAATGATTTAAGTGATTTGTTTACTACAACAAATCAAAGGTATGTAACCCTAATTCTTGTATTTTGATCATACTAGGATTTCCATTAGGGTTCTTGTTAGTTGTTGCTCATAGTATGTTGCATTGACATCGATTCTTTAGTTTGCATGTGCCCTTAAGTATTAAGTGAAATTCCGCAAGCACATTAGTTTTATAACCTATCAAATTCATTAGTGGTATCAGAGCCTAGGTTGTGTCTAAAATTTATTTTACATTAGATAACTGAAAATAATCGATTTTTTGAAAAATATGTTCTCACGTCATGACACATTGCCTATCACAATATGAAACCAGTCTAGAACTGAATTTTTGGATTTTGCTGCCTAATCTGATTTGTGTGGTTAATTTTGGTAATTATCTGTTTCTAAATCTGTTAAATTCTGATATTTGATGCCTCAGATGATATTAAAATAAAAATCTTAAATATTAGGAGATAATTTTGGAAAGATAATATTTAATTATAAGATTAATTAAATTGAATTATCCTTATGGATTTAATAATAAATTTAACTATAAGACAAATTAAAAGATAATTATAAATCCAGGATAGATTTAAAATCATTATTTAATTATATGATTGATTTATATAAATAATATTTAAACCTTGTGTTTTAAAATCTTTTGAAATACACCTTATACTATTTATGATTAAATGTTTAATACATTATACATATAGGAAAATTTAGTCAAATCGATAGTATGCCTTATTCACAAAACCATACTATATGGGGTGTATATATATATATATATATATATATATATATATATATATATATATATCAAGGTTCTAAATGGCGTGAGGCGTGACATGGCGACAAGGCCAAGCCTCAAGCTTAACGAGCTATGACGAGCCATGGTGTTTTTCAAGGCGTGATGTAAGGCGGCGATTTTGTATTAATTTAAAAATATATTACCACATAAATATAAATTTATATTAAATATAACTACTTTTTAGAAGTGTTAGATCAATAACTAATAATAAAAAGTTAACAAAAACCACAATACTTGTATCTCCGATTTGAAAAGACATAACAAAGAGTAAAAAACTGTGTCTCAAACGAAATAACACATGCCATAACACGCCATAACGCGCCATGGCGCGCCATATCACGCATTGCCATGCGCCACGCCTAACAGCAACATTATGAAGCTTTTCGTAACAGTGAAGCCACGCCTCACGCCATGGCGCGCCTTTTAGAACACTGATATATATATATATATATATATATATATATATATATATATATATATATATATATATATAAGGAAACGGCCTATAAAATGATTGTTGAATGGGAGTACACTCTCACCCACTGCTCCCTTGTATGGTGGAGAGTTGTTATTCGAACGGATTTGATAACACATAACCTCATTAAAAGTATGATGCGATAAAGTACTGGAACCTTTTATATAAATCCCAACTCTAGTTACTTTAGGAAAAATCTGAAGTGTATGTTGATCCATGAAAACGCACGTCATTTCTTTATGAGTCATTAGCGGAGCATGTATGGTTAACCGGCACACTAATTTGGGACTATAAAGATGAAATGATGAAACAACTTATGTTTATAATGGATGGTGGAGCATATGTGGCTAACCGACACATCAATGGGAGATTATAAATTAATCATGGGTATTTGAGAGAGTTTTCATGGTTACTCGCATATTAATTTTGATCCTCGGCATCCCAGTCATAATTTGTAAGAGCATAATCAAGTTTAAACTTACCATTGATAAGATTCAATGAATCTCAAAGTATCTAGGAGTTTCATTACATTGAAATTGATAAAAAAATCTTTACCTACCTAACATAGATTTTAATTTGATTATGACATCCCTTTTCAATGTTTGAATCGAAAATATGGATCCTAACCTTAATTTAAAATTTGGGTTATTAATTAAGGATTAAAATCAACTAGCTTGAATTCTCTCTTCTCCAAAATTTTATATGTCTTATGAAAATTGAAACGATCTTCCTAGTTCTTATGGAAATGGTCTCCCTGATATAAATCTTAGCCAATTTCTCTGCAGAAATAATCTCCTGAATCGGGATGAAATGCGTGCTCTTGGTCAACCGATCGACGATGACCCAAATCGAATCCACACCGTGTGCAGTCCGGGGTAACTTTGTGATAAAATCCATGGTAATATATTCCCATTTCCATACGGGATTCTCCAACGGCCGCATCTTGTTGTGAGGTCGCTGATGTTTGGCCTTGACTTTCCTGCAAGTCAAGCACCGCTCCACATACCAAGCCACATCTCGCTTCATGTAGGGTCACCAATAACCAGGACGAAGATTCCTATACATCTTAGTCGTAACGGGATGAATGGAGAACCTAGACTTGAGTGCCTCCTCTATCAGAACCTGACACACACCACCCCAATACGGAACCAAGACCAACCTATGTAGAGTCAACAATCCACGCATATCATAATCGAAGGAAGCCACCTGACCCACAATACAATCACTCTTCCAGTGCTCTTCCTTTATAGCCTCAACCTGAGCCCCACGAATCTGCTCCAAAAATGGAGTAATCATGGTCATCCTCAAACATATGCCTCTAATTGGAGCCGAGACCGCTTTGCGGCTAAGAGCATCGACCGCCACATTGGGCATCCTAATGTGATAAAGGGTCTCATAATCATAATCTTTCACCACATCTAACTATCGGTGCTGCCTCATATTTAGATTTAGTTGATCCATCAAATACCTCAAGTTGTTCTAATCTGTGTAAATAGTACAACAAAACCCATAGAGGTAATGCCGCCAAATCTTGAGGGCGAAAACCCCAAGCCCCAACTCCAAATCATGTGTCGGATAATTCGCCTCATGAGGCTTCAGCTTCCTCAAAGCATATGCGATCACACGAACCCTCTTCATTAGTACTTCCCCTAATCCTATGATCGACACATCACAATAAGCCATAAAATCCTTGATACCCTCCGGTAGGGTCAGAATCGGTGTCTCACACAACCCCTGTCTCAGGGTCTCAAAAGCTATCTGCTCCTCAGGCCCCTAGCAAAATGTAATTGTCTTCTTTGTCCATAGAGTCAAAGGAACAACTATCTTGGAGAAATCTTGGATGAATCTCCAATAATAACCAGCCAAACCAAGGAAACTCTGAATCTCAGAAGGAGACCTCGGAACCTCCCACTGCATCATGGCCTCGACCTTGGCCGGATGAACCAAAATATCATTCTGGTTGACAAGGTGCCTTAGAAACTGCACCTCGCGCAACTAGAACTCACACTTGGAGAACGTTTTGACAAGTCTCTCCCCCCTCAAAGTCACCAAAACTTCCCTCAAGTGCTCCTCATGCTGATCACGAGTCTTGGAATAAACCAATACATCATCGATGAACACAATCACAGACCGATCCAGCATCGGTCTTCACATGCGGTTCATGAGATCCATAAATGCGGCTAGAGCATTGATGAGCCCAAAAGGCATCACCAAAAACTTGTAATAACCATAACGTGTCCGGAAAGTTGTCTTCAACACATCCTCATACCTAATCCTCATCTGACGATAACCCGATTGCAAATCATTCTAGGAAAACCAAGATGCACCCTGAAGCTGGTAAAAAAAATATCATCAATCCGTGGGTGTGGATAACGGTTCTTCACTATTACCTTATTCAGCTCCCGGTATTCAGTACACGTATGGTAAGACTCATCCTTCTTCTTCACAAATAAGATTGGTCCTCCCCATGGCGAACGGCTCGGTCAAATGAATCCCTTGTCTAACAGCTCCTGCAGTTGTGTAGACAACTCCTGCATCTTAGGAGGATCCAACCGATACAGTGCTTAGGCTATCGGAGCCGCACCTGGAACCAGATCAATGCTGAACTCAACCTCCCTCTCCAGAGGCACCCCAGTCAAATCCTCTAGAAACATCTTAGGATAATCCCACACAATTTGCACATCATGCACAGTCTCCTTACCCTTATTCCGGGTATTCATAACATAGGTGACATATCCAGAACAACCCTGTTGGGTAGCCCCCGAATCAAACAATACCAATGAAGAAATACCATTCACAAGGAACGATCCTAAAATAAAACACATAAAGATAAGCAAGCAATCAATATAAATAAAGAGATAAGGAGAAGATACATACCCGTCACCACATCGGGATCTGCACGAGCCTCCTCGGCTGTTATCTGAAAACCCATGCCCTTTACCACATGTGCATCTGCTCGGCCCTGACATTCTTTAGTAATCCGAAGAGTTGCAGGAGCGGGTGCTGACATCGGTCCTGCTTCAACCAAACGTGGAAAATGAACCTTCTTGTGGCCCCTCTGTTTGCAATGAAAGCAAATCATATCAGATATCGGGGTGGTGGTGGTAGTGGCAGTGCAATCCCTTCTAATATGACCAGTCCGACCGCACTTGAAGCAGCTAGAACCACCCACCCTGCATGCTCCCTCACGCACCTTGCTACACTTGCCACAACGGCTCCGACCCTGATGGCCTCTCGACCTGGAATCAGATACCTTAGGCCTCTTACCCGAACCCTCAATATTTGACACATAATATGGCTTCTACTTCTTCTCCATCTCCATATCAATCTCCCTCTCCCTAGCGCTCGCTATCATATCCTCCAGCATCCTACAGTTGAATCGGCTCATAAACTGCCGAATGTCACTCCTCAACATATCATGATACCTCGCCTTCTTCATCTCCTCATCCGCCACGTACTGCAGAACCAAAAGTGCACTCTCCCAAAACATCGCAGTGATCTCAGTCACCGTCTCCATAGTCTGGCGGAGATCCTGAAACTATCACGCCAACTATTACACCTCAATCACAGGTGCAAACTAACCCCTGAACTGGTCACAAAATCATACCAAGTAATCGAATCAAAAGCCTCATCACCCACTACGCCCTCGACCTCCTCCCACCAATCCCATTTCCTGTCCTTCAGAAGACAGGAGGCAAGTCTGACCTTTGCCCCATCAGGGAAACTGCCGGTGCTGAAAGTGTTAACAACTTCCGTTAACCACCTCCTACTCGCTATCGGGTCCTTCTCCCTGTGATAGTCTGGAGCCCCACATGCCTAGAGCTCCCTGAAGGCCAATGAATGCGCCCCAACCAAGGCCACAATCTTAGGACGAAAGGCGCTCAACCACTCATCCAGAATCTCCAAAATGCACTCCTTAACCGTACCAAAGATAATAGGAGTCTGCTCAAGAATGCAACATGTAATCTCAGACGAGATGAACTCCCTCGTTAAATCATCTAGCCGCCCGGCTCCAAAACCTAAGCCCGAGCTCTTTCCAGCACCAGAACTGCCAAAAGGTTTGCCTCGAAATGCCACCATACTGAAAATAGACCATGTTGGGATTAAAACCCTAATTGTGATTTGATGAACAAGATGTGGAAAATAAGAACAAACACAAATATGAAGATTAAGTCGAATGATCACTCGATTTTTTCAAACAAGAGGAATAAATTACACTTTTAGCATAGACTAAAGAATCTAACACTACATAAGAAACCTCACGTGGCGGCTACATTTTTCCTCACTCTTAACCCTAATTATGAATAATACATGACTATTTATAGGGAAAAGACAATTCTTGGGCTTTTAACCTACACTTCATCAAGGAGCCCATTGTCATCATCCATGGAGTGCTTTGAAACCCTACAATCTCCCGCTCAAAGTATGGAATGGGTGACAATGCTTTAACTTCCAAAACAAGCATCTAGCGAATAAAAAGATCTTGCAACGAGGAATAAATGAAGCAATCCACGAATCTTGATTCTTCAATAGTCTTCAAACATGAGCTCTAGGATATATAAATCAAGCACTGAACTAATGTCTTTAAACATCATTTTCGAATGTAATCCCAAAAAATCTTCATGAAAACCAAACCTGCCATAAAAACCCATTTCAGAACAAAGAAATCGAATCACTTCTTGTCTTTGAAGAGCTCCCCCTCCAAGTCACAATGATCTTCAAATAAGCTAATGATATAAGCCATCAAAAAATATCATGTAACAACCCAAACTTTAAGATTCGTAATGTCGCTTGATCGAGAAAATACTAGAAGTCGGAGATATAACAAGTCCTTAGCAGAGCTCGATAAAGAACTTCCACTGTAAAGGATACTTCTCTGTAAAAGATTTAGCAGAGCTCGATGAAGAACTTCCACTGTAAAAGCTACCTTCATAATTCTACCATAAGTTTTATCAAAAATCTTCAAATTTGAAAAGTTACAAATCCAATTTTGAATGACCATACCAAATTCTCCCCCGGTTTATAATAAAAAAGATGATTATAAAGCCTTCAAATGGTCATGAGAATGATCTTGAATAGATAAAAATTTACTAAGCTCCCCCGCGACAAAATGATATACACAATGAAGTATAAAATCCGAAAAAATCGTGAAAAATTTGACGTTATCACGAAAAAGGACTTTCCGAACCGCCAAGACTTGATGGAATCTTTAATTTTCTGTTCACGAAAAAATATGTGCGTTAAAAAATCCAAAACTGTTCACCAGCCCTCAAAGTTGTAAACTTTTCTGAATATTGGGCCGAAACTGTCGCATTGCTGAAATTCTTGGACTGAAAAGACAATTCTGCATCAGTTACCCCTTTAATTGTAACAGTTTCTGGAAGTGGATCAAAACTGACAAGTTACAAAAAATACCGGGCCTAGAATCATCAAATCACTGAAGTTGGAGGGGCCAAAAACGAAAATTTATGTCATCTTCCTCGATTGTTTACAGAGAAATTAATAGAGGCTACCACACTGAACCAATTGTGAAACCCAGCAACTACGAGACCCATTAAAATTGTGAGTTACGAATCCGAGCCGACAGTTTCGTTTTTCTAACATTTAGAGCTTTCATAGGTGAATTTACAAATCTTAATTTTGACTTTCAACATTGACATCCAATTGCGAACGGGTACACATCCTTATTCGCAGCGAATCAGTTCATCTCAAATTTTGACTTTTATTGTTTGACTCGCAAGAACATCTGCTCAAACATTTCGATAAAATCCAATCCCGATTTCTTTTCCGATTCCAAATGATTCTTCCAACGATATGCCAATATGGATTCTAAGACCACGTGAATAGTAGAGGAATATCATAAATTTTTATGATAAGTGGCTTGAACAGAATTTTGATTCTAACATCCCAAAACACCAATTATCTTCAATACCTTGTGTAGAAAATCATCAAACCAAGAATCGCTACTTCAAAAATCAATAGATCTTTAAAGACCCACTCTGATACCACTTGTTGGGATTAAAACCCTAATTGTGATTTGATGAACAAGATGCGGAAAATAAGAACAAACACAAATATGAAGATTAAGTCGAATGATCACTCGATTTTTTCAAACAAGAGGAATAAATTACACTTTCAGCATAGACTAAAGAATCTAACACTACATAAGAAACCTCACGTGGCGGCTACATTTTTCCTCACTCTTAACCCTAATTATGAATAATACATGACTATTTATAGGTAAAAGACAAGGCTTGGGCTTTTAACCTACACTTCATCAAGGAGCCCATTGTCATCATCCATGGAGTGCTTTGAAACCCTACAGACCATATAAATCGTCAGAACATGCATCAAAATATATAGAGTGATCACAAACTCTACAAGCTTCCTAGATTCATCGCATCTCTCCTTGTCTCGAGTACTTCTTTGGTCACATGGTTCAATGGTTAGAATTATACTAATAGGTAGTTAGGTAAATTTAATAGATTACTATCACTCTTCGGAGACGTCTAGAAATATAGTTTTCCATTTTATGCATTGTAAGGACAAGTTCCAATTTTATTTTTAGCAATAAAATGAAGTTTCGGTTTATGAATTTACTTTATTTGTATTACATTGCAATGACATTTATGTAAGTATTGGTTATGTTTCTAAATAATGGCAATATTAATGGTGCATATTGCTTCTTCTAGAACGTGCTTGTGGCATTATCATTTTTCACCAAATGAAAAGAAATCTCATCACCAACTGGACATATACTTGTTGTTTTACAGGTCAAATTATATAATATGTGACAATCTTGTTCATTGTAAATTATGACTTAATTCATTGTTCACATGCTTATGTGAGGCAGGTGAAGGATTAATGGATCTAGTACATATTGATATGAACTCTTCATATCCACCATAAGGGGCGGTAACCCTAATCGTCATGATTTATTGATGTTTTAGTAAATATGATTGTGTTTTTAGGATTAATTTTTTTTTAATACTTTGAAAAGATTCAAAGAGTAGCATAACGAATAGAAGAGTCAATTAAGCAGAAAGATAAAAGATTCTACAATCTAAAAAGAAAGAAGAGTGCTTTAGTATCATATTTTATGATCACATTAATAATTGTGGAATTGTATCACAATTAATCCTCAAAGAACATCTTAGTGAAATTGTATGACTAAGAAGATGAATCAGACAATGATGGAAAATGGTTCGATCATAGATGAGTCATACTTTGATCCAATCAACTTTTAGAGCCATGCTCCAGTAACTATAATCGTATCTTGAAACTCATTCCAAACTATGAAGGATGATAACACTTCATAATATATGGAGTAAAGAATGCTTTTTTACTCTAGCACATTTAGAATTGGAGTTTCGATGTTTTTATTGATTGAGAAATAAAAGATAAACTAACTCCTATTCTATGGAGTGTTTTCTTGTTAGGAATTCGCACGAACCTTTGAATATTTGTTTTAGCTCATCAAGTAATGTTCCTTGAGAGAGAAAATTATATGTACAGAAGTCAGTGGGATTCGTATGGATTTGTATTGATCTTAAGAATTTACAAGAGTCAACCGACAATGATTGTAACGCCCCAAAAATAACACCCAAAAATTTAATTTCTACATTAATAAAACCAGTATTCAAAAAACATCATCATAAAAAATCCAGATAAAACAAATGTATCAATCATCATATCAAATCAGAGTAAATCATAAAATGTGAAACGAGGTGGTGTGTACTGTGCAATCATCCCGAGCTCTTCCCTTTGGAGCTGGAAGTACCTGAAACATAAACTGAAAACCGTAAGCACAAAGCTTAGTGAGTTCCCCAAATACCACACACCATACATAATAAACACACAATGGGCTCCTCCCGGCATTGAGCATCGCTCGGTATACATATCTATCAGTCATTGGGCCCCTCCTAGTAAGCATACGAGCACATAACACATGCAAGTGTCACGCAGACATTCAACAATCTAACATTACATAACCATGGTTCAGCATCGGTGCCTTCGACCCGCTAAACACAGTGAGGAAACTCACCTCAAACTGCTAAATCGCACGGATAAATCTATGGCTGCTGGTCTGGCAAATCCCTGAGCTATCAATACCAAATAACATCTGATTAATAATTGGATTCTAATCCATAACCATCACTACAAAATTAGTGTAAAAATACCATTTTAACCCTTAGCTAGTTTGGTCTAATACTATGGCCCAAACCTACAATCCAATAGGCCCAAAATCCAAAATAACCAACCACAGCACCATCATGGCCCATTTTTCCAAATTGGGCCCAAATCCCTTTGTGGGCCTTCACCAAGCGAACCTAGGATAAGCATCATCCCAAAAACCTGATGGCCCAACAATGCCCTAAACATCTAACTGAAGATCCAAGCGACCAGAGCCCAACTGGGTGAGTATGCAGGGCATACTCAACATGTACGCCCAACATACTCTATTTAGGGCCTGTGCGCTAAGCGTACTCGCTTGTACGCTCAGCGTACGCCTCCATTTGGCCAACTTTCACTTTCCATCTCTTAATCGATTAAGACCCACTCCAAAACTTAGATCTAACATCCTTGAGGTGGTTTACCTCGTAAAGTTGAAAACTTTACGTGCATTCATGGCTTAATGAAGCTCTTAAAGCTCAAAAGGACTTCATAGATGACTTAATGCATGCATGAGACCATAAAGACCATAAATTTTGCACCTTTAAGCTTAATGAGCTCTTCAACATCCATATCTACAAGATTTAGATTCTAAAACGGACTTAACCCATCAAGACCAACCAAAAAGGGACAAAGAAGCATATAAACATAACATGAAGAGATCTAAACAAAGATTAGCTAAGGTATGAACTTTATACCTCAATAGATACCAAAAGATGGAGCTGAATATGGATCTCTAGACTTCCTTCTAATGGATGAGTCTTCCAACTTCTTCTTCTATCACATCAAGGAGCACAAATCAGCAAAAATCAAGACCAATGCTCAACAACACTCAAAGATGCTATTAGGGTTCGAGATTAGAGTTTTAGGACAACATAGGTTGGTAAAGAGGCCAGCCCTAGGGACTTAAGGACCTTATTGTTGGGTTTTATTTAAAAAATTAGTTTTAAAAACTACAAATAATGGCAAACGGAAGACTTGAGTTTTATAAATAACATATACATTTTATCACCCACCAAGGATCATCTTGCAAGTAGTAGAAGGATTTAAAGCACAACCATAGAAGGAATATGCAACAACAACCTTTGATGAACTTTGGGTGATCCTGGGAGGCTTAGAAGTTGATGGAGAGATGTTGAACCTTTGAGATACCAACAAAATGTCAACTTGATTTCAAGATGATAGTCTTTTTGGTTAACTCTTAAGCTTGGAAGAAAATACCCAAGTATTACTTCCAATAGAGCAAAAACAAGTAGTATTCAAACACTTTTGAAAGCACAATATGGAGAGAGCATAGATATGGAAGAGCTACGGTTTTGGCACTCAAAAATGACCAAAATGAAAGCTTTTTTTCATGTCTAGTTAAAGTGGAAACCTTACCTAAAGGACCTTAACCATTAAGCCCTTATGACACAAGACAAGGATGTCCCCCATGCAAGCCATGCTTGTTTCTTTTAACTAAACAATTCAAAAGTCCATACTCTTCCAATAAAAGAGAACCTAAAGTTTTGTTTATAAAAGAAGTCAACATTTTTATAAATCTCATCACTAGTTTATAAGATTTTGGTAAAAGATAACAAGATTCATCTAGTCCAAAATGTTGTACAGGACTAATTAATTCATGTCATATTAAATAATGTGTAACTTGTTATTGTAAAATAATTATTTGCATGAAATAAATATTTTACCAATTTATTATAAGAGTTTATGAATATTTATTAAAATCAATTTCTAATAAATAATCAATTGTATCAAGTTGTTGTTAGTGTGACCCTTAGGATCATATGTTATTTAGCAATATCATTTTAATGTGACTCTTGATCGTACTAGATATTTCACTTATATAGGGTTCAACACCCTAAAATTAGGGTTTTCTTATCCACTTCATACACCATTTGTAATGTAACACTTGATTTCCCGGAATGAATTTATTTCCAGGTTGTTTATATTTTCTCTTTGGGGCAAGGCGTGTTGGAGCCTCAACACAGGGTGTCAAGATATCTTTGTCTATTGAGTTTAATGAGCCCACACGGCATGTTGAGGTGCCTTAATGTAACGCCCGTAGATTCGGGCTAGTCAATTTAGAGATAATAAGCGTCAAAAATGACTTTTTGATGGCAGATTATTTAGAATGAATAATCTTAACCAAATTACAGTATATGTCACAAGGGTTCCGTACATATAAAGAACGCTCGAGTTATAAAGAAAAAGTTATGGCCTATCGAAGTTTAACGACTAAACCAGCACGACATCGCGTAACGTAAAAAGTAAATTTTTGGTAAATTACTTTTTAGCCATATGGATCTAAACTAAAGGCATAGTATACGTTAAACTGAGAGCGTGCATAAAAAGAACGTCCAAATATGACTTCGTATGAGGAAGTTATGATTTTTCTAAGATTTGACATAGCAGTATGCAGCCCGAAATTCGAATTTTAGATCCATAATTTTTTAGCCAACATAACCTAAATGAGAACTGAAGATCTCATTAATAGGAGCTCAACGATAATAAGACATTCGAAAATAGAGTCCGTATGTAGAAGTTATGATATTTACATGGTCGGTAAACAATGTAATCTTCTCATACTATTAAATATAAAATCGGTAGAGAGTTAGCCGATCGAGTCAAAAGGAGAGTTGTAGATCTTGTCAATACCTACGCGCAGATATAAATAACATCGAAAACAGAGCTCGTATGTGACATTTACGGAGTTTAGAAGTCGGGATGGACTGATGCGAAGTGGGTGACGTGGTGCGATGTGAGTCATTGCTTCCCCCCCCCCCCCACGCCTTGCCACCAAATGGTGACACCAGGCATCCAACTCGATGATTAGGAGGCTCAAAAATCGTCAAGTTGAGATTTTTCAGCCTATAAATACCATGCGAGCCCCACTCATTTTTCTCACACCTCAACCTTTCTCTCGCTCTCTCTAACTTCTCTTCAAACCTCCCCCAACCTCTAGTTACTTCTAAGTGCTAGAGGAAAGACCTTGGATCAACAGAAGGCTCCGAGAAAAAGAGCTTTTCGGCTCGAAAGCTTTGCCCTTTCAGAACCTGATTCCTAACCAAACCCCCGGTAGGTGAGATATGCTTACCTTACTTTAAGTATAGCTTATGTTTAAGTTTATTATCATTATTATAATCTTATAAAAAATAAATATATTACAAAATATAATATACAAAGTGTTATTATAATATATTTTAACTACTCGAGGTACAAGGAATCTGGTTTGAAGGGCCGCATAGGGTTGCTGGATTTCAGAAGTGCTATAATGCCAAAATGGTCCTGCCCTCCGGTGTTTCATGTATGGCCCCTGTCTGTACATAGTGGTTGAAAAGTATTGTTTAACACTTATAAAATAATATTGCTCACAAATATTCGATATAATATTAGACTAAAATCTAGCGGTAATGATACTAGGTTTCGCCAAAGGAAAATAGATTTGTTAGAAGCGAAGCATTGACCGAGTTTGGAATCATCACTTTAACAAGTGAGTGCATAGTCTCTTTCATTAACATGATTTTAATACAAGTATTGATTAAAGTATTAAATATAGGTTTGTTTGTGAAATATTTGATATTTCCTGAAATATGTGTTAAGAGCATATTTTATAATATATGATGATTTAGGATACAGAGTAAACCTAAATTAATGAAGAAGAATATTGGGTAGTATCTCCTTATGAGTATGAGTGAGATATAAATGGAGGGTAGAACTAAACTTGTCATATATCCAAGAGGGTGGATTACACTTAGTCATTCGTCCTTAGTCCGAGACTATGGAGAAGACATAGTTATTTGTTATTAATCCAGAAGCATGGATTGAGACGTAGTCATTTGTCCCTAGTCCAAGAGTATGGAATGGGCACAATTATTCATCTGAGAATATGGATTAGACATACTTGATCCAGGAGTATGGATTAAGTAAAGAGGTTAATTTTAGATCCGAGAGTATGGATCGTGTTGTTCTAAGGATCGACGAGTTGGATTGAAATCCCTATGTACTCACCAGGTTTCCCAACCTAACCCACTCAGTTTATTTGTATCACAAGTGTCGATACGAAGCTACATTACACTAAGAGATTAAAGGATATGTGGATCACCAGTGTAGATAAATGTAAGTTCTGTTTATGCTTATGTTTATGTATTGACGATGACATCCTAAAGTTTTAATATAAACAATATACATTTCTTTAGAAATGCTTTGATAATATGTTTATCAATTTTTTCTAGGAACAAGTTCCGTAATATTATTCTTTCAAAAAGAATACTTTGATCTTCAAATAAGCATAAATAAAAAATTTAAAATGACCGTGAATTTGGGGATGTCACAGTTGGTATCTGAGCATTAGTTTAAGCGAACTAGGAATAAGGATTTATTTCTAGACTTAAACTTAGAATGCTATGCGATGATTGTGAGTTGAGTATGTCTAATCAATTTTAGGTAGTACACCTGAATAGACACAAGCACTAGCTTAATTAGGGAAGTTGCCTAAAATTCTTTTATGTCTTAAATGATTTATGATGCTTTAGGATGCCATCATTTGATCGGAACTATGGTTTGTTGCCGATCGGATCTGGAAAAATTTATGTGTTCAAATTTCTAAACGTTTAATTACGGTATTAGAACTGACATACAACTTTTCAAAAAGATAAGGAGATTTATACGTCAATCGTAAATAAAGCTTTCTTATCTAAATTCTCATCATTGCACACCGAACGTTTGATTTGGTGTATAGATCGACATGGTGAGAAATTGAAGTGGATTAGGAAATGCTAATGGAAACCGTCGGCCTGAGCCACAAGCGATTGAGTGTGCACCAGAGGTAGTAGCTGCACCCGAGCCAATCAAAATGACAGGAGTACATGCGATGATTGGGGCCATGATGGCCGAACAAAGGGAGGAAATGAGGCAGATGTTGCTTAATAGGGATGAACCTACTATACCCATTGTGCAACCTGAGATGAATGAAGGACAATCAGAAGAAGGAAACTACAGTAGAATCGTTAGTCAAGCTGAATCGTCAATGATTAGAAGAAATAACCAAAGCAAAGGAATCGAATGGAATGGATGCAAGTATAAAGACTTCACAACTTGCAAACCATCAACTTTTACTGGGAAAGAAGATCCAATCAGAGTTATGGACTGAATCTCTGATATAGAGCTAGCTTTCATAACATGTGCTTGCAAGGGCAAGCTACAAACCACTTATGCAGTGTGTCAGTTTAGAGGTGGTGATGTTTGTTGGTTGAACACCTTGGGGAATACCATAAGCCCCAATGAGTCACTACAATTGACATGGTCAGAGTTCTTGGTCCACTTTAAACGCAAGTTCTGCTCACCCAAAACATGTTGTAACTAGAGAATCAATTTCTGGAACTGCAGAAGGGCAGCATGACCATTGACGAGTATACCAATGCCTTCACAGACAAAATGGAGTTTACTTTACGCATTGTCCCTGACGAGCTAACAAAAATCGATAAGTATACGAAGGGACTACCATGGCAGTTTGTTGTGCTAATACGTTAGGCACCTACTTTTGAGGCGGCCATCTAGGCTGCTAAGTCTGTTGAAGAGATGATCAAGAGTAGAGCACTCAACAAGGTCAAAGTTGGCGAGAAGATGAAGTTTGAGGGGTCTTCAAGATCTGACAAGAAATATAGGTTCCCAAATTCTGAACCCAACAACAAGAGGTATGGAGATTACAATGAAGGAAAATGGTGTGACAAGTGTAGAAGGAAACACATTGGGAGATGCTCTAAAGAGGTGACCTGCTTCAAATGCGGGGAAAACTGGTCACTATGTCGGCAAATGCACAGCTTAGAGAGAAGCCTGATTTAAGTGTGGCGAAGAAGGACACTTTAAGCAAGACTCCCCAAATAGAGATGGAGCTACAAGGCCAAAAGTATCATTGAAGCCAAAGGCAAGAGCATTCCAGATGATCCTTAATGAAGCAGTCGAGGATGCAAGGGATCAGGAGTGAAGATCTATATATCCAAGAATCAGGATATGAAATAGCCATATGGATAGTATCATGTGGTGTAGCCTAATATAAGAGGCATAGTGTAGGCTGAACCTAAATAGCTATGTAATCATTTCAAGAATAAACCTTCGTTATATTATCTGATGTGTTAAATGATTATGTGAAATTCTTTTATGGTGACTTGGAAAACTGCGAGACAATACTTAGGATGAGTATGAGTAGGTGTGAATGGTAGTAGAGGCCTATACTACCGGAAGCACGGGACTCACACTTGGATCAAGGAAAGTCACAAGGTTACCAAGAAGCTAGTATTGTTTCCGTTTTGTTCAAGTATGTCATTGTATTCGTTTCGGTAATGACTAAGAAGATGATTGTTATTGCAATCCTAGTGGTCATATCAAATTGAGTCCGAATAATATGAGTATGTTATGTGGTTTAGATAACCAAGTTCGACATAGTATCTAACTTAAGCAAGAAGATTGAAGTTAACGATAATCGAAGCGATCAATATAAGTATCGCGATCGTTGTTATGGAAAGAAGGTTGTAGCTTGAAGTGCTACATGCTAGAAAGTGATTATATCACATTAGAACATGAAGGAAGGTGTATTCCATTCTGGAATTTGGCTCTAAAAGACTTGAGTCGAAGTGTCGCATCATATGACATAAGGTCGTTAGAACATGACCCATCGGTCTATCATGATAATCGAGGTAAATAAATTATCTTAAGTTAAGTCTATTTAAGAAGATGTCCAATAAGGATCGATTTTGTAACTAGAAGTTTATGACTAAAAGTCCAACACAGGATAAAGAGCGGGTGCAAGATTGAGCACCACCTTTAGTCAAGAAGTCCAAAAGTTAGATACTCATTCGAAGGACATAGAGGTTACAGAAATTACCTAGGATGAAGAGATAATGTATGGATTCATTGTACAAGCCATGTTTCGTTGATGATTCCAGGATGTAATCATCTTAAGGGGTAGATAATTGTAACGCCCACATATTCGGGCTAGTCAATGTAGAGACAATAAGCGTCATAAATGAATTTTTGATGGAAGATTATTTAGAATGAATAATCTTAACCAAGTTATAGTATGTTTCACAAGGGTTCTGTACATAAAAAAGAACGCTGAAATTCGAGTTATAACGAAGATGTTATGGCCCGTCAAAGTTTTACATCTAAACTGGCACGGCACCGCGTAATGTAAAAAGTGAATTTTTTATAAACTTCTTTTTAGCCTTAGGGATCTAAACGAAATTCGTGTTATATTTTTAAACGAGAGTGTGCACAAAAAGAACATCTAAATCTGACTTCGTATGACGAAGTTATGATTTTTCTAAGATTTGACATAGTAGTATCCAACTCGGAATTCGAATTTTAGATCGATCGATTTTTAGCCAACACAACCTAAATGAGAATTGAATATCTCATTAATAGGAGCTCAATGACAAAAAGACAGTCAAAAACAGAGTTGTAACATCCGGATTTCCAGGTATCATAATTTAAGTATGTATTTTTGAGTTAAGAAGAGGGACTCGATGAGTTGACGCCTAAACTCGCCGAGTAGAAACGCGACTGATGACTCGGATTAATGAATGGACTCGATGAGTCGGCAAGACAACTCAAAGAGTCCACGATGTGGACAAAAACCCTAAATCTTTGGGCATGTGCCCTATTTAAGGGTCCTTATGGCCTTCATTGGCGGCCACCTTCACCCTTGAGAGATCCCTACGAACCAGGGAGCATAGATAGTGAGAGAAGAGCCATCTTCAGCTTTATTGGTGTGATTTTACAAAGGAAAAGAAGGGTTTCAACAAGAAAGGCAAAGGAGGTTGTCATTCTTAGATTTTAGAGCAAGGAGCTTTACTTTGAGGTAACAAATCGGCCCTCTCTTTCTGTATGGTGTAGATTGCGTGAATCTAGGGTTTCTTGACCCTTTTCTTCAAAGGATTATGGAGTATATGAAGTCCCAATGTGGAATAAGCATTAGATATGGACCTTAAGAGGTCTAGAGAGTCCCAACCTTCCAGCTTTATGTAGTCCCTTTTGAGTTGTGGACCTTGGTTGCCATTTTAGGAGCTATTTCATCAAATAAGGATATATGAGTGTTGCATGAGCTTAAAGATTGGACCTTTACGTGATTTTTGGGTGTTAGGAGGTCAGATCTATAAGTTAGAGAAGCAGATCTGACCTCAGAAGGTCATTTGAGTGTTTCCATGGAGGGAACTCACCGAGTTCATAAGGGGACTTGACGAGTCAAGTCGGGTTGCCCCGCGATTCGTGACCAGTGGTAACCCGTCGAGTGAAAGGCTAACTCGATGAGTTGAGTGAGGCCTTAGGGGGATTCTGAGAACACACATGGACTCGCCGAGTCACCCGAGTGCACTCGACGAGTCTGGTCAAAGTTTGACCGTTGACTGGAGTTGACTTCAGTTGAACTTAGGGTTTGGTCAAGCTGATTCAAGCGAGGTCAAGGAAAGGTAGAATGGTCTTCTACCCATTCTTTAGAGATGAGTACAAGTGAAAGTATTGATTTGAGGTGTTATCATTTTAATAGGAGGAGGCTAGGTCGGGTTATCGAGCACGAGAGGTTATCCGACATCATACGAGGTGAGTCTTCTCACTATACTTTACCTAGAGTGGAAATTATATGCGACCGGAAGGTCTTATGTGCTATGATCAGTATGTGATGTATGTTGTTATATGATATATATATATATATATATATATATATATATATATATATATATATATATATATATATATATATATGTGATATGTTATGTTATGAGTATTATGATATGGACTAGAAGGTCAACAATATATGGGCCAGAAGGTCAAGATGATACGGACCGGAAGGTCAAAGAAGTGGGACCGGAAGGTCTACCCAGATTATGGGGCGGAATTCCCCTGAGACACATTGACTGGAAGGTCTTATAGAGTATTAGCCTTGAGTGGCGTACGTGTTGTATGTGGTATTTTGGGGAACTCACGAAGCATTTATGCTTACCGTGTTGTGTGATATGTGTTTCAGGTACCAACGAGGATCACGGGAAGGCGCCGACATGATCCGTACACACTGATGGAGATTTAGGTGTTCGATATTCTGGGACATATTCTCTGAGATAACATTTGATAAATTGAGTTTTGAAATTTTATTTTGAAATTTATTATGTTTGGAAATGAGAATTTGTTTTAAATTTTCACGTTGTTACAAGAGTCTGTATCTAGAAGTTATGAATTTTACACGGTCTCTGTATTATATTTTTAAACGAGAGTGTGCACAAAAAGAACATCCAAATCTGAATTCATATGACGAAGTTATGATTTTTCAAAGATTTGGCAGAGTAGTATCCAACCCGGAATTCAAATTTTAGATCGATCGATTTTTAGCCAACACAACCTAAATGAGAATTGAATATCTCATTAATAGGAGCTCAACGATAAAAAGACAGTCAAAAATAGAGTCCGTATCTGGAAGTTATGAATTTTACACGGTCGGTAAACAATGTAATCTTCTCGTACTATTAAATTTAAAATCGTTCAAGAATTAGCCGACAAAGTCAAAAGGAGAGTTGTAGATCTTGTCAATACCTACGCGTGGATATAAATAACATCGAAAACGGAGCTTCTATGCAAAAGTTATGGAATTTAGAAGTCGGGATTGGCTGATGGGAAGTGGGTGACGTGGCGCGATCTGAGTCATCGCTTCCTCTCCACGCCTGAACACCAGATGGTGATGTTAGATTAGTTTCTAAGTCGATAACTATATTTGGTATGTACTTGACCCGGTTGTAGTATGGTCCTTTTGGGTTGCCTTCACCAAAGCAACTTGACTAGATGCTTAATGGAGAAAGATGTTATTATAGTTGATTAATATATTATAAGAATAATATATTAAAAGAGAAATCATATTAGTTAATTAATATTGATCAAGAATTAATTAAGAAATTAATTATGTGATTAAAAGAGATTAATTGAACTTAGGGGACTAAAATTGCAATTATAAGATAATTGGATTTTGGGTTGTGGATCTTGTGGATTAAGGGGGTGGGCGAAAATAGGGTGGAAGCCCACCTTGAAATCATCCAAGCCTCATTCCAGAATGTTCCATTGGACTGCTTAAGGCCTAAGTCATCCAATTAGTGTTTTGACTGAAACCTTATCAGCACCACTATATAAGGGACCCCAGGGCATCAAAAATCGGCTACCAGAAGAACCCTAGAGTCCTTAGAGCCTATTTTGTGCCTCCATATCCTCTTTCCAAGATTATCCTTCTTGCCTTGGTGTTTGGGATCGATTAAAGGTATTACATTTGTGATACTAGGCTCTCCAAGCTTGAATATTCTTGCAACAATCAAAAGGTAATCATCTAAACCTACTTTATATGTTATTTCGATTTTGATATGCTAGATCTAGGATTTATAAGCTTTTGATAACTTTCATGTACAATAGAGAAACCTAGATCCAAAGCTTTAGGGTTTTGCATGTGCACCATAGGATTGATGTTTTGCTCAAAACCCATCAGGTGACACCTAGCACCCAACTCGACGAGTTGGAGGCTCAGAACTCGCCGAGTTGAGCCATTTTTCAGCATATAAATACCATGCGAGGCCCATTCATTTTCCTCACACCTCAACCCTTCTCTCTCTCTCTCGCTCTCTCTCTCTCTCTCTCTCTCTCTCTCTCTCTTTCTCTCTCTAACTTCTCTCTAAACCTCCCCTACCTCTAGTAACTTCTAAGTGCTAGAGGAAAGCCCTCGATGCACCAGAAGGCTTCGAGAAAAAGAGCTTTTCGGCTCGGAAGTTCTTCCCCCGTAGAACCTAGTTCCTAGCCAAACCCCCGGTAAGTGAGATATGCTTACCCTACTTTTAGTATAGCTTATGTTTAAGTTTATTATCGTTATTATAAACTTATAAACAATAAATATATTATAAAATATAATATACAAAGTGTTATTATAATATCTTTTAACTACTCGCGGTACGGGGAATCTGGTTTGAAGGGTCGCATAGGGTTGTTGGATTTCAGAAGTACTATAATGCAAAAATGGTCCCGCCCTCCGGTGTTTCATGCCTGACCCCTGTCTGTACATAGTGGTTGAAAAGTATTTTTTAACACTTATAAAAGAATATTGCTCATAAATAGTCACTATAAATATTAGACTAAAATCTAGCGGTAATGATATTAGGTGTTGTTTGTTTTTCTTCAAAAACATCTTCAAAACTCTTATCGCTGCGTAGTGCAGCACACGCACAACACTTTTTGTCCTGCAGCAGTTTGTTTTTCAGAAGTCTTTGGGGCTTAAAACCTCTGCCCATGTGCTTGTTGAGGAAGCACTTGTTGTACCTCTTCCCACCCCTTCCAACCTAAACCTAAAAAATCTAACCCCAAAAAACAAACGGCCACTTTTTTTTTCCAAAAATCAAACCACGACACCCAACAAATCGTCTCTTCTCCCATCACACATCGCTCTTGTGCCCATCAATCTCCATCGTCGTCCCCTCCAATTTCGCAGCCCCACCATCTGCCGTTGCTCCACCTGGCTGACGCCTTCCTTCTTAGTCCGATAGTCGATTCCTCCCTCATAGGTACGTAATTTTTTTTCTGTTTTCTATCGATTCCTCATGAAATTGGCAATTGGATTCGTTTTTAATCATAAATTGGTGCCGATTTCCTTTTTTCTGCATATATGTTGTTGAATCATATATATATATATATATATATATATATATATATATATATATATATATATATATATATATATGTTTTTTCTTGTTTTTTTCTTTGTTGAAGATGATGTTGTTGAATTAGAAATTGTTGCTGATTTTGTTTTTTTTATGCATAGATGTTAAGGAATTACTATTGTTGTTGTAAGGTCACCTGTTATATGCTAAAATATCATAAATTTTGCTTAAATGTTTGCTGAATATGCTAAGATCTTTGCTGAATTGTTATTGTTGTTGTATGTTGTTTGTTTTTCAACTATAATAGTGATAGTTTATTGCTGAATGGTCACAAATATATGCTGAAATATCATAAATGTTGCTTAAATGTTTGCTGAATATGCTAAAACAATTATTGAATTTGCTAAAATCTTTGCTGAAATCATAAATTTATATGCAAGTTTATGCTTATTTGCTGATTGTATTGTATAATCTTTGTTTATATGTTTTTTTATATGCATTGTTGTTGAAATGTTATCAATTTAAGTTATTATTATGTTGAAATATCATTAATATTTGTTGCTAAAGTATGTATTCCATATTTTTTATTATTAGCAATGGTAGATAAACATATATGGACCAATGAGCAAACAAAATTTTTATTGAATACTTGTATTGAAGAAGTACAAACTGTTGTTAGAAAAGGTTTGAGTTTGCACAAGCAATCATGGAACAAGTTAGGAACAACCATTAAGGAAAAGTATAATGTATATTTGAATCAAATACAATTGAAAAACGTCTGTGACAACCTTAAAGCCAAATACATAGGATGCTTATACTTGAAAAAAAAATGGCTACCTTTACAATCCACAAACAAATACTTTTAACTTAACAAATAAGGAGTGGGAGGATATATATATATATATATATATATATATATATATATATATATATATATATATATATATATATATATATATATATATATATATATATATATATATATATATATATATATATATATATATATATATATATATATATATATAGACACACACAAATATTTTAGACGTATATCGTTTATATAGTTTCCATTTATTCTTATATTATGTTTGTTACATTGATTGGGTTTACGGACATCCGAAAGCCGCTTCTTTGAAAACCGTCCCATTATTTTTTCCAGAGCTTTGTGCAAAACTCTTTGATGGAAACAGTGCCTCTGGTAATCTCGGTTATGCCACATCCCAAATACCATCAACACATGGATCATCTTCTTTCCATGTCGCACCACTAAAGCTTATGCACGCTCCTTCCATTAACATGGATGAGGATGATTACTTTTCCAATCATACTAGTGAGCATTTTACTCAGCCACCACCTTCTGCTGCTTCACCCTCTGCTGATTCACCTTCTGCCGCTTCACCTTCTAGTAACCCCAACAAAAGGGCTAAACCCTCAACTCCTAGACCTCGAGCTCCTAGTGCCTCACCTGATCCACCTTCTTGTGCCTCACCTAAAGCTTCTATTACTGCTAATGATTTAGCACTGGAGATGCAAAAATATCTACGTCGTTTTACTCAAGCTCCAACAATTCCCCAATGTTTAGAGAAGCTTGAGTTTCTCGAATTAGGCCCAGTAGACCCTCTACGATTTGTTGCATATTATATTTTTGGAGGGACAATGAATACAAGAGAGATGTGGGTAAATTTGCCCAATGATCCACAAATATTAAGAGGATGGATCGAGATGACAACTACAAGGAGTTTTAAAGGATGGAAAGATTGCCCATTAAGTTTATATGTTTGAGTTGTTTAGGTTTTCATTGCATGTGTTGGAACTATGTGGTTATTTGCTACTTGAATCTTATTTGTAGTATTTGGTACTTCAATTTTATGTTATTTGTTACTTGAGATTTATGTTATTTGATACTTGAGTTTTATTTTATGTTATGTTATTTGGTACTTGAATCTTATGTTATGTTAGTTGGTTCTTCAGTTTTATTTTATGTTATGTTATTTGGTACTTGAATCTTATGTTATGTTAGTTGGTTCTTGAGTTTTATTTTATGTCATTTGGTACTTTTGTTCCTAATGGATCACGACAAAAAGATAATACTCATAATTCTAATGTACTTGTACGTCCGTTACCTTTGGAAGAGGGGTGTCAAACGAGTGCGGGACAACGATTTGGAAATGACGGGACATGAATTTACGTTAGAGTTACTTCACCGTAATCCTTTACAATGTGTTGAAGTGCTACGCATGTCCCGTAAATCATTTTTCCATCTATGTGCTCATTATAGTAATCTACGCGTTAAAAGATAGCAATCATGTATCAGTTGAGGATAATATGACTATGTTTTTTATGATGATCGGTCATAACCAACGTTATGTGATTATCAAGAGGAGATTTCAACACTCAAAGCAAAAAATTCATAAGTTTTTTCATGAAGTGTTGAACAAAATGTTGCTTTTCGCACATGACATTATAGTACGAACTTCTTTTAATCCGAATCCAAACATTCTGGGACATAATAGAAGGCTACAGCAGGTGTTCAAGGGAGCAGTTGGTGCATTTGATAGCACTTTGATACATGTTGTTGTCCCTACAAACAAACGAGATTTATATAGAAGTAGGGGAAAGGCGATTGTTACCAAATGTATTGACAGCATATGACTTCAACATGATGTTTACGTTTGTTGTGACCGGTTGGGAAGGGATAGCACACGATTCTAGAATATTATCAGAAGCATTAACAAATCCACATGCACCATTCCCGTTACCACCATCAGGTAAGTTTATGGTTATTTAAATAGTTTTATCTTTGTTTGAAAAAGAAATGATTTTTATTTATTTATTTATTCCTTTCTACAGATAAATATTATCTTTCTGATGCCGCCTATGCAAACATTCGAGGTTTTATGGCACCATACCATAATGTGAGGTATTGGCATGGATATTTCTGTCGAAAACGTGCATTCATGAATAAAGAAAAATCTAACCATGCACACGCAAAACTTCAGAACGTCATTGAGCGTGATTTTGGTGTCTTGAAATCACGATTCTCTATATTGAAGAGGATGGCACCATTCTCGTTGGTTACATAGTGAAACATTACCCTTACGTGTTTCGCGCTTCATAATTTTATAAGAAGAGAGAGACTACGTGATGAGTATTTTTCACGATATGATGAACTAAATGTCTCGGTTCGGAATAACAATGCAGTCTTTGATGATGATGAAGACGAGATTTCAACACATAGTATTGCAGCGGACCATGAATATATGACCCAGTTACGGGATGAAATTGTCGAGCAATTGATGCAAAATATGGAATGAGAATTATTAAAGTTTGGTTGTATGAACTTTATTGAAAAATGTTATTCTAAGACTAATTTGGTTGTATGAATTTTATTTCAATGTTTTAAGACTACAATTATTAAATTTTATGTATTTAAAAATTATTTTCGGTTTATTAAATTAGTTTATTATAATTTTTTAATGTCTGCAGCAGCCTGTAGATGTTAACAAAAACAAACACACTTCTAAATATAGTCTGCATCCGTTTGGTCCACTTCTTCTACCGTAGAGGGTTGCAGAGGTGGTCCGCAAACTTTATGAGTTTTCGTTTCAGAAAAACAAACAACACCTTAGGTTTCGCCGGAGGAAAATAGAATTGTTAGAAGCGAAGCGCTGCCTGAGTTTGGAATCATCACTTTAACAAGTAATTGCATAGTCTCTTTCATGAACATGATTTTAATACAAGTATTGATTAAAGTATTAAATATATGTCTGTGTGTGAAATATTTGATTTTGCCTGAAATACGTGTTAAAAGCATATATGATAATATATGATGATTTAGGATACAGAGTAAACCTAAATTAATTAAGAGGAATATTGGATAGTATCTCCTTATAAGTACGAGTGAGATATACACTGAGGGTACAACTTTAAAACTTGTCATAGATCCGGAAGCATGGATTAGACTTAGTCATTTGTCCTTAGTCCTAGAGTATGGAGAGGACATAGTTATTTGTCATTAATTCGGGAGCATGGATTGAGACATAGTCATTTGTCCCTAGTCCGAGAGTATGAAATGGGCACGGATATTGATCCGAGACTATGGATTAAGTAAAGAGGTTAATTTCCGAGAGTATGGATTGTGTCGTTGTAAGGATCAACGGTGTGGGATAAGAATTGCTTATATAAGATGAAACTATATATTTTGTGAGTTCTAATATATATATATATATATATATATATATATATATATATATGTGTGTGTGTGTGTGTGTGTGATATAACATTGTGGGATTGAAATCCCTATGTACTCACCAGGTTTCCCAACCTGACCCACTCAGTTTATTTGTATCACATGTGTTGATACGAAGCTACATTACACTGAGAGATTAAAGGAGATGTAGATCACTAGTGTAGAATGAATGTAATGCCTGTTTATTCTTATGTTTCTGTATTGACGATGACATCCCAAAGTTTTAATATAAACAAAATACATTTCTTTGGAAATGCTTTGATAATATGTTTATCATGTTTTTCGGTATACAAATTCCATAATATTATTCTTTAAAAATGAATACTCTGATTTTCAAATAAGCACAAATAAAATTTTTAAAATGACCGTGAATTTGGGGATGTCACAGTTAGGTTGTCCTGTTAAGATATCATTTTTGTTAAGATATGAGCTTTGGAGCTCTTAGATTCGATGAGGGCAGCTTAATGTATTAATTTGTTGGATTCCAAGCGAACACAACGTGTTTATTGGTAAACACTATATGTTGGTTTTGTTTTTTCCAACCTTGTATTTTATGGAGAAACACGGCGTGTTGAAAGACAACACGGTGTGTTGGGTCAACAAGGCCTGTTGACCATTGCATTTGACCAAGTTTGACCTATAGAGGGTGTTGTGGCATTTCTAAGTTGTATTTAGGGAATTGTTTCTGTTTAGGGGTTGGGTAGAGCTGATATTCGGAGTCGGGACCTAATCAGCTATCGTTCAGCATTCGATGTGAGTTTTCCTCATTGGGTTTAGTTATACGATGGTTGCTAGGAAAATATATTATGATGTGTAATAAAAACAAAAAATGTTTGATGCATTTTAGTCTTGAAATACTGGTTGTAAAACACCCACCACTAACACTGGCTACCGGCTAAAACCACCTACCAACCACAACCCACCATCCATCGATACTAAAAGATCTTTCGAGCGTCATCAAATAATATTATAAAATGCAAAATAAAAAAAAATTAAAAAAAATAAAATTTTTAGTTTCTTTATTTTCTTTAAAAAAAAATATTATATAAAATTTTACCATTTTTTAACATTACGTGTAATATTTTAGCAAAATATTATTTGTATGTTTAGGTTTATGTATATATGTGTATTATTCAATGAAAATATTATGTTATAAACTTTCTAAAATTTGTTAAAATATTATAATAGAATATTATATGTATAATTACTTTAAAAACTATCATGATAAAATTTTTGGTTAGAATATTTTCCTGTGACATTGATTTTAAATATTTTTTATATTAAATTTTTTGGAAAACACATATGACCAAAATTTATAAAAAATTGTCAATTTTTTATTATTCTAATTATTTATTTTACTTTTCGATCTTCAAAATAAATAGCTGGATTATATCATATGATGTATAAAAAACTCAAAGTCTCAAACCAATATTTAATAATATTGTAAAAATGGTTTTGTATTTTTTTGGATTTTCTTCAAACCTTGATTTTTTTGGTTTCGTGGTCTTTTTGAATTAGTTGTATTACGGATTTGTTCCTTTGGTAAAACCGGAAAGACTGAAATAACATTGGAGTATTTATTTTCTAATTTTCTTTTATTTTTTTTTAAAATATAATATTTATTTATTTATTTAAATAATTTAAAAAAAATAAGAGGCCCCGAAATTTAAAGAAAAAAGAAAAGAAAAAAACTCCATGGCCAAAGCTTGTAGAAATCCTCTGAAAATGCTTGTTGTAAGTATCCACACTTTGCTAACCATGATACAGTTCCTGGTTCACTTCGAAATTGACTTCAGGTCTCAATCGACGATTTCCCCATTAAAACTGGAACTTAGAGAAATTGATCATTCCATATGATGTAATCTTGTTCACCTTCTACGCCATTAATTTGGTTTTGATTTTTGTTGCAATCTGTCAATATGTATGATACCCAACGTTGTTAAGGAAGAACCCAGCGTTGCTTCCATTATTGCCACTGCCCCAATTACTCTGTTGCTGGAAATTGGCGGTGTTGCGCCGCAGAGCTGAGAGGAGGGGTTGGAAATACCACTTGTGTATTCCGTAATTAGCTCCGACTATGGCTTGGAATCAGTATTAACTGAAGAAAATATCAGTAGATTCCGTCGGTGGTGGTGGCGGTGGTTGTTGTGTATATCTAAAAGGGATGATGATGGGAATCCGTCTGTTTGGTTGTAGTTTCGTGACTCGTTACAAACATGTTAATTAGGAAAAACTCATGTCTCACCGGTGGAGGGTTGTCAATTAGAGGGTAATATGACACCATCGCCAATACCGGTGGTTCTATTTTCTCGTCAAGATACGATGACCCCTGTGAGTTCTACTCGTTGCTCTCAATTCCCAAATGGATCTTTACGATCATCATTGACTTCTGTAAGTGGTTTATGAGTGTTTGGATCAATCCCTCGTTGCCTTTATAACTTCTTCCATAAGTTCTTGATCATTTCATTATCTGTTCTGCCGGGCAACTGAGCTGCAGAGACCACCTGAAAAAGAAAAACCAGTTAGATTTTAGAACCCATTAATCAACAAAACTCAAATTCACAAAACAGATATGTGAATTGTAACCACATACTTATTTCGTGTAAATATGTATGTGCATGTGTGCCTTCCTTACCAGAGAGAGAAGGTGCGATCTTTTTATTTTTTAAAAAATAAAAGAAAAATAGAAAAATGAAGATATTTAGACCAAAACCCAAAAAAAAAATGCATGCTAGAGGAATTATTTTTCTAGTTTTGTCTAAATCTTTACAAATATATTTTAGGTTAATTCATATATTATAGGTTAATTGTTTATGAGAAGCAAAACGTATTTAATATCAAAGTTAAGTATTTTAAAATTAACAAAGTCCAAAAGTTAAAAATAAATATCAAATATATATACGTGAATTTCAGAAATACTTGCATGAAATGTGGCGGGTGGGAGTGAAGAGACCAACAATCATAGGTTTAGGTTTTGTGTGTGTTTGTTTACAATTCAAAAACGAAAGAAAATTGTGGGAAAAAGACACTCAAACAACATGTGTGAAGGCTTAGGTGATAAATGCACAACAGACCTTCTATTCCTTTCTCCATCCAAAATAAACCCTTCTCATGGATGGTCTCTCCTTAAACGCCTGGATTATCGGGATCACCACACAAGGTGAAACCCGTACAAATCCATCTCATATTACCACATCCCGGACGTCAGAGAAATCAAATTCTTCTCCTCTTCCTAAAACATGGCCATGGAGTTTTGCTGTGAGATATCCTCTTACATCTTTCTTTTCTGCTGATTGTAACCGGTACGATGCGGTGATTGTTTCAGAAGATGAGAAAGAAGAAAGTGCTAGGAACAGAAAGAATGGCAATTGGGTGTTGAGGGTTTTGCAAGTTAGATCATTCTGGAACACAGATGGCTATGAACAAGTTAACAATCATGTGCAGAATGACAATGAGGTTTCCATCGATGAAGACTACTATGATGCATGCAGGGTAGATGATGATGTCGACGATAAACTCAAATTCGATAGAGCTTCATTTTCAAAAATGCTCTGGTCAGTTTCTTTGGTGGAAGCAAGGTTGTATGCTCAAATGGCTTATTTGGGAAGCTTATCTTATACCATACCAAAAATCAAGGTAGGAGGTCAAATTTTATTGTTGAATTTCATGTGAATAAAGTTAGTTGAAATCATGTCGATTTGTTATATATATGTACAGCTTGGGAATCTCCTCAAACGTCATAGACTTCGATACGTTACGTCTTCACTAGAAAAGAAAGCTGAGCTGGCATCCAAATCCAAGAAAGAAAAGGCATCGGAGGAGGTCCGACAAGGAGAGTACATCAACTTGGAGACTGATGCAAAGGATCAAGTGAAACAGTCTGTTGTTGATGATTTGAACTTGTTATGTTCATCACCTTGCGAATGGTTCATTTGTGATGATGATGATGATGACGAAGGTAGCACGAGATACTTCGTCATTCAGGTATCACTACAAAAACATATCAGCTGTTAAAAGATTAATTTATAGATTATATAATTTTTTTATGGCACGGAATGATGATAAATGGTACATCGGTTCTTGCAGGGCTCTGAATCGATTGCATCTTGGCAAGCTAATATACTCTTTGAGCCTGTTCAGTTTGAGGTGAAACCTTTATTTACAGACAAGTAGTGTATGTATTTAGATAGCTAGATGAAGTTAAGCATCCTTTTTTTTTTTTTTTTCAATACAAAATGACTATATATATATATATGATTGATTTAATTAGGCACATGATGTAATTGTCCATAGAGGTATATACGAGGCAGCAAAAGTGGTTTATGAGCAGTTGTTACCTCATGTCCATCAACACTTTGAACGCCATGGGAAACGTGCAACCATCCGATTAACCGGTCATTCTCTTGGAGGAAGTTTATCGTTGCTTGTAAACCTCATGCTATTAATAAGAGATCAGGTCCCTCGTTCATGTTTACTTCCGGTAATCACGTTTGGAGCACCATGGGTTATGTGTGGTGGAGATCGTTTGCTTCAAAAGCTTGGATTACCAAGAAACCATCTCCAGGGAATCACCATGCATCGTGACATCGTACCCCGAGCCTTCTCCTGCAACTATCCCTCTCAGCTAGCTGACATTCTCAAGGCCATAAATGGGAATTTTCGAAATCACCCCTGCCTATCTAACCAGGTACGTATAATATATATATATATATATATATATATATATATATATATATATATATATATATATATATATATATCATGTTATCTTAATTAAAAATGCATGGGCCGGGTGTGTTGTGACATGCATGCAGAATCTGTTGTACGCTCCAATGGGGGAGTTTTTGATCCTGCAGCCGGATGCAAAAGTTTCTCCAAGTCATGAGCTACTCCCAGCAGGATGTGGTTTGTATGTTTTGAGGTGTGAAGGTGCGGGCGATGCAAACAAGCAAACCATGGCTGCACAGTCTGTTTTCTTGAACACACCACACCCTTTAGATATTCTAAGAGACAGGTGTGCGTATGGTTCAGAGGGAGGCATTCAGCGAGATCATGACGTGGAAACCTACCTAATATCCATTCGGAGTGTCATCCGTCAAGAGCTTAACCGTGTTAAAAGGAGTAAGAGGCGAGGACATGTTTGGTGGCAGCTTGTGGGGGTGAATCAAAGTGAAGTGCAGTTGTTGTTTTATGGTGGAAAAGAGTATTTGAAATGGTTAAGAGTGGTGGTTGCCTCCAATCACATGTATTTGATATGTTTTGTTAGATGGTTGATCATGGAGGCATGCAGTTGGATCACACCTAGATGAAGGTCACTCATGCATGCAAGGGGATCCTTATAATTAATTGAATGTTTAATAAAAACGCGTGTTTAAATATATAAAGGGATGAAACATTCTGGATGTTTCAGTATTATGTTCACTTCAATCCTTCGCATAGTTTTTATCTTCATATATGCATCATAACAGGCTTAATTTTGTATTTAATGTAAATGATAATTAAATTTGGATTCTCTTAATTATGTAAAAAGAAAACGTTTCTACATAAATTTGGTAGTAAACAAACCAATCTCTAACAAGTGTCTTTGTCTAGTTTTTGGCAGAAATATATATTTCTTGCGTTTCCTTCATCATGGTTGGCCAATAGCCTAAAATTAGGCTATTTATTAAAATGACTTGTATCAAAGGACCTTAAACACATACAAATTAACGTAACAAAATATGGTTACCCAAAGTTAACGTTTACTAACGAGTAAAGAAACATTATTCAGCCGTTCACTTATTAGAATTGACACACATGTTATATTATTATAAAAAGTGGTTGTTTGAAAGGGAAGTAGTTTTATTTTTAGCAATTGCATTTATCTAGTGATCTTATTTTGGCCTAAAATCGTTAAAATGTCCTTCATGTGAGGGGCATGTAAAAGGCGTTAACGAACCGATCCATTTTGATAAGGCTGGAGGGAGTGGTCCTCGCTAGGGGATCGCCTTCAGCTCGCTGCCCTCACCAAAACCACTCCCATCAAACTCGATAGGGGATCGCCTTCAGCTCGCTGCCCTCACCAAAACCACTCCCATCAAACTCGACAGACCAACAATATATTGCCACCCCTGTAACAAGAGGAAACAGAAAGAGAAAAGAAGAGAAGAGAAGAGGGTTCCTATTTGTTGTTCTATTTTATTTTCTTATTTTCTATTTTTTTTTCAAAAATAAAACGTATTAAATAACATAACATTTAGGATGCTACCTAAGGTTTTAAAAAGGTGGTCATGGTTCCTCATGACTCCAAGGCTTGTACTTGCCGCTAACATTTGACAAAATGTCATCTTAAGTCATATATGTACATAAAAATTAATAACAGTAAAAAATATCTATAAATTATTAATTATATACAAGTTTGCCGTCTTAAATCACACTTTATAAATGTCGTGACTCGTTACAACTCGAAAAAACTTGAGGTTTGACATTGTCGTCAAGTCATGTCTTACGTTATTTAGAACATTGATGCTATCACTCCTTACATTTTAACAACTTGATGTTATCATTCTCTTTATCCTACATGGCTTCAAAAAATCTTATGTGACGAGATGTTAGGAGTGTTACCAGTCCCTTTAGTTCCCTTGGCCTAATAAAGGGATGGAATCCTTGTGTTATCCAAAACTGAAATTGAAGCCTTTTTTGAGGAAAAAAATAAGAAACCATTACTAAATTTGTAAATTTGTGTCAACCACAAGGGACATTTCAACATTTTAGTATAAAAAATAAAAATATAAAATTTATAATTTTTATATTAATATAAATTTAAAATAACATTTGAGAGACAAAAAACAAAACGAAATGAAACCATAACAACGATGGTTTGGCGATTTTGTCTTTAAATTAAAATGAAATGTTGTGTTAGTAATAAATTATCGTAAAACTTTTTAAATTTAAAAGAAATAGTAAAAAAGACTTTAACAGATATTGATATTTAGATAAATTATTTAAAATATATATGATATTTAGATTTTAGAAATTAAATATGATATTCTGCTTTTTATTTATTTATGATATATATATATATATATATATATATATATATATATATATATATATATATATATATATATATATATATATAGAGAGAGAGAGAGAGAGAGAGAGAGAGAGAGAGAGACTGAGGTTCAAATGTTTTCACTATCTATTGTGTGCCTGTATGATTGATTCTGGACCAATCATTTTAGTTATTTTAAAAAAGTAATTAATGCATATTAAATGTTGAAGATGTAATTAATATCTATTATATCTCAACATGTAATATGCATTAATTACTTTCTTAAAATAACTAAAATGATTGGTCCAGAATCAGTCATACATGCACACAATAGATACTGAAAACAAAATAACCTAACCCTATATATATATATATATATATATATATATATATATATATATATATATATATATATATATATATCTTTTGAAAATTTTTGAAAAAAAAAATTATTTTTGAAAAAAGGAAAAGATAAAAAGTATTAACTTATATAAAGAAATATTATGCAAATTTTATTTTATGCAACCAAATTTGTAAGTTAACTTGCACGAAAAAAGTATAATCCACACCGAAATAGATAACATTTTGTTACAAGAATATATATTCACACCGAAATAGATAACATTTTGTTACAAGAATATATAACATATATTTTTTCTTTAAGTCCCTAAACAAAATATAAAAAAAATGTCTGAAAAATAAATTTAATTTTTAGAAACCAAACTTAGTCATGTGAATTTTTACACCCATTTATTTCAATACATACTTTATATTAAAAGAAAGTATGTAGGTTACATTGATCCTTATTTTTAACGAAATTTTTAAGGTGCTCGTTGTGGCGGAAGTTTAAGTATTAATCTTTGTGATATAATATGTTGTTTTGAAGTTTAAGTTTCATCCACTTGTAATGGCTTACTCAAAATAGCAACGTACTATGTATTTTTTTTACAAACAATCTTCTGCGAAAAATAAGAGTCCATTGCCCAAATTAGTAGTGTAGATCGGTAAAAATATAATCGTAATACATAGTAAAAACTTAACGATATAATTTTTTAATAGAAACGATGAAAATGAGATGTTAAATTAAACAACTAAAAAAGTGCATTGCTATTTTATGTATTTGGCACAATTCTTAAAAACAAATCCAATTTTGAGTATCTACTGCAAACCAAGGCCCAATCCGCTCGATCTTGATAATGTAGGAGATTGCAACCATTTTTGTAACCAATTTTTGGCACGCAGATCGAAGCTATTTCACAAAAACAATAATATTAATAACCATAATAATAATATTAATAATGTAATCAAATCAATGAATGTTTGATTAGGGATACCTTTTGGGCACAGTAGCAACATAATTTGAACAACATAACTTGAACAACACTGTAAACCTATTAACAGACCACATTACAGCAAAACACTGTAGTTAAAAAGATGATCTGTAATTATATTTATGTAAAAGTAAACAAACTTTTAATTGAAATAACATTGATGCCTCTAATCAGAAAAGATAACAAACTTTAAAATTGTATTACCGCAAAAATAAAATGTTTTTGACCATCTCATCTTTTTTTGTTAATTTTTATACATGTCTTATTCTATCCTGCATTTCTATACAAAAGTCTCAACATCAGCCAGCTAAATAGTTTGAAGGTTGGCAAATTAGAAAACTCAATGCATTAAGTAACCTCATGCTTTCATCCAATCTTACCTCTTTCAACACCACCATAAGTCAATAAGCATTTTTACCCAAAATCACTTTTAGAATTCAAAAGGCAATCCCACACACCCCTAAAGTGGGGTTTGTTCTATAAAAATAAGAAAATAAGAAGAAATAATTAGGAAATGTCAAAATGTCACAACATAAAATCAAATTATTATCTTACCAAAATCATGAGCTTATTTTCCCAACATAAAAACATTGACAAAGAAAAGATGGGTTCTTCAAACTTAAAATCAGCATAAAAACTTACCTTTGAAGCTCCACAAGCTTGTTGACTTTGACATCCCTAATAGCTATGTTAAAAAATTCAAGTGTCCATTACTTCCCTCTCATCTTTATCTTTGGTTTTCTCAAAAAAATTATCGTCATTAACCTGGGGATAGAATTAGCCAATGGAAGGTTTGATCACATAAAATAAAGATAGGAATATGATATTTAACAAAAGAAACACAACAAAATCATCTCGCATCTCAATTCCTATCATCATAACTCTAAGGTCTAAATGCCTATTAAAGCTAGACAAAGATGCATGTCTAGATTCATAAAGAATAGATGTGGGGAAATAGTAATTAGAATCCTAAGTAAAAAGGGTACGTAAAAATAAACATTTCAGTCTTGGATAATTATACTTATTTCTAGATTATAAAAAATCGCATCAAATATTAGGAGATTTACACATTATCAAAATTTTGAAAATTGTCTCATTATAATCTGATGGGGGGGGGGGGGGGGGGATTATAAGGTCACACCTTATGATCTGATGAGTCACACCTTATGATCGGATAAAGGAGATTGTAAGGTCACATCTTATGATCTGATGAGTCAAACACTCTACACGCTAACTGTCAGCGTCAGCGTCTCAAGTATATCAGTTGCAATGTATAAATAGTTATTCTATGTAACCTTTGTATATATGGTAATGATACATATATGCATAGAATATATAGCAGATCCAATATCTTTATGATGAGGATCGATTCTTAATATAGATTAGATACAATTCCTTCAATAAAAAGATATACTTGTATAGATTAATATATAATCAACATTAGGGTAAAACTTAATGTTGAGTTCGTCTTGGTGACCGTCTTTACGACAACTCATTTTCTCTGTGAAAAAAACTTCTTTCTTGGTAAAAAAAATTTGGTGAATCCTCCGTGTTATTTATTTTTCTATTCTTTAATTGCTTAGTAATTGTGTTCTTGTTTGTTATACTTGAAATGTATCCGATCGACATAAACCTTCATACATGTTGTTACATGGAGTCATTATGGACTAGGGAGTTGATTCAAACACGGGATTAATACGGACCGGACACAACCAAGTTTTGTTACATATATATATATATATATATATATATATATATATATATATATATATATATATATATGTGTGTGTGTGTGTGTGTGTGTGTGTGTGTGTGTTGTATGTGGTATCAATGGAAGCTCACTAAGCTTTGTGCTTAGGGTTTTATGGTTTTATGGTTTAAACATTTTTTGGTACTTCTAGTTTCAAAAGGAAGAGTCTGACTTGATTGCACTACATCACATAGAGATTTATTCCGCAATGATTGTTTATGATTTTTCTCTGTTATTTGAGAATAATTTTACTCTGATCAATGAATCAATGGTTTTGAATTATTTAAAAATAAAAATTTTACTCAGTATTTTTTGGATGTTACAAACAACTAGAAAAAGCTATAAAATGGAATGAAATTGAACTTCCTGAAAAATAAATTTTAGAGGGAGCAATACCCCCATCAACCAATAATAAGTAATAAAATACAAATATAATTCAAACCAGATGGAATAGTTAATATAAAATTTTAAAAAGAAAAACCAGAAATAAAAGAAATACTTTAATTAGAAGAAGTAGATCTCAAAGAACATCTTATTCTTACATTTATCCAATAGATTATAGGGTTGAAATACCATCAAAGTCTTCAACTTCTCAAATCAAAGAAGAGGTAGATGAAAAAACTGACCACTTAAATATTAAGAATAATATAGTGCATTGTATTTATCAAAATGATGATCCTACTCCTTCAGAAGTAAACTTTTATATTTAGTGGATAGTATAGAAAAAATATATTTTAGTCCATGAGCAATGGCAAGAACCAAAATAAAAAAAAATGAATTCAATCTAATAGAATGAGAACCATTTAAAAGGTGGTTATTTAAAAACTTTTCAAAAGAATAATTAAAAATAATACAAGAAACATTTTATAATTATCTATCTCCAATAAATAAAATAATGTATTTTGTTCCTTGGATTGTTAATACATATGTTATGAACCATATAAATATCATTGAATAATATCATTGAAAGAGAATATAAATTAATTAATGACCAAACTTCAAAAGGAATATTTCCATCACCACACCGAGATGATATAACTTTCAAATTTACAACTTATCAAAAGAATATTGAAAACAATATATCTACAACTGAACAAATAAATAAACTTGTACAACAAACAAATTATATAAATCTTTATTCTATTATATTAGGAGAACAAATATTAAATTTAAATGAAAAGATTAATGAAATGATCAAAAAAATATTACAAGATTCTTTAAATCCTAAAGAAAAAAATATTAACAAATATAAAAGGATATCAACTACGATTCAACCACTTCCTAGTATTGCAGACTATAAATTAAAAGATTATACTCAATTAGAAAAAATAATATATGATCACGTGAAAACACTGAGCTCTAAAATGAATAAATTAAGTATATATGTACTTAAAGAAGAGTCGGAAAATGATAATATATATCAAAAAATAGTTTTGGATATAACTCATACATAGAATTAAGTGACCAAATTAATAAACTAGATAAATATGCTAGAAAAGCAGTCCAAAGAATGTACTATTACCCTAAGCCAACTCCATGGGATGTTCTTCATGAAGAACAAGAATATATATTAAATAATACTTACAAGGAAAAAATATTTATGAATGGAGTTTAGATGGTTATACAAAAAGACAAATATACAGTATGACACATAGAATGATGATGTATAGCACAATTGCTAGAAATGCTGGAAATGATGATAAAAAAAAAGTTGTTAAAATGCTAATACTAGGATTTACAGGTCAATTAAAAGGATGGTGTGGTAATTATTTAAGTATCCAAGATCAAGAACTAATATTATATACAATAAAATTTGAAGATGGAATTGCTATCTCAAAAGCAGTTTATACTCTAATGGTAAATATAATTGAACCTTTTACAAGAAGATGTACATATCATTCTGAAAATATTATATCATTATTAAATGGACTAAGGTGTAGAATACTTACATCTTTTAGATGGTATAAAGATACTTTTCTAATTAGAGTTATGGAATTAATAAATTGTAATAGTGTGTATTGGAAATCAAAATTTATTGATGGATTACCAAATTTATTTGCTGGTGGAGTTAGAAAACAATTGAGAAATTCTAATTCTATTATTCCTTATGAAAAATATACTTATGGAAAATTAATAAGAACTTGAATCCAAGAAGGATTAACATTATGTAATGATATTAAATTAAACCATAAGATTAGAACTCATACAAGAAAAATGCGATTTGCTACGGAAGGAATCCGTTGCTAAAAGCTGAAATTCCATTGCAAATGATGATTAGCGACAGAATTTGCAACGACCTATTTTCTTCCCTAAAAACATCATAGCGAGGGTTTGCAACAGAAAAGATAATTTCATCACAAATGTGACAACCGAATGAAATCCGTGGTAGGTGATATTCCGTCGTGTATTCAGTAGTAGGATTCCATCGCACAATCTGTGGTAGTTATTCCATCACAAATTATGTAGTGGTGGTTCCCTAGCAAATTCCATGGTGGTGGTTCCCTAGAAAATTCCGTGGTGGTGGTTCCCTAGCAAATTTCGCGGTGGTCATTCCCTAGCAAATTTCGTGGTGATGAATCCATAGCAAATTCGGTGGTGGTGATTCCCTAGTAAATTTCGCGGTGGTCATTCCCTAGTAAATTCCATGGTGGTCATTCCCTAGTACATTCCATGGTGGTGATTCTGTAGCAAATTTCGCCGTGCTGAATCGTTAACAAAATTCGTTTGAGGATTTCCTAGCAAATTTTGTGGTCATGAATCACTAGCAAATTCCGTTTACTCACTTCCTAGCAAATTCTTTGGTCATGAAGCCCTAGCAATTTTAGTGGTGTATATTATATACCAGATGTAATATGGACCGATGGATAACTGATTTATAAATTATATCCAAATAATTTTGTAGTAATATACGAAAAACAAAAAAACAAAAAATCATAACCATTATATCATAAAATAACAAAATAATTATTTATTACATGGAAAAAAGAAAGTTGCTGCTCTAAAATACATAATCTTCAATAAACATATATCAACCTATTACTCTTGTTGTTTTGTAAAGCCACTAATAAGATCCAATGTCGTTTGAAGTTTTTTTTCAAGATGTTCGACCCTTGCTTTGTTTTTCTCTTGTTGGGCGTTCATCATTTCTTTAAGCTCTTCGTTTTGCTGTTTTTGTTTATCAACAAGCTCCCTCATTTCTTCTATTTCATCATTTTATCCGGAATGTAAGATACATCCGTTTTACCATTCTTATTGGGAACCGCCTTTGCAAAAGAGCCTAATCCATGAAGTCTTCTTTTTTATCATGACCACCAACTATAGCATAAATTAGCTTGTCCTCCTCAAATTCAACACCTTCAGCTTCCAACTCTTCCCGTTTTTCTGTATAAGCCGCCTAAAAAATAAAAATATTATACGTTAAAAGATATCAAATTTAGGAATGATATTATTTAATACATACAATATAAAGGTTAATTTAAACTGAAATGAATATTACACGAATTTGTCTATCTTTTTCATTTGTGAAAGTGACTCCATCATGATTCTTAGTATGTGTATACATGAACAATTCACTATGGGGTGGCTCATGTCCTAATTTCCTATTCTGCATAAATACCATATAAAAAGTCAAATATACAGATAAACATATGCAAACATTGATACGATGTACCATTTAAAAAATTACCAAATCAGAAGCTATCTTCAAATGACATGCGGATCCATCGTTATGTGTAAGTTTTGCTACTCCATCAGCCACACCGTTACACCTATTTTTCTTGTGCTGCTTAGATTTTAGCTTGTATTCTTCTGTATTCCATTTTAATTTCCAGGAGTTCCAGACTTCTTGTGCAATATGAGCTGGTTTAAAGCCATGTTTGTTTCTTTTTGGGTTCCTCATGTTGAAGAGATTGACCATAACTTTGTGCCACTTTCCTTGCCCAAGCTTCCCTTACCAATGAGTCTATTGTTTCATCCCAACAACATTTTTTCTACACATTAGCAATATAAACATAAGTTCAAGTGCAAATGTTTACCAAACAACAATTTATCACTTATAGTTAATTACCTTAAACTCCTCCCAATATAATTCGCGCATTTCTTTGCTTACTTTTGCCCAAGCGTACCCTTCTGAATCTACTCTTTGTTTAAAGGACTGACTAATAAAGTGTGCACAAGGGCCTAGTGGCATTAGCCTGCAAGTAATCATGTGATGTGTTAAATTATGAATTGATACGTAGGCGTAAACCAAAATTTAATACATAGAAAAAGTTGTAATTAAGATTTGATGTGTAACTTACAATTAAACGCCCATCTGGTTCACAATCTTCAGAGGAATTGTTTTCACCTTCTACATTTTCCACTACAGATCCATTCATGGTTGGTTGTGTTGGTGATGGGGTAGATTCTGGGATAGGTGTTGTTGATGGGGTATATTTTGGGGTAGGTGTTGGGATAGATGTTTATGTTGAGGATTTGGTAGTTCCTTTAGTTAAGGAGGGTGTGGTAGTTACTATAGTTGTTGAGGATGGTAGTGTACATGTAGGTTTTGAGGTTGTGGTAGTAGATATAGGTGTTAATGATGTGGTAGTGGGTATTGTTTTTGAGGATGGTTTAGATGATGTAGGTGTTGAAGTTTTGGTTATTGATGTTAGTGTTGACGATTGTATTGTTCCAGTTTTTGAAGTTTTAGATGTTTTTTCTAAGGAGGGTGTGGATGTCGTAAGTGATGCCGAGGAAGTGGTAGTCATGGGTGATGTTAATGATATAGGTTTATGGGTTTTGTTGGTAGATGTTATAGGTGCTTTGCATGTGGTTGTTGGTATTGGGAAGTCGATTTCTTCATCTTGTAACTGTATGTTTATGAATTTTACAGCATAAATCTTGTTGTGTTTCATAACTTGTGGTGCAATGAATTTAGTTGGCTTCACACCGGATGCTCCTTTTGCTTTCGAGGTCGACATCTTTCTGACACAAATAATAAAAATAAATTATACATGAAGGCATTACTTTGCATGCAAACTATTGAATACAATAAAAACCAATTTACATGAAGATGATCAGAGAACAAAAAATGATCGATCATCACGATATCAATAAATTAAATAAAAACAAATTTTAGATGAGTGACAACCTATATAGCCAAAGTCAGTGCACAAAATGTATAATGAACAAAGATTTCGAACAATTAGCCGCCGGAGATGATGATTATAGAAAATATAAACCCTATTTTTAATCAGTAAACTTACCCTAATGTGCAGCATAAACGTGTGTAGGTTGGAGGGAAAGGAATTGTGAAATATTTTGAACATCGGCTAATAAAAAATTCGAACTGTGCTAATTACCACTAAACATTTAGTGATTCAAATTTATAAAAGTAGTTACAGGTTGATAGATAGGGTATATACATATAAATAACGTCAAGAAATAACATAGACTAACGATGTGTTCATAGTATAATTTTAATTTAAAACTATATACCAGGACTAAACATTAATAAACTATACATCTTTATACTTTTATGTTTAAACCGAAATTTATATACAAAAGACATACGGGTCATGTGAATATATATGGTAGTGGCTTATGGTGTCCATGGTATACCCATGGATGAATATGGATGACATATGGGTCATTGGTCAACATGATATTGGCTTATGGTGTCCATGGATGACATATGGGCCACTGGTCAACATAGTAGTGGCTTATGGTGTATATGGATGACATATGGGCCATTGGTCAACATGTTAATGGCTTATGGTGTCCATGGATGATATATGGATTATTGGTCAACATGATAGTGACTTATGGTGTCCATGCATGACATATGGGCCATTGGTCAACATTGTAATGGCTTATGGTGTCCATGGATGACATATGGGTCATTGGTCAACATGGTAGTGGATTATGGTGTCCATGGATGAAATATGGATGATGTATGGGTCATCGGTCAACATGGTAGTAGCTTATGGTGTCCATGGATGACGTATGTGTTGGATAAGGTGTCTAAGTCCATAACTATTTTTGATAAGTACTTGACCCAACCCGGCATGGTCCATTTGGGTTGCATGGCACCATGCAATTGGATAAACTAAATGAGAGAAATAACACATATGATTTATCAATATATTATAAGTTCCAATATATTAATAATATCGTTTAATTAATTTTGATCAAGAATTAATTTAGAATTAATTAAGTGATCAAAAGACAACTAATTAAATATATGGGTAGATTATGTAAATCTTCCATATCTTATATAGTGGGCTAAGAGGCTCCATGAATTATCAAGTTGGGTTCCACCCATAGGATGCTCCATGGAGTTAACCCATGCATCAAGAAATGAAGAGTCATGGAACATTAGGGTTTACCTAATGCAACACACTATATAAGCAATGTAACTCTCCCCAAAATCGGCTACACTAAGAAACAAGAGGGCTTGGCCGATTTTGCATGTGTTAGAGTATTCTCTCAAGTTTATTCTTTGGATTTGGTGTTGTGTGAAGCATTTGAGGATCACACTTGAGGTGCTAGGCTCACAAGGTTTCAAGGAACACTTTCAACAACAAGGTATGTAGTTCTATCTTTTATACAAAGGAAATTGTACCCCATGTATGCTAGATAGGTTCATAACCTTGGAAAAACAACTTTGCATGATTATTAGACAAACATAGATCCAAGGTTATTAGGGTTGCATGTACACTTAGGAAGTGTTAGAATGCTCAAAACCCATCAGTGGTATCAGTTCCTGGTTTTGCTTGTTTGATACTTGATGCAAAACTTGTTTTTCAAAACCTAAAACTGTACAAACTGCAAAACTCGATGAGTTCTGGCCAAAACATGTACACTTAGGAAGTGTTAGAATGCTCAAAACCCATCAGTGGTATCAGATCCTGGTTTTGCTTGTTTGATACTTGATGCAAAACTTGTTTCTCAAAACCTAAAACTGTACAGACTACAAAACTCGACGAGTTCTGGCCAAAAACTCGCCGAGTTCATGAGTTAACACATGAACTCGATGAGTTCCTTAGGGAACTCGACGAGTTTAGCTTGCAGAATGCAGTTTCTCGTGTGTTGCTGCTAGAAATGGACTAGAAACTTTACCCTAAACTGTTTTGGTGGTATAAAACTCGTTTTAGATGGTGTAATGTTTATGCTAATCCATTTTCAATGCCTATCATCAAAATTACAAGTTTTTAAGTGTAATTTTTGATTTATGAAATTGTTTATATTCATGTTCTTGAACTTATGAAGATTAGATGATCATAGGAATTCTTTGTAACCTACTTGGTAGTTTAATTCTTGATCATAATGTGTTTTAATTAAGTCCATAACTTGTCCTCAAGTTATGGAAAACCAAGAGTCACACTTGAATTAAAACCATTAAAAGAACACAAGAGTTAGAAAAATGAAGAGTCTTCATTTTAATACTCAATTAACTTCATAAGTTACAAGAAATGTAAAGTTTTGAAAGTTTACAAAACTTGCCCTCAAGTTTTGGAACAAGTAAAGTCATTTTAAAAACTTTAGTTCCAACCCTTAGAATTTTAAAAGTTAAAATTCAACCCTTATACTTATAATATTATAAGTTAATAATGTATATATATATATATATATATATATATATATATATATATATATATATATATATATATATATATATATATATATATATAAGATCAAAGTCGTCTTACCGCTAGCACGCCTCATTCACGAAGCCAGTCTATAAGGTGGGTATAAGGTTGTTGCCTATAAAATGGCAACTTAATGGGTGTCCACTCTCACCCACCGCTTGCTTGACTGGTGGAGGGTCGTTAGCCGAACGGGTAGGACAAGGAGTTATAATTCCCATTAAAAGTATGATGAATATATTAAAGTAACTAAATGCTTTTATTAAATTCCTAATCTTACTTACTTTAGGAAAATGTGAATAAGCTGCTAATCCATGAAATTACACTTTACACTTTGTTTAAGTCATTAGTGGAGCGTGTGTGGTTAACCGGTACACTAACTTGAACTTAACAAGGTAGGTAAAGGGTGACTTAATGTTTATCATAGTATCGATGGAGCGTATGTGGTTAACCGACACATCGATTGAGGGGTAAGACATTAAGGGTACCAAGTAATTTGCATGGTTACTTCACACCTTGTTTTGTGATCCTCGGCATCCCAGTCACAAAACATGGAGGGCACATTAGAGATTGAAACATGCCTTTGAAAAGTTCATTGAATCTCAAGAGAATCTAGGAGTTTCTAAGAACCAAATTAAATATTTTTAATATTTCGTCTTTGGTGGAAATTGGTGAATCGTCATTCACCTACCTTTCAAATATGTTATTACTTAGATTACGGCATACCTCTTCTAAGTATAATATATTGTGATTGGATCTTAGCCTTAATACTACATTTGGGTGTTTTATTAAGGACTATCTCTATTTCTAAGCTAAACTTTTCTTCTTTTCAGATGTCTGCAAACACTGCTGCTTCTAGCTCTAATCCTAATGGCTCCTTTTCTCTAATGAACTTGGGTGGGAAAGTCACTTTTGATGTATCCAACTTTAATGAATTGATCAGAAACATTCGAACGATTACCCGCTACGAGGACAAAGAATATGTCCTCGATAAGGAGATTAAGGAGATTGATGAGACAGTTGTTACTCCTCAAGAGATCGCTGACTTTAGGGAACATGAAAGGGATGCCACCATGGTGGCATGCATCATGATGGCCACTATGACAGCCGACCTCCAAAAGTCCTACGAGGACTTCTACTCTTTTGAAATGCACCAAGATTTAATGGAAAGATACCATCAAAGTGCAAGACAAGAGAGGTATGAAATTATCTCCTCCATGATAACAACCCACATGAAGGATGGTGAACCCATCACTGGCCACCTGCAAAAAATGCAAAGATTTGTGGACCGTTTGCTGAAGCTTAATGTGAACTTCCCTGAGGAGCTTGCAATAGATATCATTTTTCACTCCTTACCTTCATGTTATGATCAATTCCGCATGACATACCACATGAATAAGGAAGAGGTCACTCTCAGCAAACTTCAAGGACTCTTAAAGACCGCGGAAAGTGGTCTTAAGGGTAAGGCGGTTGTTACTACTCCTACTCCTACCAACTCTGCCACTATCTTGGCAATTGGGAAAGGACGAGGAAAGAAGAGAAAGAGTTCTTCAAAGGGTACCAAGGCTAGGACCCTTGAAGGCTCTTCTTTAAGTGGAACCAAGAAAGGTTTCATCACTCTTTCTTCTGAACCAAAAGAGGTTGAATGCTTATATTGCCATGAAAATGCACATTGGAAGTGAAACTGCCCAAAGTACTAGCAAGATGTGAAGGATGGGAAAGTCAAACCCAACCATGCAGGTATTTACACTATCTTATCTAATAACTCACCCCATTCTAACTCATGGGTCTTTGATACCGGTTGTGGTATTCATATCTGTTTTGATGTGCAGGGACTAAGAACAAGTGAGAATGTGGAGCAAGGAAGAATAAACTTGATCATGGGAAACAGGAAGGCTTCACCTGTCACCAAGATTAGAGTTTATACTTTATCGCTAAGTAGTGGGTTTAGTTTAGATTTGCATAAATGTTGTTATTCGCTAGAAATGGCAACAAATATTATTTCCATTCATGCATTATATAAACAAGGTTTTACCTTTTCATTTGATAATGAAGTTGGTTCGATTAATGCTTTCTTTAATAATATTCTTTATTTTAAAGCATTACCTTGTGATGGTGTGTATGAAACTGTATCTATGGTTGATAACTTAGGAAATAATATTTTGTGTATTGATTCTCTTAATAATAATAACTTGGATAAAGCATCATTATGGCATTGTTGTCTTGGACATATAAGCAAGAAACGCATAGGCCAACTCCAAAAGGATGGAGTCTTGGAGTCATTTGAACTAAGGTCAGATGATAGTTGCGAATCATGCTTACTTGGAAAAATGACAAAGTCACCCTTCATAGGGTCTTATGAGAGGGGTGAAGGTTTGTTGGATCTTGTACACAAGGATGTGTGTGGACCCTTCAAACATGCCACAAGGGATGCTAATTGTTATTATTTGATTTTTACTGATGATTATAGTAGATATGGATATGTCTACTTAATCAAGCATAAGTCAGAGACTTTCGAAAGGTTTAAGGAATTTAAACAGGAAGTCGAGAATCAATTGGGCAGGAACATTAAGATGCTTCGATCTAATCGAGGTGGTGAGTATCTTAGTTCAGTGTTCCTCGACTATCTTAGGGAATGTGGGATTGTCTCACAATTGACACCTCCCAGGACACCGCAGTTGAATGGTGTAGCTGAGAGGTGTAATCGAACCTTGTTGGATATGGTTCGTTCCATGATGAGTCAAGCTTCGCTACCAATCTCATTCTGGGGGTATGCCTTAGAGACTGCCGCCCATATCCTTAATCTAGTCCCTACAAAGAAAGTTGCCAAAACTCCTCATGAGACGTGGACTGGTAAAGTCACCCAAACTAGACCACATCAAAATTTGGGGTTGTGAGGCTTTCATGAGACGTGAGACTCATGATAAGCTTGAACCTCGAAGCGAGAGGTGTATTTTGATCGGCTACTCACAAAGATCCTTTGGTTACCTCTTCTACAGACCTAGTGATAATGTGGTCTTTGTAGCAAGAAGAGGAGTATTTCGAGAGAGAGAGAGAGAGAGAGAGAGAGAGAGAGAGTTTACAAGCCAAGAAGACAGTGGGAGGCAAATTGACCTTGAAGAACTTCAAGATTCAAGTGGTGAAGGAACTTCAAACCCTAGCCCTCAACTTGCGGAGGAAATTCCTGTTGAGCCAATTGACGGGTCTGTACCTCTGAGGCATTCCACGAGAGTTAGGAATGCACCTGAGCATTACTATGGTTTCCATATTACTGCGGAAGGTGAGACACTTATTAGTGATGAGACACTAGTAGGTCTGGATGAACCTAACAGTTACGCGGAAGCCTTGGCAGGCCCTGAGTCTGCTAAATGGAAAGAGGCTATGGATAGCGAGATACAATCCATGTATGACAATCAAGTTTGGAACTTGGTTGAGAATGTACCATGTCGTAAAACTATAGGGTGCAAATGGATCTTCAAGAAGAAGATCGACATGGATGGTAATGTACACACTTATAAGGCTCGACTGGTTGCAAAGGGATTCTCTCAAACTCCTGGAGTGGATTATGATGAGACCTTTTCTCCAGTAGCCAAGATTAAGTCTATGAGGGTTATGTTATCCATAGCTGCATTTCATGACTATGAAATATGGCAAATGGATGTCAAAACCACTTTCCTGAATGGGAAGTTGACTGAAGATGTTTACATGAGTCAGCCAGAAGGTTTTGTCAGTAACGAGTACCCTAATAGAGTGTGTAAGCTTGAAATCCATTTATGGATTAAAGCAAGCACCTCGTAGATGGAATCTTTGCTTTGATGAGAAAGTCAAGGAATTTGGCTTTTCTAGGAGTGAAGATGAATCTTGTGTGTATGTCAAGGCTAGTGGGAGTATAGTTAGCTTTTTGGTATTGTATGTGGATGACATACTACTCATAGGAAATGACATCCCAACTCTGCAGGAAGTTAAGTCCTGGCTTGGGAAGTGTTTCTCTATGAAGGACCTAGGAGAAGCTGCCTATATTCTAGGGATAAGGATTTTGAGAGACCGGAGTAAAAGACTAATTGGACTTAGTCAAAGTACCTACTTGGACAAGGTGCTGAAGAGATTTAGCATGCAGAACTCCAAGAAAAGAGAGTTACCCATCCAAATTAACGCTAGATTGAGTAATACACAAAGCCCTGGTACTGAGGCTGAGATAGCATAAATGAGTCGAGTGCCTTATGCTTCGGCAGTAGGCTCGATCACGTATGCTATGACTTGTACTCGACCTGATGTAGCCTTTGCCTTGAGCATGGTTAGCAGGTATCAGGGGAACCCTAGCAAGGCTCACTGGACTGCGGTAAAGAATATTCTCAAGTACCTACGGAGGACTAAGGAATGGGTCCTTACCCTCGGTAGGAGTGATGAATTGAGAGTTGTAGGGTGTTGTGATGCTATCTTCCAGACTGATAGGGATAATTTCCGCTCTCAGTCGGGCTGGGTCTTTACCCTAAACGGAGGAGCAATCACTTGGAAGAGTTCCAAGCAGGAGACAGTGGCTGATTCCACTTGTGAATCAGAGTATATAGCAGCGAGCGAGGCAGCAAAGGAGGATATATGGCTGAAGAACTTCATAGGAGACCTTGGAGTAGTACCATCTATAAAGGAACCCATGGAAATTTTCTGTGATAGTGAAAGTGATGTTGCCTTAGCCAAGGAACCAAGGGATCATGGGAGATCCAGACACATCGATAGAAAATATCATTTTATCAGACATCACATAGAAGAAGGAATCCTCATGGCAAAGAGGGTATCATCGGATGAGAACCCAACAGATCCCGTCACGAAGGGACTGAGTAGGGTTAAGCATCTCCAGCATGCTCGGAGCATAGGGCTGAACGATGATATAAGTTTTAGTAGTTAGATAAATTATGAAATTTGTAAAGTGTAATTGACATTTGATGATGAATAAAAGTTGTGTTTATTTATGAGTAAAGTGTTACTATTGTTTGTCAATCGTTTACTATAATTTCTTTTGCATGTTTTGACTTCCAGAATAATATGTTTTGGTTTTACATATTATTCAAATTTTACACAGTCGGTCATATGTTGGAAGTAGATATGAAGTAAGACTGTCATGAAGTTGGTTGTAGGTGTCAGGATATAAAACAACACTTCATGAGTGCTCATAAGTTCTAAGTATTGGAATCAACCCACGCTCACTGGAATCACTTCATGGAATTTTATCTCGAGTGATCGTGAGACGTTAATATCATATAAGTCTTCAAACCTAGATATATGATTTGTTGCCTATGAATTGATTATGCATTATTGTATGAAAACGCATTGGTAACTCGATGTTATAAAACGTGATTTTGTGTATAATTCAACTAGAAGTAGAACAAACATATGAGTCGAAGTTTATCTGTTCCTTCTTGGATTAGAAGCTGATATCTGGGCCCCTCGATGATCTTGTTTTGACCTATGTACCGGGCCCGGTCAGAACTAAGTTGATGTGTTCAATTAAGTTCTTTGTCACACAAATCGGAAATTAGGAAACAAACTGCTGGACAATAAGTAAGACATCGTTCCATATATTTGTCCGGCTGATATCTAGAAAAGAGGATTATATGATCACTTATCTTAAATGGCGTATCAACCTCTTCTCAATTCCGAGAGACCTTGAAAGAGCTACGATTGCCGATCGGTTCCTGAAGTATTGCAGTTATTGTTATTAGACTTATCCAAATGGGAGACTGTTGGATAAGGTGTCTAAGTCCATAACTATTTTTGATAAGTACTTGACCCGACTCGGCATGGTCCATTTGGGTTGCATGGCACCATGCAATTGGATAAACTAAATGAGAGAAATAACACATATGATTTATTAATATATTATAAGTTCTAATATATTAATAATATTGTTTAATTAGTTTTGATCAAGAATTAATTTAGAATTAATTAAGTGATCAAAAGACAACTAATTAAATATATGGGTAGATTATGTAAATCTTCCATATCTGATATAGTGGGCTAAGAGGCTCCATGGATTATCAAGTTGGGTTCCACCCATAGGATGCTCCATGGAGTTAACCCATGGATCGAGAAATGAAGAGTCATGGAACATTAGGGTTTACCTAATGCAACACACTATATAAGCAATGTAACTCTCCATAAAATCGGCTACACTAAGAAACAAGAGGGCTCGGCCGATTTTGGTGTTGTGTGAAGCATTTGAGGAATCACACTTGAGGTGCTAGGCTCACAAGGTTTCAAGGAACACTTTCAACAACAAGGTATGTAGTTCTATCTTTTATACAAAGGAAATTGTACCCCATGTATGCTAGATAGGTTCATAACCTTGGAAAAACAACTTTGCATGATTATTAGACAAACATAGATCCAAGGTTATTAGGGTTGCATGTACACTTAGGAAGTGTTAGAATGCTCAAAATCCATCAGTATTAGTCATTGGTCAAGATGGTAGTGGCTTATGGTGTCCGTGGATGACATATGGGTCATTGGTCAACATGGTAGTGGCTTATGGTGTCCATGGATGACTTATGGATGACGTATGGGTCATTGGTCAACATAGTAGTGGCTTATGGTGTCCATGGATGATATATGGGTCATTGGTCAACATGGTAGTGGCTTATGGTGTATATGGATGACATACAAGTCATTGGTCAACATGGTAATGGCTTATGGTGTCCATGGATGACATATGGGTCATTGGTCAACATGGTAGTGGATTATGGTGTCCATCGTATACCCATGGATGAATATGGAAGATATATGGGCCATTGGTCAACATGGTATTGGCTTATGGTGTCCATGGATGACTTATGGGCCATTGGTCAACATGGTAGTGGCTTATGGTGTATATGGATGACATATGGGCCATTGGTCAACATGGCAATAGCCTATGGTGTCCATGGATGACATATGGATGATTAGTCAACATGATAGTGGCTTGTGGTGTCCATGGATGACATATGGATGATGTATGGGTCATTGGTCAACATGGTAGTGTCTTATGGTGTTTATGGATAACATATGGGTCATTGGTCAACATGGTAGTGGCTTATGGTGTCTATGGATGACATATGGGTGACGTATGAGTCATTGGTCAACATGGTAGTGGCTTATGGTGTCCATGGATGGCATATGGGTCATTGGTCAACATGGTAGTGGCTTATGGTGTCCATGGATGACATATGGATGACGTATGGGTAATTGTGACCTAGTTGGATAGATTTTAAGGGCACTTTGATCTATTTGCAATCTCTAAAGTGAAGGCTCCATTTTTTCTATGGAAATAAAAAAAATATTTAATCAAGTCGTTATTAAGGAAAAAACTGTATATATAGAATTTATATTTTAAGTAGATCTATAACTATATTTATTATGAATGTTATTTATATTTTAAGTAGATCTATAACTATATTTATATTTAAAGTATTCTCTCAAGTTTATTATTTTCATTTGGTGTTGTGTGAAGCATTTGAGGCATCACACTTGAGGTGCTAGGCTCACAAGGTTTCAAGGAACACTTTCAACAACAAGGTATGTAGTTCTATCTTTTATACAAAGGAAATTGTACCCCATGTATGCTAGATAGGTTTATAACCTTGGAAAAACAACTTTGAATGATTATTAGACAAACATAGATACAAGGTTATTAGGGTTGCATGTACACTTAAGAAGTGTTAGAATGCTCAAAACCCATCAGTATGAGTCATTGGTCAACATGGTAGTGGCTTATGGCTTATGATCTATAACTATATTTATTATGAATGTTATTTATATTTTAAGTAGATCTATAACTATATTTATATTTAGAGTATTCTCTCAAGTTTATTCTTTGCATTTGGTGTTGTGTGAAGCATTTGAGGCATCACACTTGAGGTGCTAGGCTCACAATGTTTTAAGGAACACTTTCAACAACAAGGCATCACACTTGAAGGTGTTGTGTGAAGCATTTGAGGCATCACATATAAGTAGATATATAACTATATTTATTATGAATGTTATTTAAATTTATAATTACATGTATACTACATGGGTTTTAACATGATATTGAATAATATCGACCCAATAATACGACCTAGTATCCATCCAACACATTGAAATCAAGGGTTATCAAAGGTACCCTAAACGATATACACTTTGTTTGAATATGTGTTATGCAAGTGTCGATCTTAATTAAATCATTCTACTAATATTCTATGCCTTTACCCAATAATAAAAGTTATTCAACCATTCAAATTAGAAAACTTTGAAGATTTGTTCAGCATTCGGTTATTAGCTTTGTGAAATGTGTCGTTGTTAAGGTACCTTTGCGATGTTTTTATGGTAACTATATATTCACTTACAATATCATATATGAATTTAAATCAACATTAATGAACATACAATTAAAATTGTGTTATTTAAATTTATACGTTAAATATTTAATACATTGAACAATCCAAGTAGAAATTGGATATATGAAAGAAAAGATAGTAGTAGTTGTATATCGCTTGTTTTCGTACAAGGAGTGAAAAAATTTATAGATTTTGCTACCAGTCAACATAGGTTCATGGATGAAGATAAAATCAAATGCCCATGCATAAAATGTCATAACATACCCTATATAGAAGTTGATACTGTTAAGCATCATTTGTACAAGTTTGGTTTTGTTGAGGAATATTGGTGTTGGGATAAACATGGCGAAACATCAATTGATGATGACAATACGTTTTTAGGGGTGGATGATTCAAGCACAAATTTTAGTGAAGGTGCATGTTCTTATAGAGAAATGGTCATAGATGCAATGGCTCCTAATTTAAATAATAGTGATCATGAAGAGGAGCCAAATGCACTAGTTAAAAATTCTTTGATATGCTAGACACAACCGATAAAGAATTGTGGCCCGGATGTAAAAAAATGACACAACTATCTGCTGTAGCTAGACTATTGGGTATAAAATCAGAGTATCGCATACCTGAACAAAGTTATGATGCTATCTGCCAGTTGATAAATGATGTGTTACCGAAGGTGAATAATATGGTAGGTAGTTTGTAAGAGAGAAAAAAGTTAATATAAGCACTAGGTTTGCCTATGGAGATGATTGACTGCTGCAGGTCTGGATATATGATATATTGGAGGCAAGACAAAGATCTTTATCGGTGCAAATTCTGTAATGTAGATAGGTACAAACGGTCAAAAAAATTGGCCATATGTTCTAGCGTATCATTCAAGAAAATCCATTACTTTCCTTTGGCTCCAAGGTTGAAGAGACAGTATGCTTCACAAGCCACAGCGGCTTCCATGTGATGGCACTCTGAGAATCATGGACATGATGTTGGAGTAATGTGTCATCCATCCGATTTAGAAGCTTGGAAGCACATTTACAAAAGTCATCCTTCATTTGCAGCAGAAGTACGTAATGTAAGATTAGGCCTAAGTACAGATGGGTATGCATCACATGGAGCATTTGGAAAACAATATTCATCTTGGCATGTTATTATAACACCTTATAACTTGCCACCTTCTATGTGCATGAAAGAGCCTTACATGTTTTTTACCACACTTGTGCCAGGACCGTCAAACCCTAAGCATAAAATAGATGTATTTTTGCAAGCAGTTGTTGCAGAGTTGGAGAAATTATGGGAAGAAGGCTAGTAACATATGATATATATTTAAAACAAAATTTCCATCTAAGAGCAGCTTTGATGTGGAAAATAAGCGATTTTCCAGCATATGCAATGTTGTTCGGATGGTCTATAGTAGGTAAGATAGCATTGTCCTCATTATGGGAAGCATACATAAGCTTTCAGACTAAAGAATGGTAATAAGATGTCATGGTTTACTGCCATAGAAGATTTCTACAGGTAAATCACCCATATAGAAAGGATAAAAATAAGTTCAAGAAGAATCATGAAGTGATAGAAGGTCCTCCTCCAAGTAAGAATGGTGAACAAACTTTAAGGGAGGTTGAACAATTAGGTTTGGTAAAAGTGACTGAACTAAATGCTGATGATGTAAACAAAAGATGTGGCGATCATGGTTGGAAAAAGAAAAGCATATTTTGGGATTTACCATATTGGAAAACAAACCTCATTAGATATAATTTTTATGTTATGCATATTGTGAAAAATTGATTTGAAAACTTTTTTTACACTGTAATGGATGTCAAAAGGAAGACGAATGAAAATGTAGCATCCAGAAGAGATCTGAAGCTCTATTGTAGGAAGAGAAAAGGATTCGAAGATAATGAAAGAGCATACTACACTCTGGACAAGAATCAAAAGAAAGTCATATGCCAATGGGTGGAGAAATTGCGTTTCCCCGATGGTTATGTTTCTAATTTGGGGAGGTATGTTGATTTAACAGGGTGTAGACTGTTCGGAATGAAAAGTCATGATTGTCATGTTTTTATGAAAAGATCGATGTCAATTGCATTTCATGAGATGTTGCTAAAACAAGTGTGGGAAGCATTAACAAAGTTGAGTATTTTCTACAAAACATTAAGAGCAACATCTATCACAACAAAAGACATGAAAGGATTGAAACCAAGATACCAAAAATACTATGTAAATTAGAGACCATCTTTGTCCCTGGTATTTTTAACTCCATGGAACATTTACTAGTACATTTTCCATACGAAGCGAAGATAGCCGTTCCTGTCCAATATCGGTGGATTTATCCATTTGAAAGGTTTGTATGGTACATCATAATGTATGTTGCTATTTTTGTAAACCGATTTAAATAATCTTCACTATAGGTATCTAAATCAGTTGAAAAAAGATGTGAAAAATAAAGCTCGAGTGGAAGGGTGTGTTGTTAACGCGTACTTGCTACGTGAAGCATCGATATTTTGCTCTCATTATTTCGAGACTGGTGTCCCCACACGTAATAGAGAGTTGCCTCGAAATGATGATGGAGGAGGAGATGAGCAAGCGAATGCTAACAACGACATGTTAGATATATTTTCATATCATAGGCGTCATTATGGAAGATTCACGAATAGAATGATGTCTGATGAGGAAGTGCATGCTGCCCAAACTTACATACTCCTTAACAAAGATAAGATCAAGCATTACATCAGGTACGTAACATATGCATCATTTTTAATTGTAATAAACACTCGTTGTGTAATTTCTATGAATTAATAACATTAACATAAATGATTTTAATTATTACATTCATAGTAACTTCAAAATGTTATTCAACTGGTGATACAAAATATTTGAAGAAAATCTGAATGGACTTATGGGGGATATGGATGAACAGGTTCTTGCAGCTGAAGTTGAGAAGAACTTTGCAATATGGTTTCAAAACTATGTGGATGTTATTTTTGTATTTTTTTAAATTTATTATTTTTTTGTTATGCTTATAATTAACTCTAATTAAGTGTTTTACCATTTTTCATATAGGCACGCAAGATCCCGATAAACAACAAGTATATATTTGATCTTTCCAAAATGCCATTCAAAAAAGTGAAATTATATAGTATATACTTTGTCAATGGTTACAAGTTTCACACAGAAGCTCATAGTCTGAACAAATCAACAACCAATAGAGGATTGTGTGTTAGTAGCCAAGGAGGTGATTATTATGGTAAGGTAGAGGAAATTTTAGAAGTTGACTACCCTGGTTACCCAATTAAAACCACAGTTTTGTTCAAATGTCATTCGTACGATCCAACACCTAACATAGGAGTTAAGGTTCACAAACAATATAACTTGGTCGAGATAAACGTCAAAAGAAAATACAACAAGTTTGAGCCATTTGTTTTAGCCACTCAAGTGTGTTACACTCCTTACCAAGTTCGAAAACAAACAACTCGGACTGGTGGGCTGTATTTAAAGTGAAACCTCGTGGTTGGACCAATGAAAATCATCCTCAGAAAGACGTTGCTATCCAAGAAGATGAATTTGAATCAAATGAAATCATTATACCAAGTGAAGTCGATACAGGCAATTCTAATGATCACGAAATGTCAAGCAACGGTTCAGATAATGAAAATAATGTTGACGAAGAAGGTGAAATTCATGAAGATGACGATGATGGTATTCCTGACAGCGAGGGTAGTTATGAGTATAGTACATCGAGCAATGAAGAAGAAGAGGAGGAAGAAGATAATGACTAGATTTTTTTGGGTTTAATGATTTTTTTTCAGAGAAGTTAATTTGTAATTTGGTTTTATATCAATACATAAATGTAAACTAGGAAGAAAGCCCGGGCTTCACCCCACGATGTTTTTTGTGTTTTTTATGTCGAAATGTAAAAGTATTGACTGTAAAGACCAAGAGTATCAAAGTGGCTAAAGAAATGTGGAAAAAACCTAAATGTTTTTCGTGTATATTGTGCCAAATGTATAAATTTTTACAATAAGCATTAAAATTGTCAAAGTGGCTAAAAAATTGTGGTAAAAATCTAAAGTTTTTTTGTGTTTTTTTTTACCAAAATGGAAAAGTATTATTTCGAAGGGCCAAAAGTGTCAAAGTTACCAAAAAAATGTGGCAAAACTCTTAATGCCCAAAAAGTTCATATTGCTAACTCTTTTGTGTTTTAATATATATATATATATATATATATATATATATATATATATATATATATATATATATATATATACACCATCTTATAAAGAGTTTATAAATGTGGGCCCCTTAGATTTTAAGACAATGTATTAAAATTCAAGGAAACGAAATCTGAACCATCGAATCTGGATTGAACGATGAATATTATTTTGCTGCAGATCCATATGAAATGCTTATATTCAATCACAATAAAGTGTTTAATATGTACAAGTATTCAGACATTACATACAACCCAATAAAGCTTCTTTTACTCTTTCTAACTTCTCACACGGATGAATCACCCGGGGAACTTTAGGCGGCATTCTTCCAGGTATCATTCAAAATTTTTTGAAATCTTCTTTCCATATTCTCTCTCTCTCTCTCTCTCCCTCCTTCCCTCTCTCTCTCTCTCTCCCACAAAACCCTAGCTTTCAAACCTTCCACCACCATGAACTAGTGACAACCGTAAACCATCAGATCATCTCCCATATGCTTGCTATGAGTTTTTCTTTATATTATTGCTTTTCATGAGTTTGATTTTTGGTTACGTTTAGTTTTTTACAGATCTAAACACCAACAATCGCTTGAATATTCATGGGAAGACCTTATTGGATCCTTCACCACAAAGGTCTCCATCACTAAACCTTCTTTCTATCTCGCTTTCTCAGCGTTTTGATGTCAATCTTTGTGGTCTCTCTCACATCCTAATGGTTTCTCTCAATAACGATGACGACCCACCATCTTCTTTGCTAGCTTTTTCGACAACATTAAGCTTCATCACTGTAATACAAAGTACATGAGAAACCACTAAACGCATCCTTCTTCATTTTTGTATTTGGGTTCCGATCTCTATCGTTGTCACCATCGGAACACCACGAAGCATAGATCTAAGACCACATACAATCAAATCACTGATCTTTTCTTTTCTCCCGCCTTCAAGGTTCACCTGCACAGTCGTCGATCTTCATCTACCGATCCAATCCTTCAATACCGATCTCTTTCCTCTACGTCGATCTCTTCCCTTATGGTAATCATCTAGCTCCTTTTTTTGTATTTTTTTGTTGAACGTCTGAAATCCTCTAGCTAAAAATCATCTTAAATCTGAAGTCAGTTGTTTCCATCGGAAAAACCAGAAAAATGTCCACTACCACTTGCCGCCTCTCACTGCCAAAAAATAAACTGGCCACTTTTAGTCTAAAATTCTGGTAACATATTTCTCCTGTACAAGTTTTGTTGTTACTGTGGTCCTGGGAGTAAGTCCTAACTACAGGTTATATTTTGATACCATTTTTCGGTGTATCCCCACCTAGAAGTCAATATATCTCACTCTCGATGCCTCTGTTCTCCTCTCTATTTATTGTGGCTTAATGCCATATGGATATTGCTGCATGTTTATTTGTTTAGACTGACAGATGGAATTTTTTAAGATGTGTTTTAATGTGATTCATCTTAGGAATCATTCCCAGGGTTTCTATCATTCCAGGGCAACCACGAGCTCGGATCTTACATGATTCATCAGAGTGAATGCTAACTACAGGTATCTTATGTTCTTACTTTATGTCTATAATATATTATGCAGATCTTTGATTTTTATTTAAGTTAACTTAAAGGATCATATTTCCTGTTTTTTGTTCTTAAATTGTGATGGCACGTTCTTGAGTCTTCTTTTAATATCTTCCAGATAAGAAAGCTTCATAGCCTTCTGAGCTTTTTAATGATCTTAAAGAGATGGTTGTTTCATCTCCCAATGAAACGTGTGCATTCTCTGAAATCTTCTGGAAAGTTGAACAATGAGCGTTCATGATCTATTCTAGAGATGTTTTTATCGTTAAACAATTTGCATGGCTTTGCTAATGTTAAATAGTTGTTATATTACATCATTTCACTTATACATTAAAATAATTACTTTAAATAGTCCTATAATTTACTCAATTTGATTACGTCTTGATTACAGATTGATATTGTTTTGGCAGTCAACCATTTGAAGAATATAAAGAAAACTGCAAAGGATGGTAATCTGATTCCATTATATAGGTTTGCAGACCAATATTTTTGAATTCTACAATGTGAAGGTATCTTTTTTTAAGTGCAATGTTCTAATAGTTGCTTGAAAGTACAATGTTGTAATAAAAAGAATTAACAAATTTCCAGTTAAAGTATAATGGCTCTAGGCACAATAGATTATGTCAATAATGAATTAGATAAATTTACGTGAATATGGGATGGATACACGTGGCACTGGCTTGGTAACCTATCGTGGTTGTTTGCAGGTTCAAATAATCTACGACTGGTCAAATATTAGAAGTTTTGAATAATGTGATTATTATTTACAGTCAATGCGATCGTCACAATTAATTATTTAGGTACAAGGGATGTTTTGAGCAATGCGCTTATTATTAAATGTTTAATTTTTTGCACTATTTCATTTAGGCTTATCTTAAAATGAATTTCCATAGGTTATGCATCAGACTAGATCAATATGATTATGTATCCAAGGTGAGTCTATGAGCCAACTTATTCTGATTTGGAGTGGAATTTCATTGCAATATGGCTATATTGTGTTTCAAGAGATGATCGGTGATTTCAAATGCCTTATTACTTACAAAATGCATGCTTTGTGCTTACCCCTATAGGTCTAGCCCTGTTTGTACAATAAGCCTTTTTATACTTCATTTTGATTTAATGATTTTTTTTTAAAGAGACCAAAGCCTCGGCAAACTTGATATAATGAATATTTGAACCGTTTATTTGACATGCGATGGTTCATCTTGTTTTAATGTGTTCACATTATCCTAAGAAAACCCTTTATGTACTACACATGTGATGGTTCATCTTGTTTTAATGTGATTGGTTTTGCATCCAGGATGGCTGAACCAAGCAAACGGACTAGAGATGTCACATGCATGTTGGGTGTTGGTTGAAAAACATTGACATTTAGGGCACATTATTGTTATTTTAGACAGTATCATAATTGTATAAACTTAGTTACATTGATTTCACGATTTGTAACATTGTTAAATGTAAGAAATGACAATTTATTTTTAATTTTTTTTATTATACCATCATACCTTCTTGTATTTTGATTACAACATGACTCTGAGAATCTATCTAGATATAGCAGTGTGAATACAAAACAAAATCCCCATCTCTATAATGATAGATTATTCAAAGTATATAGTTTTAAAAAAACATAGTATAATGTTATTATTCGGTTGATTCTAACCTTTTTACCCTTTTTTTGGTGAATATGATGTTAACATGTTTTGGTTGGATGAAAAATAAGACCAAATATCTCATGGCCTTGCATCGACTCTAAGTGATGGGGATGCTTGAGAAATATACACCATCAAGATGACATTGATCAATAGAATTTAAATTGTCCATCAAAATTCATTTTTCTTTTAAGAAAATTTTCCCTTATGTATTCTTCTAAATTTTTTGTTAGCTCATAAAAACAAACATTTTAAGATTGATACTCTTTTAAAAAATTTCTAACAAAATATGCATCTTGGATTAAATATTTCTAATTTCATAGTTTGGAACCAAAGCATTCTTAAATGCATCTAGCTTCACAATATCATTCATTGTTGTATTATTTAATATGTTAATAGTAATATTAATTTTTTAAGAAAACAAATTTTATGAAGTAAAAGAAGTTTATATGAAAACAACCATGTATAAAATAAATGGTAAATTAAAATTATAGTATGTTGTATAAGTAAAACAAGTTTAAAAAGATAATAATTTAAAGTAAATAAAAGAGGAAATGCAACCCTTTAATTATTTTTATTTTCTTCGTAGAAAGCGAATTTCTTAGTAGATCCGAACCAAAACCGAAACCGAACCGGTTGGAACCGGATAGTGGTATTCGATCAGGTTTTCTGTTCTTAGTTTATAGTTTATTTGGTTTTCGGTTCCGGATCAATTTACATGTTTATCAAAAAGAAACAGATTTCTATTTAGAAATTATTCACCAACCCTAATTCAACTCCCGTTCAAAAATTATTCATCATCTGTTACATTAGCCATCCGCTGCATCGCGCGGGTACACTACTCGTATATATATATATATATATATATATATATATATATATATATATATATATATACACACACACACTATTGTATTACATTATAGATTACGATATATATGTTATTTTTGTCTGTTCCATTTCAACAATCAAAATTCCACTGTTACTTATAAAAGGTAATATATATATATATATATATATATATATATATATATATATATATATATATATATATATATATATATATATATATATATACTATTGTATTTTCCATTTCAACAATCAAAATTACCATTCCATTTCAAAAATCAAAATTCCACTCTTACCTATAAAATGTTATATATTTCAATACTATGTTTTGACACAAATACCCTTAGTATTCACATATTTGGAATGATTTCAGGGGCAATTTGGTCTTTTTGCACTCTAAATTGTTAAGGCGTCATCATACCTCTAACGGCACGCCGGCGTTCCAGTTCTTCAACCATTCAGAACGTCTCAACTTTTCCGGACGATAAATCTCTATACAAACACTAAAAGCCCCAAATCGACGAAGGATAATCGTTCTTAAAATCAATTTTCTCCTATAATAGACACTCATGTACTCCTCGTGACCAGATCATCATAAAGTAAGTTTTTTTCCATACCCTATTACACTGTGTTTCATAGTTACGCTTATTTTCTAAAAAGGAATTGAAATCAACTACTCCAATGTCTATTTTGTAAGTAGAATGTCGAATACTACAAGTCGTCGTTCGTTAGATGATCTCCCATTAGAGATTTTGAGTCGGATATTTGTAGTATTAGGGTCATAATTTGCGAAAGACATCGTCTCTGCAAGACTTTGGTAATTGTCAATAAACATCAACTAATGAATGCATATTTGATGAAATACAACTTTATTTATCTATTATTTACTGTGTATTTAAATTTTTGAAGTTCAAAGAAGATGTATGAAGCGGGGGGTGATCCTCAAGTGTACAGAACAGCATGCATTGACATGTTTGAAGGAATGGGTCCCAAAAATTTGAAAGTTGATTTTGTTATACGCACATGTGCATTGCATAATAACATTGAAGCCATGTTCAGACAAGGAATTGTGTGTGTAGTTTCAGTAATTATATGTAATCTATACCATTTATTAATATTTAGTGTCATTGATGTTATGTATTGATATTGTAATTCTGTCAACAAGATAAGTGCTTTTATTATGACAATTTTAATTTAAGATTGACTTTGTTGAGACAAGCAACAGATGAAGATCATCTTGAGGCAATTTATTTTCTTGGAATGATCTACATTTCAAGAGGGCCTCATCAATGTGATGAAGGTATGTATATATGGTATATATGTAAATTAAATTATATATATAGTTAATTAAGGCATGTTTGTAGTTTGGGGTTAGTATTTTAGTTGTGTTGTGTTGTAACCACGATATTGCTGGAAAATATCGTTGCATAGTAACCATGATAATGAATTCCATAGAAACAATACAACGGAAAGTGATTTGGTAAAAAATAGCGTTGGAAAATTGCTACGAATTTTTGTTCCATAAAACTATCAGTAGCATAATACCAATGGATATGCAGTCGGTAACATTTTCCCTTGCAAGTCTCATTCTCGCTAATAGAAATAAAATCCATAGACAATGTGGTAGCAACATTGCTATGGAACGACATTCCATAACACGATCCATTGCAGATTAACAATGAAAATACGTTCCATGTCGACCTTCCTTAGCAAAATCCGTTTTTCTTGTAGTGACTCAACATCTCAATGAGAAAAAACAATAGGTCAATTTTATGATCACTTTGATATAGAAACTCCTAATTCAAAAGGGAAACAAAAAAAAGAATTTAAAAAATATGAAAAACCTTTTTATAAAACAAAAGTGTTATAAACAAATAGAAAATTTTCTAAAAAAGATAAACATAATTACAATAAGAAAACATCTAAATACCTATCTACTTCTTGGAAATATGGAAAAGTAAGACATTTTGCTAATAAATATAAAATGAAGAGAAAAAATAATAATTTAAATATAGATGAAAATATGAAATAACATTTAACGAATATTTTATTAAATACATATTCGGATGATTTTGAGGATAACTTTGATACTTCGGAAGAAGAAATTAATGATTCTGATGTAGAGTTATAGTAGTTGTGATTATATAAATAAAGAACAATATTTATGTCAAGAAAAACAATTTAAAGAGGGGTTGTATCTTATTTAATTACATTCCATGATAATATGAATATAAATGTTATAAGTAGTGATATAGCTTGTATCTTGAAAAAAATGAAAGATCTAAAAACAAGAAATCAAATTATAGATGGTTTAGAAGATAAACTAGAAAGTAATATGGATGAACCTTATTCAATAAAACATGTTCAACAAATTTTAAGAGAAAAATAATGATCTACATCAGAACATAATATTTAAATTACATCTATCGATTTAAATAATGAAATAAAAAGTTATATATATATATATATATATATATATATATATATATATATATATATATATATATATATATATATATGTTATAAAAAATAACTGCAACCAGTTTGATAAAAAAATGCTCTAAAATAGAAGATAAAGAATCTATTGGAAAATATATAATAGAAGAAACTAATCTTCCTGAAACCTCAAATAATGATATAGAAGATTTTTGCAATCCACATAATTAATAACTTCAAGAAGACAGTATAAAAGATTAATCTTTTGATAGGATAAAATTATAAAAAAATATTTTATAGCTCTTGATGGATAGTGGAGCCGACTTAAAATTTATACAAGAAGGTATAATTCCTATTAAATACTACCAAAAAACTTTCCATATATTAAAAGTAGTCAGTAGTCTCAGGTAGAAAATTAGATATCAAATATAAATTAAGAAATGCAAAAATATTTCAAACTGGTATATGTTTACTAGTTAATTTTACAATTATAAAAAAAATATGACAAGTAATGAAATGATATATGAAAATTCTTTTCTTGAAATGATTATACCTTTTAAAGTAGGTGAAAAAAGAATAATAGAAGAATATCAAGGTAATCAAGTTATTTTTGAATTTATTATGAACCCTTATTCTAGATGGGTTAACGAAATTCAAGATCAACTAACATTAAAACATAATCAAATAAACTTTACAAAGGAAGAAATTATTTTAATAAATATTAATGATCAAATAAAAACCCTAAATTATAAGATAAAATAAATATTTTAACGAATCAATTTTCCTTTCGTGTTTGTAATGATCACCCAAATGCATTTTGGGAAAGAAAAAAATATGTATTACCTCTAATATATGAAGATAATTTTCATGAGAAAGACATTCCTACAAAAGCTAGATCATGCAAATGAATCATCAGTATCTTTATATGCGTAAAAAGGAAATATCCTCTTTTATAAATACAAAATTAATCTAACCTTTTAAATCTCAATCATCTTGTATCACATTTTATGTTAATAAACATGTTGAACAAGAAAGAGGAATACCTCGTTTACTTATAAATTATAAACCATTTAATAAAGTTTTAAAATGGATAAGATATCCAAATCCTAATAAGAAAGATTTATTAGATATATTACATGATTCATTAATATTTTCAAATTTTGAATTAAAATATGGATATTAGCATGTACAAATTAATGAAAAAGATAGATATAAAACTGATTTTAATGTCCCATGTGGACAATATGAATGAAATGTAATATCTTTTAGGTTAAAAAATGTCCCTTCTGAATTTTAAAATACAATGAATGAGATAGTCAATCCTTATATTAATTTTATTATAGTCTATATTGATGACATATTAAATTTTTATAAAACAATAGAGACACATTTCAAACATCTATATTTATTTGAAAAAATTATCATATAAAAAAGTAGTTATATCTCAAACAAAAAATGTCTTTATTCAAAAGGAATGTTATATTTTTAAGATATAATATTGACCAATGTAAAATAATTCCTATCAATAGAAGTATTGAATTTGCTTCCAAATTCTTTGTTAAAATAACATATAAAACTCAACTACAAAGAATTTTAGGAAGTTTAAATTATATTTCCCCAATCTATAAAACTCTAACACGAGATACATCTACTTTTTATGATAGACTAAAGAAAAAACTAGTCCCACGGACTGAACAACATTCTAAAATGGTTATGAAAAAAAGGTTAAAACTCTTCCTTGTCTTTCTTTAGCTAACCTAACTTGGAAAAAATTAGTAGAAACTAATGCTTATGATATTGGTTATGGAGGAATCCTCAAACAAATACATCTTGAAACAAAACAATAGTATCTTATTAGATTTCATTCAAGAATATGGATTGATAGTCAAAGAAATTATTCTACTACAGCTAAAGAAATTTTAGCTCTAGTAAAATGTATTTTAAAATTTCAAGAGGATTTAGCAAAATTTTATTATAAAAAATGATTGTCAAGAACCTAAATTTATGTTTTCATTAAATATTTTAAGCATGATGTTTCCAAACAAATGTCTGTTAGATGTCAGGCTAACTTAGCTTGTTTCGATTTTGAAATCCAATATAAAAAGGAGAATATAATAGTCTTTCAGATCTTTTAACACATGAATATTTCTAAAATGATCTACCATAGAGGAAAAGGAGGATACCCTAATAGAGGTGGTCAAGGTAGAGAACAATATCCTGTAATCCAACATTGTGGTAATAGGCTAATAGCCAAAAATATTGCTTCAAGTTCTACAAATTCACCTTCTATTTCTATTCCAGGAGATCCATTATATGATGATTTTCATAATTTCTTAAAGAAAAAGGAATTAATAATTCCCCTAATTATGCTCAAGTAGTAATTGAAAGCGACAATGTCGAAGATACTACATAATATATTCAAAGCTCATAGAAAGAAGAAATTCTTCTTTTAGAAAACAAAGATGTCATGTTATATTTTAAAAATAACAATGGCCCATGGTTCTTGATGTCTAGATATCTGGATACAACATCTTTTATAGCATGTTCCTATAAACCAAGAAATTATTATGAGCATATACTCATCTCTACAAGATATGTAGATTTTTTCAATTCTAAGACGGGTAATAATAGAACCTATAATTTTAGCAAGACAATTATCAAAAGAATATCTACAGAAGATTGGGGATTGAGTACCCTTCGTGAAAAAGAATTTACAGTACCTAAATAAAAAAATATTTTTAAATTTAATTATTGGGATTATATTGATAGTTTTCATAAAACATTTTTATATGAAAATCTCAATCGAAAACATTCTTGGTTTTTTAAAGTTTGTGAAAATGTTTACAAACAAAATATTCTAGTTTGGTTCATAAGATGGTGGATGTTAGGGCTAGGATCTCGGAACTGCTATGAGATCCTCAAGTCTAAGGATCCTCAAGAACTCAGGATTCTCGGATCTTAGGATCCCTACAGATATTTTTTAATATTTATAACGGCTATATATTCTTTTTTTCTCACATGTGCAGAAATAACCAGTCAAAGTCATATTCTCAACGAATAGTCATCACAACCATGCGAAATACCCGGAGGACCGAGTCAAGCAACGGCTATAAGTTGATCTGGGAGGATCCCAGATTAATCAGAGTTCTTGTTATTATCTTTAGACTATATATATATATATATATATATATATATATATATATATATATCACTTGTATTCATCACACAACACGATTTTTTGCAGTATACTAGCACTTGTACTCGTATTTATTACATTTTCCCTATAATCAATCATTTCAATAAGTAAAATCATCAAGGTAAGTGATCATTATAACCTCCTAATGTTTTATGCCATAAATCCTAGCAAGTATCATGGGCTTTCCTTGTAAATCTCTTATGTAATCTAGTTCTAATTTTGTTAATAACTTCACTTACAACACCACAACCTCTCATACACTTTCGTTGATATCACTTCAGTCGTTTTTTGACCAAAACAATTTGGCACCCACTGTGGGATCGTGGTGTTCAAAATCCATCAAAAAATCATGTCTACTCAATCGACTCTGTCGTCCTCCTCGATTCCTCTCACTTCCTCTAAAAACCTTCCACAACCACCGATTGAAGCTCCTAAGAAAGTCTCTGAAACACCGAAGAAAAACACCTCTCCGGTTACCCCAGGATCCCAGGATCCTACTGTATTGATTTCCAACAACGAGATATTTGCTATAATAAAGATACTAGAGCGACAAGTCACCCAAAATCGGGAGGATAACAAGACGATCCTCAAGGAAGTGGAAAGAATGAAGATGGAGATCCACAAGCCTCAAGAGGCAGCGCCCTCGATCTTGCAGCCCTGGATGCTAAACTTTGATAACCCAGAATCCTCAACAATCCTTCGCGAGATAGGATCCTCAGTACCGGCCTCTGTTCCCGCTTGGGGCGCGACTCCGAGAGAACCAGCCCATGCGACTCAGGATCCTTATGAAACCTTTGTTACACCCAGTAACAAGGATCCTGGTAACTCCGTCAATAATAATAATTTTACAACTAACTCGATGGATCTGTTGGATTAGGTGTCTAAGCCCATAACTATAATTGGTATGTACTTGACCCGAGAATAACATGGTCCATTTCGGGTTGCATATCACCAGAACAATTTGAATGGATGGATACTTGAGTAAGAGGTTACTTATGAGTTATTAATATATTATAAGTTCTAATATATTAATATGAAATCATATTATTTAATTAGTATTGATCAAGAATTAATTTGGAATTAATTATGTGATCAAAAGAGACTAATTAAATGTATGGGATTAATTTGGTAAATCAATGCTTCTTATAGTGTGGGACAATTGTTATTTAGGATGGGATAAATCAATATGGTAGTCCATGGATAGTCCATAGAGGTTTAACCCATGGAGCCAAAGTAATATGAAAGGTCATGGGCATTAGGGTTTACATGGATGTAACTCTAGACTTTGCCACACTATAAAAGGACTCCCTTAGCACCCAAAATCGTACACTCGAGTTCTTGGAGTTCATTAGAGCCGATTTTGGAGCTAGCAACATCTCTCTCAAGTTCTCCTTTGTCCTAGGTGTGTTGTGAACCGTTTGAGGCATCACACTTGGGGTGCTAAGTTCATAAAGGCCAAATACAACAAGTTCTACAAGCTACATAAAGAGGTAAACTCCTAAATAGTATTTTATGTTGTTTATGTCAATTGTATGCTAGTTGTAGGCTTAATGCTTTGGAAACAATATTGCATGTATAATTAGAGAAAACATAGATCCAAAGTATTTAGGGTTATATGTGCACCGTAGGATGTTGTAGTATACAAACCCAACAGTCGTATCAAAGCTATGCGTTGTTTTCTATTATATTGATCCAAATGTTTGATTTTCAAAGTTGAAAGAAAAAAATATGAAGTTCGTCAAATTTTAAGATAATTACTTGATTTTATGAAAAACTAATTATTTGTAAAATTTTAGTCATTTTACAACAAGAGTTGCACTAGGTTAATTTATTAAAAGATAAAATGATATGATTATTTTATTTGTTTTAAAAGTTTGATCTAAATGTTTTTAAGGAGTTACAAATTTTGTCATAAAATTTTGGAACTCAAAAGTCTTTTTAAAAGTTATGATCTTAAGAGTTTTGAAACTTCCATAAGTTATGGATGTGTAAAGTCTCATTCATTAACTCTTTAAGTTATGAAATCCATGAGTCTTCAAAGGTTACAAAATTTGTTATAAATGGCTTTGAAGAGTTTCATAACTTGCCCTCAAGTTATGGAATTTGGAAAGTCTCTTTTATGGAATTCTAAAAGTTTTCAAGAGTTACAAAACTTGCCCTCAAGTTTTGGAATTTGAAAAGTTTTTTTTATGAGACATTGAATTCTAAAACTAAAGTTATTTGAAAAGTTTTCAAAAGTGTAACTCATGAGTTCATAAATTAATAATAAATTATATAGTTTTAATTTTGTTTTAGCATCTTGATGTTTTGAATAAGAGAAATTAAATATCCTCCTACAATTTCTTTCTAACATCCTTCTACCCATATTAAATGATGACATGTGTAATATTTAATTTTCCTTAATAATATTTTAATCCACTTGTCACCATTTAACATGGGTAGGAAGATAAGTAGTAGGAAATTATAGGAGGATATTTAATTTCTTTTTGAATAATTCATATTACATCTTCATGGACTTTATTAATAGTTAATTAAATTGTTTAATTAAAAGAGAATTAATAATTCCATAATGACATGGTTTAAGTTTAATTAAATTAAGAGTATAGTTTGATTAATAGATTAAACCACTTAGTATTTTAAAAGTTTAAAATACACCCTTATACTATTATAATATTAAAAGTTTAATATATTATATGTATAAGTAAAAATTCGTTCTTGCCGTTACTAGGCCTCATTCACGAAGCCGGTCTATAAGGGGGTATAAGATTACTGTTGGATTAGTGTCTAAGTCCATAACTATTTTGGTATGTACTTGACCCAATTATGAGCATGATCCTTTTGGGTTACCTTCATCATAGCAATATGTAGGATGAATTAAGGATAGAAAGGTTTAATTATGATTTATTAATATATTATGAGAATAATATATTAAAGGAGAAATCATATTGTTTAATTAATATTAGTCAAGAATTAATAATGAATTAATTATGTGGCTAAAAGAGATTAATTAAACTTAGGGGACTGGAATTGTAATTTTAGGATAATTGCAATTGGGCTATGGATCTCCTTGGAATAATAGGTTGGAAGAATTCTATGGGGAAGCCCATTAGAAATCGTCCAAGGCATGTTCCAGAAAGGGTTCATGGGCTGCTTAGGACTTAAGCAGTCAAATTAGGGTTTCCTTGTTGGATAACCTTAATAGCCTAAGTATATAAGGAACCCTTGGGCACCAAAAACGTGGATAACACTCGGATTAGGGTTTCCAGCCGTTTTTGTGCCTCCCCTCTCTTCTCTTCTTCATCTTGTTGCATAGTGGTGTTTGTGACTCCATTAGAGGCGCAACACTTGAGGCACTAAGCTTTCTGAAGCCAAGGAATAGACTGTTATTGCTACATAACAATCAAAGGTATTCTCTACACCCTAATTCAGATTATAATATGTTAAATCCAGGGTTTATAGCTTTGGATATTCAATTGCATGTTCATTAGAAAAACTAGATCCTAAAGCTATTAGGGTTTGCATGTACACCATAGGAATGATGTATTGCTCTAAACCCATCAGTGGTATCAGAGCATAGGGCTGTTTGTTTGATGTATTTGATGTTATATTGGATTATTCAAGCTTAAAATCAAAAAAATTGAGTTTCTGGGGGTTGGACTCGTTGAGTCCATGGCTGAACTCGCCAAGTCCACTGTGAACTCGACGAGTCCAGTGCTGACTCGACGAGTCTGAGATGCAGAATGCTGTTTTTGCGGGATTTTGACATATTTTGGATGTGGATAATTACCTAAAACGTTTTTTGTTAATAAAATCCGAATTTTATCCATATTGGGTGATTATCCTTGCCAAAATAGAAGATAATTGTCAAAATTTAGATAATCTTTTGTTTTATTAGATAAAGATTGATTATTTGTAATTTAGATTTGAATTATCTTGTGAAAAAGTTTCAATTTTCCCCTTTAAGTTTTATAGTTTAAATTTGAACTTAAAAGTTTTGTTCTTTGAAATTTAAATAGTTAAACCCTAATGTTTTGAAAAGTTTCAAAACTTGCCCTCAAGTTTTGGAATTTAAATCTTTTGATTAAAAGTTTAATTTTGAAATATTTAAATTCTAAAACCTAATGTTTTGAAATGTTTCAAAACTTGCCCTCAAGTTTTGGAATTTAAAATTTTGATTAATAGTTTAATTGTGTAATATTTAAATTCTAAAACTCTAGTATTTTGAAAAGTTCAAATTACACCCTCATGGTTTTGTTAAGTTAATTAAATGTTTAATTAAAACTAGAAAATATTCCACGGCGTTGCCGGGGTCTGAAGGTATTGCTTTGTAAAGTAAAGTAGCATGTTGAATTGCATTGAGATAATCTAGTAAAGGAAGATAAACAATGTCATCTAATTACATAAGTAAAGAAATCTAAATCATTATTTCTTACAATAAATGAGGAAAATAAAGAAATGGTCTCACAAATTGAACTTTATTGTCATGTATTGTAACGTCCCAAAATTCAAGACTAAAAATCTCTTTTAACAAAACATTACTTAAAGAAAAATCATCAATCCAAAACATAATCAGAGTATTAGTTTCCAAAACACATGTCCGTTATCAAAGTAAAGCATTCCCAGGCTGTCTAATCTATGGTGTGTGCCATGCGATCACCCCGAGCTCTTCCCTCCGCTACCGGAAGTACCTAAAACCAAAACTAAAAACCGTAAGCACGAATCTTAGTGAGTTCCTCACCCTACTACGTACCATGCATAACCACATACTACACATACTGGGCCATGCCCGCTATCCTAGGCCTCGCCCCCTGCCTCGGGCCTCGCCCGCTACAACGGCCCCGCTCGGATACAAATATGTTTCACTTTGGCCTAGCCTGTCATTAGGCCTTGCCCGCCAACAAATACTAACACATAAACATATCGCAACAGATACACACTAACATATACTACCGAATCCTAATCTAAAGGCCTCGCCCATGTCCTGCAATTGATGAGTCATGGAACCCCGTCCACACTCCTACTGGTAGTGAGATACGGGCCCAACCCACACTCACTCTTTCCCTAGCTTGGGCCTCGCCCCTGTTCTGCTGCTAATGAGATGTGGAACACCATCCACACTCTGTTATTGGTGAGGTACGGGACCTCGCCCACACTCACCTCCCTACCAGGCACATACATGTATCACACAGACAACAAGTATAAAACTATCATATAAACCATTCCTTGGGCACCCGGCCGCTATCATTGGACCTCGTCCTGAATATCATACTAGCATACTATGCCTAGGGCTAACCCCCGGGTCTTCTACTCATAACTACATGGGCCGACATTTTGGCCTTAGACCCATTCACACAAAGGGAAACTCACCTGCACTTGCTGAACTTGCTGATAACCCCTCTAGCTGTTGATCGGCAACTCTCTAAACTCCTGCTCCACTAGCTCCCCGAGCTACCAATATCAATGCAACACTTAGTCTAACTGTCCCCCAAAAGTCAACTAAGTCAACTCTGGTCAACGTCAAAGTCCTGCTCAAAGTCAACCTTCCAGGTCAACTCTACTCGCCGAGTCTGCCTACTGACTCGCCGAGTTCATATGCTCAGAGTCCTTCCATTCGCGACTCGACTAGCTGAGTCAGTCCATGACTCGCCAAGACCACCGATTGTCGAGTCCTGACCTCTCCAACTCACTGAGTCCCCACTCAACACACTGATTTGAGTCTTAACTCGAAGGGTTTGGGGTTTTGCGACTTGACTCGCCAAGTCCAAGAACAGACTCACCGAGTCCAAGGCAATCTTCAACAGACTTGCCGAGTTGTTCTTCCAACTCGCCAAGTTCTTGCCCAACTTCAACCAACTCGCCGAGTCTACCCATGTGACTTTCCGAGTCGCGCCAGTTCTTAATCCATACAATGGCTTTTCGAGCCATGCAGGGGCTCCAAATCATAGATCCATACTTCCAAAGCTCAATCCTTACGTAAAGTTGCAAACTTTACGTGTAACTAAAGAGATCTAGGCCCAAAACACACTAGGGCTAGGTTTAAGGAAAAAAGGGCTCCACCAACTACTCATATTGTGATGCTTTACGACATATTGGACCATCCCAACACTAGATCTAAAGTGGCAACAATATATCTAAGCCCCAAAACTCGAATTGGGTCTCAAACAACCATAAAACGCCCAAATCTCATAACAAAAATAGATCTAGATGCAAAGGAGGGAAGATAGCAGCTTATTACCTCCAAGATGAACACAAACTGAAGTAGATCTCAGATATACACCTCCCCTTTGAAGCAAACTTCTAGATCTTCAAGTTCCTTACCAAACTTTCCTTCCTCCAAAGCTATTTCTCTCAAATGATGGAAGCTCACACAAAATCTAGGGTTTACAGGTTCTCTAGGATGATATGGAGGCTGAGGGAGGGACATAACACCCTTTATATAGGATACAACTCCCGGGATGAGGGTTTTCCTCATTCGGACCAGACTGGCCGAGTCTCCTTAGCCGACTCGCCGAGTCGGTCACTTACTCCTTGACCCGGATCCCGCTCGGACTCGCCGAGTTCATCCTTGGACTCGACGAGTCGGCCCTTTAACTTAGGGTTTCCTTTCCTTTCTTGGCCTTCCTGATTTTGGGTGTTACATGTATGGCAGCGGCCGGAAAACCAATCCAGAAAATATAGAACGTTATTTTTGTCCGTTAATGTGAGTGTAATTTGGTGTTTTAAGGTAGTAGGGACAGAATTTGTGACGAGAGTTAAACCATATGGACCATTTATGTAATTTTGGCGGCGGTGGTGGTGGTGGAGATGGCAACTGGTGGGTTGCTTTATGGTATTGGGTGAGTATTTTCTAATAAATAAAACATTAATTTAAAACCAAAAAGAGAAATATAAATTAATAAAAAAATCGGATTAGGAGTAAAAGAGTGATTTCGGTTTCCATCGTTGTCCTCAATGTGTTAAATTTGGTAAACCACAGGGACCAAATGTGTAATTTTGTCTAATAATAATAATAATAATAATGAGGGACCATTTCTGCCAAAAGACTAAATACTAATAATATGTAATAAAAGGCGATGGTTATGAAAGAATCAAACGAAAGCAAAAGGGTTTTTTGTGAACAAAAGCATAAATGTGAAGGGTCAGTGTTGTAAGTAGTTTTTTAAAACCAACATAAGATGGAGGACCAAAACTGACAAAAAAATTGACAAAAAAAATGAAAAGCAAACATACATAACCTTAGGGACCAATCTTGCCAAACACTTAAGAAGTTTACTATTCCTAACTTTCATATCTTATATATATATATATATATATATATATATATATATATATATATATATATATATATATATATATATATATATATATATATATATATATATATATATATATATATAAGTAAAGGGTTAGTCTTACCGTTAGTAGGCCTCATTCACGAAGCTGGTCTATAAGGGGTGTTTAAGGAATTTGCCTATAAAATGGCGATCGAATGGGTATCCACTCTTACCCACCGCACTCTTGACTAGTGGAGGGTGATTAGCCAAACGGGTAGGATAGGACAGAAACCTTCAATTATAAGTATAATGAAGTACAAAGTAACTAAACGTTTTTCAAATTCCCAAATCATAGTTACTTTAGGAAAAATGTGAAATTGTATGCTAATTCATGGAATGACACTATGTACCCTTGTCGAGACGTTAGTGGAGCGTGTGTGGTTAACCGGCACACTAATTTGGGTTTGGCATTGGTAGCGAAGGATGGCTCGATGTTTATCATAGATCAATGGAGCGTGTATGGCTAACCGGCACATTGATTAGGTGATAGTAGCATTGAGCGCATCACGTGATTCGCACGATTATTCACACCTTGTTTGTGATCCTCGGCATCCCAGTCACAAACTTGAAGGGCATAATCGAGATTAAACATGCCATTGAAAAGTTCAATGAATCTCATAAGATCTAGGAGTTTCAATTCATTTAAAACTTAAATTTTCTTTTTCGCTTTTCATGGTGGAAATTGGTAAATCGTCATTTACCTGCCTTCAAATATTCCGCAACTAGATTATGGCATCCCTCTACTAGGTTGTAGAGCATTGTGTTGGATCCTAGCCTTGATGTCTCATTTGGGTGTTACATCAAGGATTCTAATCAACTTGACTTGAATTTCTCCAATTTTGTAGATGTTTGAATCTTACAATGGTCTTCCCAAGTCCCATGGAACAAGTTTTCCAAATGGAGATGATATTCCACGATATGATCGAGGAACCAGAGATCATGCTTCACTTCCTCCACCTCCTCCAATTATTCTCCCTGACCCACAAGTTCAAAGGCTTGAAAAGTTCAAGCTCACTCAAGCCCTTTTGGAAAGTAAACACAAAGATGGGTGTACACACATCTTAGAGATGAAGTCACACATTAATAAGTTAAGGATGATGGGTGTCGATATCTCAGAGATGTTGACTGTTGACTGGTTTCTTTAGTTGCTTCCTGAATCATATAGTGAGTTCGTTAGATAGTACTATATGATGGACCATGACGTGACTCTCGTTGATCTCACCTATTTGCTTATAGATGCTGAATCAACAATGATTTGGCGTGCTGGTCAAGCAAATTTGTCTGGTGAATCAAACTCCCAAACTTCAATGGACACTGGCAACATTGGAAGTCCAGAAATGACTAAGTATGAGATTGTCCCACGTGCTGTGCCAAAGGATTCCATTTGCTTTTATTGCCAAGAGAAGGGGCATTGGAGACGAAGCTGCCCAAACTACCTGAGAGATCTAAGAGATGGGAGAGTAATACGTATGGCTCTACTTTAGGTAAAATCCAATAACTAACTCTATAAGTTCCTATTCTTTGATTTTCAATACATGATGTGATAGGATTAAATTTTGATGTTTTGTGGGATCAAAGAAAAGAGAGGAAGCTTAAGGGAAGCAGTAAGTTGAATCTGATCGTGAAGAAATGGATTTCGATCGCATTGTTTGAAGATTGGACTTTTGAGCTACTACTTTAGAGTTAGAATAGACTGCTTAGAAATTGAAATAGCATAGTTTTCATTTGAATTGCATTGTAAGGACAAGTTTTTCCGCAATAAAAAGAATTTTGTTTTTGTCTTATTTATTTATCCTTGCAATGGCATATGTGAAAATGGATGTTTATGTATTTCTAATTTTAGCAATGTTGAATTGGATGTGATTCTTGATTATGTTATTTGTGAAATGTAGAGAATTTACCAAATAGGGAGAGTTTCTCATCCCTTAAGTTTCAACCGGACATAAATTTGGAATCATGCAACATGCATTGTGTGATGAATGAGAAACTTCATATTTGGAAATTAGACTGAATCTTTGGCAAAGTGTCAAGTGAAGGACTGAGAGATCGAGTACACTAGGTTGTACGTTGATCAAGTCTACCACAAGAGTGATAAAGATATTCGTCATAATTTACTAAAGTTTAGTAAATATGATTATACTTGTAAGATTAAGTATAATTCTGAGTTGGTTGAAAGAGTTTCAATGAATAGCAGAACGAATAAAGAAGAATCAAGTAGGCAGAAAGATAAAAGTTTCTCCATTCTAAGAAAAAGGGAGAGTACCTTTTATTGTGTTTTATGATAAGTCTTAATGATTAAGAACCATATCTCAATTTGATCCTATAAATGAGTCTTAGTGCATTCGTATGTAGAGGAATCGAGAATTATGGAAATGGTTAAATCAAGAAGTCAATCATACTTCATTCCCATATCAAGTCTTATAGTTATACTCCAAGATTGTGAATAGAGTGACACATCTTTAGTAGGTTTAAAACACTCAACAAATGTGGAATTGGGAAAAGTCTTCTTATTCCTACACATTTGAGATTGGTAAGTTGTGATGTCTTGGATAAGACAAAAACCAACTAGAACCAATTATGTGAAGTGATAGTCTTGATAAAAACTACACTAACTCTTGAATATTTGTTTTGTCAAGGAATGTTTCTTGACAAGAGAATCTTATATGTTAAGGAGTCAGTGGGAGTTTTAATGGTCTTGAAGGGTTTCAAGAACAAATCGAGAATTAAACCTAGTTGATCATCACTAGCACACGACTTAAGGTTTAAAGCCTATCGTGGATGACATACTCTTTTTCTATGCCATTCCAATTGAGTTAATTATGCATGTGAGTTCTATGAGTTCTCATTTGAATGCATAAAGACAAAGCACCTTGATCAATGGAAAGTACATTGATATGAAAGAGTGAGTTGCTTGGAAGACATGGTTGGCATTCATGTTACCATGAGGCAAGAAATCGAGATTGAGCACGTTCGGTCCATATGAGTTTGGATTTGTCGCAAACTTTGGTTTTGGCGAATTCACATGGATAGGAACACATACACTTTAAAATCTAAGTGTCGTGAGGTTTCCCTCCTTCATGAAAATGATTGTAAGGAAATGATTTCACTAAGAGAGGTTTTAAGAACATAGCAATTGTGAAAATTGTATTCTAAAATTCGATAATGATTACGGCATCCCTCTTCATAGCTCGAATTGTGAGATTCGGCAATTAGTCTGAACATTTGGGACTTAGTAACATAAGTTCTGAATTTCTTTAGACACACATGTGAGCTTTCTATGGAAAATGTGTATAAGGTTAAGAATCTTAGATAAAGGCTTATCAAAGCATCAGGTATTTAGAAATATGAACTTAAGAAATTCAATAAGCATTGTTTTCTGGAAGTTCAGATGTTTTCTGAATATATGTCAAAGCTAGTGGGAGCATAAGTGTTATGCTTGTATGGTAATAATCACCGTGTTAGTTGGATCATAATTATTATTTAAATTATTGCAAGTTATCAAAATTGATTATAGAAAACAAAGATTCACTTTGCCAAGTTGTAAGGGTTGAAAAGTTGTTTTGCTATAATTAAGGGAGAGAATATTATACTTCATTTCAAATCTAAAGGCTTAGATTGTGGAATTTTAATCAAATTTAGTCAAATATATATGAATATTGTGTTGGAATGGTTCAACATAAGGAAATTCTATATATGGAAAGGATAATTGCATTCTCAAAATTTGGTTTTGATTACGACATCCCTTTTCATAATCGAAATTGTGAGAACATGGCAATTAGAAATATTATAGCAGAAAACTGGTAAAGTATCACGTCTTCATGTGAGACATTATGAATCGTGTCCCATACGCTTCGGGTATAGGATCGATTGCATATGCTATAATGTTTGATCATTCTAAAATTTTCCAAATGCTTAGCGCATTAAGAGGGAAAAAGGACTAGAACGGTTTTGGCTAAAGTAATTAAATAATTATCAAAGAATGATCTAAGGTTCGCCAAGGGTTTGTTGCTTATGAGTAGTTGGAAGTATGGTATTGGATGGAACATGTTGACATTATTTTGAATAAATAAGACTTTATTTAGAATGAGTTGTCATATGGAAAATATGGAAATGTTTCCATATTGGGAGTTGGATATTGAAAGTCTATCTCTAGATTAGAAACTTTTATGCAAGAAGGATGTTCAAAGGAATGTATTTTGAATGTGAGACTTCACGTCTATGAAATTTTCTTGTAACAATTTCCGATAGAATACCTTGGAATTTCATTAGCCAAGTCTTGGTGACTTTTGTGCTATGACATTACGAAAGGATCGTTGCATAAAATGTTAGAATCTGACATATTCCAAAAGTGGCAAGAATTTGGTATTCTTACACTAATGATGAGGATTGGGAATTGTGAAATGAGTTTCATTGGAAAGGTTTTCAATTGATCTATTTCACAAAGCCAGGATCATAGGTAACATAGTGTGCATGCTCGGAGCATAGGACAACTATTGTTGTAATTCAAGTAATAAGTTGATTATCCAAAACATTAAACAACGAATAACGAGTAGTCAATATGGTGTTTAAATAAAAGTGTTTTATTTACACTCAAAAGTTTTGGGGCCATATAGGATTAAGTATTATCGTTGTGTTTCATTTTGCATGCTTTGACTTCCAGAATAACTGGGTTGTTTGAACCTCCACAGTCGGTCATACATTGGAAGTAGGTATGAAGGAAGACTGTCATGAATCTGTCTGTAGATTGTCTAAAGTGTTTAGACATAGCACAAGTTTGCTGTAGAGTTCATGAGTGCTTTGATAATATTAAAGTATTGGATTAAACCCACGCTCACTTGAATCACTTCATGGATTTATCACGGGTGATTAGTGAGACGATAACATTGTATATTCTTGAAACCGAGACGTGTGAGTTGTTATTTGCTGGTCGGTTGCACATTGATGATAAGTAAATGCACCAGTAACTTGGTGTTGTAAAACTTATCGTTGTGTGTGATTCGATTAGTAGGTGCAACCAATCATTTGAGTCAAAGTTTATCCATTCCTTTTACCCAAAGTGGGATAAAAGCGATATATGTGGGCCCCTTGATGATTTAGTGATGACGCCCTAAGCGTTTGGCCAAGCCGGGACTAAGTTGATGTGTTCAATTGTAGTCTGTTATCAGTCTTCATAAATCAGATGTCGAGAAACAATACATAGAAAGAGAGAATGATTTAAATCCATATCTCGTGTCTATACGATATCTTGAGAATACAGGAATATATAATCCCTTATCTAAAGGACACGTTATCTGATAAGATCAGAGTTGACAGCGGCTTTGAAAGCTACGATTGCTGATCAGGTTCTAAAGTTATACAAAATAGTTATTAGACTTATCCAAGTGGGAGACTATTGGATTAGTGTCTAAGTCCATAACTATTTTGGTATGTACTTGACCCAATTATGAGCATGGTCCTTTTGGTTGCCTTCACCATAGCAATATGTAGGATGAATTAAGGAGAGATAGGTTTAATTATGAATTATTAATATATTATCAGAATAATATATTAAAAGAGAAATCATATTGTTTAATTAATATTAGTCAAGAATTAATAATGAATTAATTATGTGGCTAAAAGAGATTAATTAAACTTAGGGGACTGGAATTGTAATTATAGGATAATTGCAAGTGGGCTATGGATCTCCTTGGAATAACAGGTTGGACGAATTCTATGGGGAAGACCATTAGAAATCGTCCAAGGCATGTTCCAAAAGGGGTCCATGGGTTGGTTAGGGCTTAAGCAGTCAAATTAGGGTTTCCTTGTTGGATAACCCTAATAGCCTAAATATATAAGGAACCCTTGGGCACCAAAAACGTGGCTAACACTGGGATTAGGGTTTCCAGCCGTTTTTGTGCCTCCCCTCACTTCTCTTCTTCATCTTGTTGCTTAGTGGTGTTTGTGACTCCATTAGAGGCGCAACACTTGAGGCACTAAGCTTTCTGAAGCCAAGTAATAGATTGTTATTGCTGATGGGTTTTATACAAACAATCCTATGTGTACATGCAACCCTAGCGTTGGATCTATGTTTTCACTATTAGATACACAACATTATGAACACATAATTAAAACCCTAATCATGATTGCTATTTTCGAAATTAACCAAGAAGGTTAGATTACATACCTCTTGTTGTTATATCGTAATAACAACTTAAATATTCAAACCCAAAGTCTTGAAAGCAAGCACCACAAGTGTAGTGCCTCTAATGGCTTACAAACACCATAAGCAAGTGGAGAAGGTATAAAGAGAGAGGAGAGAGGTAGAAATTCGTCCTTAGATGCTCTAAGGATCAAGTGCACGAAATCCTAAGGCCTTAGGGGTCTTTATATAGGGTTGGGATTAGGGTTTCAGTCCTTATCCTTATCTAGTTACTTGCCCATCAAGCAACCATAAGATAAGCCTTGAAAATCCCTATCTGTTGGACCTTGGACGATTTTAAGGATATCCTTATCCTTGAATTCTTCCATCCTTTAACAAGGATAACCATTGCCCTATTTTGTAACTATCACATAATTACAATTCAGCCCCTCTAGTTTAATTAATTACATTTGATCACAAGATTAGTTCTTAATTAATTATTGACCAATATTAATTAAACAAATACGATTTCTCCTTTAATATATTATTCTTATAACATATTAGTAAATCATAATAACCTCTCTCTCTATTTATTTCTCCAATCAAGTTGCTTTGGTGAAGGCAACCCAAAAGGACCATGCACCATCGGGTCAAGTACATACCAAAATAGTTATGGACTTAGACACTAATCCAACAATTGCTACATAACAATCAAAGGTATTCTCTAAACCCTAATTCAGATTATAATATGTTAGATCTAGGGTTTATAGCTTTGGATATTGAATTGTCTGTTCATTAGACAAACTAGGTCCTAAAGCTATTAGGGTTTGCATGTACACCATAGGAATGATGTATTGCTCTAAACCCATCAGTTACTGCCTATAAAATGGCGGATTGATGGGTGTCCACTCTCACTCACCGCTTCCTTGACCGGTGGAGGGTCATTAGCCAAACGGGTTGGATAGGACATTAATTCTCATGAAAAGTATAATGAAAATACCAAGTAACTAAACACTTATAAATCCCCAATCTTAGCTACTTAGGAAAAATGTGAATTTGGTGTTAACCCATGAAATTGCATGTTGCACCTTGTTAAGTCGTTAGTGGAGCGTGTGTGGTTAACCGACACACTAATTTGGGATTGACGGTGTGTGGCAAAGGGTAGCTTGATGTTTGTCATAGATCAATGGAGTATGTGTGGTTAACCGACATATTAATTAGGTGATAAATGACATCGAGAGTACCAAGCTAATTTGCATGGTTATTCATACCTTGTTTGTGATCCTTGACATCACAGTCACAAACTTGAAGGGCATAATCAAGATTAATCATGCCACTGAAAAGTTCATTGAATCTCAAAGAATCTAGGAATTCCAATTCATTTAAAACCTAAAGTTCATTTTCCTTTTTCATGGTGGAAATTGGTAAATCGTCATTTACCCACCTTTAAATATTTTGCAATTGGATTACGACACCCCTCTTCCGAATTGTAAAATATTGTGTTAGGTCCTAGCCTTAATATATTCATTTTGGGTGTTATATTAAGGACTTAAATCAACTAACTTGAATTTCTCCCAAATAGATGTCTAGTTCTGACAACTATGGTCTTCTTTATTCTTTTGGAAAAAGCTTTCCTAATAAAGATGATATCCCACATGGTGATCAATGTGAAAGATTAATCCCTTTCTCATGCATTAGTGGGACTAGAAATCATACTTCACTTCCTCCACCTCCTCCAATTATTCTCCCTAACCCACATGTTCAAAGACTTGAAAAGTTCAAGGTCATTCAAGCCCTATTGGCAAGCAAACAAAAAGATGGAAATTATGTATGTGCTTACAACTTGGAGATGAAGTTACATATTAGCAGGTTGGGAGAGTTAGGTGTCGAAGTCTCGAGGAAGTTGGTTGTTAACTGGGTTCTTCAATCACTTCCTGAGTCATATAGCAGGTTCATTAAGGACTACTATATGACAAACCATGACATGACCCTTATTGATCTTATGTATTTGTTTATTGCTGCTGAATCAGAAATGATTTAGCACACTGGTAAATCAAAGTTGATTGGAAGATCTGCTTCCCAAATTTCCATGGACAACCATGACAATCCATAAATGATTTCTTCTCCCATGAGAGAGAAATTGGCTAAAGTCAAAAAGTTTGAACTTAAGAGAAAGGCCAGTTATGGGATTGTCTCATGTGTCGATGCGAAAGAAACCACTTGTTTCTACTACCATTTAGAGGGACATTGGTTGCGAAGCTTCCATATATACCTGAAAGATCCAAGGATGGTAAAGTCAAAATATTTGACTCTACATCAGGTAAGTCCACTGTCTAACTCTATTAAGTTCCTATTTAGAGATTATTAATACATGATGTAATGTAATTACATTTTGATGTTTTGTAGAATCGAAGAAAAGAAAGGAAGGTTAAAGGAAGAGTAAGCTGATTCTGATCGTGAAGAGATGGATTTCGATTGCATGGCTCGATGATCAGAATTTTGAGCTGCTGATTAAGAGTTATGATAGATTGCTTAGGAATAGATAACAACATAGTTTTCATATGTAAATGCATTGTAAGGAAAAGTTTTCCACATTTTATAAATAAATAAAATTTTGATTTTTATCTTATATTTATATCTCCTTGCAATGGCATTTGTGAAAATTATATTGATGTTTGTATGTTTCAATTTTTAGCAATGTTGAAAATGTATTTGGTTCTTTCGTTAAGACTATTCGTCATGATTTACTAAAATTGTGTACTAGTCAGGTCCACCACAAAGATCGATAAGACTATTCGTCATGATTTACTAAAATTTTAGTAAATATGGTTATGCTTACAAGTTGAAGTATAATTCAGAAACATTGGAAAAGTTTCAATGTAAGGCAGAACGAATGAGAAGAATAAAATTAGGCAGAAAGATAAAAGTTTCTCCAATCTGAAAAGGTGGGAGAGTACTTCAGTACACTACAAGATAAGTGGCCTTTAATGACGCACGAACCATGACATGCATGCTTTTATGATACGCTAAAGTGTGTGACCTAAAAAATATGTCAGATCTCACAAAATTTGAACGATTTATGGACACGCATTTTTGCGTGCCCTAAAATTAGTGTCCAAAAAAAAGACGGAGGGCGCCTACCAAAAAACGTGTGTCGTGTAAGTATGTCGTTTTATAAATTTTTATCGAAACACGCATCTTCCAACCTTTAATAGCTAAGCGGGAAACAAAATCCCCAAAAATTAGAAAACCCGCCCCTTTTCTCATCTTCCTTCGTTTCTACTTTTCTCTTTTCCATGGTTTGGCCTAATGAAGTTTTGTGAATTCCATGAGTTATCACTGTGAAATATGGAAGAAAGAATCTTTGGGAAAAATGGGGAGCTAGGGTTTCCGATTACAGTGCTTTAGTTGTATGAAAGCATTGTCACTCAAGTTAAAACACGCGAAAAAGAAGGCATCACTACTCTACCAGACCGATCAATTTCTTTCTTCTCCCTGAACAACAACAAGTATGCTTTGTATATTCTCGGTGCTCGCTGGCCTCTCCAACAATCGACTATGTCACTCACCTCGCCTCGCCTTTCCGGCAACCTCTTTGGTCACTTCTCCTCCAACAATACCTTGTGACTACTTCAATTTCTTTTTATCCTGTAAAGAACTGCTTCACATCGCTATCAAGAACCACACTTATTTCTTATCCAATTCTTTTCAATCCATATAAAATCGAAGAAAACTTATCTTCTAGTCTTTTATCCATTTCTTCAACAAGAAGACAACCAAGAAAAACTTAAAGGTGCGTTTTAATTAAGACCCATATGCATTTGTCTTGTCAAATTCATCTGTTTCTTTGTTAATTTTTGTTTAGTTTTCCTATTTGGGGGTAATTTAGATTGTTATTTTTAAGTACTGTGTTTTGATTTAATCCTCACTCATTTTTTTTATCAAAGTAATTTGTTGGTGATTCACCGGTGTTGAAACGACAAACATTATTGGGACCTAATTATGTACTCTATCTAGAAATAAGAGATCTGAGGTCTTTAACACTTTCTTTATTTCCTTTTATATTTGGAATTTGATGCATCGACATATTGAAGTTGTATGGAACCAATTATTGGGGTAACATAATGCCCACCAACTGTTTGATGAAATGTCCGGTTCTTCTGACAGTGAAAGAAGTCACATTTGTTTGGTTTTTGTCATTTTCTCTTTGTTACTTATGTTCTTATTAGGGATTTTGAAGTTCTGGTTGTTCTTCATCATACAGGTGTTCCTCTTTGGGCAGGTTTATATGGAGAAAACATTGCACCAAGTTCAGTTGATGGAAAGAAAAATAAGATGGATAGTAGTTTCTAATGATTATCACATCATGAGGAGGTTAGGTTTCTTTTCCAATTTGCTTCTATCACTAACTACTGTATATCCCTTACTGTTTTGTTTTTCTTTCTGCAATCAAGCAACAACTTCCTCTATTTTATTACTTGTTGTTAAAAACTTTGCCTTCTATATTTTTTTTATGTTTCAGGGAATTTGGCACAAATAGTTTTAATGATTTGTTGGTCTACTGCGTATAGTTTAAATATAAGTGGCCTAAAGAGAATCATAATATGTAATTGATATTACACGAAGAAGAATAGAAAAAGGAAGATGAGCAAGCCAAGAAGAACCTATTGGAAATGAGGAAGATATGACATCATTATAAGAGGAGATGATTAATATAACATCCTCAGAGGCATAAGAAGAAGCAAGAACATGTGCATCAGAAAAACAAGGGCATCTCTGCAAAGCCAGTGAGCTTTGGCTGTATTAGTTTATGCGTGTGTAAGGATAAACTAGAAAGAATTTGATTAATTTATGCATTTTTTTGTTTTTCTTACTTTTATGTTGTTAATTTGTGTAGTGTTTGACAGTTTGAGTAGGGAGAGAGAAGAGTTTTTGATGCTTGTCAACAACGAGCTATATATATATGCTTGTACTTGTGTATAATACAATGTTTTGATGAATTTGCATTTAAATGTAATCATTTTTATGTGGCACAGGGGAAGAATGCAGATTTGACTAAGAAATACACCTGCTAGATGGGAAGATTTTGATGCAAAAATGACATCAGCTTGGGAAGTGAGTATGGGTTTTTAATATATCATAAATATAATCACATTGTATAAGAAATTAAATAAAGCATTTAATGGACATGCATTGTGTAATGCGTATTGTGGTGAGACATACAAGTCAAATGACTTTGGTACCCTTGAAAATGTAAGTGAAGCAATCTTAATGATGACTTATTACTGGTGATTTCAATTACTTAATGGTTTTTAGTTTTCTTGAATAGTATAATAAAGTATATAATAATGTGATTTGTAATTGTAAGTGTAGTGTGACAACCCGAAATTTCCATTCTGAACAAACCATATCAAGACAATAGAACTTAGAACAGTTTCAGTGAAATTCCAGACTTCGGGTATAAGTTTGGCAGTTTTTCAGAATTTACACTTAAGGAGATATCAGGAGAGTGGGTGCACTAGGGTTTTGTGCAACACTGTTATTCCAACACTCTATTATAGTAGAGATCAATTCAAGAATAAAAATAATTTCTGCCAAAAATATCTCAGGACTATAAATAGAATTCTGAACCAAATTATGTCATTAGTTACATTTCCAACTAGAGAAAAACCATTTTCTCTCTCACGGATCTTCGGGTTTTTATCCCAAATCGATCGAAAGTGTGTTGAAGACTTCACTTGACACCTAGCAGTCCTACCTCTTCAGTTCATCCGTATCACCCACAACAGGTGAGTTCATACCCCTTAATCAATGTTTTAAATGATTTTAAATGCTTTAAGGGGGGGGGGGGATACAAGTAGAAAACAGTATGTTATTAAATCAATCTTATGAATTTTATAACTGTGTTTTCACTCAGTAGATTTCACATATTTCAAAAGGTGTCACATGAAATGGTTTTCTATCTTAAAATACCTTGATAACAAAAGTATTAGTTTTGAAATGTTTATTAAAATGACATCAAGTCACTCTTAATTATTGTTCAAAACTCCTAGATATCTTGCAAAACCATTATTTAACCTTCTTGAATAAAACTACACTTATACGCATATGTTCTTATATATGTATTGATGTTATAGTTTCCATCCTTCGTTCAGTTTCCCACACCCTGGTGTATCGAGGGTGCATAAATCTACTTGAACAACCAATTACTTTCCAGTTAATTATCATAGGGATAGTTAGAAGAAACAAACATTTATTCCTATTACAAAGAATCACACAAGATTCGGTTCATTCATGAGTCTATACCAATACCTTACATGATACATGAGTACACTTACTTAGGATTACATGATACATGAATATGTTTACATATACTTACCTGTTACATGAACACACTTACATGAATACCATACAGGAACACTGTTACTTAGGTGCATTATCCTGTATTTACTTACTTGGATACTTGTACTTAGAACTACGAGGATGATTTATTAGTACTTACTGTGTAAATTATCTTTCATATCCCAGTTTAATGGGATATTTCGGCGGGACTTACCATTCCGAACCCCACTGATTAGCACCAGTGGTCGATGAATGTCTACGGATGTCTAAGGTTGTTACTTATTTAGTAGTCAGTGACGGAACTAACCATTCCTCCATCCTGCTGTTGCAACAGAGGATGAGATGAAAATCTTCGGATGATCATTAGGTTAACGCTTGTATTAGGAGTCGGCCACGGAACTAACCATTCCTCTGTCCAACTGTTCCAACAGTGGATGAGATGTGAATCTTCGGAGGATCATTAGGTTAACGATCGGTATTAGGAGATCGATATCGGGACTAACCCTCCCTCCACCCTGTTGCCGCTACAGAGGATGAGGGGACACTCTTCGGATGTTCATAGGGTCTATCTTTCGCTTCGGCGATGTCGTGTTTGTCCTGGTAACCCAAGATAATAACACTTACATGATTATATTTTTCTTGTTTACTTTATTTTGTGATATATTTGTTGGATAAGGTGTCTAAGTCCATAACTATTTCGGGCTTGTACTTGACCCGACCCGGCATGGTCCATTTGGGTTGCATGGCACCATGCAATTGGATAGACTAAATGAGAGAAATAACACTTGGAGATTATTAATATATTATAAGTTCTAATATATTAATAATATTATTTGATTAGTTGATCAAAGAATTAATTTGGAATTAATTAAGTGATCAAAGGATAACTAATTAAATATATGGGTTGATTGTGTAAGTCATCCATATCTTGTATAGTGGGCTAAGAGGCTCCATGGATTATCAAGTTGGGTTCTACCCATAGGATGCTCCATGGATGCTCCATGGGAGTTACAAACCCATGGGTCATGAAAATGAAGAGTCATGACACATTAGGGTTTACATGGTGTAACCCTAGATGTGTCAACACTATATAAGAAGCATATTCTCCACCAAAATCGGCACTACTAAGGAAACAAGAGGGCTTGGCCGATTTTTGAGAAGTGTGTTATCTCAAGAGTCTTTCCAAGAGCATTTGGTGTTGTGTGAAGCATTTGAGGCATCACACTTGGGGTGCTAGGCTCACAAGGTTTCAAGGAACACAAGCAACAACAAGGTAAGTTATTCTATCTATGATTCAAGTTAAAATTGTTCCCCATGTATGCTAGATAGGAATATAACCTTGGAATTCAACTTTGCATGATAATTAGACAAACATAGATCCAAGGTTATTAGGGTTGCATGTACACTTAGGAAGTGTTAGAATGCTCAAAACCCATCAGTGGTATCAGAGCCTAGGCTTGTTTGTTTGTTATTTGTGCTTAAAAGTTGAAGAAAGTCGAAAATCTTGCTGTCTGACTGATGGACTCGGCGAGTCCATGGGGAGGACTCGACGAGTTCATGTGTATCTTCAACCTACTCGGCGAGTAGGTTTATGCACTCGGCGAGTAGGGTCGACAGAGTGCAGAATTTCGACTTGTGTTGCTGGAAATGGATTAGAATCATTACCCTAAAATGTTTTGGTACTTGAAAACTTATTTTAGAAGGTGTAATGTCTTTTCTAACTCATTTACAACAACTAGTTATCAAAATTACAAAGATTAAATGTGATTTTGATTCTTGAAAGTGTTCATATTCATGTTCTTGTTCTTATGATGTTTAGATGATCATAGGAATTATTTGTAACCTATGTGGTAGATTAATTCATGATCATAATGTGTTTTAATGGAGTCCATAACTTGTCCTCAAGTTATGGAAAACCAAAAGTCTCTTGGATTAAAAAAACCATTAAAAGAACACAAGAGTTAGAAAAATGAAAAGTTCTCATTTTATTACTCTATTAAACTCATAAGTTACAAGAAATGAAAAGTTTTGAAAGTTTACAAAACTTGCCCTCAAGTTTTGGAACAAGTAAAGTTAAGTTAAAACTTTAGTTCCAACCCCTAGAATTTTAAAAGTTAAAATTCAACCCTTATACTTTATAATATTATAAGTTAATAATATATATATGTATAAGAGTAAAGTCAGTCTTACCGCTAGTACGCCTCATTCACGAAGCCGGTCTATAAGGTGGGTATAAGGTTGTTGCCTATAAAATGGCAACTTAATGGGTGTCCACTCTCACCCACCGCTTGCTTGACTGGTGGAGGGTCGTTAGCCGAACGGGTTTGACAGGACTAGAATTCTCCCTTCATTAAAAGTATTAATGAAAAATACTAAGTAACTAAACTTTTGATAATACCCAATCTTAGTTACTTAGGAAAAATGTGAATAAGGTGCTAATCCATGAAATTACACTTTGCACTTTGTTTAAGTCGTTAGTGGAGCGTGTGTGGTTAACCGGCACACTAACTTGGACTTAACAAGGTAGGTAAAGGGTGACTTAATATTTATCATAGTATCGATGGAGCGTGTGTGGTTAACCGGCACATCGATTGAGGGGTAATTTATTAAGGGTACCAAGTGATTTGCATGGTTACTTCACACCTTGTTTTGTGATCCTCGGCATCCCAGTCACAAAACCTGAAGGGCACACTCGAGATTGAAACATGCCATTGAACAGTTCAATGAATCTCAAAGATCTAGGAGTTTCAAAACCAATTAAAACCTAATAATTCATTTCGTTTATCTTGGTGGAAATTGGTGAATCGTCATTCACCTACCTTCAAATATTATATAGCTTGGATTACGGCATACCTCTTCTAAGTTATAAAATAGTTTGTTGGGTCCTAGCCTTAATATTTCATATTGGGTGTCATATTAAGGACTTAAGATCAACTATCTTGAATATCTCCCAAAAGATGTCTGGCTTAGACACTTATGATCTTCCTAAATCTCTTGAAACAAGGTTTCCTAATGAAGATGATGTCCCTTGGATATCATACTTCTTTCTCCTCCTCCAATTATTCTCCCTAACCCACAAGTTCTTGAAAAGTTTAAGGTCACTCAGGCCCTATTAGGCAAGGCAAGGTCTAGGTGTGGTCACATCTTGGAGATGTAGTCACATATTGACAAGCCGGGAGAGTTGGGTGTCAAAGTCTCGAGAAAGTTGGTGGTTCAACTACTTTCTAAGTCACATAGTGAGTTCTTTTGGAACACCTATGAAAAAGACTATGACAAGACCCTTAATGATCTTATCTATTTGTTAAGATCAACTTCCTAAAACTTGATGGACATTAACAATAGTGACACAGGAAATCCAGAAAAGCGTTCTCTTCCCAATGGAAAGGGATCGGCCATAGTCAACTCGGTTGACCAAATGGTAAAGAGAAAAGCTAAGTCTGTGATAGTCCTGTGTGTCTTTATCAAAGGGTCCATATGTTTATATTGCCAAAGAAAGGGGCATTGGTTACGAAGCTGCCAAATTTACCTAAGGATGTTAAAGTCAATAAGTTTGACTCTACTTCAGGTAAATTCCACAATCTAACTCTGTTAAGTTTCTATTCTGAGATTCTTGATACATGATGTGACTGGGTCACATGGTGATGTTTCAAGAATGAAAGAAAAGTGAAGAAACTTAAAGAAAGAATATGCTGAATCTGATGGCGTAGATGGATTTCTATCGCATAGTTTGAAGATCGGATTCTTGAGCTACTCCTTAGGAGTTATGAGATATTGCTTAGGAATAGATAACAACAAGTTTTCATATGGATTGTAAGGATAGTTTTTCCGCAAAGTTTTAAAATAAAAGAAAATTTTTGATTTTATTTATTTTAAAAATATCCTTACAATGGCATTTGTGGGAAAAATTGTTGCTTATATGATTCCATTAAGAGCAAGAGTGGAAATATGAAATTGATTCTTTCATTTGTGGTAATGTCTAGATTTACCAAATAAGGAAAGATTCTCATCACCCAAGTTTCAATTGGACCGGAACTTGGAATCATGCAAGTTGTATAGCATGATGAATGAGAACTTTCAAGTTTTGGAAAAATTAAGACTACTTACTTGTTCACATGGATGTGTGAATCAAGTAAAGGACTAAGGGATCGAGTACACAGTCTTGTGCACTGGTCAAGTCCACCACAAAAAGTTTGATAAGACTATTCGTCATGATTTACTTAAGTTCAGTAAATATGATTATACTTACAAGCTTAAGTGTAACTCTGAGACATTGGAAAAGGTTCCAATGTAAGGCAGAGCGAATAAGAAGAATCAATTTAGGCAGAAAGGATAAAAGTTTCTCATATCTGAAAAGATGGGAGAGTACTTTAGTATCAGTTTTGTGATCATCTTAATGATTAAGAAACCATATCAAAATTAGTTCTCTAAGGAAATCTTAGTGCATTCTTATGACTAAGAAGAGGGATCTTGAATTGTTGAAATGGTTAAATCAAGAAGATGAGTCATACTTCGTTCCAATACAAGTCTTAGAGTCATACTCCAAGATTGTCATTTGAATGACATGTCTTAAAGAAGGTTTAAAACACTTGTCAAATGTAAGAGTAAAAGTTTTCTACTCTTGTACATGTGAAATTGGTAAGTTGTGATGTTTTGGATAAAACAAAGACCAACTTAGGCCAATTGTGTGAAGTGTTTGTCTTGATTAGAATCCACACTATATCTTGGATATTTGACAAGGCAGTCTTATATGTCAAGAGGACAGTGAGAGTCTTAAAGGTCTTGAAAGTCTCAAGAACTAATCAAGAATAAAACCTAAAGTTCTTCTCTAGCACACGACTTGAGGTTTATAACCTATCGTGTTGACATATCTGTGCCCATTCCAGTTAAAGTTGGATTTGCATATGAGTTCTTAGAGTTCTCAGTTTGTTGCATAACAACTTGGAAGCAATGGCAGGCCCTTGAGCTGCCAGGTGGCAAGAAGTTAAGATTGAGTTCAATCCATATGGTTTTGGATTTGTCATTATCTTTG